>NC_071118.1:25197142-25801071 GCF_024256425.1 Clarias gariepinus | reverse complement strand
CATTTTCTAACCAGACAGGAAATTTCTGAAAAGCGTTTTTGAAGACACTCGCTTTTAAAGAGGAACATTTCAAGAGTGTGTCTCTAAATCAACATACAGTACATACAACCAGTCTGCAGACGATTGTCAGTTTCCAGGATGTTTTCCCACGGCAGGATTTCCTCTCACTGTTTACTTATATGACATAATGAGCACAGACACTTCTGAATGTTCAGGGACGTGAGGAACAGATTTGTTAAGGTGTATGTGTGAGTGTGTGCTGTAGGTGTTGGCATGTAGAGGCCTATTTTAATGACATGCCTCCTGGAAATGTTAAAAAGTGTATGACATCGTTGTCTTGAGCGAAGTGAAGGCGACAGAGAGGGGCTGCTGGCTATGCCCAAATGTCTGCCCAGCAACTTAGTGGCTGACATGAGCAAATTTCAACATATTCACATAAAAGAGTTTAGGTCTCAGGACACGTGCAGGGCTTTTATTGCTGTACTTGCTTTTGGGAATAGTCCAGAAAAGCTTAAAACTGCTTCCACTAAAGGATTGAAGCTAATTCTCCTGATGTGTATGCACTCCTAGCCCTCCTGGCTGTATTGCCTTTAATCTGATGTATGTGTCGAATTTAATAGAAGGTACTTATCTCCCAATCAGAATCAGTTCAGGAATGTAAAATGTAGAAAAGCTTTTAATATGTCACTTTAACAGCGTACTCCGGACTGCAAATTCAGATCTTTTATTCCGCTCCTCCAAGATATCAATTCCTTTTACAAAGCCTTATTGACTTGCTGTGCTGATAGAACTCTTAAAATTACCTCAGACAACCTAACTCTTGCTTTATACCAAATCAAGAACATCTGCGAACGCGGGACAGAAAAAGAATTAAAGACAATGAAGCAAGAAAAGCCAACATTGTGGCGCAGTGCAGGTCGGAGAAAAGGCGAGGTTTCTTTGTAGTTCTGCACTGGAGTTCATGGCAGGACTGCGGTTTGACTGGCAGCCGTGTGTTTCTTTGATCCCAGATTTCACAGATGCATTTATGCATTTCAATGACAACACATCTTTATTCCCAGTGTCTCAGACAGCCACCCCTCCTTTCCCGTCGCCAAAAATTTGCTCCTCGCTCTGCAATTGGCATTCTGGAATGGTTGTTTTTACACTTGTCTTGGAGGACTCTTCTGTGACATGGAAAGCCTTTGAAAACTTTTCCTTCTGACACAGAAGAGGAAAGTAGTGTCATTTGAAATGAAATGTCTACTTTCACAACTATGCTCTGTGGAGGTTTTCTGTAATGTTACGCTTTTTGATTTAATAAAAAAAAAACTGTTTCTTGTGTTAAAGAATGAAAGCTCGGGTTCGTTAGATTCTTCTCAGCTCATTTTTGGAAATGAAAAAAATTCAAGGGAAAACATGACAAAATTTGGAAACATCACATAAGTACTTTGGTTAAATCTAATCTGTGAATTTGCATCGTTGACTAATAGCAAAGCTGATGAGACTGAATTCCAAAGAAGATTTTAAATAAAATACCTTAACACACATACTGTTGTTGTTGTTGTTGTTGTTTTTTTTTATGCTTATGGCCAATGAATGATCTAGTTTGCTCTAAAAAAGCACTGCAAGGTTAGAAAGCAAGGCAGATTTACAACCATCCACAATACTTATGTACGAGGAAATAAATTTATTTATTTATTTTTTTAATTCACAAACATTTTTTGTCACCAGTGTCTTTGCTTTTTTTCTCATCAAAGTCTTTTTTTATTTATCTATATTTAATTTTTTTTTTGATTTTTTGTTATTTTTGATAGCTAATTTAAAAGTAAATTGGTATTTAATTTGATATAGAAATATTTTCTTAACTCCATCCCCTTTAAGGTGAAATTCTACACAAGAACTCAGGGCAGGAACAATCTGGTTCCCTCTTGATCACAGCCAGGGGTGTAACATGGACGCTCAGGGAAAGGATCCTGTGGAATAAAAATGTTTTGAAAAAAGGATTCCAATGCATTAATATGTCAGAGGAGCCCAAACCCGTACTCCTGCCCCATGTCATAGATTTCTCAAGAACTAATGGCAGATTTCTACTTTATTTACACTTGTGGTGACATCCCCTAGACATCCACAGAAAGCATTTTCTATGCCAAAATTTCAGGTGTTTAACATTACATCCTTTGATCGCAATCATTCCTTGTCTTAACCCTTACTGTAATTTGCGTCGGGAATTCCTGGAGATCGGCATATTTGGGAAACAAAAGGCTTGAAACCGGATCCGGTGTGTCCTGGAGCTGTCTCTCTCGCTCTCTCATCTTCTCAGCCTCTTCCTTATCATTTGCGCCAGTGCCGCTGTGTGCTGTGGGGGCGGGTGATGGGCCGAGGGCTTGGGGCTGTGGGGCGACAGGGCTGAGGCTGTTTGTAACAGTTCCTCCTTGAAGTCGGAGACAGCTGAAGGAAGTGTCCAGATTTATGATGGCAGCCCTTGCTTCCTCCGTCATGGTGTCTGACCAGGAAAAGTAGAAAGGGAAAGCAGAAGGGTTGTAAATCACAATATTTCAGTGCTGTCCCATTTAACAAACAAACACACACGTTCGGTTATCCATACATCTCTGCACACACAAATTAGAGTAGCTTCTGACAGTTGAACAGTGCAGTTGCACTTATTTACCACAAAATTGATAACCATCTCGGTAGTTTGGATTGGCCTGCAAATGTGAGTTCGCTTTCTCGCAATTACTATGTTCTCTTGGATGAAAAATGTTTTCAAGTCGGTAAGTAAAAATATTTCTCTTCCATCAACCGCATTGCATCTAGTGTTTCGCAGTAACTTGCGTCATTTCCCCCACAGACAACAGCAATATTCCATGGCTTTCTCAAAATACTATAATTAAGTCATCATGCTATTTTACCATTGCCTAGGGAGTCCATTTGTATTTGGCTCCTTCATGAAAAAAATAATAATAAAATGGTGTGACTAGCGTGTACCTAAAGAGAACCTCTCTCCACAGGATCTGTTTATCCAGCTGAAGTCCGGCGGAGTCCTGCTGTTAAGCAGCGGAGAGCAAAATAAGCCTGTCAGAGCAAAGGAATACATTATGTCTCTTGTCTTCGTTTATATTTTACTAACTTCAGACACAGGTCCATTGTAGAAAACTCTTTCTGTGTGTGTGTGTGTGTGTGTGTGTGTGTGTGTGTGTGTGGTTGTAGCAATATTTTTCTCATGTGCTACTTTGTTCTGTTTCAGTCCTGATGTCTGAAAACATTTTATATGTAGCAGTTACACATTAGCCGGTCTCTAATGACTCGGTTTCGTCCTGGGCAATAACGCGGGACGTGCAGCATTTATCACGGCGCCCATTGAAGCACAGCCAATATGGCTTTAATATGATTTTAAAGAGTGATGTATGTTGAGTCTCACACTCCCCTGCGGTGCAACACTCCACACTCCACTTGTCACGTGGCTGTCACACAGACAGAGATGGTGATATAAGCTTTAATATTGATAAAGGGGTCCTGATTAGCCATGATGAATAATGAGGCAGCAGTCTGTGGTCCACTCACTTTACTACTGGGTTACTGTGCTTATTCCCGCTCCAAACCCTGATTGCCATGACAGGCAGAAAAACAGCCAGACAGCCAGACAGAGACACAGACTGATGTCTGCCATCATTTAGCCTACATTATTAGTGATACAGGTAGGTAGGTAGGTAGGTAGGTAGGTGGGTGGGGGGGTGGATGGGGATGGGGAGGTGGGGGATTGGATATATGGGTGGGTTGGGTAGGTAGGTAGGTAGATAAAAATGAATGGATAAAACAGACAGACATACAGATAGATAGATAGACAGATAAACAGACAGACAGACAAATAGATAGATAGATAGATAGATAGATAGATAGATAGATAGATAGATAGATAGATAGATAGATAGATAGATAGATAAAATTATGAATGACACAGACAGACATTCAGATAGATAGATAGACAGATGGACAGGTGGACAGACAGACAGATAGATAGACAGACAGACAGACTGATAGAGAGAGAGAGAGAGAGAGAGAGAGATAAGGCTCATGTAAATTTATGACCAGAATTACATTAAGGAGTAACAATTACTAATAGTTACGGCATTATTAACAGTAAACTGCCAGGGCACTAATGCATCTCGACAAGAGCTTCCCGGTTATTAGATTTTCTTTTTTTAAAAACCTGTGGGCTGAATATTTGCTGATATCCTGTGATTGTCAGAGAGCCCTTTTGAAGTCCCATAACTTAGACAATGATTTTAAAATGCCTTAGCTTTGCTTTGCAAGATTAATATCTGGAGCTGTATCCGTCTATACTCCTAATCAATATGATTTAATTTCATACCTGAACAAGCGATTTTGTTCTCCTGGCTAACACTGACTGCAACTGAATTAGTTTCCCCACAGCGAAATGTTAAAGCTTCATTTTCCCTGCTTGTCCTTCAGAAGCACTTATGAAACTTTTTAAACATCACCTTCTTGTTCATATCTTGTACTTTCTGTTAAGAATAAGCACGAAACTCGTTCAACAAGGCGCCGACTTGGACATCTTAGGCAGACCTCAAATCCAGGAGATCTGATGAACGTGGACCGTACGTAAAGTGCATTCCAGTGCATAAAATGTCCTGTTTTTCGCTTCTGTTCCCATCACTGTCACTTGGATCTAGTAACCTCTGTAAATAGGGAAGTGAGCCCTCGGCACAGTGTCTGACCCCTTCGGGTTAAGAATGTGAACCACAGATTTCTGCTGATGACCACGGGTTAGCCCTCAGGCTAGTTAGCAAAAAGAATTATGTCATTACCCAAGCACTTATTGTCTCTGCTTCTCTTTTTTAATACATTTTTTTATTATTATGTGGTATCAGGGATGCAGCCCAATTCAATGACATTATTCAGAATGAACAGTTTGTGTCCTGAACAGATGCGAAGACAGATATACTGTACATATGATATACTGTACACAAATATGAAAATACACATATAAACTTATGTATAGCAGAGATTTATTTAAAAAAGGAACCGATTCTTGGAAATATCAAGTTTCATTTTTAATCAGGAGAAAAAAACTTATCTCTGATCCTTTGGAAAATTGATTAATTCGCTCTTTAAGTTTGAATGTCCTAAATGTTTTAAACGCAGAAGGAACCCAACAGCCTGTGGTCCATTTATCACGTCCTCAAGAGGTAAAAGGACACATGTGGCTGTTCCCTCAACAGAGGCGGTGGTAGAGGTGACTCCCCGAGGCAGGAGAGCGTTATTTAAAAATGACTCCGATATAGAGCTTGAAATGCGCGTGTGTGTGCCTTGAGACATCAAGAGAAGAGTGGTCTGAAGCATGAAGAGCCTAGGAGACCCACAACACCCTCCCAAGATTTATATGAGGAAAGGTCGAAGGTCAGGGAGCTATTAATCATGACAAAGAAAGGGATTAAATAGCCGGGTCTCACAAGCAGATGAGAGAACGGCCAATTGAAGCGTTTAAAAGAGTGTGTTGTGTCTGTCTTAGATTACAGAGCGTGGGCCGTGGGCTAAACATCCATCTGAGCCGAGCGCTGTTGCACTCTGTAATCATAAGGCCAGATCGGCTCTACGGTGACCGCTCATACAGTACAACTCAACCACCAGTCTACTCAACCCGTCTACGGCATTTAAAGCTCACTGATGCTGTAGGTTTTAGGTCCAAGTCAAGTTTTTGAAATACTAGTTGTTGCATTAATTCGTACTAAATATTTCGTCATTTTGAAAGATTCTAACAGGATTTAGCACAAGCTTCATATGAGTCTCAGCTGAAATTTGGAATGCATTTTTGCCCGTATGGAGGCTTGTGGAATTTCCCCCTGATTACTTACATTGTACTCGCGTTCCGGGTGGCAAACTTCACAGTTGGTGCGCCGAGCAGGAAAATGTATAACGACCATGACCTATGGTAATGTACCTACATTCACATCACGTTTTATTTAAGACAGCCTTGAAAAATCGGATCTATGCTATCATTGTAAGTCTCCGAGCTATGAGTCCAATTAAATTTGAGCATTTTCGAACTATGCTTTCAGGTCAAGTCTCAAGTCTCTGAACTACTGTATAAGTCACGAGTCATGTTTTGCAAGCTATACGTCAAAGTTAATCTCAAGTCTGTCAAGTTGTAATTTTCCAAGTAAAGGCTTTAATGCCTGAGATGCAAATTAAAGTCGAGTTTTTGGGCTTTAAGTCCAGGTTAATGGTCCTCATGTATTCTTAAGGTGACAGTTTTGAGCTCCTTACTCAAACCCCACTGGTACACCGACCCTGATCTGACTCGCACCTGGGGCTGGAGTACAACAAGTCAATTAACTGAACTCTCTGAGAAAGTTAAAGCTGTTTATTTCCTGCACTTTTCCCACATCTTATGGAATTAGGTGCTGAGTCAGAGTCTGTCTTTCATCACAACTGGATCCAGCATTTGTTTTGGAGGACACAGGCTGTTCTGAGTGTTCCTTTCAACCATTGACTACCTTCACCATGCGCTGTGGTGTGGTGTTGCTGGTCTTGCAAAAATTACACTCTGTACTTTCACTCGATTCCTAAGAAACCACAAAATTAATCAAGTGTGGAAAATGGCTTTACCACATGCAGCTATAAACACTGTTTAGTTCTGTTTCACAACACCGATGCTTGGCTTCAGTAGAAATGTTGGCCGTGTACAGTACACAGGCATGTACTAAACTGCCAAATGTGCCACTCTGGGTTTATTGATTATTACACACTGCCTTGGGGAGGATTTAAATGTTGGGGTAAAACGCCTCGATTGATTTAAAGCGTCGCAGGTTGCACCAAATGCGTTAATTATTTCTTGGACTGGTGTGTATGGAAAAGAAACTGCACCCATCTCACCATAGATGATTTAAGGAAAAGACGAAGTAATACAGGAGATTTTTTTGCTCATTAAAAAAAAAAAGTTTTTTTTTATAGAACCTTCTATGTTCAGGTTCTACATGAATGACTTCAAACACTTGAAAAGATGTTAATTAAGATTACGATTTAACTGATTAATCAATGTCTCATGCCATAATGATTAATTGGAGTAGTTGATAATATTAATTATCACCAAACGCAATTAAATATTCAGATCTGATTGGTGATTCATTTTCTCCAACAGCAGTTCGGGGAAAAGTTCAGTAACTGTTCCATAACTGTAAGAGACCTGTGAAGAATGACTTTATAGCTGTTACCACGTAAACAACAGACTGTTTTGCTTGCTGTTCCAGAATGTTGGAAGAAACTACAGTATACGGTCCATGCATGAATATTAAAAATATAACGTAAAAAATAATGCATGAAAAAAAAATCATTTTTAATAAGAAAAAAAAAGCAGTTGTAGAGGAGGAATAAAACACATTGACATGCTGTGATGTGCGGTTTGAAACAAATAGCCAAAATTAACGAACAATTTTTGGTACTAAGTTGATTGTTTTCCTGTTACAGCATGCTCACAACAATATCAATCCTGACACTTATGATAAAACTGATGGACATACGCAAATTTATTATTAACCATGGGAGGCACCGGATGACTTTGTACTACAGTATACCATGGTGGGTACTATAGCGTATCCCATGGTAGTACTACGGTGAGTACCATCATACTTACTGAATACTACAGTGGCTACCAAACGTATGCTTGGCAAGGATACTGGAATGGGTTTGCTATTTCTTTCTCCAGAGGACCATCCACAGGCAATTTGGACAGGCCAGTTAGCCTAATCTGCATGTTGGTACCTATAGTACTACTACTATTGTATAGTACAGGCAGTATCACATTAGATACCTGCTGAATTTTGCTCTCCATTGCAGTACCCAATAAGTACTTTGGCATTCTGCAAAGTATTGTGTATTAACCTTCGGAGGGAACCATAACTTCGGAGGTTACTATATGAATATTGCCATTATGGTACATAAACACGTATAGCATATTTCTGACAGTATCATGGTGTGTATTCCATAGTACCATACTACTGTACTGTATAGGGTAGAATGATGTGTACTATACTATAGTACATGTACCGTTGTGCATGTACCTGAGAGCCCTTTAGCTCGTTAACTCCACACAATCAGAGCCGTTGTTTTGTAGAAAGTACTTAGACCATAATTCCTGCATCGTAGACGATGTACTGCTCTCAAACACGAAACGACTCTGTGTCAGTCTCCCTGTTCATATCATCCTTATCATTCACACATACACAAGCACACACTCAGTCTGAACTGGATCCCAGACACCGCTGCTTTGGGTTTATTGAATAGTGTCGACAAACGTCTTTGATCTCTAATGCGCAGTGTGCTGCATTAATTATGGATCCTCCTGCTGGGCGATCTGCGCCAAGCACTTTCAAACACTCTGCAGGTTTTTTTTTTTTTTTTTTTTTGGGCAGGTTGATTCCTGGACACCGTGTGTATATATACTATACACGAGCATTTGCATGCACAACCTAAGAGCCATACAAGAAAAGTTCTATACTGCCTCTTCAGCATCCTGGATCTCAGCCAGCATCTCTCTCTATCTCTCCCTCTCTCTCTCTCTCTCTCTCTTTTCTCTTGGCTTGCTGTTAGAGCTAAGAGCGATGATACATGTATATGCACATGGACAGGTGCCTGGAGAGCAAAATCAGCAATATGAGCAAGAGATAAAGTGTTGTTATGGCCACATTTAGATGACAGCTGTATAATAATGAACAAATGAGCAGGTCCTTTTTCAGTATGAATGCCATCGGTAAAGTGCTCCTGAAAATCCATATTATTTCGCTTTTTTTTTCCCAAGGAAAAAAATATGAGCATTTAAAGCGTTTATTTTATAATATAACCCAAGCAGTAAAAATATTGAATTTGATTGGTCAGCAGGTTTGACAATAAAGCTGGCTCTATACAAATGCACTTGCTATAATACAGTACATTGTTGTTTCTATGGTAACTGTTAATTCACATAGACTTGTACAGCGCCATATAATTTAAGGCAAAATATAAAATGGAAAAAGTATTTATCGTTATTGAAGTAAGATGAATAATGTTTGATATGGTGAAGCTTCCTGTAAGGAGATATTTATGTAACATTTACGGAAGGAGTCTCCAGTGTCAGTACAGTGTTTTTTTTGCCCTGGGAAAGTCTTCAGATTTCTTTGTAACATTAGAAGTTGCATTTTTTTTTTTTTTGTCTTATAAACTCCAAGAAAGATATAAATGTTAACAGGATAACGTAACTTGTCTTGTGGACATTCCACATCAAGTGTAATTATAAATATACAAAAAGAAAATATTGCAATTGTTGACTCGTTGACTTTGGGACATTTTGTTATTGGAAAGTAATCAACTTCAGGGTAAGCTGTTATTGGAAAACTTCCAGTCTTCAGTAAAAGCTTTATCCTGACCATGTCAAAACGAAAGTCGGAAATTAACTCCTGATTGAGATGCATGTTTAAAATAAACCTTTAGTCTCACGTCAGATCATATTCCAACCAGTTGGTGTATGTTTATTCGTGCTGCGATTCCCTTGATTTCAGCTCTCTGATTAGATTTTCAGATAAGTATGTGGGGAAAAAAAACTTTAAAGCCTCCATTTGGGTTAAAGGTGAGCATAATATTTTGTATTTTGTAGTCCGAGATATTCACGAGTCAGTTTCAAACCAATGACCTTGCAGGCTGATCAGAGGTGAACTGGCCAGCAGCAAATAACACACAAATCAAAAGATTTTTTTTTCTTTTAAATCCTAACACATGCACATACACACAATTATGTTTTCTTTTTGTTTTAGGGTTTGCACATATTACATATTATATAATTTCATTATAGGGCATTGAGTATAGCTTAGTGTCATTGCATAACACTCATTACACTGTCCAAAGCCTTGAGATTTAAATCTTAAAAAACTGACTATTATATAAACTTAGCAAACTGCACATTTTCTACTTGTGCATAAATTTACATGTAGTGAACATAGTAAAGAAGAATCCTAACTGCATTAAAAAATCTCCACCTAAAAACATCCTGGATGCAAATAATTTGAAATGAAGTATTAAAATTTTTTGATACAATTTACAGCGTTATTTAGTTGTAAGCTATGCTTAAGAATGTGACAGATTTTTTTTGTTTCATGTTGTGGAAGTGTTTTTAATGCCTTAAACTAGTATTAAATCAAATTATATTTAAAATATATACTTATTAATGCATGTTATATACTGGTGGCTTAGTGGTTAGCACTGTCACCTTGCACCTCCAGGGTCCTGGTTCGATTCCCACCTTGGGTCCGTGTGCATGGAGTTTGCATTTTCTCTCCATGCTTAGTGGGTTTCCCCCGGGTACTCAGTCCAAAGACATGCAGATTAGGCTAATTGGCATTCCAAAATGCCCGTAGTGCGTGAACGTTGACCATGGTTGTAAAAAATGGGAATAAATACAATAGTCACTATTGGCCTACATGATCTCTAGTTGGACTACAGAGGTTCCCAGATGGATGATGGATTGATAAGTTTATATACTACTCAAATACTATTTAAATTTTTTAGTTTCATGATAAATTTTCATAAAATAAAAAAATAAAAACTTGGCTGTGTGCTAAACTACACATCAAATCTATTTAGCAATTTAATGATTTATGACAAACATTTCATATGATTGTGTTATATTCTGTTTGAGAGACTTTCCAGACCTCGCGTCAGACTGAAGTCCTAAGTTTAAGTAAAGATGATCTATCTGTCCCTCTATCTATCATTAGCCTATGCTTGGCTGTTGTGACCTATGACATCACACCAGGGTCATTGCTGTAATAGAAAGATAATCTGCAGAGGATAAAAACCTTGTACACTATAAGCAATTTGGAAATCTCAATTGCAGTGCCTTTAACGCTTGCCTTTGGACTGTAGGAGGAAACCGGGGTACGTGGAGGAATCTCACCAAGCTTGGGGAGAAAATGCAAACTTCATGCACAAGAATGAGAGATGCTGGTCGAACCCTCAACACTGGAGGTGAAATGCAACAGTGCTAACCACTAAGCAGGAAGTTGAATGCTGGTGTGGGCAACCACTGAAAATGGCAATAGACCAAAATGTCAAGTTGTTTTTTTAAGTTGCTGGTAGTTTTTTGTCTGCTCCCGTCGAGGGGTTGCCACGGCGGACTGTCTGATCTGCACAGGTTTTTACACCGGATGCCCTTTCTGATGCAGCCGTCACATTCTATCTGTGCTTGAGACCAGTACTGCATTCAGTGGCTGGGGTTTGGGCATTGGGTGGGAATTAAACTGCATATATATATATATATATATATATATATATATATATATATATATATAAAATTATTTTTTAAATTTTGTGGAAGATCAGGTTATAAATTAAAAAGATTAATAGAGTGTTGGATTTCTTTATGTAATCAACAGTGTTTGACTGATGGCACTTAGTCAGTAACCTACAGGGTGGACGAAAAGTAACTAGGCATTAATAATTGGTAATAAAGTCCATATTTCTAATACAAATGTATTGAAACCAATTGTACATGTACTTTATATAATTGTACATGTATTATATAGGAAAAAGAAAGCAAATCTTAAAATTCCAAAGGAGACCCTGGTGGCGTCAGCCAGTTGCCTGGGATGGAATGCACAGTCTTCTAAAGGAAGTGTTTGGGGATACTGCTGAGAACCTCCAGAATTCACACCTCCAAGTCCTCCAGTGAGCGAGGCTTTGTCCTGGAGACCTCCTCCTTTGTGTAGCCTCACAGGACAAAAGAAAAAAATCACATGGAGTGAGATCTGAACTTCTTGGAGGTCATTTATGAGGTCCCAGCCAACGTCCTGGAAAATGCTGGTCTAACCATACATGCACATTTAAAAGCAAAATGGGTTGGTGCATGAAAATAAAAATGTCAATGTTTTATAGCTGTTAAATATTGCCTGGTTAATTTTCACCAACCCTGTACAGTAGTAACCGGTGTAAGGATCTATCCGATGATGGAAACTTCAAAGCACTTTCTGGATAAGAGCGTCTGCCAAAATTCCTGAATGTAAATGTTGCTTCTAATCAGATTTTGCTTCAGAAAAAGGAAAGAAAGAGAGAGAGAAACTTGCTGAATAGTAAGAATTGTAAGGCGTCCCTGATTGAGGACGTCCCTCTTTGGGATGGAGTCCCCCTAGAGTGGGCCCTGCTGCAGTAGTTTAGCGTGTGTGTATGCGCGAGAGAGAGTGAGAGAGAGAGAGAGTGTGTGTGTGTGAGTAAGTGAGTGAGTGAGAGAGCGAGAGAGCGAGAAACAAACTATCAACTATCGCAAAAGTGAAAACCGGACAGAGTGTCAGTGAGCGCTGCTTTCCAACACTGCGCTTTTACGCGGATCCGCGTTTTTACCGCCGGCAGCGAGGACGCGCTCGATTTCCCTTTCAAGCCAGAACATAAAGCTCAAAAGAAAAAAGAAAAAAAAAAGAAAAACAACACGGCTTGTGTCAGCTGGCATTGGCATGAGCTAACCCGATCAGACATGGAAACCAAACCATTCTTATCATTGGGTAAGTTTTCCTGTTAATCATTCTGTTTGTTTTTTTCTTCTTCTTTTTTTCAGTTGTACGATGTGTTTGTTTGTCCCCGGCACGCGTTATTTATAAACGCACGATTTGTTTACCACAAATGAACGCAGTCCCGCGCGCAATAACTTGGAGGTTTTGACTTGTATCTCCGCAGGCAGAGTTTAGGTTCGTGTTTGTGCGCCGGTGTGAAGGAGTAAACAGTGCGCAAAACTTGGCTCCGGTGCCACTGACACGCGTTTCCAATGACAGCAGCAGGGCATTTCATTTCATCCAGCCTTGCTTTCTCTCTCTTTCTCACACACACACACGCACACACACACTCTCTCTCTCTCTCTCTCTCCTGTTTACGTTTGGCTGCTACTGATAATCAGATCAGATCTCCGAATCATGTGGAGAATTTCTAAAAATGTGCTTTCAGTATATGTGTGCGAGCAGAGGGGACGTGTGGCTTTCGAATGCGCGCGCGTGCGTGCGTGCGTATGTGTGTGTGTAGTGCGCGCGCTTAGCCTATGGAGGAAGATCCCAGAGTGCGCCTTCCTTCACTTCATCAAAAATGTTCTGGTCTTTTTTTTTCTTTTTTTTACAGTTAAGCATAAAACACTATTAAGCCGTGTTATACTTATATAACATCATTATTTTTAATGCATTACAAAAGAAAACACGCGCACTCACTCACGCGCACTCACTCACACCACGATTTGAATCCATTCCTGGGTTTAGGTGCGCGCGCAGGCGCGCGCGCTTGTCTTCCACTGTGCACGTTTCACATATGTTTAAAATGATGATTCATTTGATGATATTAATGTTATTAGCAGTATTAATCTGGATCAGTGTGTCGACACTATGTCAGACTGTTACACACACACACACACAGAAATAAAGTGTGTAAAACTTTTTTTTTTAAAGGAAGTTTGCTTTACACTTAGGGGAGCCTATAGACCAGGAGGCTTTAGTGCTGATTAGAGCTCAAGGTGTGGCTTCTATAGGTTAACCTGTGTGAGTGTGTCTGCGTGTTAGAGTCTTCAAGTCTGCGCGTTAAAAACGCAATGCATAATTATTACCAGCTAATACAAGCTTTCTGCGCAAAATCATCAGTACTAACTCTTATTATTATTATTATTATTATTATTAACTGTTGCTGTTGTTGTAAATTATATTATTATTGTTGTTGTTGATTATTATTATAGTAATAACAAAAACAATAATAATGATAATAATAATAGCAAAGTGTGTGTATGTAAATAAATATATATTTATAATGATTAATTAGCTATTAATTTTAAAGAAACCTAAAGAGGCCAGGTTTGGTGTTATTATTATTATTATTATTATTATTATTATTATTATTATTATAGTAATAACAACTACAATAATCATAATAGCAGAACAAAGTGTGATTATAAAAAAGTGTGTAAATAAAGTATTTAAATAAAGTGTGTAAATAAAGTATTTTATCAGGTTAATTATTATTATTATTATTATTATGTTATTATTATTTGTAATAAATAATAATACTACTACTAATAATAATAATAACAAAGAACAAAATTAATGAGTGTGTGTATGTAAATAAACATAGATTTATAATGATTAATAATATTAGCTATTAATTGTAAAGAAATCTAAACCTAAAGGCCAGTTTTGGTATTATTATTATTAGTAGTAGTAGTAGCAATAATAATAATAATAAAACACCTAAGCACACTTGCATTTTAATTTATCCTAAGCTCAGTTTGATGTCCGCGTGCACTCTCTGTGCATGTCTGAGTTTATGAATATTATAATATTACAGAACAGTGTCCTGCAAACCATTGTGGTCCAACTTATTTCATCTTTGTCCACAAAGTCCTCAAGACACTGCACCCTAATTCCACTACCACCCTCACCAGAATTATTATGTATTTTACACCTAAATCCAGTTTTATGTTGCACGTTTACAGCAGATTACATACATATCAAAATGACCCCAAAACATTCCTAGCTACATTTTATAACAGACTTTACAATAACATTATCAATATCTAATAATATGATGAAGATTCTCCAACAGTAGACCTGCGGTTGAGGAAATTTGCTAAGTTCTGCTCAACCAGAAAATAGGCTTGCATAAATAGTAACTGTTTTTTTAAAGCAATCATAAGTTACTAAGTTTTTTTTTTATTATTATTATGTTGCATCATTGCTGCTTCTGAATGTTGTAGCTGTCTCATGAGTTTCACATGATTCTGTGCCATCCTCCTGTTGGTGACTCTTACACAAGCTTTCAAAGCAGCGCACACACTGCTCACAGATTTTAATCAGAGAAATTCTGGAAGTGTTCAATCAAAAGTGGCGTCAAGGTGTGACTAAATTAGCCACCAGTGAGCTTTGCAAATCAATTCTAAAGCCCAGAAAGGATTTGTTTTCAGTGTGTGTGATTTTGCTGTACCTTGGCAACAAAATTGTATATTCTAAACCTGACTTAAGTAGGATTTGCATTGGGATGTGCTGCATGAGTTAAAATATCAAGTTGCACTTCTTTAGCAAATTAAATCACAGCATTCATCTTTATCATTGAGGCCGCAACCAGATCCGGTACAAGTATCTCACTCTACACTTCACATCTCATTCTGTTGCACTTAGGGTTGCCTCCAAAACAAATAGATGCTGACTGTAGTAAAGCTCGAAGCACAATAAGGTGTGTAACCCAATACATGCGGATCCCCACAGATGAGCTCACGAACTGGGGGTCGTATACAGTTCAGGTTAGCCATTGTGTTGCTTATCTGGTCGGAGTCAGTCCGGAGTGTTACTGTGTCCTTTTTTCCCTGAGAGAGTCGTGTTACGCCTTAATGCTCATCATTACATTGTTTCTACACCAAGGCATGATTCTTGAGTGAGCTGTGAGGATTTTTTTGGCTTGAGATACAGTTTCTACTGTACGCCTGTATGCATACTGTATATACATTTAGAGGCTTTGGGATTGCGGTTACGCTGAAGAACACTAACTAATTGACATCAGACAATAGTTAGGACAAGAATAGCAAAACTTGATCTTTTTTTATTTGGCGCTGCATTGGCATGAGTAATTACTGACTTTGCCAGTTCAAAAGGATCACTTTTTTATTTTTTAAGCTTTCTTTCATTTTTCCAATAGACTTTTTTAAGCAGTGATCTTCAAAGCAATTATTAATGCCCCTTCAGTTTAATGAATATCTCCTTTCTTTTGAATCATTACCCTTCATTCTGCAATCTTTTCATTTATTTTCTCTCCATTAGCTCATTAAAAGTTAACCACCAACACGCATTAATTTAATGTTTGAAATGGACTTGATAGGGTGTTGTTTACAATTAAAAGAGCAAAAATAAATAGACAGATGCATTGTCATTATTTTTGTTCCGTGTGTGTATTTTGGTGCATGACTATGTCATGGGACTGAGCTCAGTTTGTCCGCTGTTGCATCAGCCTGCTGCGCTGCTGTGCTAACGTCCGACTATGATTTATTTAGCTGCTAACTACCGAGGAATATTTGTGCTAAGGCAGATTTTCATCGCTGTCTTAGCAAGAATCTATTTCTCATGACCACAAGGACAATCACATCCTGCAAACTGGTTAAATTTTTTTTTACATCATATGAGATCCAGATTTCTTGCAGGAAACTTAACAGGCCTGTTTTTATGACGGCAACTTGTCATTTAAGTCGTTCTGCGACTGACTGTGTCTCAGGATTCGAGTGATGTGGGTGCCACTATTCTCCACCCCGTCAGGCAACTTCATGGCCTTTGAGGAGAAACTGACATTCATAGCCATGGTGGAGGGGTTGCACATTCCTCTTCTGGCCATAATTCAGGAACAAAGGTAGAACCGGGTGTGGGGATTATTTTACAGGGCCGCGTTCGAGGGGACCGTGCAGACTTGCACCACTAAAAGCATACAAGTCAGGTTTTTTACAGCCTGCCAGTTTTGGGTTCGCTTTTGTAAAAGGGCTGCAGCTGTCATTTTTATGGGAACTGGTTTATTGGAAAAGTTAATGGCTTAAAGTGATCATGCTTCGCTTTTTCCCACAATCCATTAGTGCACCCGCATCATGACCAACATGAATCTGTGCACCAGTTCACATAAAAAGCTACTAAACTCAGGATTTAAGGTACAAAAGCTTGGAACGAGACCCTCAAGGTTCACTGTTAAGCCCGGTTTCAAATTAAGATTAAGAGGTCGTGTACTGTAATTCCATATTTTTCAGGTGGTTGCATTTCTAGAATGTCATCTTGGTGTTTCTCCTCATCCCATTTACAGAGTAAATCCCAGGAACACTGGATGCCATTACATCTCACATCAGCTATTCGTTTTTTCAAAAAAAAAAAAAAAAAAACATAATTGTAAATGATTGTATAATGCTCTGCATAATTAAACAGCTGATGCATTTGAAACATCTGGACTTACTTGACCTGGTGCTGATTTTGGAAAATGCTTACAGAACGTAATCTCAAAGAACATAAAACTGTGTGAGCGCTTCCAGGGAAACACAAGTGTACAGGAGCATGATTAACGTATACCACTGGAACTTTAGAACCGCTGGTTGGACTGATTACTTACAGCATCTGCAGATTGGACTGTATAGGTCTACCTTTATTCTTGCTTTATGGAAACAGTTTTTTGAATTTCCAGAAAACCTGTCACCTGATTGTTTTTGTTTCCATCATAGAACATAGAGCTGAATTTACATCCTACTGTAGCTGCACTGTTAACAGCTCACGTGGTTAAACGCCACAGTAGCGAGACTGAGTGCTTTATCAAAGGAGTAAAGACCTTGACCTTTGCTTTGCACGTGGTTTTCCTGCTCTGGATTTCAGTTCACCTCTGATCATCAAGGTCAAGTTTAACCACAGTGCAAATATATACGAGCACTGAGCTCTCTGAGTGCTTGTTATCTGTTCACCAATCAGGTTTGTTTATATTAAGACAAATCAGTGATTTGTAGAGTTGATTTTGCATTTCTAAGTGCAAAATTATATATCGTCCAAAGATTATACGTGTATTTTAGGGCTGTTCAAGTCAAATCGGGAATTGTGATGAAAATTCCTGGTGAACGAAGGTGTAAAACTGAAAGGAGAACTTCAAGGACAGTACGGTGATGAGAATCTTAGCCGCGGTAAAACATTTGAATTGTGTAATCCTTTTCAAGTATGCTACACATCACCGGCCGGAGTGGCTCTGAGCCCGCTGCAGACGTTTACAATCATTTAGGAACATGACTTACACATTAGAGGAACTCGGTTGCCATATGCCTCGTACACTCCTGACCTCGCTCCAAATGATTTCCAGATGTTTGGGGTTATTAAAAAAGTTCCAGGGAGGCCAGCGTTTCAGACGTGAAGCAGACTCATGGTTCTGGCGCACTGAGAAAACTTTCTACCAAGCACTCGTAAAACGCTGGGATAAGTACATCTATATAATCTATATATATTAGGGGGTTTTAACTCTCATAACTGTGTTCTGTTATTATGCACAATGAAAAAAGTCCCAGTTTGACTTGAATGTGATTGATTAAGCACAGCAAAATGAAAAGAAGAAATAAAGAACGGTTCTTTATTCAGTTTTAGTGAGTAAAGCCAGATAAGAAGCGCAACCAATCACGGATTACCATTCTTCCTCTTTTCATGGCTATATTTAAAGGTGACAAAAAAAATATTTCATCGTTACCTGTTACTTTCGTGTCAATTTCTTACTCAATACTACTGTTCCCTTTCTGTCTGCATTCTGGATAGATTTTTTTTTGGGCACATCCGTAAATAGTTGTCTTGACCCTTTAAAAAAAAAATTATATTATTATATGATATATAATAATAATTAATTTTCAGTTCTCACACAACTCTATTTATTTTATTCTAGTCTAGTCTTAGCGTCTTCTGGATATATATATTTATCAAGTATATATGTCTACATATCATTGATATTCCACTATGTTCACGTGTTGCCATGTGTCTGCCGTGTTTCATGTCATCCTAATCAGAGGCTGATGATGGAAAAATTTCCTGCATGTGTGTTTGCAAAGTGGAGGAAGGGCAGGAAGAGACTGAATCGGGTTGGGCTTGAGTTTTTTCCCCCCTCCTTTCTTTTTTTTTTTTTTTTTTGAAGCTTAGCGCTCGACGTCACCATGCATGTCACCTCCGCTTGTGTTTTGTAGTTTATGTCGCTGCACAGCGCTGTAGTATTTTTCTCACTATTCTTGGAGTCCCCGAGTAAGGTTTTTACTGATTTTTTTTTGGTACACGATTTGGCAGACTGAATGTCTTTTGAGTGCAGGAGATGCTAGAGTCGATTCTCTAGTGTTTCTCCATATATCAGTCAAAGCTGTGAAAGACAGCTAAAATCCCATCCAGGAGCAGCACTGTCAGTTGTCTAGTCCTTGGCCTGTAATCGAATTGTACCGTGCAACACGGACAGGAAGGTAATGCAGTGGTGTCCATTTCCTCTTCATGAAGGGAAAATAACACAGTGCGTCCAGTATCACAGCATGGATTCCCCGCATGGAGTGGACATTCAGGAATACGGAATTTTTTAATAATAATAATAATAACAACTGCTAACCATTTTATAACCATATCAACCATTTTTTTGTTGATGGCTCATTCTCATTGCACTGTATTTAGATTACTCTGATAAGAAATTGTACCATGGTAGTCCAATGGTAGATCATGGTATTTCTGACAATGGTGAACATGGTACTTATTTGCTTATACCATGGTACATATTTTGGTACATGTATAATGCATGACTAATACTATTGAAAACGTACAGCATACTGTCAACATGCTCATGTACCATAGAAGAGTAATCTATATATGATGAGAATGTGCCATCGAAAAGGAGTTGTACCATGTACTGTAGGTACTGTATGGAACGCTTGTTCCATAGTACCACACTACAGTACATGGTAGAACAATGTACATATCATACTCTAGTTCATATACCGGTGTACCAAAGTATGTAGCATAGTATGAGCAAATAAGTTTCCTGGGGCAGGGGTAGCTCAGTGGTTAAGGCATTCGGAAGATCCCAGGGTTAAATCCCACAACCACCAAGTTGTCCCTTTCGGGCCCTCGAGGAAGGCCCTTAACCCTCAACTGCTTAGATGTAGAATGAGATAAAAATGTAAGTCGCTCTGGCCAAATGCCTATATATATATATATATATATATATATATATATATATATATATATATATATATATATATGAAATGTACAATAGTACCGTATATAGTACAATTTCTTATGAATATTTTGGTCTGTTTTTTTTTCCCTCCACGTCTTCTTGATTTCAGCTGCTAAACATAATTTCAGTGTAAAATTTTTTATCTTTTTTTGAAATGAAAATAAAACAAGCTATTACACAAAATCTTTAAAGGACACTTTGAAATTTTGAATTTTGAAAGGACAATTTTGAAATTATTAGCGGTAATACATATACTGTATATTAAGCTGGCTAGTTTAACTGTACTGTAGGGCTCGCTCCATATATAAGAGCTTCATAGCACAGAAAAAAAAAGCAGTGACATATTTTCAGCCTCCATATAACCTAGCATAGCATAACATAACATAACATAACATAACATAACATAACATGTTACTACACCTATTGTTAGATGTCGCATTACGTCCTAGGCAGAAGTGTGTGGTCCTGCCAGAGATATGCCAAAACCTGTGTGAACAATTGTGACAGGAAAGCAGAGACCAGTGTGCACTTGCATGTCCGAGTATGTCTGTGCATGTGTGTGTGTGTGTGTGTGTGTGTGTGTGTGTGGGTGTGTGGCTCTGCCCACTAATGCTACAGCTTACGCCGGAGAGCTAAAACCAACGTGACAGATTAAGGGCCCCGATTGCAATTATGATAACCCAGATCCATTACAGCCACCATAACGTGATCCGCCGAATTAAGATAAGATGGACGGATTTGCAAGGAAATATAAGACGTCCAGGATAAAAAAGGAACATATATTTTTTTTCTATGAGAACCAGGTTTTTCTTTTTTTTTATCAGGATCAATCTTTCTTTACTTTGTACTTTTCTTTTTCTTTCCCCCTCCCCACTGAGCCCAGCACTCAGGAGACTGATTTACAGGCGGTAGATGCCTCCAGCTCCACTGATCCTTCTTTGCCCACTTTTTTTCCTCCTCTCCTGTTTCCCAAATCTCACCTGGGCCTCTGTTCATTCAGCAGTGGTTTCCGAGCCACAGCACCGATGCAGGTCTGTCCGAATGTGTGTTAATTGTGTTAATTATTAGAAGAGTGGGGAAAAAAAACCTTTGAATTTAAATTGAAATAAAATGTTATATCAGTATTCAAAGGACAGTCTACCATGTATAAAGTCAAACCGAGACTTGTGATAAAATTCCTGGTGAATGAACCAGTAAAAGTGATTGACATTTATAGAAGGCTTCAAGCACGGTACGGTGATGAAGCTCTTTGCCGCAGTAAAGCATTTAAATGGTGCAAACATATTAAAAAAGGGCCGTACACATGTGAACGCCGATCCCAGACGAGGTGGCTCAAAGCCCGCTGCAGTCGTTCCTGTAAACATGCGTCTGTGTGCGTGAACTGTACACGCAATCATTCACCAACACTACTTACACATTACAGGAGTTGGGCCATTCCCAAGTCGAGCCATTTCCACATGTTTGAGCCATCTAAGGAGTTCCTGGGAGGCCAGAGTTTCAGACCTACTGAGAAAAGTTCTACCTTGATTGGATCCAAGAGAAGCGCTGGGATGAGTGCGTTATTGTATATTATATGGAGAAATAAAGGGGTTTTTACTTTTATAACCGCGTTTTGTTATTCTGCACAATCAAAAGTAAGCTGTAAGGTAACATTGCCAATTTTAGATTTGAACATAGTCTTAAAATATCAGCAAAATTTATAAAAATAAATAAATACATGAGTTGTGTACAATATACGTAGCATTACACGTAGTGTTCGGGAACCAATTAACTTTGAAATAAGCTTGTTTTGATTTATTGAGTAGTTTTCAGTCTGAATTTATTGCTGAAGGCATAAAACAAGGGAATTCCGATGTTTAAAGACTCCCCCCGTCCCGAGCGAGTAAACAGCCGGATACAAAAAACTTCCCTATAATCCTTAAACAAAGCTCCCTGTAGCTCCCAGAACAAGGACGAGACTGTGTAGACGTTCGCTGTGTCATAGTGTTTTCCCATTTAATGCCTGAGACATGACTGATAAGGATCAGACTTTGAGTCTTTTAAATTCGATTTTATTGTTTCACGATGCAGTTTATGCCACAAGACAGCTACGTACAATAATAAACACTCATTGTAGTCGTGCTTTAGACGCTCGAGTTTTGCTTTCCCGCTATTTACATCCTATTCGTTGCGACGGCATGTACAGTATACAGTACAGTATAAGTTATATAGTGTAAGTAATACTTATACTCTACTGTATACATCATTCTCATTTCAGGAAGAATTACGCTCACGAGACGAGTAGCCAGGTGCTCCTTTACTTCTAAAAGACTTCAGTTTCCAACCGGTGTTCCCACATTCAGGATTCCAGCGAGCGCTGACTGACTGACCAGTGACGTCCATTACTGGCCGGTCTGTGTGACTTTAATTGGCCCATAAAAAGTCATTGGTCTGCTTTTGGTTGAGTCTGGTCTGCCTTGATTTAGCGTCTGAATTTATGACTTGTTCTGGTTTGTGTTTAGTTTGCCGTCCTGCATGCATATATATATATATATATATATATATATATATATACTGTATGACAGTGTCAATTTTAATGTTTGTATTATTGTAATTACGACATAAGATTTTTGATTAAAAAAATTACAAGGTGATTGCAGTTCATTTTAAAATTTTATTTTAATTTACTTTTAAAATAAAAGTCCTGACCGTCAAGCCCTTTCTGGATGTTTCGGCCATTAAAGGAGTTCCTGGGAGGCCAGCGTTTCAGACATAATCAGAGAAAACTGAGCACCAGTGAAACCCCTGGGATAAGTGCATTATAAGTGCAAAAAAAAAAAAAGGTCCTGTGCCCACCTCTAACCTCCAGACTAGTTTTAAAACAAACTAAAATCCTCGGCTCAGGCTTCCTACTGTATGTGAAAGCGTTTGCGCAAACGTTGAACATCGAATCCCACAGCTCTCTGGATGGGAGGGATTTCACACTCCCTGCCACCTGTCAGTTATAGTGACACTCGCCAATCGTGAGGTCATGTATGAGCAAGAGGACAAATTAGGTTTTTCCTCGAACTGTCCTGAGCAGCAGTTTGAAAAGACACAGGTGTGTGTTGGCGTAGGAATCCCAGAAGAAGCAGGTCTTATGCGTTTTGCCTTGCCAAGTTACCAGTTGTACAGTATGACGGGGAAGTTGGCTAATTACCCGTGCAATAAAAATAACGTCCCTTTAAGACGTCATTCTTGATCCTGGCAAGGGATCAGCTCCTGATTTTTCTGGATTTGACTCACACTGATGAAGAATGTGTTTGATCAGGGTTTTTCGAGCGCTAATCAGAACCAGGTGCACAGGGAGGAGGGAAAGTCACGACCTCTTTAGTTTGAGGATCCTGCTTATCATTAAGTGCCTGTTGAGCTGTGAGCAAGAGCCCTTTAAACCTGAGTGCCACTAGCCGCTGCTGGTGTGAGCATGTGCGTGCGCGCGCGCGTGTGTGTGTGAGTTGTATTTCCGCTTGAATTGTTCGAGTAACTTAGGAGCACTTACGGCATGGGATCGGGACGTGGTTGTGGTTTGGCCGTTGTCCTATGTGTTTGTCTAGACTACCGGCTCAGGCTGAGGAGCCTTTATGCTTAGGATGGCACTTGAAAAACGTTTCTTACAGAAGAGAAAAGCCCAGGGGGAGATGAACAGCAGGCAGGCAGGCACTGAAAGTGTGTGTTTCTGTGAGGTGTGTGTGTGTGTGTGTTGCAGCAATGTACCGCATTCCACAGGGCTTACATTCCGACGCCTGCAGAAAACGGCCCCGACAAGTTCAAGTGTCACATTTAGGATGGTTTCTTCTGTTTCAGCCTGCGGCGTCGAGCTGGAGACGGCCTCGTATTATAGCGATTGTGTGTGTGTGTGTGTGTGTGTGTGTGTGTCGGTGTGGCTTTTAGTCTGGCAGAACTTGAATCCACTTTTTAAGTGTGTTTAAGAGGTACACCATCCAAAGATACTTATGACTCTTGTATTGTCTGGGACACGTTGGGTTAAAGGTCGTGTCTGGGTCACAGCCTGAAGGTGGAGTATTAACCTTGGCACATTTTACTGTGTGTGTGTGTGTGTGTGTGTGGGAACCACAGGACTAACCACAGTTCCCACTAAATGTGTTACATTGGAGAAAAACACTCTCCACCTTGAGTGGGATTGTGTTTCATTTCATCATGCTGTTGTGGAACATTTCAGGCAAATCTTCCATTTCTTTTTCCCTCTCTCTCCCTCTAAAACTTTTTTTTTTTTTTGTATTAGTAGTAAAAGTGTGTGTGTGTGTGTGTGCGTTGTTCTTATATAGCTGTCAATATTTCCAATAAGACAGTTTTGACATAAAGCAGACGTCTTAAATGGCTTTGAAAAAAAAAAAAAAAAAACACGAAGAGAGGAAGTCTTGAGAAGTGGCACATCTGGAGTGCTTCAGTGAATTTTTCCTGCAACATCTGGAGAAAGTCCCTGGAATTTACGGGTTTTGATTTAGCCCCCGTTTTCCTCCTCTCTTTCCCCCGTGCAGTCTGCGCCCGGCGTCTTTAAAGCGCGCCGGCGCGTAAATAAAAGAACGACTCCCATTACGACGCAGGTCGAGTCTTTCCATATTTTTATTGTGGACTAAATTGGGCCCATGCGACCAGGCCAGCACCCGCCCCCCCCCCCCCCCCCACCCCCCCCCCACCCCCCTCACCCCTTGTGTACGGAGCCTAATGAAGTGAGTCGAGAGAGAGATAACATGGCAAAAAAAAAAAAAAAAAACCCTGCTACACCTCCTGCTCTGTTGAAGCACACTAATCCTGATAGAAATCGCATGCTTTTAGTGGAGAGTAAAATTTAATCCCAAACCACGACCCGTGATCCCGGATAAATTCTCCGTGACGGATGCGATCAGGAATTATTCTATTAGTGACATGAGCAGGCGTTGAGTAAGATCGGTCTCATCACCTGAAATGTTCGGGAAGGAAAAGCGCTGGATGAGGCTGATGTGTTAACTTCTTCGTAGTGTGGTTTTAGCAGCTTTTGTGTATGTGTGTGTGTGTGTGTGTGTGTTGTGGTGGGGCTGTGATCATAATCCTGGCACCGTAAATGATTTAATGAAACTCTTACGGATGTAGGGTTGAATTCTCAAGTACGATTATTTTGACAGTCCAGCTGATGATTTGCGGGTTTGTGTTAATACGTTAATACGAAATCGTTTCCATGGCAACCGGAAACAGGGAACAGGGAGCGGGGAACTTCAGCTTCAAGTTAGAGACAGAGAAAGGCTGGTGATGGAAGGAGTGTTTATAGCTAATGTAACATAAATACTGGTGACTGCCTCGGTTTGAGGATGTCCCATAATGTTAACTGGAACTATAAAAGGTGTTCGAGTCAAACCGGGACTTTTGATGATGTTTCCCGCGAATCGAGGCATATAATTGATTGACATTTACTAAAGACTTTAAGCACAGTATGGTGATGAGACACCTGACGTTCTAAAGAAGGTCTGTGAGTGATGATCCCGGCCGAGGTGGCTCGGAGCCCACGGCAGCCGCCGAGAGACGATAACTCGTCGCCAAGAGACGTATCCGTCTGTGTGAACTGTGCACACAAGCATTCACCAACACCACTTGCACATTACAGGGACTCTGCTGGGATTTATTACCGAGTCCTGACCTTGCTCCAAGACATTTCTACATGTTTGATAGGTTCCTGGAGTTCCTGGGAGGCCGGTGTTTCAGACGTGAAGCAGGCAGTCGAAACATGGCTCTGGTGATACCCTGATGGTACCCAGGCACTAGGAGCAGAGATTTATATAGAGAAATGAAGGAAGCTTTTAAGAATCGTGCTGAATTTACAGTATATATTGAAGTTGTGTTTGTTTATTAGTCATTATATAATTCCTGATCGTAGTCAATGAAACAGCTGGAAACAACACAAACAAACATCTGTTCTCTCTTTCACGATCGCTTCGTGTGCCTGGGTTACACTGAATCTCAACGTTAGAGAAGCTGATATTCGTCCCTTTCTCTCTCTCTCTCTCTCTCTCTCTCTCTCTCTTTAGCAGTCCCTGCCTCTTAGCTGATTAAGCGTTTTCCTTAAATAAACGTCTGCCAGGGTTTTATCTCCATGTCTCTCCCTCTCTCATGTGCAGGTGGTTGAGCGTGTCCCCCTCTGTCTGCGCACTGAGCTATTTTCTCTGTGTTGCTGTGCAGATGGCCTACATCTTTCTGCCTGGCTGCACCTGTAACAGCGGAGAGAGAAAGAGAGAGGGATGTGCACATCATTACTGTGTGCATGTGTGTGTGTGTGTGTGTGGATGGATTGCCTCTCCTCATTCCTGCATTATTCACTCCACCACCTCAGCATCCAGGATCCGTCTATTTTGCACACCAGGATCGTTTCTAAAAGTCTAATGTTGTGTTAAAAACATCGAACAAAACGAATGAGATCTGCTTACAAGATAAAACTCGCAAGAAAGTAACTTGTTATGTAAAGAAATTATTTTTTGGATTATAAAAAAATATATAAAAGATTTTATCGTTATAAATGTTTAAAGCATTTATTGGGTTGTTGTTGCTTCAGGTTGCCGCAGGTTTTATCTCAGATGTCCTTCCTGATGCAACACTTTTATTATATTTATTTTAAAATTTGCTGGAGTCTCACATTTATTTCTCCTTTCTGTTATGTTTTTTTTTTTTTTTTTTTTTTTTTTACGTGAGTGGAAAAGCTAATTTCCAGATGTTTCCTGCCGACTTTTAGCTAAATAATAAAGCAAACAGATGCAATAAATAAATTATAAAGGAGGGTCTGTTTGGAGGACGTGGCAATAACTTTCAGCCGAGTTCCTGTAACGTGCAAGTGGTGTTGGTGAATAAGTGTGTGTAGAGTTCACACTCGTCAGACAGATGCGCCTCTCCCGCACAAGTTATCCATCGATTTTAATGGATTAAGTGTTTCACTCGCTCAGTGTTCACGGGAACGACTCGGACGGGATCTCGATTTACGGACACACAGCCTCTTTTCTTCTTCACTTGCCAGAAATGCCATTACAAGTCCCGGTTTGACTCGAACACGGCATATTTTTTTTTGTTTGTTTGTTTTTTTGTCACATATACAGTAAGCACTTATTTATAAACGTAGGGTTGAAGTGTGACCTTGCATCCGGCTGTCAGTTTCTTCTCTAGCCTTGTGATCTGAACCAGTTGTGCCGCGTCCGGGGCCGTGTCTGTAAACTGTAGTGACATTCTGTCTGTCTCGATTAGTATTTGTTAATCTTTTTTTTTTTTTTCACTTTAAGTCTGATTTGTAATTTATTTATATAATTATTAATTGTCAAGGCGACTCACTTTATTTCCTCGTTTAACAGGAATGATTAATATAACCGCCAATCTTATCATTTTATTTAAACTGTTTTTTTTTCGTTCCCGTGTTGAGCCGTCGGCCCGCGTTAAACATCCATCTGTAGTCACGAGCTGACGGTTTTCCCCAGAGCACATTGACATTTTCTTTCTTTTCCCACATCTTGCTCTTGTTTTGTTAGCATTAAGCACAGACTACTGCTTCATTTATTACAGATTTAATTCCTTAACCAAATACGTAACACACGGCTGCGTTTGGCTTTTATTCAGCTTCCATTTTATTTCCAGGCTCCAGCCCTTTATTTATTTTTTTTAATTTTTTTTCGCTTTTGAAATACAGTGTTGCTTTTGTGTGGTACAGCTGTGTCCCAAATAGCTGCAAGTCTTTATCTTCCGTCTCCTATTCGCTCTGTACGGAGCACATCATCGACTCGGTTACACCCTCCCTCCTCCGAGCCGGTCAGAAAGCCAGAGATAAAGCTGTACTCAACATTTGTTTTGTAAATGACCACATGGTGCGGCGGCGTAATCTCTCCTGCACCGCCCGGTCATGTGACTCGACCTAGATTTTCTTCTTCTTCTTCTTTTTTTTATAATCTCTCCCTCTTTTCAAATTCAATCTATTTATTTCACAGTCCGGCTATTCTGTCTGTACGATTTATGCAGGATCTGTCTGAATAAAGTCTGAGTTTAGCTCTTAGAGGGGACGTGTGCACACGAAGGGACTTGCAGAAGTGACAGGATTGTTTCTTCTTAAACACCTGAAATGGAAATCCGAAACCTCAAGTCACAGCCTGAACCTGTAAGCTTCCTTTCCTCCGGTGACGTGAACGCATCTAAGGGTCACTTGAACAGAAATGGACAATATCTTGTGTTCAGAGGCAAACAGATTTGGGCTTGAGGTACAGCCAAACACTATTAAAGCCATTAAAAGAACTTACGGTCGGAGATCAAAATGTACCCAGTAAGAGTTTTTGGTTGTCAAAGCAGAGTGGTGAGGTCATTTGGCGTGTTACGGGTATCGGCTCGACGCTGGTATTAGGCTGTTTCTGAAATTTAGAATTACTTTGACAAATTGATGTCGGAACAACGTGGACTACATGATGATGTCATAGCATTCAAGACACTATTAATACCAAACTGATGGACTAAGCAGGACTTGTGGTGAGAGCGCTGCGTGCTTACAGTACCAGTGAACCACTAGGGGGTTGGGGTTAGTCAATGTGTGTACATTTAACAAGCAACAAATCCAATACCAAACAATACCTACCGAAGGCCATGGGGACCTTCTGAACCATCGTCCACTGCCTTAACCAGTGAGCTACCCTGTAGTCCGAAGCCTGGATGAAACAGATCATTAACATCACAACACTAAGTGACACATAATGTAATGGAGATGCACTTGTTGTGTGTGGGAAGCTGTTGGGTGTGTCTCGATCTCCGAAACTCAAGTGACCATGGATGTTGTTGTTCGACATCGTGTAAATGGATGTTAAGGTTCAAATTTTTTTGTTTCCGTGTTGTATTCACAGTTTTGTCTTCGGGTCGGTCATTCCAAGTTATCTCGACGTCATTTTATCAAACTTTGACGATGAACTTCATTGGAACATCGGTACAACGTTACAGGGGTTCCGGCAGTGTGATGTCTTATCTAATAACAGTTTGTCAGAATGTTTCTCATACTAACATACATACAGACATAAATAAATAAATAAATAAATAAATAAGGTTAAACTTTAACATTATGGAATTTGTTGCTACTGTCTAAAAAATGAGTTAAAATACGTGAAAAAAGTTAGTTCCTTTTAACGCTTACTCTAATTAAAAGAGTAATAAAAAATTGGTTTACAGGGTTGGATTTTTTTAATCATATAATTGCATAAGATTTTATTATTATTATTATTAATAAAAATAATAATAATAATAATAATAATAATAAATTATAATAATAACTACTTGAAACAGCTGTTAGTTACACAGGACTGACACTGGAGACTCGTTTCATAAATTTTATGTAAAGATCACCCCAATATATCTTTTATATAAATTTATTTATATATATATATATTCTTTATTTACTTCTATAATGCTACTTTGTGACAATGACCATTGTTAAAAATTTCCGTATAAATAAAATTGAATTCAATTGAATTTAATGAAAGTTCACAACTTCAAAAATGTTTTTTATTTTCCTTTTATTAATTTTAAGAAGATTACTCAGCGATCAGCCCTTTTTATTGATATCCGTATATTTATTTCCTCTAAATTGGCCTGCATCTATGGTTCACAATGCTGGCTCGGATTCTTCAGGAGAATTAGTTCTTTGTGGCTTTAGTGAATTACACCTGGATTGTTTGCATTGTTCGTGTCGCTCTGACAACCAGCTTTGGTATTCATCGTAAGGGCAAAAAAATGGGCGAGTCCCAGAGAATAAATCTCCATTGGTTAAAAAATGATCCTCGTTTGTGCATTGAGGCAGGCGGTTTCGCTTTCGCTACGAGAAGAGACCACATAGACACGCGTACTGTAAGCTTTCTCAGCGTCTGTGGGTTTGGTCTCGTACGAAGCGCTTGTCTAGAACATCAACAGGAAAAAGTAAACCAGAAACCTCCAGTAAAGGCTTCACAGCGAATGCGCTGAGATTCACATCAGACACATCATTATTTCAGACATTCTGAATAACACACAATAAGTCCACCCCATCCTGAAACTAATGACTTGTCCTGCCTTTTTCTTTAAAGAAAAATAATCATTTCCATTCCTCCATTCTGCTTTTCGTGTTCACACATTTCCCATCCAGTACGTTTTCCTCCCACGATTGTACAGCAATACATAAAATTTCCGACCGCTTGTTTTAGAGTCAAGGTCACATCCTTTACGCAAACTTTGCCTAATTTCTCCATTTTTCCTGTAACGTCCTTTTTTTTTTTTTTTAAACCTCATCCTGTCTCCTCTGATATTGAATAATAGACCTGCTGAAGTGGAAGATCTGAGTCTTGGAAATGTGTTTCAGGGATGTTAAGAGTGTTTTTTTTTTTTTTTTTTTTTTAATGTTTCGTTTCCTATCCAGACTGCACAGTGTCTGAAATCCAGAACGTCACTGATTACAAGTTTCAGATGTGCCTTTATTCATGGAGTGTCTGTCTGCTGTTGATTATGCACATGTGGTTCTCGGAGGAAAAAAAAAGAGAAAAAAAAGTGGTCCGCAAAGGAAAAGCTCGTAGATTCCGTCGGGTTTCTGGACGAGTGCCTTCTATTTATTTATTTTTGTATTTTTATTTTTTTTTAAATGCTTGTCCTGTTACCACCAAGTTCACTCATCGTGGAAAAACTTATCTGATACTGAAGACTCATTCCAGAAATTTAAAATGAACATCATGTTACAGAAAAATGTCTATTACTCATATATTTGTTTGGTCACCATGGAAACGCTAATATATTAAGGGCGAACGAGAACAAGAGATATAGGTATATTACAGTCAGAACTGTATTTGAATCTGTAAACACAGCAGTGCTGGAAGAGTTTGCGTCACATAAACCTCAGAATATATCATAAAAAATAATGTTTCACATTTTTCATGGTAATAAATTGTTCTTAATCTAAGAGAAAAAAAGAATCCACAAAATAATGCCGCTGTAGTGAGTAGTGCACTGTAACATAACTTACTTTTTTTTACAACAAGGGGCGTTCAAGTCAAACCGGGACTTGTGATGAAGTTTCTCGTGAAATAGTCCCTGAAAATGATTGACTTTTACAAAAGACACAAAAAACCTTAAAATGTTTGAATGGTGCAAACGTTTTAAAGAAGGCCGTATGTCCGTGAATGACGATCCCGGGTGATGTGGCTCGGAGCCCACTTCATGTCCCGTGAACGATCAGCGAGTGGAACGCCTGATCCCGGGAACATTCACAAACACTATTTGCACATCACAGGAACTCAGCTGGGAGTTATTGCTACATCCTCGTACAGTCCTGACCTTGCTCCCAGCCGTTTTCACATGTTTGGGCCATTAGAGGAGTTCCTGGGAGGCCAGCGTTTCGCACGTGAACCAAGCACTAGTGAAATGCTGGGATAAGTGAATTAGTGTAGCGGGGGATTATACGGAATAGAGAAATAAATTAAGTTTTTAAGTATCAGAACTGTGCTGTTATTCTGCGCAATCAAAAGTCCCGGTTTGACTCGAACGCCCCTCCTGAGCGTTATTAGCTGAAAAGTTTTGGAATTGCATGCTTTATTGAGGCAGTTAAAATGAGAACTTGCTTCAGTTGCATGAATATTATAAAAATTCTGCTTTGTTTGAATCATTTGGTTTAGGATTAGGCAATAAGCTCACACTCTGGATAGGAAGCAGTGAGAGAGAGAGAGAGAGAGAGAGCAAAAGATTTTATGCATTAGCACTGCTATATCAAATAATCCAAACACAGCTCTACAAGTGAGTGTGTTTTATTTACACTCTTGCGCCTCATTAGGAAAAGGGATGCGCCTGCTGGTTGCTTGGCAGGGCAGAGGTGTGCAGCAGTGATGAATGGAGGCGAAGGTATTAAGCTAATGGGGACAGGAGGGAGATATGATGATGCTAATGAGTGTGTCTGAGCTGCACAGTCTGCCGCACCACCATGGGAATCTGGGTCAGATACTGAGGAGGACATTGTTCACTGACGAGAGCAGAAGCACATGCAACAGAGCTCTGTTTATGAGTGTGTGTGTGTGTGTGTGTTTCTTACATGGCAATGTGGTGGGTCGTGATGATAAGATACACTCGTTCCATCACATCCTGCTGGGTTTGTGTGTTTGTAGTTGGAGAAGGGCTAATGGTGATAGCGCGGACGAGGAGGGAGCAATAAGATCAGGTCATTTCAGAAGCTAACAGGAAGTACCGCACGCTACAGAGTACTTATCACTTCCACCTACGATTCAGTCTTCCTCACATTCTACCTTCCTCCTTTCTCTGAACAAAAAAGTTTCTTATTCACTCTGGTTATACAAAAAGGAATACATTTATTAGTACAGTATATTGTAGATAGTGGACATAAATATATATTATTAAATAGCTTTGTTACCCTAGAAAGATAATTAGCGACCATCTTGCAAGATTATTTTCCAATAACAGGATATCCTTCCAAAAAAAAGTTAATTTACCTAAAAGTTAAAAGTTTTAACCGTTTCTATTGTATATGGGGTTGTTACAACAGAACCCATAACATACATTATTATGATGAATGTGATAATTAAGTGTAAACCTGAGATATGACTTACAGCCAGAACTATTCCCAGAAACAAGAAAGTGCTTACCCTATTATCTGGAGATCGCTGGTTCGATTCCCGGGTGATGCTGTAACCTCTCGCAGCCGGAGGTCTAGAGAGAGCTGATTGGCTGAGCTCTTTCAGAGGGGAGGGATGAGAGGTGCTTAGTGCTCCCACATTAATCAGCCAATCAGGGGCATCTGTAAATTCACGCGGGCGGAAGAAGCGGATAGCACTGTCCTCCGAGTGTGTTACGCCACCCCCAAGGCAAGTAAGCAAGTCTAGGGTAACATCTTCGGAAAGATGCGGTCGGCTGACGTCACGTGGTTCGGAGGAAACGCGTGACAGTCTTCGGCCCTCTCGACTGTGTGGTAGTAGTAGCCTTAATGTGGGAGCCCCCTAGTGACGGGGAGGAATTGAACACGACTAAATTAGTTGACCAATTGATGAACGTTAATATAACGTAACCTCGTGAGGTTTACGACAGGAGTCAATGTGGCAATACATGATTCGCTACACAAAAGAATCATGGTATGAAACGATTTGGTTCCCCATCTCCTATGTTCTAGTGACAGATGGGAACATGAAAATGAGAAGACCGAGCGATGTTAAATCTCCCGCTGCATCAAAGGATTCTTTTGCTTTCCTGCATATATTCAATCAGTCGGTGAGGCCTATCAGACAAATCTGATTTCTCCGCTTGCCCGAGGATCTTTCTGAATCCCAGAGCAGAATGAGAGAAGCCCTTGTTTTCTCCATGAGCCCCGGAGCGATGTCTGACTCGCACAGGGCCTTTTTTCGAAAAATCTGCCTCTTAACCTCGTTACTGCTGACTTCTGTTTCCTTCCTGGCCCCTCCCCCCTCCGTGAGTGTCTGAGTCTGGGCCATATTTAAAGTTTAACAACAAAAAAAGACAGACCTCCGTGAGCGGCTGATGTGTCTAATCTCTGACAGATGTATTATTCTCCCGGTCTGGACATGTTCTGAAGGTCTCCCTGTAGCATAAGGACGGGAAATACAAGACAGAAGACACAGCAGCTCCACAAATCTCAGCTGCCAGTCAGGGTGATGTATGGCTGGAAGTGCCTGGCAGGCAGTAAACACACTGGCAGGGCATTAATATTTAAGTAGTGTGTGCATTCCTTCTCTTTTAACGCACATACAGTAAAACAATGCTGGCTCTGTGTTTTATTAATTAATACTTAAAGCCTCTAATTGCTGGGTCTGATTACAGTAACTTCGAGTAGCATGCATTTTTATGTCAAGGTGCATCGTCGCGAATGACGCCTATTTATTTTGACAAACAGAAGAGTAAAATCAGAAGAGTAAAACGAAATGCCACGCCTGGGCAACTGGCAGTTCTCTCGCCGCGTGTGATATAGAAAGTGAGTGGTGAATAAAACGCCTCATGCTGGCAACCACAAGCATGGCCGTTAGCAACACAGCCCACTCACACCCATGCACTGAAACATACACGCACTTCAGATCTCTCTCTCTGGATTTGCTTTTGAACTTGCATGAGATCTGCTTTTTAACAATTTCACCATATACAGTATCATATACAGTATATATATATATATATATATATATATATATATAACGATCCCAGGAACCCAGCTAGGAGTTAATGCCACATCTTCTATACAGTCCTGACCTCACTCCAAACCAGTTCCACCTGTTTGGACCTTTAAAGGAATTCCTGGGAGGCCGGGGTTTCAGATGTGAAGCAGGCAGTCTGATTGCGGCTCTGGCGTACCGAGAAAAATTGATGGTATCCACTAACTAAGGAAGGAATGCATTAGTGTATCAGGGGATCATACAGAGAAATCGAAAGGGGTTTTACTCTCATAACTGTGTTCTGTTATTCTGCACGATCAAAAGTCCCGGTTTGACTTGAATGCCCTTTGTTTTGTTTTTTGCTTTTTTTTTGTTGTTGTTTTTTTTGACAAAGCACACACATATCGAAGTTAAAAGTTCATCTGTGCCGGAAGACATGTCATCACCTGTCTGTAGACGGGTTTACTGGGCTATCTTTGTCGCCTGTTGTAGCATGCAGGTGCTGATGTTAAACACAGCTGGATGGCAGCGTGCACCATGCGGCTCAGGTTTTAGTGTACAGAGGAAACTGAGACAGGAAGTAGTGCCAGCGCATGTTGCTGCGTTAGTGTTCTGCTACGTTTCGATATATTAACGTGTATACTGGCACTGGTAGGGGTGCTATTGATGTAGCAGAGATAATGGGTATGTCAGTTAGGGCGTTAATCTGAACTGAGATTAAACTTATTAAGGAAACAGTGGGTTTTGCAAATGTATTGTTGCGTTGTTGTATGAATGATACGATTTATGCTTTTCAGTAGAGCTTAACTACCATTGTTTAGGTATTTATTGAATGAGACTTTCTCTACTTGCTATTCATCTTGAAAAAGACACATCTAATTTAAAAGACATTTTTTTTTTTTTTTTTTTTAGCTTAAATGAGCCAGCTAGATTTATCTTCTAATGTGACCTCATATAAGAAGGTCCCTTCCCAAGGCTTGCTGCTCAGGTCAACCCACCTCTGCTGTTCTCGGGAGTGTGTGTCTCAGCACAAGCTTATTTACATAGACACTAAAATGCACATTTGAAAGAGGGGTAAGGGGGAACTATTGAGAAACTATAAAAAAAAAAAAAATGCATGAGCTGAGGGGTATTTCAGCTGAAACAATAATATGCATACTTTGGTGGCCTCTGAGTAAGCTAACTTGTTAAAGAAATAGTAACATATGGGACCTTTAATATGCAGTTAGAGCTGCCTTTGAAGTACAGTATATTGGACTGTGAAAATCACAGTTGAACCTAGTACAAGAACTATACAGGATGATATGTGGTATTAAACAGCACATACTGTAATGGCTATAGTATACAGTTGAATGCTGTAATCCAAGGTGCACGGTGTGGGGTCTGTAAGTAAAGCAAGACAGGCCCTTTGTGATGTGTTTTGATCAGCTGGATGAGAACACCTGTGGATCTCAGCGGTCGGTCATGATCAGGGTTGCATTTCAGCATGGCCTAATGTTCTACCCCCTCTAGCGAGCTCTCTGATTAAAGATACAGTGAATGGGATAATCAAAAAGATCAAAAGATTAAAACATTTCCGTATAATTTCCCTTTCTCTACAGTTTTATCAAGGTTAGTCAGACCAAGCCCTTCATTTACTAAGAACACGAAAACTAATCTGTGTGCACAATAATTTGCATGCACAGTTAGTGGGCATGCAGCAAAAGCGTCATTGCGTAGAGGAGAGAAGGAGGCAGCATTTGAATTAGGTCCCGCTTGCACGATTTGTTTTCAAAAGCCGTAGTGAATTCTGATCCCAAAGAATGAAAGTGAAACTTGACACAGATGCATCAATTATGATTTGAGAATGAGACTTTAATAAGAATAACAACAGTAAAAACTGAACTGAACTGAACAGAAATGTATAAAATGCAGTATGCAAATAAAAGCATGTAGATGTGAGTGTTTCTTTTGGTTGAATATGCATGTATACTGTATGTACGGTTTGCGTGCAAAATGAGATCTATCCTTTTTTTTGACAGTTTTGAGAGAAACAAATTTCAAGTATTTCAAGCTGTTAGAAAATCCCCCGTCCAGCCAAAAAAAAAAAAAAGTCACACACCCTTTTATTTCATTCGACCTCCTTTTTGCTTTGATTACGGCCATGTTTTGATAAGCTTATGCAATATTACAACGTTTATGTACGTCCAGATTTTTCCTCTTCTTTCTTAAGGATTTTTTAAGGGGTAAAGGTCTCGACTTTTTTTTCATGTGTGAAAATGATGTCTCATGCTTCCTGAGACACTCTTTCACAATTTAAGCTTGATGAATCCTGTCATTGTCTTGGAATATGCCATAGAAATCGAAATAAATTGATGGAAAAACCTGGTTGTTCAGTTCGTCAGCAGTTCCTTAATCTTTGGACACACAAGTTGCTAAACCGACCTGACAACCTGAACGGACCCCAGATCATAACACTACCCGCATAGGCTACCAGGTATTCCACCTCTCTTTTTCGTCCCATCAGACCATGTGACCTCCACAGTCCATCCGTTATGCTGCCCTTCGTTGCGCTCTTTTCTGATTAGCCTAACTGATAAGTTGTTTTTAAGGCTACGCAGATGTTTAGTCCCAATCGCTTGAGTTCTCTTTCAGCGTATTTTGTACATGTTTTCTCTGAGTCACCAAAGTTGTTTTTGTTACAATGTATCAGTGCGAATGTTAAATGATGTCGCAAAACGCTACAACTCCACTACGCACAGTTTTGTCCCAGTAGATAACTGTATCTGCAGCTGTGCTTGTGGGAATGTAATTATGCAATTTAATATCAAATATCTTTATTCTATCTATTTCAGTTCTCTCTGTTTTCTTGATGACATCGTCATACAGCCCTACACGGATACACTGTATGATGTATGATCAGGCCTCAAACCACAAACAAACCACTCATACTGTACACTTGAGCTCCCATGAGAGTATAATAGATGTCAGAAATCATTATTGGAGAACTGGGTGTAGGAAACATAACCATGCGTGCCAACACATAAGCTTCCGCACGCAATATCCATACAGTAGCTTCCGTCTCGTAAACAAAGCAATTGCGCATCTCCTGAGTGTTGAAGCTGTCAAACTAATTTCCTTTTGTAATTATTACTTTAGTAGATATTGAAGTACATCATGTCGCCCAAATGCAGCAAAACCAGTGCTAGTGATAGTCCAAAGCTGGTAAAAGAGGAACAGATTGCAAGTTCGGACAATAATTTGGTCAAAATGAGTTAAAGTTTATAAAGGGTGTTTATCTCGTTTTGCTATCAAACTGGTTGCATAACAAATATTCGAATGTGAATAAAATTTAACATGAGTTGGTGATATCATAAGACAATTTTAAGAAAATATAATCAGTCTTGTTTACACTCCGAAGAAGATAATCTGTTTTTTTCCTCTCCAATTTAAACAACGATTTCTTTCCGTCACACTAAAGATGGGAAAGACTTGCTGTCTGGCTTGTTAAAAAAAAATGTTAAGGAATTGTAAAAATCTTTAATTTGCAATAAAAAAAATAAAAAAAACATAAAATATTTTGCATAGGGATGTAGAGCATAAATGATAAATTATAAAGTATCTGAAGACTGTAGATGATTGTTCCCTGATGAAGCCCGCTTTTTCAGCATGCTGATTGGTAACGTGCAACCAGAGAAAATCCGCTCCAGTAGTGAATCAGAACCGAGAGCGTTGAATTCCCAGAGTCGGGCAAAGCTTACGCCCAATAGGGTTTATTCAGGAGACTCAACAATGTCGGTACTGTCATCTGTGATGGGCTTTGATTAAGTCTTGGGAGAGGTCGAGGCTGTTCAGTGTAGAATAACTGTCAGCGCTGTAATTGAATTTAATGAGACACTGCTCCCTCTGATTACTTCTTTAAGTGGAAAGCAAACATCTGAGGTTCGGGGAGAGTGCCAGAGCTGAATCCACTCACGGCTCATGAGGTGAAATAGCTGCAGCTCTGTAACTAAAGCGGGTCTGGAACATTGTACAGAGAGCGCGGACGAGAGAGAGAGAGAGAGAGAGAGAGGATGTGCTGTGAAAGGATAATTGGTTCGTCAGTACTCCCTTTGACCGCCCCATTAGAAAGAGACTTCATGTTGCACTCTCCTTTCAGCATTTACGTCTGATGAGATGGTAACAGACTGAAGGTTTCTTAATGATAAACAAGATGGTAATAATATGACTCATGCAGCTTTAAATATGTTTTACAAGGCCAGGGTTATCGCCCTAAAGTTTTAAGAATACAAAACTGTTAAACTGTCGAAAAAGCTCTGTAGGTTAATCAAATATCTTGTATATTATTTTTAATATATGATTATTAAAGGGGCCCATTGTCTAAGTTCCCCAAATCACAAAAGTTAGGACTTATTATTTTATCTCATGATCTCTATGTTGAATCTTCCTGACACCATTCCCCAGCACACACTACAATACTCACATGGCTATCAGACTGAATCTGAATTCCAATAGTGAAATATTTGTTCACGTTACATTCAATTAATGTTACATTGTATGAAAATAAATATTCTGTGTTAATGATTTAAAAGAAAGCTACCCAAACCATAAATATACTGAAATTCAGTAATTCCTCGATATACGAACGAGTTCCGCCCCACTTATGCTCGTTCTTAAGTCCAATTTGTTCATAAGTCCAACAAACATAGTCTAGATACTAGGATACTAACACAATTAGCTATAGACAATATAAAATTAACGTGTTCCAAGATCTCGTCCTTGCTCTTTAGTATCGTGCTAATTGATAAATGATTCTTCAAGAACAAACTATGTCTGCCATCTTTTCACCTCGCATGTTCTTATCTTCGAAAGATATACGATATGCCTAAAAGGCGCTCTTTTTCTCTATTTAGTCATCATTTTGTCATTTTCACTCACTGTGTGCTCACTGTGACCTAAATCATGATCAATACAAATGTTCTCGGTAATCTAGGAAACGATTGCCATTTATCAACATACATATATACAAAGTGAAAAAGGTTTCTAATTTGGCATGATTTTTTTTGGTGATTTTTTTAGGTGTATTAAAACTCTTATATTGTTGCATGGAATTAAATGACGAACAAATGACCGTTACATACTGTTCAGTGCTCCGTCTTTTTCCTTTCTACCTTTTGTGCCATTTCCCATCATCCATCACTTCATTTATGCTGAATGCCACCATTTAGATCATGTAATTGAACCATTAAAAAAAAAAAAAAAGTTTGTTCTTTAGCGGTCGATGTCCCGTCATGTAAGAGTTAGCCAAAAAGCATGGCTTAGCTCATATGTTTATGTTTAGTGACACACCTCATAGAGATCGAGTGTGTGTCACTGACCACTTTTCTTTAGTGCAGTTCAGGAAATTGTCTGCGGTTTGACGAAGGACATTTGCAATTCTGAGTGCAGAGACGGCTAATCTCCTTCAGTTTTCCCTCACCAATATGATGTATATGGAACATAGAATATAGGAATATAATAGTATCTTTTCATCTTCTCTTTGGAACCCTTCTGAGCTCATCACCTCCATTCCCAACTCATCTCCTCCGTATCCCCTTGCCGCGCCCCTCACTTAAAGCCCGACGTCTCTCTCTGGCATTTGTACGTTTTTTTTGTTTTTTTTTTCATGATTTTAATCAAAGAGCTGTGGAATGTCTTTTACCAGCTCACCCTTGTCATCTCCATTCTGTTCTCCTTCACTTTCTTCTCCCAGGCCTTCTACTCTTGACCACAGCTTCAGCTTCCCAGGCGGCTTATCGCGAGAAAAACTAATTCAATATCTCTGTGCCCGTTTTAAATGTCATTGCCTGAGCTCATCTGGAATGACATGATTTTCATGGTGGATGCTAAAGCGCTTTATTGAGCAGGGACTCAAGCGAGGCGATGTCGCTGCCCTTCTCTCATAGTGTTTGCTCTGATCTTAAAGGTCTATACTTGGAAATGAAGAAGACAACATAAATATATATAATATCTTTGGTGATGCACTTAGAACTTAACTGGCATGAACTCATTCATCCTCTCCCTCATCTCTCAGTCACATTTAGTGCAGCTTCAACTAGCAAGAAAAAAAATCAACTACTGTAAAAGTCTAGACCGTGAGCTCTGAGTCTAGGGTTTAAATTGTCTTTTTCTTCTTCTCGGTAAGGTAGCCGATGCCTTGCATCTCTTACAGTAGATACGCTTGAATCTGTACTTAATAATGAATTGTTTAATTTTTTTTTTCTTTTATTAATGACCTAGAAGGACAATCAAGCTCTATGAATATGCATGCTTCTGAAAATTGGAAAGGGTCTCTGGATCATTATGGGTTCCTGTAATCTTCTTCTTATAGAAAGAACCTTGAAATACTTCTACAGGGTTCTATGTAGAACTTTTTAAAGTTCTCACAAATTAAACTAAAGAACGCTTATGTCTAAACATTTACTGATTCCATCTGAGGGAACATTTCCGGGCATGGACATTTTCTAATATCATTTCCTTCTGAGAAACCCTTTACATAGAACCTTCGGAGTTTCTACAGTGGGACAAACCAAGAACACTAAAGGAATGCATCATTATTATAATTATTTTTTTTCTTTAAACGAATCTTCCTAAAAGAACGTTTGTTGGAATTCTCTCCGGGAGTCAAGGTCTTTGTTCTGAAGGTTCTTATTAAAACATTGTTTCCCTCGAGGGACAAACTGAAGAACGTATGACGTTTATTTGTTTAACAACTTTTTATCTAATCCGTTGTACCGTTTAAAAAAAAAAAAGCTAAACTCCTCCTCCTTGTTTTGGAGTTACATTAAAACCTTTAAAGGAACAATAAATGTATCTATTGTTGTTCTCACTTGACTGGTATCCATGAGTCATATAAATGACATTAGTGTTCAGAATGACCTACGACCTCCAAAATGCACAGCTTGGCATCCTCCCCCCTACCCCCCGCAGGCGTGCTTGTCTCATCTGGCATTTCACCAGCGTAGAGTCATGTGCCACCCACTTGTTGAGCCCTGGGAAGGGGCACTGGATCGAGGCAAGCCTGGAGGCTTGTACAGCCTTGAGGGCTTTGGGTCATGTGGTACAGGATGGAGCTGAAAAATGTTAGGGGTCAAATGGGTCACGCTGTGCCACTGAAAGGCAGAAGCAGAGGCAGGAGGAGTTATGGGGTCGGCGCTTTCCGTAACGGGCTGGTTAGGGGTTTAAAAGCCAGGTCATCGTGTGAGCGAGGCTGGATGTTTGTTTGGAGTCTTTGGGCTTCTTCGAATGTCTCGGGAGCGCGACCAAATTGTATTTAGGAAAAATAAACAAACACTTTCTGCCATGAAAGGAATGCTTGTAAAAGCTTGGACGTGGTATAAAAATGATTTCCAAAGATTCTGTAATCACATCTTTAAAGTGATGTTCGTGTGGAACGCGCTTGGAAACGATTATTTATAGTGATTCTAGAAACAAATGAAGGGAGCATAAATCAGCCTGATTCTGTTCTGATCATCTTCTGATTTTATATGTTTTGATTACTGCGTGATTTATATCCGATTAGACTGTCGGATTCTGTTAGGAGGAGCAACCTTTTTTTTCTCTTTTGTGACGTGAGTTTGAGACCATTTGTACTGTTATGTTTTGAGGACTGGCTGAATTTTGTCTGATTCTATTAGGATGACCCCTGACTCTGTTATGACTGTCTGATACCGTCTGATTCTGTTGAAATGACCCCCTGACTCTGTTATGACTGTCTGATTCTGTCTTCTTTTTTTACGAGGACCACATGATTACGTTGAGACTGTCTGATTTTAGTTATGAGGACCTTCTTGATTTTGTTATTGAGTGTCTAAATCGGTCTGATCCTGTTCTAAGGCTGATCTGATACTGTTATGAGTGTCTGATTCTGTTATGAAACAGTCTGATTGTGTTATAATGACTATCAGACTTTGTTATGCTCAACATCTGTTTCTGTTTTGACGAGTGGCTCATTTCGTCATGACGATTGATCATGGTTTGATAATTGGCTTATTCTGCTATAATGACTTTCTGATTCCCTAATGACAGCCATCTGATTTTTATTATAATGAGTATCTGATTCCCTGATGAGGACTGTCTCCTTTAATAATGACCACTATTCATTCTGTATGACAGATGTCTCGTTCCGTACAAGGACCATCTACGTAATTCGTCCGTCTTGGCGTCCAAGCGTAAACTAACAATCGTAGGTTATGTGTGAACTGGACGCCTATATCCTGGACCTTTATTTTCCTAAAAGTATGTCTCAGTTATTTTGACACTGTACCTGTTTGTTGTTCACGCAGGGTTCCTGAAACCCCAGTGCTCGCTGGCGCCGCCCCCTCAGAGAGGCCGCTCGGGGGAATCCTGCTCCTGTTTCAGCGGCATGTGTCCTCTCCATCAGCGCAGACTCTCCACAGGTAACACAGCCTCGTCACTCAGCAGCTGCCAGCGCACAAAGCCTGCACTGTAGTCCGTCCGCCGCTCGGCACATTCAAGAAGCCTTTTGTGCGCCTACGGGCGAGGGCACACACATGTACACACATCGCACCATTTTCACCTCGCTTTTATTTCACGGACCTTTAGAGCATGTGAGTAAATAATGTACAGGTGTTCCACATAGAGAGTTGTAACCAGAGTTTTTTCATCACTCAGGCTTGAGAATGCCGGGTTACTGTAGCACGAGCATGACTTCCTCGTGGTATGCCGAGTATGCCGCGTCCCATCACACGCATACTATTCAGCCCTAGATCGGCTCGGAGGTTGCTGCGAATTTGTCGAGTTCACTAGAGCCGCCGGCATTTCGGTATTTGGACATGATACAGTCGAAATCAGAAAACATTTTCATTCATAGTGTCACATTTCCGAGTGACAGACTTACATTACCAGTCGCTGTGGATTTATTTCAGCAGAACGATAATGTGCATGATAATATGAATGATAATAGTCAATATATGTCATATATTACTTCCTGGTCCCATGCTGGTGCCGTTCTAGCTTTAAAATATGGTCAGTATAAAGTTCTACAAGGTATAAGCTAGAGAGACATGAGCTGGAAAGGTGTTTTTTGATTACATTTAAAACCTTTTCATGTAATATTCGAGCACTGTCGGTTTATGATCTTGATCTCTGGACTTCGTAGTATTGTTCTGTAGGATATTTAAGTCTTTATGATGGAGGATGCTAAAGTTTCTTTTGGTTTTAGTCTGTTTTTGTCGGGATGTTTAAAGGAAGCTGATATTGAACGTTAAACGTATCAACAAATTGCTGTGATACAAGAAATGTAAAAACTGCAGGGTGTAAAATAATCAAAAGTACGTCCTGTACGTCAGACCGGGACTTTTTGCCCGCTTCGCGTCTGAAACACTGGCCTTCCAGGAACTCCCTTAATTCCTCAACTAATTGGAAATATCTTGGAGTGAGGTCAGGACTGTCCCAGCTATAGTGGCTATATAAATAAAATGTATTATTATTATTATTATTATTATTATTACTATTATTAGTATTATTATTATAAGATAAGTCCCAGTTTGGCTTGAACGCCAGCTCAGTGGTTAACCAGTCTCGAGGTTTTAAGGGTTTAAATCTCACATCCGCTCTGTGTGTGTGTGTGTGTGGAGTTTGGAGTTCCATGTGGTCGATGGGTTTCCTCCAGGTTCTCCGGTTTCCTCCAACAGTCCAAAGACATCCACTGTTGGCTGGTTTTCTTTATCTTGATGCCATCAGCACGTATAGTAATCAGATGGAGAGATCCGATTTGTGGCTATTTTCATGTGAAAGTCAGCGAACTTACAGCATGTAAAACAACATTAACTATTAGCAACGCAGTGCTCCATGGGCTTTCCCTAAAATTTCTCAAAGTGTTAATGACGGAGTAGACAAGCACTTGATTATAGAGCCGGTAGAAACCGAACTGGTGGCGAACTTTTGCTAAATGTTTGAACTAACGTGCAATTTTCACTCATGCGGTTTCTGTCTCTGACATGCTTTTTCCTGTAAACTGGTTATACAGTAATTTGTGGCTTCACAAGGACTCGACCAGACGCGTTAGTCCTGGGTAAAAACAATCAGTGTTAAAAAACAAAAAGTTCTTAAAATATTTATGTAGGTTTCTTCTGGTTTAATCATGAGCGTTTGTAATGTTTTCGTTTTTTTTAAAAGACATTTTCTCAAATACCTGCGCGGTGGACGTGTTTGAACAGTGTCTCCCAGGCGCACGTGTTTCTTTGTGAAGCAGTCAGAGCGCCATGTGATTGATTAACTACATTTTTACTGTCATGAGCCTGAGTGGGGGCAGTGTGTGTGTGTGCGTGTGTGTGTGTGTGTGCGTGCGTGTGCGTGCGTGCGTGCGTGCGTGTGTCTCCAGAGCAGTTACAGTCAGTCTGCATGCTTTATTGAGCTCGCTGACAGAGCCGCGATCTGTGTGTGTGTGTTTTTTTTGTTTTTTTATAGCTTCGTTTGAAGGCTTGTTTGACTTTGCTGAAATATTCAAACCCATTTACACTCCGACGGTAACTCTGGTATCTCTGTTAAAAGTTGCCTGTTTATGTCCGGATTCCACGCCACATAAAAGTCGAATGCAAAGGCAGTCTTTAAAAAGGGAGCATGGCGTGGTGTGTTTTTTTTTTGTCGTAAGCAGGTTTTAACCGCTGGCAGCAGAAAAGCCGGGGGGAGCCTAGCTGGAGTCGCGCGTTTATAGAAGGAATAATGACAATGTTTCTAATTAGGAAACGTGCCGCTGACTCCTTGAGCCCGAAGGAGGCCAGCCCAAGTGTGTGTGTGCGCGAGTGTGAGTGCGAGTAAGCGACTGATCCGTAGCTGATCCACCTGAACTTCTCTGCACTCACTGATGTGGCCGCACTTGAGATTCCGGCGGTTTTATATTGTTTTGGATTTCCGTAAAAGCAAATCCTTGCTGGAAAGAGAGCGTGAGAAACGCAGCATCCCCATGCTCCCGTCTCGGCACTCGTCTTTGTTTTTCATTTGCGTTAAAGGTTGGGTTTCGCATGTGAAGTGTAAGGATGACCTAGGAAGAATTTTATTTTATTTCTTTTGCAAGTGTTGTATAAGGTGAGCGTATAAAAAAAAAAAAAAAAATGCTTTTTTTTTTTAAAGCAGCTCACAATGCCGGCCTTGTCCTGAAGTTTTGGGCTTCTTCTCGGCACGCTGAGCGGAGGAATGGAAAAGATTATCCGCAGGAATGTCTGGGGTGCCCTCAAACCCAGAGCTCCAAGCGAGCGGCCAATGGGAGAGCACGGGCGAGCAGCGGGCTAATTTTTTCCTGATGAACTCAGCCGCCTGCTCCATAATGGGTCCTGATTGCCAGCTCTGAACTCACATATGGACCATGTTTGGAGAGACTGAATTGTGGGACCAATTCAGTATTGGGCGGCGTAGAGAAAAAAAAAAAAAATGGTTGCTGGCTCTGCCTTTGTTGTTTCATTAGAGCGGGTAATGGATGCACTCTGGCTCTTTCTGTCCATCCTTTTCCTCCAGGTGTGCTTTTTAATAATCACACTTTATTGACTGCACTCTGGAAGGAGTTACACCCGACAAACCAACCTCTCGCCACTTCTATAACCAGCGTAATTGTCCTGCTTGTGCTTCAGGGGCCCCGGTGCCTTGGAGTAAATGGTGGCTTCATAAATTCTGCCAATTAATTTGGCGCTTATTTATCGTCCCGAGTGGTTAGAGAGAGAGAGAGAGAGAGAGAGAGAGAGAGACTGAATTAAGGCCATAAATTTGAATGCGGGAATGTGGCCGACACGAGCTGAGTGTATTTTTGCTCTTTGTTTAAAGACTTAAGCTGAACCATAGATCTTGAGTGAAAAAAAAAGGGGGAAGAAAAAAAACAGCGCCATGTGGTAAAACTCCAGCGAGCGATCCAAGCATGTGTTTGTAGACCTTGTGGTCACGACGGGGGCGGGGATGCCGAAAACCGAGGGGGAGTCGCGGCAGCGGCCGTTGCCTCCGTATACGTTCTGGATCAGGGTCTCGGGGAGGGCAGGGGTCAAGGGAAGGGAGCTTGTTAGCTCCGACATGTCCCACACTCCTCCGGTTTTAATTGGCCCTAGCCACCGTACACACACTCCCTCACAGCTTCCTGTTGGCCAGGCGCTCAGAGTCGATTACAGGGCCGGGCCCTCTCCTCCCTCTTGGATTCATCATCATCATCATCATCATCCCGTGCAGTGGCTATTTTAATACTTTTATTTATTTAAGCTGCTCTTCAAAGCCAAGACACTGAAAGAAGGCACTTGAGTAACCATTTTTCTTGGGATTTTTTCGTTTTTTTTAGACTGGAGTATGCTTTGATTTGAGTACTTCTTTCATTTCTGGGCCCAATAAAAGGGTTTCATTTTAATTCATTCATGCAGTAAGTCCCCTACATACGTACATCCGAGTTACGAACTTTCGAAGATACGAACTTGCCATTGTGCACGGTTCAATCGTGAAAGTTTGTAGATTGTCGTGTGCATGCAGCGTGCATCCCAGGGTGTCCCGAAGCAACCGTAAAGGCAGCGGCGATGAAGCGGGGACGGCTAACAAGTGCCAACCCATATTCATTCTAAAGAGCAAGGACTAAATTATGGAACATGTAAGTTTTATACAGTGTATAGCCGATTGTGTTGGTATTCTAGTACCTAGACAATGTTTTTTGGACTTATGAACAAATTCAACTTAAAAACACACTCTCAGAACAGAACTTGTTCGTATGTAAGGGACATTTTGAAGGTGGCTGAGATTATCTGTGGTAATTGGTAGCTAAAGACGCACACCTGCTAAGCGTATGAGCTCAGGCAGCAAGGGATTAAAGCAAAACATTTCAAACCTTTATTTCATTTTTTAGCTTTGTTATATTTGAACTTAAAAAAAACTGAGATCTTAAGATTTTCTTATACCAAAAAAGGTAAGAGCGTTAAAATCAATTAGAAATAAAAGTGCAAGTAGATCATTGCGCTGATGTCAGGTCGTCCCCTGAATGAAACAGAAATAAGAGTGCTTCTTTGGCAGGGGGTGACGGCAGCCTTCTGTGGTGGCTTGTTCAGGGGAATTCAGACACACTAAGCCTTTGATAACTCACTGAGCTCTTAATCTAACCACAGCGTTCCTCTATCACAATGAAATGTTACTTATTGTCAGGACTCATCAACCAGGAGGGATACCATCGATACCACCCCGGCTCCGACAGGACCGGCCTCTGGCTAGGAAGTCAGCCTGGAGCTACATGTAGCTTTCTCATGCTCTCCTGTCCTTCTCTTAGAATTGGTCAGTAAATTGGATTTGGGACACATTTGCATGCAGTTTCAATGCAGGCTAAATATTTTTCGGGTTTCTTATGGTAATCAAATCAAAATCAGTGATATAGTGTGTCAAAAAATATTCATTTTTCTACCATTTCAGTTTCCTAATTAGGCATCTGATTGATTTAAGACGTCCAAAAGTATTATCCCTCCCCTCATTTCTTGATATTTTGCTTCCAAAGAGTCAGACTTACTTGTATTGTTGATGTAGTCCAAAGCAATGCTTCTCCAGGCTTCCTGGCTCTCAATTTGAGCAGGTCTTTCATTTTTAGTCCCAGTCCCTCATTAAGCCACACAGTGACCTATGAATCATTCAAGCACAAAAAAAGGGGAAAAAAATCCAACCTAAGGCTTAAATAAGTGAGAAACAGGTGCAGATGATGACAGATGATCAGGCCGGTGATTAGTATACTGATGATGCTGTGTTTAATAGACTCCAAGTCACTTCAGTGAGTAAGAAACCCAATACAGGATCAATTACTTTTTTTTGTTTACATTGTCTTCTGCAAACAAGTTTCACCCAAACGCCACGGAGAGAGCAGCCCTGGTTGTGAACATTAGCGAAGGAAAGTTCAGGCAGAGTCTATTTTGGCACTAAAGCAGTCAAACATGTTTGGAATTACGCTTGGAGAGCGGAAGGAGAGGTGCAAGCCGAGAGAGCATTTGATCCAGATGCCACCAAGGCCGGCGGAAGGTCAAAGCAGGAGCACCTGCTGCCCCATGTCGCGGTATCCCGGTCTACTGAAACATTCCTGAAGTCCGAGAAATGACTTTTCAACCAGACTACAAGTTCTGCAGCAGGACCGTCTGAGGAAGCAAGGCATGCTGGGTCGGGAACAGATAAGCGGTCATGGCACCAATATGGTTTTCCATTAAAGGGTCGAGGGATCATGCGTAGACGACGCCTGCTGCTCAGGATCGAATGGAAATGTCTTATTTGGGTGTGTTTCACTGGAACACTACAGGGAGAAAAATGCCAAGTGGATAAATCTACTGGAAATTTTGATACCTTTCTGGATGTGTGGGTTTTTTCCTATTGGTAATCAGAGAAATCAAAGCCAACATCCAGATTTTTTGGTATTGCACAAATATAGCACAACCAAACAGAAATAGTTAAAATTTTTTAATTACTATTATTATTATTATTATTATTATTATTATTATTATTAGATGACCCCTTTTTTCTTAGCCAGTCAAAGCTGGTAAAGCAAATCTTGTCATTGTCCACCCTGTCATTAGTGTGTTTGTTCTTGTAGTCATTCATGTTGGTGGGAAATATATATATAAAAAAAGGACATATTTTGCTGTTTCTTGTATAATTGTGTTTTAAAGAGTTTTTTTTTTTTTCTGCTGTCCATGTGTCAACATTAAGGTCACTTTCAAATGAACTCTTGCGAAAAAGAGACCATTAGCAGCACAGATGCTGCAGGGAGGAAAACTGGGACAGGGTGCATTTGATTGGGCAAAACTGGTTCCCCCGTGGCAGCTCGTGGACACGTGCTCGAGTCTATTACTGATATTGATACCGAGATAAATGACGGACGTGACCGTGCAACGAAATGCACGTGAATCTGAACAGGTGGTGACGAAGAAGTTTTAAATTCTAAAAATAAAATAAAATAGAATAAATACGAGGGGCGTTCAAATAAAAAAAAGGTTTAAAACCGGAGACTTCAAGCGCTGTATAGGGATAAGATTTTTACTGTAGCTTTTCCACTCTCGTTCCATGCATCACATTCTTTTGTATAAATGTAAAAAAATATAGTGCATGAAAAATGATCTCTGTCGTTCCTATACGTGTGTTTCATAGCTAGCTCTATTTTCGTAAATGACGTTCGTAAATACTGTGATTTTCGAGTCTGTAAAAGGTGCAGTGCCAGATGGTGCAGTTCCTCAGATAACAGTCGCCTCGCATGAGCTTAATATGAAGCCCTTCTGAGACCCGGGTTATTCATCTCAAACTTCTCAGATTCCACCGCTGCCACTGTGCCGATTATGTCTCTCTTAGCTTTAGGTTTGGAAGGAGTCTCGTGAGCTTTGCAACAGTCAGATGTACGAGTGGCGTTCAAGTCGGTGCAGAATAACAGAGCGCAGTTATAAGAGTAAAAACTCCCTTTATTTCTTTCTATAAGCCCCTGCTACAATAATGCACTTATCGCAGTGTTTCACTAGTGCTTGGATACCGTCAAGGTAGAAAGTTTACTCAGTACGCCAGAGCTATTATCAGTCTGCCTGCTTTACGTCTTAAACACTGGCCTCCCAGGAACTCCTGTGCCAAACATGTGGCTGCTTTACGTCTTAAACACTGGCCTCCCAGGAACTCCTGTCCCAAACATGTGCCTGTTTTACATCTTAAACACTGGCCTCCCAGGAACTCCTGTCCCAAACATGTGCCTGTTTTACGTCTTAAACACTGGCCTCCCAGGAACTCCTGTGCCAAACATGTGGCTGCTTTACATCTTAAACACTGGCCTCCCAGGAACTCCTGTCCCAAACATGTGGTTGCTTTACGTCTTAAACACTGGCCTCCCAGGAACGCCTGTCCCAAACATGTGCTTGTTTTACGTCTTAAACACTGGCCTCCCAGGAACTCCTGTCCCAAACATGTGCCTGTTTTACATCTTAAACACTGGCCTCCCAGGAACTCCTGTGCCAAACACGTGCCTGCTTTACGTCTTAAACATTTTCCTCCCAGGAACTCCTGTCCCAAACATGTGCCTGCTTTACTTCATAAACACTGGCCTCCCAGGAACTCCTGTCCCAAACATGTGCCTGCTTTACGTCTTAAACACTGGCCTCCCAGGAACTCCTGTCCCAAACATGTGCCTGCTTTACTTCATAAACACTGGCCTCCCAGGAACTCCTGTCCCAAACATGTGCCTGCTTTACGTCTTAAACACTGGCCTCCCAGGAACTCCTGTCCCAAACATGTGCCTGCTTTACTTCATAAACACTGGCCTCCCAGGAACTCCTGTGCCAAACATGTGCCTGCTTTACGTCATAAACACTGGCCTCCCAGGAACTCCTGTCCCAAACATGTGCCTGCTTTACTTCATAAACACTGGCCTCCCAGGAACGCCTGTGCCAAACATGTGCCTGTTTTACGTCTTAAACACTGGCCTCCCAGGAACTCCTGTCCCAAACATGTGCCTGCTTTACGTCATAAACACTGGCCTTCCAGGAACTCCTGTCCCAAACATGTGGCTGCTTTACGTCTTAAACACTGGCCTCCCAGGAACTCCTGTCCCAAACATGTGCCTGCTTTACGTCATAAACACTGGCCTTCCAGGAACTCCTGTCCCAAACATGTGGCTGCTTTACGTCTTAAACACTGGCCTCCCAGGAACTCCTGTGCCAAACATGTGCCTGCTTTACATCTTAAAAACACTGGCCTCCCAGGAACTCCTGTGGCAAACAACGGCTTGGAATGAAGTCAGGACTATACAGAGGATGTGATAATAACTCTCATAGTTTGTGTAATGTGCAAGTGGTGCTAGTGGGCTTCGAGCCACGTCATTTATGGACGTACAGACGTTTGCGCTGTACAAATGTTCCACCGTAATGTGCTTGGCGTAATCTGTAAATGCCAACCGATTTTACCCCACAAGTCCCGGTTTGACTCGAACGGCCCCGGTAAAAGGTTTATTCTCTCTTCTTTTTTTTTGGTCTCAGATTTAGAGAATCCTCTTAAGCACGTATTGTATTTCCTCTCTGCTGATTACCGAAGCACTGCAGCAGCCCACACTTATGAATATTCCTTTCGCAGATTAGCTGCAGCTCCCGCTCGTGTATTTCTTCGGCCGCAGCAGCTGCCTGTAACCCAGCACGGTAATGCTGCTGTATATTTAACGCCTCCACCGCCATCTGTCCCGGTGTATTGTGATCCACTCCGGACATGTGTGTGTGTGTGTGTGTGCGTGTCCACTATGTGCTTATACACCAGCACGAGGCTATATCTTTTTATAGCAGCGCTTCATATGATATCCCCCGAAACACACACACACAGTGACACTTTTTTCCTCCATCATACTGTTATTCATGATTTGCGATAAAAGAACCTAACTCCCCTTAAAATTATTAGTCCACTCCGATACGTGACACACACACACCCAAGCAGAAAATTACAGCCCATGTAATCAGAGTGTGAATCTGAGGAACGGTATTGCATCACATTTTGCCTTTTTAAAGCTTCGACTCGCTTGCTCATGATTATTTTTTTTTCTTTCTTTCTTCATTTTGTTTATTACACGGCGGAATCTCTGATGAAACGTTGGACGGTTTAAGCGATAAAACAGGAGCTTGTGTGGTTACTGCGGAAATGCGTCGATTTAAACACAGGCCTTTCCAATCGTCACTGTGTATTTATTCATTTAGAACATGTGGATTTCGTGTCGAAAAAAATTACCAGTCTTTCCGGAACGTCTTAAGATGTTTGACTTGCTATAAAACCGCAGTATATTTTCCCATCAGCGTTCATTTAGCTGAGGCTGGAGCGTTATTTCTATTCAGATTTATTTTTTTATTTTTATATTTTTTCAAAAATCCAAAAACCTAAACAAATCAAAAACAAACCTAGCGTATGCACTTTGTGATCAATTCTGTTTTTCAGCCGCTTTTGTTTCCGTCGTCGCCGATGTGCCGGTGCAGGCCCTGCTGACACGTCTCACACTGTTTAGATATCATGAATCAGATATTCCACACTGATATGCGCAGCGTAAAAAAACTCCGCAGTTAGAGAAATGATAAGATCTTAGAACGAGCGTGTTCATGTAAACCTGTGATTCACTGTCGCAACTGCTATCAGAGCTGCTGTTATTGTAATCCAGAGATTTCACTGTTAGTTTTGGATCAGTTAAAAGGACTCTCTGTGTTGTGAAGTGCTACTGTGATTATCTCCTAGGGGAACCGAGCTTTGGCTCGGCTTGAGACTTCCGAGCAAATCCACACGCCGTTCACAGGTGTCGCAAAAAAGAATGTGTGCAACGAAATCTGCAGATCAGCTGCCGGGAAATACCAGGGCCGTTCAAGTCAAAGCGGGATTCGTGATGAGATTTCTGGTGAACAAAGGCGTAAAAAACTGATTCGACCCAAATCAACCCAGAACTTCAGGTACTAGTACGGTGATGAGACTGTTAGCCTCAGTAAAACATTTTAAGTGCATGAGTGTTGCAGGGGATCATAAAGTGGAATAAAGATGGTTTTAACTCTGAGAACTATGTTGCCTAAATTTGCACAATCAAAAGTCCCGGTTTGACTCGAACGCCCATCGTAGTAACTTTTTAAAAAAGGGAGTCAGACAGACATTTTAATGCGAATTCCACACACTCGTCCAGTTTGTGTGTGTGTGTGTGTGTGTGTGTGTGTGTGTGTGTGTGTGAGAAAGAAAGGCAGAGAGTGGGAATGTGGAATGTGGATGAGTGTGTGATTGTTTCAACAGCTCCACCTTTGCTTGTAATCTTCACCACTGGAGTGTGTGTCCCACGGTGTGTCTCTCTCTGCAGGAAGAAAGGGGCTTCCTACTTCCTGTTTGCGCTCGGAGAGAAAGGAAAAGGTTGAGAATTTGAAGGGAATTTTCCCATGCACATGACTTCACACACACACACACACACAAACTAAAACAATTAAAAAATCAGGATATCTATTCATTTTAACATATGATTTATGCATAGAGAGGAACGTTGCCATGACAACGAGGTTAAACCTCAGACGCCCAGGACAGCCAAATGGCCGGGTCTCAAGAACCGTACGACGAAGGAGCCGATTTCATAGTTTTGCCCATGAAAAGCGATGCATCTTTGCGCCCCTACTTCAAAATTTCTTAAGGGATTGACTCTAGTTTGAAATTATGACCTCAGGAAAATATTATAATACACACTTTAAGTAATGAAATAATAAGAGTTCAATTTCCTAATTTGCTCTTCTGCTCGATCGTAGAGACAGAGTTGCGAACGAAGACGTTTTCAATCCTGCACTGATTTTCGAGACTTGATTCTTCAGATAAACTACGCGGAGCCTCTCTCAGCCCGCAGACTAAATTCCCCTTTCAAGCTGCATCATAGCCTTTTGATCTGCCTCTTCATGTTGATAGAATGACTGCAGATTAGAAGTGACCTTTGCTTTCCGTGACTAATTCTCATTTATCTTTGCGTTATTGCTCAACCGATTGGCTGCCCGTACGTCGGGGCTTCGCTCTCTGGGCTGACAGAGGGACACCGAGTCAGGATTTGAGCTTTCTCTGCCTTGTTTTTGTATGAAGGAGGACGTTGGTCAGGTCAGAGGTCAGGACTCCGGAGAGGATAGCGGCTGCTCTGATTAAACTGCTAATCGTAAGACATGAAATGATGACTTGATTGGGCAACACATCGCAAAGTTAGTAGTTCAAAAATACTTTATGGTGATTGATAGAAGACATTGACTAATCTGTAACACGTCGTGTATCCAGTTATAGCGATGTACAGTAGATCCATGTACAGGTAGGTGCATGGTGTTAACATTTTGTCGACACTGTATGTTCATTTTTGGTTATCAGGGGTGCTGAGTAACATACCAGAAACACGCTCACTCTATAGCGAGTTTGCTTCGTAGGTGATGCTACGGTCATTATCTCAGTTGTCGTACTGGCACTCCCACATCAATCATAGCAACACTAACCACTCGGGACTCACGCATGCAGAAGGGGCGGGAACAATGTGTTACTCGGCTACCTAGTGATTCATGAGTATAAAACGACGCAATCGGCGGCGTTTTATGAAGCACATGATGGTGCCCTAATAAGGCAGGTGGGAATCAGGAACCCCTGCAGAAAAGATCCTTAATATCATAAAAAGGATCATTTTAATCTAACACTATATTGTTGATCTTTACAGTACGTGCTCCTCGTGATACATTATGGTTTCTATGGTAACAGATCCTTCACAGGGATTTGTATCTAATTTCTAAAAGCTAGGACGTGGTTTTATAGAAATATAAGTACTATTAATCTGTGCTGTGCGATGTACTGTACTGGCACCCTGTCCAGGGTGTACCCCGTCTTATGCCCTAAATCTCCTGGAATAGACTCCAGGCCCCTGCGACCCTCAATACAGAATAAAGCGCTATAGTCGATGAGTGAGTGAGTTAGTGATCACACCACCTGGTCAATTCCAATCAAATATTACGTTGAAAACAAAAAAAAAAAACTAAGAATTCTCTCTGATGGTTAAATGAAAAACATCAGAGAGACACAACAGCACGAGCTCTGGCACACTCTCACTGCTTTGTCACAGCAAATCTGGCCAATCATATGCCTCAGCGAGCTTATGTATACAAAGGAAAGCATGAATAGCGTTTCCCCTCGAGTCTGTAAAACAGGTAAGACTAGCCGGTTCGAAAAGTATGCACTTCACACACCATACAGTCTGGCAGAAATTCATGTACATATAGGGTACGTTCTTATAAGCGTTCTTCAAAATCCAGCAATGGTCCCGTTTTAGCCTTTTAATCCTTGCAACATTTGTTTCCAATCCGGCGAATCAGTTTGTCCCGAAAATTCCATAACGTTGTCAATTAAAAATGATTTGTAAAGCTACAGGTACCCTGACGAGCTCAGAGAACAGGAAATCATTCTTCTTTGCTGGCAGGTAATAAATCAAATTAAGTATCACGGTTTGTATTTTAACAGAAAAGGGTGTGTGTGTGTGTGTGTGTGTGTGTGTGAAAGGAATGAGAGGAAATATGGCTGAGTGCGTGGGCGTGTGGATCCGAGCATGTGATTCAGAGCATGTGCATGCGTGTGTGTGTGTGTGTGTGTGTGTGTGTGTGTGTGTGTGTGTGTACAGTGTGCCTTTGACTCATTAGCAGAGCTTAGCGCTGTGTGCAATCAGCAAACTGGATCAGGTGCTTGGTGTGAGAGTAATGTTTTCCAGCACACTTCTGAAGCAGAAGCTTAGGGTCACATAAAGGTCATGACCCCTGCTCTCTTACTTGTGTTTACACTCTGTACAAGGGCACATGTTTCATCCCAGACAGGAGGGATGAGGTGGGAGGCGGGACTCCGGGTGTCTCCTCGAGTGTGTGGGAACACGCCGACGAGGACTAGAGACGTAATCCATCCCTGCTAAGATCAGCGTCTGAGATTTTACCCCATGTGTGTGTGTGTGTGTGAGACCGCGGTGTGTATTTTTTTTGGGATGTCTACTCGTGAGTGTTTGAAACGGCGTGGCGATATAGTCGATCAGTTTGAGGTGTGAGTGTGTGTGTGGTTTCCCGAGAACTATGATATCTATAAAAACTTCAAAAGGATGACTTAGAACTCAGAAGAACTCTATCTCGAGGCTTACTAGAACGTACAGCACCTGGGTCACTGGAAGTTCACCTCCGCATCGGGGGCGTGGCCGAGAAAGTGTGTAACGTTGAGTTTACACACGAAAGCATACAGGATCGAATTTTTACTTTGTCGGCTTGGTCGCAGCTCGTAACTCCAAAATAAAAAAAAAGGACTAGGTGCGTTCAAGTCAAACCGGGACTTTTGACCGTGCAAAACCTGCTTCCACGTTATTGTGCCAGCCTAAACAAGATCATGCACCCTGGCATCTCCGAAATTCCTGCAGTTTCAATCCTGTTTTAGTGTGGGCGACACGGTGGTGTAATGGTTAGCACTGTCGCCTTGCACCTCCAGGGTCCAGGTATGTATTTTCTAGCCAGTCAGGATGCAGGAATTGGGCACTACCCTAAAAATGTTCCCCGGGAATCAAGCCGAAATTCTTTTTTTTTTTTTTTTTTTTTTCGGAATGGACACTTCGAATGCTATGTTCAAGCACATTTTTGTTCATAAAAAAAAAAAGTGTTTTTTTTTTTCCTTTTTTTTTTTTTTATCTGTGTACACACACACACACACACAAACCTGATACCCATGTCCAAAAAGGATCAAAATCTAAATAATCTTAATAGATGCTGTTTAACTTTACTAATCTTGTACAGTATGATAAAACATCCCGTCATTACAGTGATGCAAAAGAATAAGATCAGCGTCATTTGCTGAAACCGTATGAAAGAGATTCCGTTTTACGCCGAATGTCTAAAATTCCCCAGAGTATATCAAGGTGTTGCTATTTTTACATGGCGTGCCAGGCTGGAATCTGTGTTATCCTAACTGCTTTTTCTCTCAGCTTGTGTGTTTGTGTTTGGTGTGTGTGTGTGTGTGTGTGCGTGCACATATTTGTGCTTCGGCTTTACTGGAATTCAGAGCAGGAGTTGATCTTGTTTTGCTGCTTTATGAGTCTGAGTGTAGCTCTGTAATTGAGGTTATGGGTGATTAAACTCTCCATGGCCCTTCGCAATCCCCCAGCCGGCTATCGGTCAGTGTCGGAGACGATCTTCTCTGCTCAGTGTGTAATTGATTACTGTGTGTACTCTCTCTTTACCCCGCTCTCGATAAAGCTGATTTAGGCCACATCAGCCGGTGTTTAGTGTCAGATCCGTCTGAAAAGGGAAAGCGTCCCTCCTGTAGCGTGAAAGAGAACGACCTCGAGGGTGTTTACACTGCTGCCCTGGTGGAGTGTGTTTCGAGTTTGGACACTGTTTGCTCTCTCGACTTTGTGTGAACGTTTTTTCCGAAACGCAGTCTAGTAGTGATATACTACTATACTACTATATTCTAGTAGTGAGTTATGACGGGTTTATTAAAGGGAGGAAGAAATGACATGATGGTTCATGATTAATGCATTTGACGAGATTCAGAGCGGGGAGTTTTGATTGACTTTTGATTATACTGTGTGTGTTGTTGTGGAGTGAAGGAGGGACACGCTGCCAAGGGAAAGTGGTTTGTACGTGTTGGAAGATTTTCATGACAGCTTGCAAAAGCCTGATTAGCATTTAGCAGAGTCGGTTCATAGAGTCCACCCGTGCAGTCAGACCAGGACAGCTGTGTGTGTGTGTGTGTGTGTGTGTGTGTGTGTGTGTGTGTGTGTGTGTGTGTGTGTGTGTGTGTGTAATTTATTACTTTTATCACTGAATCTGGATTCGATCAGTAGCCAGTCCATTTTATTTTACCAGAGAGACATGTCAGTATAGCAATATATTAACGTTATGATATATTCATTTAAAGGCCAGTGATATCATGAGTTCCTTTCAAAACTGTACTTTTTTAACCCTTACCATTCACATTACGGATTTTTTTTTTTACTTAAATATCCAATAATAACAAAATTCAGTTTCAGCAAAGTAACAATATGTAACAATCACCCCAGTGTAGGCCTCTTCCAAACGGTTGAGATGTTGCTTCATGGTAAGAGTACAATTTGATATTTTGAAATACCAACAGTAATCTGGAAAAGTTATAGAAAATGCTACATTTTATGTGGTTGTTCATATGATGTATTATTATTATTATTTTTTTCTTCTGCATACCTTAACCAAGTGGTAGAGATGGCTCAGTCAGGGTAAATTCAATACATTTTTCAATATAATGTAGCACTCGAAATGTGCTCGACCAAAGGGTTGAGTAGAACATTTAAGGGTTAAATATTTGTACCACATTTTTAATTCTAAATATAAAATTGTAAGGTGACTATAAAAAGAATGTCTAGCAGTAGTACACAATAAGCAAACGTTTTAAAACGTTATCATCCCAGTAGCAAAACTGTTCTGACTGATGTTTCCCATTATAGAATTCTTAAGTCTGATTGGTCAAAAGATGTTCATTGTTGGTTTTACTGGTTTTTCCCTTTTTAAAAAAATAATATTTCTCGTAGTAAAAAGAAAGCAATAACATTCACAACAGTTGTTCTATATAAACCTTTGTGTAAAGTTTGTGCATAATTGTGGATCATAACTATTTTTGGAAGGAGTCTCCAGTTCCAGCACTTTATAACAGTCTGGGGGGAGGTGAAGCAGGAATAATGAGAGGCTGGTGAGGAAAGGACTTTTTATAGCTGCTATACTGTAAGTGACGACAGGAAGTACCTTGTGTTGGAAATGTAAATAAAATATTGTTTAAAAACAAACAAAATAATAATTGTGAGCACTGGAATATGACAGTGGTGTATGGGAAATAAAACAACTGGATATGATGTTTTGCAGCATTGACCGGAAGTAAAAAATATGTATTCTTTATGTAATAATACTTTAAAAACTTGCCTTATTCTCTCTTAGTGTGTTTCGATTTATTGCAAGCCGCTGCATAATTCTGACATACTGTATTATTGTGTATACTACAATAGCAAACCTGTATCTTACAACAGCTGTGTATCATTGTGTATCTTACAACAGCAGATCCTGCATATCACTTATATGATGAAGCATGTAACGGGGGGATCTCATTTCTTTCTGCCCTGCATAAATCAAACTTATCCTTTTAATCCGCCGTCGTACTGCGGGCTGGAGCACGGTAAAAAAAAAAAAAAAAAAAGGCCTTCGCGACCGGTGTGGAAAAACCCTGGCCGAGGCCGAGCTTTAATGTTCTGCTTGCTTGGTGTGTGTCTTGGCCTACGCCCAGAAGCAGGGGAAGAGAGTCAGCAGCCCCTGTGTTTGCTGTATGCGATGGATGGTCCTGTTGTATGTGTGAGGCCTGGCCTTCAGGTGTGTGCCGTCCGAGGCCATGCCATGCCCGGAGACGTGCCTGCCCGGGACGTCCCGGAACGCTTACATTGACGGTCTTGTGAAAAACACCTGGCTTCTGCAGAATCGTTCCTCCTGCCAGGCATAACACCTCATTCATCTGGTTTCCGTGTTCTACCGAGGCTAACCACAGAGCGGGCTGCGAATAAACTACGGCTTGTTGATCTCATAGGTGGCTGAGTGAGGTCTCGTTCATGCGCCTGAGCAACACAGACGAGATTGTGTGCCGAAACCGGATCTTTATTCCGACTGGTCAGAAGGTGATGGATATCGGGTTTACCAGGGTTATGATGATATCTGTCTCTTTATCTAGCATTTAAAAAATAAGTCTCCAGTGTCGGCACCTTGTGCCAGTCCGTGCTACAGCCAACAAAATATTAACGCGTCGTTCTTTAATGAATAAAAATCGTTGTAATTGTTGGCTAATTGCTGCGCTACAGGAGAAATAAAATGCTTCAGGAGGTGAAGTCGTGTAATTAAACCATTATTCTCCTCCCTGTTTGCCCGGTAGTGAAATAAAAACCTCTCACTTTGGGCTTGTTATTGAAAGATGAGAGTTGAATGGCAGCAAAGCATGAGCCCACATGCCGCACCTTGATGCCGTCTGTCTCTCCGTGTCTCTTCATTGTCTTTTTCTGTCTCACACTTAACACGCTGTCACCTTTCCTTAAATAAACTCATTTATTTCCCGTCATCTGTGTTTATTTTTCTATTTAACGTATCTAAACTCTGCTAGGTGGCACCGTGGCTTAGCGGTTAGCGCTGTCTCTTCGCGTCTTCTGGTACCGGGTCCGATTACCGTGTCGGATCTGTGTGCATGGAGTTTGCATGTTCTCTCTGTGCTTGCTGGGTTTCCATTGGGTACTCCAGTCTAAAGACATGCAGATTAGCCTAGGTGCATGATCATAAGAGTGTGTGTGTGTCCTGCGATGGATAGGCACCCCGTCCAGGGTGTCCTTTAAAGTGAGTGAACTCCACTAATCTTGCATCTCTACCATAATACATCACGTTACGTCCATTCGTCTCCACTCCTACTTATGTCCTTTTTGAAAAATGCCCGTCTGTCCCATGTCCGCATCGCTCTTTTGTTTAGTCTCGCCTTTAACCAACATTTAACACTCATCTCTGTTTCTTGACGAATTCTTTCTCGCCTACACACTTTTATTTGTCTCTATTTTTTATCTCGTCCCTTAAAGATCATCATCTTACTTTCTCTATTTATTTTCACTTTCTTTCCCAAACCGATGGTCTCACTCCATCTTCTACTCTCTCTCCACTCTCTCTAAATTTTGCCTTATGTCTTATATCTAAACTTCTGTTCTTTTTTCTTGTTTTCAGACTCATCCTCTTTGTCTCCCTGTCTCTCTCTCTCTCAAGACTTTTCTCCATAAGTTCTTTCTTTACAATCGTATTCCTTCATTCACTTTGTCATTTATTGCGTCTCTATTTTAGATTATGTCTCATCCAGTCTGTCCTTGCCTGCCTTTCCCTTTCATACTCCATCTTTCTTGGTGTGTCTCTTGGCTCTCCCTTTCCTACTCTCTCCATCTGTCTCCGTCATCTGGGGCTCTGAAACACCTGAAATCCCACTCTCGGGGTTGGGGAGCGTAATTCGATGTGACAGACCGAGCTTTTAGGAGCATGTTCGCTCTCCAGCACTCAGTCCTGTCTCACTGCGCCTGCCCATGTGTCAGACTCTCAGCTGGCGCGTGTCCTCCCCGTCCTCGTCCTGTCGTCATCAGCACTTCTGTCCTATCCGTGATGGAGTGGACCGCGTTCCTTCCAACCCTGCAGCCATGCGGCTTTTGGATGTGCGAGTGTGCAGGAGTTATGAAGTGAGGATTAGGACTATTGAAGGTGTGTTTTTTTTTCTTTCCTTTTTTTCTTCTTCTTTTGTGTCCTTCTGGTTTTCAGCAGGACAGGAAACTCATCTTGACGTCTCGTCAGAATAAATTTCACAGTTTGAGCGCTGTTTCTGTTTTTCAGTCTTGGAAAGCCATAAATACAGATTTGACAATTAGGATCTCTTGTATACTTTTTTTAAAATATAGTTCTGTTTTTGTTGTTTTGTTGATGTCTGATTTTTTTTTATTATGAAAAAATAATTAATTTATTTAATTTATGATTTATGAAAATTAAGATTTTTTCTTTTCATGCATGTTAAGTTGACTAGGATGGAAAGGCATCTTATGTATTTTCTGTATCAACAATTTAAAATTGCTAATGTGCAAGAGACACTAAGGAGGACAGGGACGGACGGAGAGACATTAAATGTTTTTTTTTTTTTTATTAAGCAAAAGTGAGACGTCTATTGGTAGATTTTTTTGCTTTTATATAGTGAGAACCCTATAGAGCTCACAGTGACTGATGATGATGATGATGATGATGAAGGTGATCGAGGCAGAGATAATAATGCGACTGTCTTTTCTTTTCTGTAATGAATATGTATCAGGTCACAGATGATTTATCCACCGTAGCGGCATTCCATCGTGTTTACATTAGCTTCTGATGGAACTTCATCAAGCTTCTGCTTGTGGGGTATGGCTGTAATTTATGTGCACAAGTGTGCGTGTGTGTGGATCTTATTATTCATAAGCACTCCCTCTTCTTTAATGCCGATTGTTTGTCTTAGAAGCAGAAGAACCCCTTGGGTTTCGTCTTGTTGTTTGCTTGTTGGACGCCAAAGGGAGAGAGGACGCTGGGAGAGGATCTCAGCTATGATTTCCCCATCACGCACACACACACAAACCACACACAAACACACACACACACACACACATCATGTGCTTGGCCCCCTGTTGTGGTCCACGCGCTCCCTCTCGGCCTGCTAGACCTCTTCCTGCTGCACGTACACACATAGTTTCCCAGAGTTGCCTTCGCTGTACCGTCCAGCCCCGGGAGTCTGCCTGCTCTAGTCTCTACTCTTTTTTTTTTTTTTAACAACAGCCAGCCATTTGCGTTTCATTATCAAGACCTTGACCAGAACAAAAGAATAATAATCAGAAAAAGGATGGAGGGGGGGTTTCAAAAGCTTGTTATTTGGTTAATAAATTCTCTTTCTCACTAAAAATGAGCTTCACTATCGTTTTTTTTTTGTTGTTGTTGTTGTTTAATATAATCTCGAAATTAGAACCAGCTTCTTTTGCTTCATTTGACGCAAATAGGAAAGGATCTGTTGTCCTAAATCATGCGCAAACATACCCCGGCTTTGTGTAGAAAAAACGAATTATGCATTTTATGGGCCGTGATATTATCTCCCCAAAGCAGCCCTATAAGGGTATATGTGAAAGGATGGAGAGACATCTGCTTTGGGACGTGGCCAAGGACACGCTTTCTCTTTCTCTTTCCCGTTGTCTCACTTTCACACACACACACACACACACACACACACACACACACACACACACACACGCAGAGGGAATGTTCTTATTTTACACTAGCACCTGAATTATAGATACGGCCGCCAAGTATAACAGTGCTGTGTACAAGTCTCACTTAGGTACCGTTGCGCATGTGTGCGGAGGATCTGGCATCGCGTCGGACAACACCGGGGGTACCACACTTTCGAGAAATAACTCCTAGCCTGCAGACACAAACAAGTCGAACCACACACACATCCTAAACGGAAAGTGACAAATTCCCCGGCGTGCTGTCATCACGCTGGCGTGTGATAAATGTCAGAACGGATTATGTTTTCCTGTTAGATTCACAGCAGCCTCTTCCATACCGTCCGTGCGGCAACTTCACGTCTGCCGCCGCGTCATCCGGTTCAACTCGCCGTGCACCTGCGAGTGTGTGTGTGTATGTGTAATTTAACATAGTACCGATGCAGACCACCAGACTCTTCTTACACCCTGTGAATGAGGCCAAGCCAGAGGAACGCACCAGAATCGAATAGCGTGAGATGTGCAGATCAATTTTCTTCCAGTCTTTGTTTCTGATTCAGAAACGAGACAGTCTTTATGATTACAGCGGCAGTTCTCAGGTACGCATCCGGTTAGTCGATCCTCAGTGAGGGTAGTTGATCATGAGAAGCTTTGTTTTGTCTGGTTAGTTTTGTGTTGAAAAAGTCTGTCTACAAAAATCAAAGCATTTCAAAGGGAGGCTTAAAGGGTATTTAGGCTATTTACGATATCGACAAGGGGTGAGCCTTCTTGATGTTGCCGCGTACGAGCCGTGAAAATTAATATTAGTAAAAGTGGACTCTTATTGAGCAGAAATAGATGAATAAAGTAGACTTTGGTCAACGTTTTAATAAGGTCAAGGTGCTTCAGGAATCCAGGTAAGTAGGCTCTTCAGCAAAAACCTTTCATTGTAAGATAAGTATCTATTCTTAGCAATTAAACGTTAGCCGCTTTGCGACAATGACAACTGTTAAAAGTGCTATATAAAAAAGGTTCCCACTACAGGTGCATTCCAGATACAGTGGAAGATGAGTGCAGATGAGTTCCCTCCCTTCCTAAATCTTCGCCTAAAGAATTCATACATCAGCATACAAAGCATTTCCGGCATACGAACGAACCGAACATAACCGGACGCTGGCTAAGTTGCGCGGGAACTGGTCAAAAAACATCAGCGGAAATTTACGAATTTTACCAATTCCGAAAGCGTCGACCCACGATACCAACATTGGCTTTGGCGTACATTTAAAAGCTAGGTGATTTTCTACGTTTTTTTTATTTTTATTATATTGGTCATATATTTTTGGCTGACTGGAACGGGTTACCAGCATTTACATTATTTCTTATGTGAAAATGTGTTTTGCTTAATGAATTTTCGCCTAATGATCTTGCTTCCAGAACAAATTAAATTTGTATGCAGAGCTTCTGGCCAAAAGTCGTCTTCTTTGCTTCTCCAAGACTTGGCTCAAGACTTTTGCGCAGTATCATACTATCGTATCTCCTCACACGGTATGGCATATAAACATTTGGAGGGGGGTTAATTAGAGAAAAATGGAGAATCTAAAGGATCACCCAGTGTTTGCAGTGGATTTGACACTGATTACAAGGACCCAGGGTTTAGTACGTAATCTACTGCGCGTGTGTCTGTTGGTGGGGTGTTTGGAAACAGGCCTAATTAGATCTCGCTGTGTTCGTGCGCCGTGAATTTGATCTCTTGTGTTGGTGTTAATGGTTCGTGAAGCTTATTATAAGACGAATTCATGCAGGGAGCCAGAACGTCTCGTCTGTTTGTCTCGTCTAACAGGGGAAATGTGTTATAGACGTATATATACAGCACTATAATAACATCGTCCGTGACTGACTGTAAAGCTGAGCTTTTCGCTTTTGCGACACGTCCCCTCTAGGTGTAACGACACCGGGGATTCGGGTTTAGCGCGGAAATGAATGCTAATGCCGCACTCTTGTGGGGACTTCAAACAGTTCGACTCAGTGTGCTGGCTTCGCGTTAGCTTCACATAAGCGACGCTACATGCGGATGCTCCTTGGGGAACGACTCCACAGGTCTCTGCCTCTAATTACATCCCGTGTCATATCGAGTCCCGGCTGCAATCAGGCTTGTATTGTCAGCCGGAGCAGCGGGGCGTTCATCCCTGGCGTCCTTTCACTCACGCTTTCTGGTTCTTCAGATGTAAGAACAAGCCCAAGATTACATTCAGCAAACTGAGACGGCTGCGGAGAAACAGCGAGAAATTGGAAGTAATCGGCTTGTTCCGAGATGAGGTCTGATTCAGGCTCGTGTCTTGGTAGGCTCGATTTATTTTCTTGGGTGTTCAAAAGCATAATAGATTAGATAGCGGGAAGGCTCGTGTGCCAGCCCTGAAGATGTTATCAGGAGGACTTGCGATGTGACTGATTTACAACTGCTACGCCAAAAGACGAAAAAGAGAAATAAAAATCTCTTTATTTAGCAGTCAATTTTTCCCTCCCAAATTGTGACTAATGAACCGGGCAAGTCAGTATATTACATCAAAGCGTCTTTTATAAAAGGTTCTCCTTCAGCTGGCGCCCCTCCAGAACAACATTAAAGTGAGCCAAACTCAGAAGTGCAGGAAAGGGAAATTAATTGTACGACAGAAAGACTCGACATCACTCAACGCTATTATGTGGCTCGTTGAAGCCCGAGCTCATAGGATACGTTATTCCGTGTGTGTGTGTCTGTGTGTGTTTTGGCTCAGAAGTGTGCTCGTATCGCCTTGACGTCGATAAGGACAATTAGGCCATATCAGAGGAAAAGGAGCGATAGCACATGTAATCTGTAGCTTATCGCGGCTCGTCGTCAGCCAACTGCATCTCCTTCATCGCCGCTTTCTTCTGTTTCCTCTTAGTAAACATGGAGCGCAATAAACAGCAAGCAGGAGGGCAAGTGTGGTTTCTGCAATCCGGTGCCCTGTGATCCACCACCAACATAGAGTGTCTTGGGTGGCCAGTTCCTGGTGATTTCTCCCCCAAACACTTATCCCTCATTAAACTTTTTTTTTCCCTCTTGTTGTGGCTGGAGGCTCGATGGCTCTTCCAGCAGACTCACGCCCGCCAAAGACACAGAGGAACCTCTTTATTTGAGCTCACGTCGCAGTCGCAGTTGCGGTTCCGCTGTCAGCCTGCATCTTGTCTCGCCCCGCCTGCTGATGAGTGCTATTAAAAAGCCAGTATTATTCCCTCAACCGGTCTCGCAAATCTTTGCCATCTGATTAAGCCATTACACACTGCGCTATTCAAGTTCTTCAAGAGCCTCGTTCTGTGCCCTTTTTTTTTTTTTTTTTATACTTCACAGATTTCCTGCTCACTTCTTCTAGTCAGAGATTAGCCAAAAACATTTGGGGAACAGATGAGGAACGTGGATGGGGGTTAAATACCAGTCAGAAGCGTTCATCTCAGGTTCCTCTGCAGGTTCTTGGATAGAACGCTATGTTCAATCACGCTCAGTCTCTTCGTGCGTCCTCTTGCTAAACAGGGAGCTTTTTTAAGACTGTTTCTGTGTCCTCATTATCTGTCTTCTGTGCAATCGCATCCCGAGTTCGGGTAAACAGATCAGCCAGGACTATTTACTCTCCGTGCCTTAAGAGTGTGCACCGGATTAGCGTGTTTATACAAACGCACACAGCACGCGGGTGATTAATACCAGAGATGCTGTCTCTTGCAAACACATTTTCATACAGATCGTTTTCTCCCACTTCGTACACACATCTCCAGCCCCATAATCACACCCATAATCGAGCACGCCGCTCTGTTTTTCACTAATTGTTCAAATTTGCTGCACAATAATAAACACCACAAGCCGTTTAACGACGCCTGCTATCAGCGGCCATGTGGTAAATGTCACGTAAATACCGCCATGGCCATGCACTGTCCCTCGATTTTGGACAAGAGGTCTGTCCCCTTACACAGATTGAGGTCCGCGCAGGATGTTTGTCTCACCGCCCGGTCACTCCTCGTCACGCTCAAGCCTCTATAAAAAAATAAGCATAAAAAAAAAAAACACTCAGCATTTCTCCCCTTGCCGCTTTAGGTTCAGAATTAACTCGCCCACTTGGAAGGTCTACAGGAAGCTGCGCTGTTATTTCCCCCTCTTCTTTACCTATGAATAAACCTGAGCGTTTCACAGAAATGCTAATGATTTCTGTTTCATTGTCGCCCCACTGCGCTACATGTGGGCTTCAGTAATGCGCCAGCCAACACCAAACAGCTTTGTGAATAACACATTGTGTAGGACTTTCAGAAATCCGCAGCAATGCCAGGATGTTTTCACAGTGCCCCAGAACGAATGTCTCCATGTGCTGGTATGAGTCTAGCTTTGGAAAAAAATGTATTCCTGTTTTCGGTGCTGTCATACAGTGACCAGCTTTTTCCTGGACTGGCAATACTGTTCATTTTTATTTTTACTTTTTTATGTGTTGTTCTTTTTCAGACAGAGGCCCAGGAGGGACTGTTTTATAGCTGCACTTGTGGACGTTGCGTAACCGGGGGGCGTTTAATTTAAACCAGGACTTTTGATTGTGTAGAATAACAGTGGGAGTAAAACCTACCTTTTCCCCTATATAATCCCCTGCTAGACTAATGCAGTTATCCCAGCATTTATTAAAGGTAGAAAGTACGGCAGAGTCGTGGTCAGACTGCCTGTCTGCTTCTGGTCTAAAACGCTGGCCTCCCAGGAACTCCTTTAACGGCCCACATATGTGGAAACCGATTGGGGACAAGGTCAGGACTATAAGGGGGGAGGCGGCGATAACTCCTAGCCGAGCTCCTGTAATGTGCAAGTGGTCTTGAATGATTGTGTGTACAGTTCCCACAGACAGATTCGTCTCTTCCGCAAGTGGGTGACAAGTTTATCAATTTTCAAGGATGAGGCGTTTCACTCACTGAATGTTAACAGAAACGGCTGCAGTTAAATCGTCATTGATGGACATACAGCCTTCCTTAAAACATTTACACACGTTCAGATTTTTTTTTTTTTTTACTGTGGCTAATCAGGTTTGCGCTACATTCACGAGAGATTCCAGCACAAAGTCCCGGGGTGAAAATGGCATCACATCACATTGTCATTAATTGTTTTCCATTACATTACATCACACCGTGCCATGTTTTATTTTTTACATAATGCGTTTTTTAATGAAAAAATAAAGATAAAAAGCACCTGCGACCGTCATATCCTGTAACATAGTTAATTTAAACATCTACAGAACTAATAAAAATGTACACCTGCATCACATTTATGTCAGCTACTATTAACGCATGGTTTACAAATGACCAGTATGTCATGCTAATTGCTCACGTTTCTTGAACTGAATTAAAATGTCATGAGTCTAAACAAAACAGCCCCTAATAAGGCTTTAGGGGGTGAATACTTTTGCACGGCACTGTATACAGTCAGACACCCTGGTCGCATGAAACATTCATTCTGATTATGGTGAACAATGAGGACACGTGTGGTCTCGGGGCTCCTCGCTGCTTCTCCATGGAGACTGGTGGAGGAGGTGTGAGAGCGAGCAGGTGGTAATGGACCCTGAGCAGGAGCCAGCGCTGGGCTTGGGCACCTGTAACATTCATAATGCACGAGCTACAGCTCATGAGTCATGTCTCCAGCGGTACAGGGGACTGCGTGAGGCGGGGTGAGGATATATATATATATATATACGTGCATGCAGATACACAAACCCCCACATGCCAGTTCCTTTGAAAACTTCATAATATGTTGGTTTTATTAACACTCCACTCTCAGAATAAAGGTTTTTCAAGGGTTCTTTGGATTGCTGTGGATTTTTCAAACGATCTGGGATGATTAAAAACTTTATATAGACGCTATACCGTGGTTTAATCAACTGTGAGTCGTCAAGCATTTAACCAAAGTTTGTCTGGAACATCTACTTTAATTACTGTGCTTACATCATGAGAATAAATTGAATCAATCAATCAATCAATATATAGTGTTCTTGCGTTGACCTAGATAACTTTAAAAGCGTGAAGCATTTCCGAATCAAAAACTGACCCATCAAGGCAGTTAATCAAATCGACCAATTAAAGATGACACTAGGAGGCAGGGGAAGAGATAACACGTAACTCCTGTGGAACGCGTGAAGCCAAACAAGCGCTGTCTGCCGTCTTCTGCGTTTTGAGCTCATGACCTTTAACGTGACTTTAATTGGTTGATTTGATTCATTGTTTCGATGGGTCAGGCTTTGATTTCGAATCGCTTTATACTTCAAATTCAAATAAAATTTCTAATTTCTAATTCAAATTTTATTTGTCACATACACAGTCATACACAGTACGAAATGTAGTGAAATGCTTACACGACCGCCAGTGACCTTAAAAAGAGAATTAAAACTTATAAGTAATAAATATCAATATAAGAAATATGATAAAAAATTAAAATAAAAATTTTACTAGAAAAAATAGAACCTGAAAATAGAAATATATTGTATACATAGAACTATAATTTTGTGCAAGTATGCATAGAAAAAGTGACTTTGTGCAATGGTTATTAAAGTGACTTTGTGTAATGGTCCAGAATGTAAACGTGAACATGTAGTGTAGATGTGATGATGAACTCAAGAACACTTAATAGACTAAGGTTCCTTGATAATAAACTACAGATTTTGCCTTTATTTGGCAAAATCTACTTACATTTTTGAAAGATTAGCGTTTTCCTTCTTCTTGTTTTACTGCATTTTATAAAAGGCTGCCACCTACTGGACTGGAGTATGAGACGAAAGCTAATTTTAATACAAAAGCTTTTTTATTATAACTAAGAATTAGTTACATCCTGTACTGTTGGTGAATATTTCCTTCGATGGAATTAGACAACATTGCAGAAACGTGTTAGACGTAAATTAAACTACTCGAGGTCAGATCTGGAAATTAGAAGAATATCCAAATAAGTACTGAAAATCAAAAGAAAATGATTCTCGACAGGCGTGAGACACGCAGGCATTCCGCGCCCGCTACTTTAATCTTCGTTTACACTCAAGGGCTCGTTGTGTCTTTTGTCCCCGTCTGAGATGTCCTCAGTGTGAATGTAGAGTCTGCCGCTCCTCGCCGCCTCTTTGTTAGCCGCTCAGTAATGACTCGCTGAAAGATGTTATGTTCTGGAAGGTTTACTGCCTCTGCAGATTCCATCTCCCATGACCGAGAGAACATGTCGAGCATACAGAAAGCTATTAACATCATTTATAAACACATTTTACCTTGATATGTGGTTTGCAGGAATGCGAGACTGCTTTGTTCTCAGGGAGTGATGTAACCGGGCGCGGGAGATAAAACAAACAGCAACTTGTCATCACTAGAGCTGCAACCTGTGAGCCTTCTGGGATGAAATGAAAGGTCTAGGAAAGAACCAGTTACATTTTTTTTAATGTTCATTAATCTGGCAGTCATCCTATTTGGCTCTCTGTGTGTGCGTGTGTGTGTGTGTGTGTGTGTGTGTGTGTGTGTGTGGTCTGTGGGTGACAGTAAGATATGCAAGGAGTAACACACACACACACACACACACACACATACTCCCCTCCCCGGTTTCACTCCCTATTGCATTTTTGTGCATTATTGTGTATCTGTTCTGTTGTGTGTGTGTGTGTGTGTGTGTGTGTAGCGTTATCCAGACACTATGCTCTGTGGAACCTTTCCCACACCCCTACACCGATCCCACACAGAGCCTGGGGTAAAATCTTCACACTTCCCCAATGAAGACATTTTTAAAAGAGAAAACACTTCCTTTGTTTATGGTAGCCTCCTCACACACACACACACACACACACACATGCGGTAATCCTGTTTAATTTTCTCTCTTGCCGTCAGGTGTGTGTTCGTACACCGGCGATCATCATGTGATCTGTTGCGCAGGACGTCTGTTTTCATTTCCACTCCTTTTTCCCTTTTCTCAGTCTGTCCGCCTGCTCACATGATTGGCAAGGACACTAACTGGAGGACTGCCACTCTTGTCCACCTTTTGCCAAAGTTGCGCATTTCTTATTTTATCGTCTCTTATCTCATCTCGGGAGCACATCCAGGGCAGGTAAGAAGCTCCTGATGAAGCTTCCAGTGCTTTTTTTAAACAGCTTGTAAAACACGTCTCAGTTCGCAGCCAAACAGGTCGTGGGAAAAGCGCCAGCGCGGAAACATCGGAGCTCTACGTACAAAATAACCGCTCAGAGGACAATATCTGTCTTTGTGACACTTCTGTTAGGATTTCACTCAAATTACTGATGACACCTTTAAAGAATGCAGTTATGTTTATTCCGGATGAAAAGACAAAATCTGCACTTGTGAAAGGTTTAGTGGTAATAGCTGAATTTGTACACCTTAAAATGGTGTTAGTCTGCCTCCTTTAAAGGTCCCGTATCTTACTATTTCCGTTTTCATTACTATTTCTCATATACTGCATTAAAAAAAATGATTTTTTGGGGGGTTTTCCCCAAATTTTCTCCCTAATTAAGGCGTGTCCAATTCTTTCCCGTCACTAGGGGGCTCCACATTAAGGCTACTACTACCACTCAGTCGGGAGGGCCGAAGACTATCACGTGTTTCCTCCGAACCACGTGATATTAAGGCTAAGACATCGAACCACGTGACACGGACTGCATCTTTTCGAACTGCTCGCTCACGATCCGTTGGGGGCGGCGTAACACACTCAGAGAACAGCGCTATCCGCTCCTTCCGTTTCACAGACGCCCCTGATTGGCTGTAGATCCGTGATTAATGTGGGAGCACTAAGTCCCTCTCATCCCTCCCCTCTGAGAGAGAGCTCGGCCAATCAGCTCTCTCTAGACCTTCGCGTGCGAGAGGTTACAGCATCACCCTGATTTATCGACCACACCTTTAATTGTGCAGGTCCCTCTAATTAATTAACCACTAAACCACTGAAACATTGAATCTGGATAAGACTGCACATTTAAGGAGTTTAGGTCTGTGCTTGGTGATGTAAACGACCATGAGAACATTAACACACACTATTATAAAATAAAGCCAAATTTACCAAACATCTAACCTTATCATCTTTAATCCTGAATAAAGGTGGCATTCGATCCAGCAAGACCCCTAGTGCTGGACAGACACAAACAAAACACACTAAACCCGGCACTGAGTGAGGACACACAAACACACATCTGCGTGCCCTTATTGTTCCCTATTAGAGCACACAAGCTTGTCTTTCTGCCAAACATGACACAGCAGGCTGGAGAGAACACTGAGCCAGACAAGTCTCCGAACAACAGAATGTTTCCCTTTTGGCAAGGAGAAGGCCATCCACTGTGTCCCCTCTAGAGCTACACATTCTGCACCGCTCGCTCTTTATCAGACACGTTACATTAAGACATCAGACGACTTGCTTACGCTGATGCAGACTGACTGACATGTCTTGGTTGTAGGCTGGGCTGGCTTTTCGGGGGATAAAAAAAAACATTTGGTATGAAGGAAAGGAAAAAATGCAGTGTTTTGGTTTTTTTTGTTAATTGAAGGTGCAGTAAGTAATTGTATTAGCTGGCAGAGATCAGTTTGTCTTGCTAGCAGATCTTTTTCTTTTGCTAGAATGTAAAAAAAAAAGACAAAATATTCTAACTAAAGCTGCTTTCACACTAGGCACGATTGCTTTATGCCATGCCCAAGTGTGATTGTTCATCCCTCACCACTCCCACACTGACCGGCTTTAGCCTTAGTAATATTGTTTCCTACCCGAGTACACCTGCATATTTTTTTGCACTTATTATTCTTATAATAAATTATATATATATATATATATATATATATATATATATATATATATATATTTATATAAATATTATATTATTTTCTATTTACACTGTCCAGTACAGTAGGTGGCAGTGTGCGTCTTGTTGGTTTGTAAGATGCTAGTAAACCCAAAGAGTGCAAGAAAGACAACCATCATAGTATGCCTAATGTCTTGATATTTGAATGCAGAGTATGGATTATTCATGTTATAAAAATGTACCAAGCCTTGGGGTCACGCGTAGGCCAGAGATCAGTAATACAATATTATCATATATATATATATATATATATATATATATATATATATATATATATATATATATATATATATATATATATAAATTTATTATTAATAATACATCTTGGGTATCTTGTGTGATAGTGTGATACCACCCTTAAACAGACTCGTAAACAAATTATGATGTTTTAAACATTAATTTTAAATATCTGTACCGTATTACTTGGTGTCACAGTTGCCACTATGAAAGTATATCCACAGAATCAACATACAAAATCAGATAATTGCTTTTAAGCTGGCTGCACAGTGGCTTAGTAGTTAGCACTGTCGCCTTGCACCTACAGGGTCCGGGTTCGATTCCCGCCTCGGGTCTGTGTGCATAGAGTTTGCCTGTTCTACATGTACTCCGGTTTCCACCCACAGTCCGAAGACATGCAGATTAAGCTAATTGGCGTTCTCAAATTGCTTGTAGAGCGTGTGTATGCTCTGTGATGGATTGGCACGCCGTCCCGGGTGTACTCCGCCTCGTCCCCTAAGTCCCCCGTGATAGGCTCCAGGCCTCCTGCGACCCTGTATCTAGGATAAAGTCTATCCTCTAAGTGAGTGCTTTCAAGCTTTTTTAAAATGAGAATTTTTAAATCAGGTTTAACCTTATTACCATTTTGGCTGCATTCTCTTTTCTCATACTTTCCTTTTTGCCCACTAGCGCTTTCCTCTAGCTTGTAAATCACATCAGCACACATGTCTATAGATGTTTTGCAGGCTTGTCAGGGAAGATGAAGGTTCAAACCGTGTTTTTTTTTTTGTTTGAATTTTGGATTCCTGAATAGCAACCTCTGCCAAAACCACAGCCTGAAACTTTAAAAAAAAGTTTGCCATTGAGTTCCTGCGTCCTGATAGTGATGATTTGAATGTGTTTGGAGAAAGCGATGCGGCGGAAGGGGGTTGGAACGTGTTGCGCAGCATCCTCTCTCCTCTTTCCAGTTTCTTAACTCGTGCTTTTGGCCTGGAACGGACCAGCAGCACTGGGAGATGATGTCAGTCGTTGTGGGACAGCATGCTTCTGGACAACATCGCTGACCTAACACGTTGTTATTCTCAGCTGTCAACTCGTCACTCTTGGTTCATGTTCAGCTGCTTATGAAACGGTCCTGTGAGGAGGCCTGTCTTCTGTTACGTAACAACATTAGGTCAACGGTCTTACTTGTCTACTGTATTACTGGTAAAAAAGTGAGGGAACATTGGGTTTTCAAGAGCAAGAGTTTTTGCGCCTGAGCACCCGAGATCATGATGTCGTAGTCCTCACACTTCTGACTTCTTCAGGCGTCTCTCGTGTCTTCCTGTCTCTATCTGAAGTTCACTCGTTGGGTGAAAAGGTCATGTGAAGGTTTTACATTACAGTGATACTGTACTGCTGCTCATAATGAGAGTCTGGGGACAGGGTGGCATGCTGGGGGGGATGAACATGATGGAAAGGATGGTCTGGACATGATGGAAAGGATGGGAGAAACTGATCTCTTTTGCGTCAGTCCTTGCTGTGATTTTCTTAATCAGCTGGTTGAGGAGTCGGTGTTCCCTGGTGCTATAATACACTGAGGAATAATGAGCAGTCTGAGCTACTCAAGAAAGAAAAAACATCTTTCTTTCTTTCTTAAGGAGCACAAATAACCAATAACCAATTATTCGCCAATAATGTGGTATAAATAGAATTGAGCCGCAGCTTGTTTGTAATTTAGAACCAGGTTTTTTTGCTTTATGCAAAGAGAAACAGCAATCCTTATACCAGATGTTAGGAGCCGTGCCCTCCTTCCACTAAAATCCCATTTTTGTTAGTAACGTGTAGACATCTCAGGCAGGAATGTCTCTAAAGTGCCCTGAAGCAAGAGCTATAACTTTATTCCTCCTCAATCATTTTCTCTTTGTCTCTCACAGACTCAGGTCATGTGACCTCATCTCCTCTGAGCTCTCCCACGTCTCACCGTCCCATGCATCCTCCCCTGCTGAGCCCGACTTCCATCGGAGCCTCGGGATCCCTGCACTCACCCATCAGCACACTCAGCTCGCCAATGAACGGCCTCGGCTCTCCCTTCTCCGTCATCAGCTCGCCCATGGGCCCGCACTCCATGGCGTCTCCCGGCATGGCCTACGGCCCCAGTGTTAGCCCACAGGTAGGCCCGGGGTTTGTAATCTTTCTTCTTTTTTTCTTCTGAATCTTACTGCTGATTTTGGTTTTGCTTTCTTATCTACTCCATTTGATTTTTCTCTCTCTCTGTCTCTGTTTTTCTCTCTCAAATACAGAACGATGTTCAGACAATTAAATGTGCTAAAAAAAAAAACCCTAACAAATTTAATAATCTCGTTTTCGGCCCGTTTCGTATGCTTTGTGTACCGTATTGTAGCTGCGTGGTTGCTTTGTTCCTATTTGACATGATTTTATTATAATGTGTGCAATAAATTAATATTATTTTTTGCACAAATCCATCCATGCATACACACATCTCCTATCTCTCTTTTCTGTACACTACAGCACAAAGCATACTTAAATTATGCACATTATTATTCATGCTCTACCCAGATATTTATTAATAACCTTAACTACTACATTATGCTCATTCACACAAATCCATTAACTGGCCCACCAGACCACTGAATGCTCAGTTACACAGAAACGGACTTCTTTGCAGTTTTTCATCGCTAATTAGCGATGACTAAAATTCTGCTTTAGAATATGGAACAAAGTGTTAAGCTCTTAAAACCATAATCTACACTCAGTTAACACGTGCACGCTAATGAGATATGAATGTAGGTTATTATTTTACACTGAAAATGTAAAAGGTTTTAAGAAAGGGCAGCTATAAGTCATTTTCGTCTGACTGATTTCCATATAAGTACTGCAGTAATAAAAATGTGCCTGTGAATAATAAATAATGTGTGAAGTGAACGAACCTTTTATAAGGACGGGACATAATTTAACCCCTTGTATTTTCTTTTTTAAAAATAAACCATTCCCAAATGCTTGAACGTTTTTGCCCAGTTACGTATTTTGATTCCCTGCAAATCGAATTTCATACCTACACTGGATCTCTTTTACTATAAACAAGTGCGGGTTTGTTTAAATCGACAAACATGCTCCAACTAAAACCCAGTGTTTCCCTGAGGCCTTACAAACATCCTGAACGCATTTGAAGTCTGCTATATTGCTTGTCCTCGCTATTTTTTCCCCTTGCGATTTTTAGTTTCACTCTCCTGCAGTACCACTCATGGCCACTAGTGGTCACAAGTTACACTGGTCACTTTTATATACGGTATTCACAGTATTTTATCTTTTTTTTTGTTCCTGTTCCAATAAAAACGCACACTTCTTGTAATCTAGATGGAAACGATAAAAACAAGGACATTTTGTTTAACAATGTGGTCACTAGATCGTTAGCAACATTAACTTAAACTAATATGGCAGCTAAAATTTATCGCGAATAATACAAATATAACATGAAAACATTAATAAATGATGATAAACACCAGCCATTAATAATCAATTTAACATCTAGTTCAGTGGATAAATATCACCTGCTTAATTGTAGGTTTTTAAAAAATTATTCAGTACTAAAAACATTGTTTAGTAGCTGAAGCCGAGCTACTCAGTCTGTCTATTGTGGATAACTACAAAGCACTGACACTGGAGACTCCTTCCTTCTTTTGATCTATGAATCCATCCATTTTCTCGGAGAACCCGGAGCCTGTCCCAGGGAACCTAGGGCACAAGAGCTGGGTACACCATGGTTGGGGTGCTGACTCATTTCCTTACACAAATACCCACACACTTTTAAGAATCCTACAGAGTAATAAAGTCCATATAGAGTAAAAGTTCACCATGGCAACACTTGCATGTCTTTCTTCAGTGGAGTTTTTATATGTTTATTTCACTAGGCTTAGATCATACTGTACAGCACCCCTAACGTTGTTACTTGTAGAAACAATAACATATTCGAACAAGAATGATTTTGTCAGGTCTTAAGTCATTTATTTTCTTAAGTCCTGACCTGTGGTCGTACCCAGTCTGGTACGACTAAATAAACAAATGACCCGGTGAGCGTTGCACTTGTTATGGCACCGGTCTGTAGACCCTCAGTTTTAGTTCATTTACAACAGGCACTTTTAGTTTTCCTGAATCTATGGGCTAGCAATGGAGCGTGTTTAAGAGTGAAGAGGGCTTTTTGTCAGCCCTGTCAATGGATATTGTACTTATCTGTCTCAGTTATACCTGAGAATCACTTTTGTCTTTCTCTGTTAATGCGGGCGCTTTGTAGTAAGGTTCTTATTGACTAAGAAGTGAAGCCCTGGTCTGCAGGTGGGGTGCCACCTGGAGCACTCTGAACAACGGTCCTTTTGTTAGTCTCAGGGTGTTTCACTGCCATTAATTCCAAGTATATGTTATTTCACATTACAAAAGCGCCTGATTTATCATGAGGCCACATAGAGACGTGGTTAATGTTGTGGGTGTTTTTTTTTTTTTTTTAAGACAGCTTCTTCTTGATTTTAGTAGCAGTTTGGTGTAATGTAGTTTTCTATACAGTATAATACTGGGTGAAAAATCTTGATCCAGCACCTATTTCTTTCTATTTTGCTTCGAAAGAGACTGCCAGACTTTTTGTATTTTTGGTACAGACTTGATGAATAGTTCTCCAAGCTTCCTGAAGGACTTTTCTGGCTCTCATTTTCAGTCCAGTCCCTGTTAAGCCTTGTTAAGCCACACAGTGACCTATGGATCATTCAAGCATAAAAACACATCTAACTTAAGGCAAGAACCAGGGAGAAAGAGGTGCAGGTGATGATCAGGCAGGTGATTCGAATACTGGTGATGCTGGGTGCTAAGTGGTTGGAACAGACGTGAGGAGAAATGAGGTTGCTGCTGAGGTTGTTACACAAACAATCCATTTTTAAATTGTATCTTCAGGCACTTTGCAGCCCGTGGCAGTAAAACACTTTCGATTTCTTTAATTTACTAAACATTATTTAATTTTATTTTTTTTAAGGGGGGGGGGGGGGAAACAAGACTTTTGCACAGTAGTGTAATTCTTGAAAGATTGCTGTACATTATGGTTCTTTCACCAGACATATTTAGTTTTGTTTAGTTTTTTATATAGAAACTGCAATTCGTTTAAACAGGAGATATTACACTGCCAGCATCAAGGTCCATCATCATATGATGACAAGTGAAACATAAGGTACTGCAAAATCAATGTCACCTTAAAGGTAGCACAATGGTACTTTTGGTGAAAATATGTAGAGTATGTTAAATGAGTCAGTTGCTTTGTAATATACATTACACAACGTAGATGTTTAGTAAAAAAATAAAAAATAAATAAAGGTCCAAGGATATAACCTTGAGGAACACCATAGGTACTCAGAAAGATAGTGATTATAATTGTTCAGTTACACTAATGGTTAATGCCTTGACAGCACAGTGGGTTGCACTCCCCATTTTGTAACTCCAAGGTCTTTGGTTTAATTCTAAGCTTGAGAAGAACACCACTTCAGAAGAATATGCCTGTTGTTGTGAATTCTCCCTCTCTGCTTTTATGTTGTTCTGTCTTTAAGTTTATGTCATGTGCTTCTTGTTACTTCACCATGTGCTTTTGTTTCTGTTCTGTTCCTGTCTCCGCCTCTGTCCTGCCATTGGTGTGTTACCAGATTGCATCCATGTGTTGTTGCCCAAAGGTACGAATGAGTTTGTGCATGTGTCTCTGGTGCCCCGTGATGGACTGGGTGTTCCAACCAGACTGTATTCCCACCTCGCTTTGTGTGTTCCCAGAATAGACACTGGATCCTCTGTCAGCCTCAACAGGATTAAAAGTTGTTTTTGTTTAGCATAGTAAAAATGACATCACAGGTAAAATAAGTTGTTTCTCTGGAGCTCCCTCACACTTTCACTTTAAAAGAGTTTGACTGTTGGGATGTCTCTACCTTATACTTCATCAACCAGTTAACATAAGCAGTCCCGCATCCGTCCTCGTGAAGGACCAACATGGAAAAGATGTAAATGTTTGGAGAAGATGGAACCCGAGACTAGAGTATTAATGCATTAATGTGTCACAAGTGATGGCAGCATGGGCTGTACATTGGAAATGTCAAACTACAGCTCTTTTCCTATGAGGTGCTCATAAAACATCTGATTTTCACACTCACTGGATAGCAGCATTGTGCCATGGCCTAAATGGGCCCACAATAGAGCTGTGTGTAAAGGAGGCCTGAGAAACAGTTACGCTTTGGTAGGATCAGGCTGTGCATACAGCCAGAAGGGATTTTTTCCCCCTTTCTTTCTCTCTCTTTCTCTCCCTCCCTCTCTCTCTCTCTTTCAGCCTTTTATAAACCATGTTCTCATGAGCGAACAAAAATGAACAGCCCGATTCTCATGTTTTCACGTGTGAGACTGAGGTAACGGCTCAGATTTTAATCTCCGCACTGAGACGCCAGCAGAAGGACCATTTTCCACCCATTAATACCTAAAGATGGGCCCCAGCGCAGCTGATGGATGCCGTTGACTTTTAGAGCTCATGGAGGAGTCAAGCTTTGCGCTCGGCATAAGGGTCTAATCATTCCCACACACACAGACACACACACACACACACACACACACATAAACACACTCGAACACACAGTGTGGTCACAGTAGAGCCTTTCATTGTCAACAACCATGCAGGAAACTTGGCGACTATTACAAATCTGTATGTAATTAATGCAGCGTTTGTGGTTTGTTTCTGTCAGATGATGAAGTTGAAGGAAGAAACGGACATAAAAGGGAAGAACATGGAAAGGAAGGCTAGAGAAAAGCGAGCGCTGGTGAAGTCGAAGAGTGTCATGGCGGTAGTCTAAAAAAAGAAATATTTTGAATGATAAAAGTCCTGGATTTTGACCCTTTCTCTGAAAGGAAGCCCTTTGCTCTAAGGGTTTCGAGAGCTCCTTCACAGCAGCAAACAAAATAAGTCTTGATGGTGTTAGATGGCAGATCGTAAAATCTGTGTGTGCCAGAGACGTTTCATCGAATAAAACCTGTCAAGGGCAATTTTCTGCATTGTTGCATTACTGGTTTTAAATAGCTTGACGTAATGATGAGAATCCTCCATCTGGCTGGCACTGTATTATTTTTGGTTCACATTAAGAATGAAATGAACAACCTGCCACCGCCGTACATTCATATTTTGTTGGAGTCCTTTGAGAATTGATTACCAGCTGTGATTCACTCTTTATTTAAATAAATAAATGGTTCATTAGCCAGGGTTTAAAATTTGACTGCACGTCTCTGGCGCCGGCCCATAACCCCTCATGGGGCGTTCACCTATAAAGACTGACACAACACAACAGAACGAAACAGGCGTCTGCTGTAATTCTTAGCAGCCACGGCTTAGCCGTGTCAGTCAAAAGGTGAATAATAAGCTTCTAATATACTGGACGTCCTGCTGAGCCGGCATGACTCTGAATGTTCTAAATAATTGGAATTATTTTCCCACATGGAACGACACATAAATGGTCGAAATCCATTCTAGGAGATAAGCATTTGTTGAATGCATTTTTTCAAATATAATAGAATAAAAGTGATGTGGCGGTGCTGTTTAATGGTCAAAACATGATATTGGTGCTAAAAAGCGTCGCACCTAGAAACACACTTGCTAAATACAATTTTATGCCCTTTTATTTAGTGTCCGTAACTTTTTTGCATTCAAAACTTTCAATGATCTTAATTGTTATTGACATGAAACTTGGCCAATTTTATATTTCACATAAAAATACATAAAAATATGTATTATTCTGAAATGCTAAATTGTTAAAATATTGCAACATGAATTTGACATGGTTACGGACACTACAGATTTTTTTGCACGGAATGCTTTCGTTTAAGCAATGGTCATATTGAAGGACTTATGCTTTAGACGCTTACACCAATTTTAGTAATAATACTCATAAAGAAATATGAATAATTAGCATTTTAAATTGTTATTGTTAATAAAGCGAGACAGTATAATGCTGAAAACTTATTGGTTGGGGCATATATAAAATCATTTCTAGCCGATAGGAAGTAATAAAATGCCTAATTTTCCAGTTACAGCACTTCCTGAACTTGCTGCTGTTTAAAAGACCAATTTAAAAATTCATCACTGCTTTAGAACAACTTCTTTCCGTGCCAGAGAAAAGGAGACATGGAGCAGGTTTTAGCCTTCCCCGAGATATGGTTGTAATGAAGAAAACATGTCCGTTACTTCAAGCCCTAAAGTGGTCCAGGGGTTTGTGGGAACAGAGATAAAGAGCGAGAGCTTAAACACGTTTTACGTGTTTTGGGTCCAGAAATGTGGCCCTTTACCATTTCTTTTGTCAGACCTGCTGCGCGGGTCCGGAACCCACACCAATACGTCTTCGCGGTCCTGAAAGTGCTTGCCTGAGAGCAGGTCCCATTCCCAGCGTGCAGTTGCAAAAACAATAACTTACCTTCCATATAATACAGATTTTCCTCAAGGGGAGAGAAAACAACGTTTTCGAATTATAGGGCACTTTACGAAACACAAACACCGCAGAGAACAGGGAAACAGGACAGAGGACTTTTCAGTACAATTCTGTCTAATGTACAGAACATTGCAAAATATGCGCACAGTCTGCCAAGAAGGACGGATCTTAAAGCGGTCGGCGCTCAGATCTCGGGAAATGCCCTGCAGGACAGAGTGAGGAGTTAGGGGGATCTGCTTTTTATCTCTCAATCAGCCCGGCCATTCGGCGTCCATGTCTGTTAACACCAGAGCAAATCTAAAGGCGGACATGCTCCTTCCATTTCCCCTTCAGCGTTCCTTCGCTCCAGAGGGGATCCACAGACGGGGTCAGGCTTCTCTGTTGTCCCTGGGTACTCCTCGGCCAAAGCCGCCGATTGGATATCAGCCTTATTTTGGTAGCTTAGGATATTTCTAAGGGTTATAATTAGGAGCAGTGCTGGCAGGTGACATTTAGAAGGGATTCATAGAGGGCTGCTCGGCTATATGTCTATGAAGGAACAGTCAGAATGTTAAGCAGGGCTTTAACAACAAGCTCTCTTTTTTGTTTCTACAGTAGTTATTGAGTATTGATGTGATTTTAATCGTCTTCATATGAGCTTAAAGCACACTTTCTTCCAGCATTTACAGTCGTGGTTGGTTCATAAGTGATGAATGCGTAGGTTACAGTGTATAATGTCGCAAGGCTGTGTTGCAGTAATTTTGCCAGTTGCTATGATGCTTGGACATGATTTAATTCTCCTTTCTGAATCCTAGTTCTGTCCTTAAACCAATTTTAAGAATTCATACTACAGTAATAAACAAAATAATCATAAAAGAGGAATAAGCCAAAAAAACAAACAAACGGTAATCTGTCATCCAGACGGATTCGAGGATTACTGTCACCTTGAAGTTGATTACTTTCCTACAACAGCATGTCCTGACCCGACTTGATAACTATATTGCAATATGCAGTATTTTATCTAATATAGAACGACGCATTATACTTTCTTTAACATTTACAATTGCATGCAATGTTGTGTCGTCTGCAAGAGCGATCGTCATTTTCTCACCTATTTTTTTTCCAAGTTAATATGGTTACAGTAGCGACAGGAACACAAAGACAGCTTGTAGATGTGCATCATTGCATGTTGTATTTCTTGCATATAGTCAGAACACACAGGATGCACACATGTGAGCACTGTCCAGAAGTTACTAGTGCAAAGCTGATAAGCCTCATTGTCTTTAGCGAGACTGCTTTCCCAAATATTAATATACTTAAATGACATTAGCGCCACCATGCACCAAGCACTTCAACTTAGCTGTTACTAAAGAAACAATAATGTATCAGCTTGAAACCTTTGATTTTCCTGCCAGAGCTTTTAACCAATCAGATTTGAGAATTAGAAGTCCTGTTTGGCAAACACTGGAGGGGGTTTAAGGCTGTTTCGCTCCCCTTAATTGAAGTGAAGCTCCGGATGAGAACATGATTCTCGGCGTGAATGCGGAACCGTCAGCCAGCTTTGTCTTCGTGCCAGGAGTTAAACCTCGTTTTGATGGAAGACGTGTAAAAACAGACGTATGATCCTCCTGCTGAGACACGAATTCGCCTGAGTGAGCGTTTTTACTACAGTATACAAAGTGTTGTTGCTTTAGTCTTTTTTTTTTTTTTTTAAGTTTATTGGGGATAACATTTCCATTGAGTTATACACAATTTTTAATACAATGAAACCCCCCCTTTTCTTCCTTTACAGTTCACTCTTCAAGTATATGTATCTATATATATATATATATATATATATATATATATATATATATATATATATTTATATGCCTTGAGTCCATTGTATAGGCACTAATAAAAAATTTCAATGGATCATGATCAAATGCATATGGTTTCCCTGTTAAAGAGTGTTTAATATAATGTCCAACGTGGAAAAATTTGAAATAATCACTATTATTTAAATTATATGTTTCTTAAACATATATTGAATTATATGTGTCTGAAAATCACTATCAAGTAAGGTCCCTATCCGCCCATCCCTGATAGTTTATATCAAATTTATTCAGGGTAAAGTCAAGATCATAGGGGCACCATCTTAACATCTTTATCTTCCCTATTAAGTGATTTTTCTTAACAATTTTTAACCATATTGATTTTGATGGATTGAGATTGATCCATTTATTGCCTTTTTTTTCAGATCCTTCAATAATTTTTTATTCCCCTCACCATGCTTGTATTGGAATTGCCCCAGATATGTTTTCTTCAATTTTCTTTTATCTTGCTTGATAATCCGGATTGCACCAACAAATTAAGGTTCTCCGGTTGAGCTGCTACGTAGTAGTCATTAAAACAGGGCAAAGCAAGTCCTCCCTTTTCCTTCCCCAATTGGAGTGTTTGAAATCTTATCCTTGCTTTTCTCCCCTGCCAGTTATATTGCGATATTAATCTGTCCCATTTATTAAATTGCCTACTTTTTATTTCACTTTGATTTTTTTGGAATACAATAGTCTAAAGATTCAAAGCTTAGAATTGGAAGCAAATTCCATCTCCTTATATCTTTTGGTTTAGCGGTTTAGTTAAAATTTAGAGCATACAAATTTGTTAGTTCTTTTGGAATATTTATTCCTAGATATTTTATATATAGACAATTTAAAATTAAATTAGATCTAGTGGTCTAACTAGGGCTATAATTAAAGCTCAGTACTTGGGTCTGGGAAATGTTTAGTTTGCAACCTGATATGGACCTGAATGAGTTAAAGAATGATATCAATTTAGGTCAATTTAAATATCATCCGCAAAAAAAAAAAAAAATGTTTTTCTTTTTGTAATCTAATACCTGTAATATTATCATTTTGAGTGATACTCTGGGCTCAGTGGACAAAAAATTGATATGGCTCCATTTACTTAAATTCTTGCTGTTGGCCTAGAATATAATGCTTAAATAGTTAATACAAAAGTCTTATAAAATAAAAATTTTTGTAGCACTTTATATACAAACTCCCAATTAACTCTATCGAATGCTTTTTCTGCATCAAGGCTTATTAATATTGATTGGAATCTATATTTTATTATGTGGTCTATCAAATGTAACGTTCTGCGAATCCTATCCTATCTCTGAGTATTAATATATCCTTCATTCCTTTATACCACTCTGATGGAAATCCATCTGGTCCCGCCACTTTATTGGGTTATAATGCTGATATGGCCTTTTTTTAATTCCTTCTTCCGAAATATCTTTGCCCTCTTCAGCTTTTAAGCTGATGTACAGGTCTGTGATGTTGAATAAAGGGTGTCCCGACATGATATTTAAATCTATACCCCAGATGTTTTAACTTCCTTATATTGGCTTGGTAAATATAAGCCTCCCACCTATTATTTTTACTTTGCTTAAAATTCCCAAACGCAATTTTAACATTATATTTCCGCTCATGGTTAGCACATGTTACTTAACAATTATCCTGACGCTGGAATGGTTGGAGCCGTTCTTTGAAGCTTTGTTCGTAGCACGACCTTTGTTTTGTTGACGACCGGGTTCGCTGTTTTCCACTGTATCGCCAAGTCAGCTGGTTAATCTGATCTAAGAGGGATGTTGGACGTTTTCACCAGTATCCCCCTCCTAGCCATGTCTGCCGTTGCTTCCTCTGTCGAGTTGTAGATCACGATTCCCTCCGCATTAAAACACTCTCAGTCTGGCTGGGAAAGGAGTTTGAAATCTTTTTTTCTTTCAGCGCTGTTTTTGCTTCTGCATATTTCCTCCGCCTCCTCATCAGCTCCGGAGTATAGTCATGGCCCACATACATGGCCCCTTTTTTCCTTGCAAATCCAGTCCTTTTTTTGTCATGCTTTTTTACAATTTGACCACTATTGATCTTGGCGATCTTCCGTTTGTTCCACCCTTTTGCAGGTTTTGTTAATATTTTCTTTTACACTGTTTAACTGGTGTTTAAAGTCCTTCCTGAATTCTCTTATCCCATTTAGTATAAGTCAGGCTCTCCATCCGTGTCTAAGCATGTTTCGTCCTCCCTGTTTGTTAGCGGCTAGTATATTGTCTTCCTTTCCTTCGTCGCATTCCGTATTTTGTGTTTGGCTTTTCTTTTCCGAATTTAGGCATTGCTGCAAGGCCGATATGTCTACACTTATTTGAGTTCGTTTTATACTAAAAATTCGAGTTATCTCAGGCACTTTTATCACTCGCCATCAGGACCCTCTTTCCCTATGATGTCATCGCCTTGCCCGCTAGACCGGAAGTCTGCTTTAGTCTTTGACTTAAATCCTTAACATAATTTTGTTTAAGAGAAAGTCTTCCAGAACCAGACAGAACAGCAGATTAAAGATCAGCCTCTGGCTTTTCTGTCTTCGCACTGCGCGCACCAAGAGACACGCTCAGACTCACAATGTCACAAGTTTAGCTCTCCCAGTGATCTAAAAGTCACGATTCGGAGCACAGAAACCGAGGCAGATCTTCTCATGGAATTACCACACGTACGGAGCGCTATCTCCGGGTGGGATCTTCTCAGCGATAAACTGATTTAGATGTCTTTAAATGCCAAGAATCTAAAGAATGAGCATACATGCCTGAGAAGGATCGTCATGCTACACTGTGTTGAAGGAATGAACCTGAAATTAAAGAACAAAATTGTAGGAGTTTAGCGCTGGCAGAAAAAAAAAAAAGTCAAAAAAACTTAAATGTAAAGTGATGGGTGTGCTTAATATTGGTTTCTTAAGAGATCACATAAAATTAAAAGTGATACCTGAATGTTCAACAGTGTTTAATGTAATTATGAGCAAATATGAACAAAAACACACAATTTATATATATATATATATATATATATATATATATATATATATATATATATATATATATATATATAAAATTTAGTGTTCAGAAATGTCTGTGGTATAAGAAGAATTTCAGTTCTTCAGTTACCTTTGTGTGTAGGTAGTTTTTTTTGTGTCACACCGCCCTGTTGTTGGTTGTTTACATCTAACAGCACATCCCAAAAATAACAAATAAATTAATAAATAAATAAATGGGAAAAATAACAACAATTAATATTTCCTTTTTTTATGCACCCAAGTACAGGCCTCTTCCAAATGGTTGAGAAGTCACTTTATGGTAAAAGTATCAATATGTTTACAAATATTTTTTAAAAAATCTGTAAAAGTCACCTAAAATGTTAATGTTTTTGTGTGATGGTGAAACAGTACAAAGTGTTTATTATTATTATTATTATTATTATTAGCTCAATTTTGTATGCGAGTGACGGTGTCATTTAGTGATTTTTTTCTTAGCATAGCATAGCTCAACCGTTTGGTAGAGATGCCTCAGTGAGGTTAAGTTGAAAACATTTGATCATGATAATCACTCATGATACTTGCCTTCTTTTGTATTCGAGTCTTTTATATATATATATATATATATATATATATATATATATATATATATATTTTTTTTTTTTTTTTTTTACATATTTACGCAGGGAGCATCAAGTGTCATGCTAAGCTTCAGAATCCAGAATCCCCTTCCTACTCTCATCAGTGGGGTCACTCTTAGACTGAGTTATGCGTGTGAACAGTCAAAGGTCAGAGCTCAAGTGGGGTTATCGGGCCCAGGGGGTTACACACTGACCTCCGAGGTGTGTGTCCTGGAGTTTAGACCGCTTCCATGTGGTGGTCCTTTCCCTCCGTTCACATGCAGCCCAAGGCCATAATATCATCAAAGTTTCAGTGAAATTCTGTTTTATTTCTGTCTCTCTGAGTCATCGTGAAGACGCAGCGTTACATAATTAGACATTAACGACATCATTGTTACTGATCGTGAGATGTGAGAGTGTGTGAGACGATGTTTCAGCTGGAGGATGTGTGTGAGTGTGTTTAGGACATTTGGCTGGAGGATATGAGGTAGCCTTTGAAGTGTCCTTTAGCGGGAAGTCTGTTCTCCGGCTCGGTAAGACGGGATAAGCTCCGTTAAAGCCCCCGTTCTGAGTCTTCAGCTCTCTCTCTCTCTCTCTAAGGTGTTTAGAGGTCTCGGGATTGTCGGCGTGGACGCAGCATCGAGACCTTTCATCTCATTCACATGAAACGTACCATGTTGTGTCTCCACTTGCTCCGTTTAAAATGCCAGGTGAGATTATGAGGCAGGCCGTGATGGAGAGTGAACTCGCTCCCAGGTCGTGCCGGGACACTGCAATGAGTCGCCTATTTAATAGAGATCAGGAGATTTAGCGCCTCGACTGAACTCTCGCACTGAACTAAGGAAAGTGCTGAGAACTAGTGGAGACTTTCACCGAGTTATCAGTAGAATGTGTGTGTGTGTGTGTGTGTGTGTGTGAGACAGAGACGCAGTGCTGTGTGAATATCAATGACTTTAGCACAGACTGAACTACTCCAAGTTTACTTCTAGAAATTGCTTTAAAGTCTGGAACCCTGCATTATGTTTAATGCCTTCATTCTTTAATTCTCTTTGTTTTTTTCTTTTGCATTTTATCGTCTCATTTATTTCTTTTCTTTTTCCTTTCTTTTTTTATAATTCTTCTCTTTTTTTTCACATCCAGGCCTTCTTTTTTTTGTTACTTTATATTTTTCTTGATCTTGTCCTTCCTTCCCTCCCTCCCTCTCTCCCTCCCTTCCTTTCTTTCTTTCTTATTTTCTTTTTTTTTCTCTTTTTTTACTTTCTTTCTTTTCCTCTGTATTTTTCCCTTTTTTTGCTTTCTATCTTTCTTACTTTTTAAAATCCAAACTTTATTTCTTTTCTTTGTAATATATTATTTTTTATCTTGTCCTCCCTTCCTGTTTCCTTCTTTCTTTCTTTCTTTCTTTCTCATTTTTCTCTTTATTTCTCCTCCTTTCTGTTTCTTTGCGTTCTTTTGCTTCGTTCTCTTTATTTTTAATTCCTTTTGCTTCTCTTCTTCTCTCTCTCTCTTTCTTTCTGTCTTTCTCTCTCTCTCTTCTCCTTACTTTTGTATTTGTTTTTCCTCCATGTGTTGCCATGAGGATAGCATCCGCAGCATTGCAACATTTTTAACTCTGGCCATATTTAGCCCAAGCAAACCTACAAGATCTCTTCTTTTCTCTTTTCTCTTTTCTCTCTTCAATTTATTAAAGGTTTACATTTTGTAGAGGCAGGAGCTCAGAGCATGTCGTATCACAAATGAATTAATAAAAGTAATCTTTAAGTAATCTTATGCATGCTCGGGCTGTCTTCATTCTCCGGCGGCGAGGTCAGACTCTGTGCTCCCGATGTCATTGCTAAGCAGCTTGAGTGAAACCTTGTTAAGCAGAGTGAACCTTGACCTCTGACCCCTGGGATGCTGAGCAACCGGCTAATGGAGACACCGCCACGGGCTAGAGTCAATCAGCAGAGTGACGTCGTGTCCGACTCAAGGAAAATGCCGTGTAGGTACTTAACGCTAGGACGTAGAGACGATTGATGTTTTCTTAGAACACGTACTGTATGTTTGTGGAGAGGGGCATTTTAAAGCCATCCTACCCCCAGAAACAAGGGTGCATGTTCGTGTACGGGGGCAAAGGGAGAGATTAATCTATTTGCAGTAACAGAAGTGAGCCCTTTTAATCCTGCTGCCCCACCACAGAGACTAAGTCCAAGCAGATAGAGTTGCAAGTGAACTGAAAATAGGCTGAACAGAGACCGAGTCCAGGATACGGACGGGACGGAGAGATGAAGTCTGCATGGAAGCGCAGTTAGAGGACAGGTGTGTAAAATGTCTATGTGTGTGTGTGTGTGTGTGCGTGCGCGCAGGTTTAATAGAGCCCGTTTCACAAGACAGGACCTCATCATAACCGAAAGTGCTTTTCCTTACATTGAAGGGCCGTGTAAAGTAAAGCAGCGCTCTCGTGATTTATCACGTCTGTCCCTTCCCCGATGTTTGCTAATGTCTTTCCCGCAGCAGCGCGCAGGAGCTTGGTGATCCTGCTAGCATAGCCTTGATCAGCCTTCATTTTACTCAAGGTTAATAGCTCCTTCTGAGATGATACATCATGCATAGTTTCAGGATGTAACGTCCACGTGAGTGAGAGATGCACAGCCGGTGATGGCTTTAAAGCAGCCTTGTACCGCGTGTGTGTGTGTGTGTGTGTCTCACTTTTGTGCATGTGTGTTTACAGACTGCATGTAGGCATCAATGTCGTTATTATTCAGTCAAGTGGTGTGTGTGTGTGTGTGTGTGTGTGTGTGTGTGCGTGTGCGTGTGTGTGCATGAGTGTAGGATTGCCGAGGCACCTGTTTAGTCTAGTGAAACGTAAAAGCCGCTCTGTTTTTGCTGTTAAAGGCGGAGTGTGTTTCGCGTAAATATAATTATAAAGTCCCGTAAGACGAATTGCGTCAAATAAAGCTGTTTTAACACTTTACTCAAGCACTGTGTTATTTCATAGATTTAATGAATTCATTAGTTTTCTGAACTAGTTGCACTTGCTGTCGCGTAGCGAGTGTGTTTAGTCTAGTGAGACGTAAAAGTGACTGTATTGTGGGGTTAAATGAGGAGTGTGTGTTGTGTTGTGTAAATATTTAAGACGTGACGGAAATCGATTCAGTGATTCACGTATCGCCACACAGACTCCTAATTTTATTCTTTTTATATAATAATTTTTTTAAACGTAAATACTGTATGTTTGCAGGCGGCACAGTGGCGTCGTGGTTAGCACTGTCGCCTTGCACCTCCAAGTTCCGGGTTCGATTTCCGCCCCAGGTCTGTAAGCATGGAGTTTGCATTAACCCGTGCTTGTTGGGTTTCCTCCGGGTACTTCACAGTCCAAAGACATGCAGATTAGGGTAATTAGCGTTCCCAGATTGCCCGTAGTGTGTGTGTGAGTGTGTATATGTGCGTTGGATTGGCACCCCGTTCACGTGCCTTAAGTCTCCTGAGATAGGCTTCAGACCCCCCACGACCCAGTATACAGGATTCAAAGCACAGCATCCTGTGTGAATCCAGCAAATCTGCTAGGTTTGTGTAACATTGTAACAAATTGTAAAAACTAATAATAATATTAAATCGGGATATTTATAAAATTGCGATATTTACAGAATCGCAATACAAATCAAATCAGACCCTAGGTATCGTGATGATATCGTATCAGGTGATCCCTTGCGCTTCCCATTCCTAGTAAATATCATTCTTAGTACGTTTATGTGATACGTTTAATGCTTGAATCTGATTGGTCAGACATCATTTCTGTTCAATAGTCCAAGTAGTTCTGTCCAGATGTGACAGTCAGTACTTAATGTTCTAAGAGATTATTGTCTCCGTAGTAACAGCTCATACGACTTCGACTGAAATAGCGCAATGCAAAATGAAAAACACATGCTATCAGTGGAAGTGTGTTTATATCAGGTGAAGCCCCTGCAAAGGAAAAAAGAAGGATTTCTAACAGGTTGGGAGACACGTACAGTATTAAAGGATCACGGTCCACTCCTCCACTCACAGCATTTTAAACCCGTCTGTATTCTCAGGCTTGTCTCCAGTGAGCGACCGAGACGGTCATTACGGATCGTCCCGGAGACAGATCTGTGCTGTTCGGGGTCATTCTCTTGTAGGGAGAGAGAAATATATGGCCGAGTTTTTTTGGCAAGCAGGATTTGGACTAAAATATGGTGGTACTTTGTCGTCATCAATCTTCACAAGAGCCTCTGAAGCATTAGCTGTTAAACAGCCTCAGAGCATCGGTGAGAGACCTCAGTGTTTTATGGGGACTTTGGGGTCATGTATGCAAACTCTCAACACACTCATATTGTCTTTAATACACGGTTCTAATCGCTTATCGTTATAGATGCGGAAACTAGTTGTTATTGGTCAACTTTTTTATGTACCTTTATATCCATATTTCATTTGTCCAAGTCAGTCTTTAATGGAATTTCTTACGGATGGTTGCATTTTTTAAAACATTGTGGTTTTATTTCACCACCCACTCACAATTTTTTTTGTGTGTGTATTAGTTAAACGTTGTTGTTCTTCCGGCTGCTCCCATCAAGGGCTTGATGCCAAAGCAGACCATCTGACCCGCATACAGCTTGGCACAGGTTTTATTTCGGATGCCCTTCCTGACACAAACTTCCCATTCTATTCAGGCTTGGGACTGGCACCAAGGATGCCCTGTATCCACTGGCTGGGAATCAAACCCAGGCCTTCTGCATGGCAGGCACTGAGCCATGAATGCCCTTAGTGTATTAGTTAAGTACCTTAACTTTTTCCTTCTTAAAAGGTGCCAATAATTATGAACACATAAAGGCACCAAGCAGACCTAAAATGAATGAAGATGAAAACTAACTGATGGAACATATCCATAAAAGGAAGTCTAATATGAGACACAATAAGATGAAGTTTGCAAAAAAAAAACTATATATATATATATATATATATATACACGCCTGTCTTATTTTGGTGTGTCTCGTCTGCGAGTGCCCTCTGGCCATCTGACACTACGCAGCCGTCACTAACACTCACGTCAACACATCGGCCAAGCGTTAACTGATGAGTGACGGGGGTCCTTTTCCTCCAAATGGGGTCTTGACCTGAGCTGTCTTGCCTCTCTCGCTGTTAGCACCTTCACAGCTTGAGTTCTGTTCGATACACATCATGTTAATGGATTCATAATCATAAACACTGTAAGGGCGCATTTCAGCCTGATGTTTGCTTAGTGGTTAACACTGTTGCATTGCACCTCCGGGGTTGGGGGTCATCTAAAGGTTACCTCTGGTCTGTGTACTTCCCCACAAAGGAAGTGATGCCCCCAGCAGTGGCTCGGGAAGATCTGGTGTGATCTTGGAGGAAGACTTTACCCTGCCTGCTTAGTGGCTGTCGTGTGACTGTCTCCAGTGGCGCAGTGGTAAAGTGCTCGCCCTATCATTTGGAGATCGCGAGTTTGATTCCCGGGTGATGCTGTAACCTCTCGCAGCCGGAGGTCTAGAGAGAGCTGATTGGCCGAGCTCTCCCAGAGGGGAGGGATGAGAGGTACAGTACTTAGTGCTCCCACATTAGTCACGGCTCTACAGCCAATCAGGTGCGTCTGTGAGATCATGCGGGCGGAAGGAGCGGAAAGCGCCGCCCCCTGTGTGTGAGCAAGCGAGTTCGAAAAGATGCGGTTGGCTGGCGTCACGAGTAAACACATGACAGTCTTCGGCCCTTTCGACTAAATGGTCGTAGAAGCTTAATTTTTACGGCCAGGGGTAGCTCAGTGGTTAAGGCATTGGACTACGGTTCGGAAGATCCCAGGTTCAAACCCCACAACCACCAAGTTGCCACTGTTGGGCCCTTGAGCAAGGCCCTTAACGCTCAACTGCTCAGATGTGTAATAAGATGAAAATGTCAGTCGCTCTGGATAAGAGCGTCTGCCAAATCCCTAAATGTAAAATTTGGGAGACCCCTAGTGATGGGGAAGAATTGGATACGACTATATTAGGGGGGGAATATTCCAACATCACAATTTTAGAACTTGGACTTTCTAAACCAGGACTTTGTTGTGAAACAGGCGAGAAACTCTTAGTTGCAGTAAAACATTTGAATGTTGAAAACATTTTATAGAAAGCTGTGATGACGATCCCGGCTGAGGTCTCTCAGAGCTTACTGCAGTCGTTCCCATAAGCCATCAGCGAGTGGAACACCAGATCCTTGAAAATCAATGGATAACGTGTGGGAGAGACGCATCTGTGTCTGATAACTGTACACACAATCATTCACCAACACCACTTGCACATTACAGGAACTTGGCTAGGCGTTGTTGCACGTCCCCCATACAGTCCTGACCTCCTTACGAACCAGATGTGAAGCAGGCACTCCGATCGTACTGAGAAAACCTTTCTAACCATGATGGGATCCAAGCACTAGTGAAACAGAGACATAAAGGGTGTTTTTATTTTCATAACTGTTATTCTGTTAATCAACCTGAATGCCCCCTCGTAATTAAAATAAACTAGTAATCAAGGTAGTGAAGTTGATTACCTTTATCCCTGGGTAGAAGCGACGTTATGGTTACAGAGTATTTTACATGAGATGCTAGATTTTCCTATCAGTACACAAGGTATTCAACTCAGCGCTTTATCGGTCGATAAAAGGCAAAACCTATTAATATATCAAACTACAAATATGTTGAGCAAGAGGAAAATATTTCTAGTGACGAACGTGCGTTCAGTGACTCAGCGTTATTTAGAGGTTTGATGTGTATCTTTCGGTGAATTATCACATCTCATTAAGTACAGAAGACATCTGCACACAGATCCCCCTGCTCAGTCTCGTGCATCCCCTCACGAGGATCTTTCCTGACACACTCTCTCTCTATCTGTGTCTCAGTCAGCCAAATCCCAAATCCCCAGACCCAGAGCATCTCACATTTTCATCCAAGTAGCGCGTAACATATTTTGCTTGTTTTCTGTTGTGGATTTTGGACGTCAGTGTAGCGCCTGATAGCGCTGGCAATGCATCACATTTCAGTCTGATTTTTGCTTCTCAGTAAATGTTGGATAATAAAAAAATAAAATAAAATAAAAAACTTTTTATTAATGCACCGTGAGTGCTGGAAGTGTTTGGGTGGTGATGATCAGTGATTGGAAAATGATGAATTGCTGTTGATTGTAGGTTGGACCTCCCTCTCACGCGCTTGTAAATCCATGCGGAACGCCATAGGCCTCATTTCAGGATATTCATGTATGAACAAATCTCCCTCTGTGTCTAGTTGAGTTCACTCCGGCACATTTTTGGCATGGGTGTATTTTCGCAATAAGAAAAAAAAAAGGAAACACAAAAGACACTGTCTTTATTTCACTGTCCTGTTCAATATTTTATTGCAGCTATCCTACCAGAGAATATTTGCACTGGCAGTGTTGAATGAGAATAAATAAGGCTCGGGTTTACTCTTTTCTAGAAAGAGAGAGAGGATGGAAGCGAGGGAGATGAACAGAGAAGCCATGTGAGCTCGTCCCAAACGGATCTGCTTTAATCACATGAGAATCTCCATGTGTCTTCCAAACTCAATCAAAGACCGACATTCACAGGCTGCGTTGTTTCTGTACATGCTGGACAGCAGCGAAATGGAAAGCAGTATATTAAGTATGTTATTTTAGCTGGGAATGGTTAGTTATTAGCTAGAATGTAATTAGCGAGAAAGTATCCTTCCATTATATCTGTCGACACACAGCGTCTCATTTTGGACTGATTCGTTCTAGTTTATACTGATGATCAACTGTTTAAATAGACTTGGCTGCATTGAATGCATCTTTAACATGCAGCACTATGAGAGAGGTTTATCTCAGCAAGGAGCAATAAGTTATTTATCGTATAACGAACGGTAAGATCCAGTAGGCTTTTGTGGTTTTAAGTTCTTTGAGAGTGTCTCATTTTAAGTTTAAGTTGAATTTACAGTTTGGAACAAAACTATGAAATAACACGTACGGAATTCGGAAATGATGTAACAACAACAACAACAGTCAGTTATTATTTTAAGACACGAAGGTCAGCTGTTCTGGAACAGTTCTTGCAAGAACAGTATTGTGTCATGTGCATTTGCAAAACCCATTAAGCACCATGATGAAACTGGCTCTCATGAAGACCTTTCCAGGAAAGCAAGACCAAAACTCACCTCTGCTGCCGAAGAGAGTTACCAGCCTGAGAAATCACCGAAAGGACGAATTCAACCAGTAGAAAGAAATAAAAATCAGGAAAGATCATGGAATTAGATGGTGTGTCCAAACTTTTTAACTGGTAGTGTATAGGGATATGTGACCTCAGCCCAAACATATCTTTCTTTGACAGTTCCCGAGTGGAACCACGTTCGCCCTGTAAATCGGCGCTCAAATCGGGGTTTGATTTACGCATCAATCGTGGCAATATTAGCCAATCATTCGTGTCTGTGAGCTCTGAAGACAGAAGAGCGGATAGCACTGTCCTCTGAGCATGTTACACCGTCGCCAACTGTGCGTGAGCAGCAGTTTGAAAATAATTCGTCAGCTGGCATCTCGCATCTCAGAGGAAGCATGTTCTAGTCTTCACCTTAATAGGAGAGAGACAGATGGAAATTGGCTACGAATAAATAAGTAAGGAAATTGTGGGGCAAAAAAAAGAAAAAGATTTGTTTAATTCTTAAGTCTAAATTCCTGATCTTTTTTTTGGATTGCCATAAGACTATGAGAGTTACGTTACAGCAAATGAGAGCAGCATCTTCCTGATTTGGATGGATAGTTTTAAGTTGCCCACATGGTCTTTCTGGGGTACCACTAGGACATTCAACACCATGCCACACCTACCGTGTTTCCATTAGTTCCTTCTGATTGATAAAGGTTCGGCATGGGCTTGTATATGCATGACTATCTTTAAAAACCTGTTCCTGTCTAAAGAAATACCATAATACAGCTAATATTCTTACATATTTCTGATGTAAAACCTGGTAGACCCTTTAAATAGAGCTCTTGATGAACTTTTTTCTATTGCAAGATATATCGTGCATCTTTAAAACCTCTTAAAGTATCATGTGTGTGTATCAACACCTGGCTGGCCTTTACAAGTATCTAAACTCTTCAAACAAGGTTAGATCCAGAAACCATTAAAGTTGAAGGTTCTTCACCATGATCTGTTACATTAAGAACTCCTAAATAAATCGGAGAAGCCTTAGATGTCCCAAAATTCCTTTTAAGAGTGTATCTAAACAGGTTTTTGTTGTTTTTGTGCGTATATATGTTACAGTTGAACTCGCCGATGAACTCCGTCAGCAGCTCGGAGGACATCAAGCCGCCAGTGGGCATCAACGGCATGATGAAGGTGCCAGCGCAGTCCTCGGGGACGCCTCTGTCTCTCACCAAACACATCTGTGCTATCTGCGGAGATCGCTCCTCTGGTACGTGCAAACATGAAAATGGCTAAATACTATTTAGAACATTGCGTGATTTTGCGTCCCATGTTTTCCCATGCCGTGCTAGATTGACGGATTTTCTGTGTCTTCAGGTAAACACTACGGCGTCTACAGCTGTGAGGGGTGCAAGGGGTTCTTTAAGAGAACCGTACGGAAGGACCTGACCTACACCTGCAGAGACAACAAGGACTGCGTGATCGACAAGCGGCAGCGGAACCGCTGTCAGTACTGCCGCTATCAGAAATGCCTGGCTATGGGCATGAAGAGAGAAGGTACAGCAGATTACAGAGAGGACAGAAATAGAGGAGAGGCCTTTTCCTCTTTTATATTTTAATACAGAGCTTAGACGTATCCCTTCTCTGCAACTTAAACTAATAGGAACGCCGTTATTGTGGTTGCTGGGTTGTACAGTGAGATATCGATGTGGGTTGCAGTCGTTCACCGCTAGCTGACTCCACTGGAAAACTTCCAAGTTGATGCATGGCAGTGATTAAACATTCAACGACCTTGGACTTTGACGAGATCAGACTCTTAATTAGTGCGTCGATAGACACGCGGTCTTCTGATTCAGCAGCTGTGATATGTGAGCGGGACTACACAGGAGGCTTGTGTTACTGTGATAAGCATCCATACTGAACTCTGGAGGTTGTCATAGGTTATCCTTGGTCTTTAAAAGTGCATTTTGTCTTTTTTTAGTGCCCTCTGCTGCTTGCAAGGGGAATTGCATTCAGGTTTTTTTTTTGTTTTTTGTTTGAGGGTTTGTTTTTAATTATTTAATCAAGGCACACCTACTCCAGGTTTAAACCAAAATTTAGATACGGACACGGATATTTGGAGTACTAAAACAGATCCAGATCCGGATAGTGCCTCATTGTCTGGGGGAAGAATAAAAAAAACATGCATGGAAGTAGTGGTGGAACTAATTTCAGGGCTGAAAGAAAAGAAAAACCAGTAGCTCGAAATGATACTACGCCGCAAGGAAGTATAAATATGCATGCTGCACTCTAGAAAGTTTATAAGGTCAGGGTTGACCATGACAAAAACTTGCTTGTGTTACTCATTTTTTGGTTCCTGGTGGTGGAACAGCTTTGTTATGGTTAGTAGTAGAACTCAAGGGACAGTTCCTGAAATTACATAACAGGTCCTTTAAACCGAGGACAGGGGTGGAAAAGGGAAACAAGGGGTCGGAATGGACAGGAGCAATGAGATGATGTTCCAAGGATGATATACTGTATGAAGATGATTCTTCTGCTGTTTGAAAAAAAATGGGGGGAAAAAAAAGAGTGAAGTATTTCAGAAGTTCTTCTTCTGAAACCATGAACCGTGAATCCTATATTCTCCAGCCTATCCAAATCAGACCCAAGGCAAGAGAGAGAGAGAGAGAGCACGGAATCGGAGTTCAAGTCCAAGGGAGGAGAGAGACGGAGAGAAAATGTCTTCACCCCTATGTAAGACGACATTAGCACTTTTAGTACGTTAGTCACAGTCCTTCCCTAGAGTACGAGATGTAAGACTTCATCAGCGCCAGTTTCACTTCAGAAAGCTTCACTTCTTCCTTTGGGGTAATGCCTTTTGACGGGTTCTAATCCGAGAGCTCTTCTCCCGTTCGGACAATGAATCGAATATGTTATAGCTTTATCTGTACACGTACCCTGCTGACTAAACTGTTTCGTTTAGCATTAATTTCATGCGGGTTTTTGGATTCCTCGAAGAAGAAGAAGAAAGAAATGGAGCATGCTGTTTATTTCTTGTAGCTTGAATTTCTACTCACACCTCCAACTCCAACTCCAAACTGCGTGCTGTTTACCTGCTGGATCTTATGCACACTGCCGCAACGTGAATTAGAAATGCTTATACGCGGTGGGCCTTGCTTGACCCACGCGCATCCGATATCCCATTTGGTTTGCTTGAACAGCCCATAAGCCCTAAACCCCCCCCCCCCCCCCCCCCCCCCCCCGTAGCCCTAGGCAGGGCCGCGCCAACCCCGAAAAAAAGGGCTGAGCGAAACTGCAGGAAAACAGGATTAAATGAATTTATGCTCTCCTTCTTCTCCGAAGGAAATAAAGCTAACGTGATTTCAGGGCGCCTCACCTCTCGCTGACTCCTCGAGAAGTATTCTACCCTTGGGCTGACCTCCAGAAGCAGACAGCAGTTTCTGGTAAAAGTGGGGCCCCCTTTACCCCCCCCCCCTCCTGCCCCGAGGACCCCTTCACCAAGCCACTACTGTGATTCAGCGGCGAGGAAATAGCACAGGATGAAAGCAAACCTCGAATGTGTGTGGCATGTGTGGGTTTCCACATATGCGCAGAATGGGGGCCATATCAGGAGAGGGTTCTTGGATGAACAGAGTACCACACATGCAGAAACAGAAAGACAGGAAGACGTTCCCGGAACAATTTGAGGCCTGAAGTGCGGTTAGTTCAGCCTTGGCCACAGTTAGACAGAGTGTCTGCTCAGCACTCTAACCACTTTCTGTTGGTCTGCTCGAGCGCATGAAATGCCTGATCCATTAAACTAAACACCGTTACAAGCAAAACACTCCACCGTGCCTTATGCTGTCAGTCTGCTTCTGACGCGTCCATGAAAGTGTGAATCGGAAGCTAGGGCCAGCGATGTCACTACCCAATGTTTAATATTTTTTTCCTCCAGGCAGAATACGATCTGTTAACGTCTACAGTTCTTTTATCCTTTGCGATTTTTTATCTTTTGCTACTGCAATACAGGAGGCAGCTGAAAAGCTCCTTTTAAAGATTTTCTCTGACGGTGAAAGAATGCAGAACATTAGGTAAACATTTACTTTGATTAGTGTTTACTTTTCCTTTATGTAGGCTTACTAGGTGAACTCTGACCTGTGAATTTGGAAAGCTAACGTCGCCTTAGTGTTTATCACTGTCGCCTTGCACCTCCGGGGTCAGGGTTCGATTCTTGCCTCTGGTCTGTGTGCATGGAGTTTGCATGTTCTCCCCGTGCTTGGTGGGTTTCCTCCAGGTACTGTACCCCGGCTTCCTCCCATAGTCCAAAGACATGCAGATTAAGCTAACTGGCGTTTAAAACCAAAAATTGGGCAAAATGTGTGAATGATCATGTGAATGCGTATGTGTGTATATGTGCCCTGCGATGGATTGGCATCCCATCCAGGATGATTGAGTGACTTTTGTGGACCGTTACACAAATAAAAGGCAAGGCCATATGGTGTCAGCTTGGTAAAAGCACAGGGTTGAATGAGCTGATTAGCATTTTTGCTGTAAGCATGGAGCGGTCTTTTCCAGCTACCTAGAAAAGGGTTTAAATCGTAAAATTATGTTGGTTGTCTCTGCCTGTTGAGAAGTTCCTGTTAGCAGTGACTCTCATAAAAAACTTTAAGCCTTTTTTTAATGAGTTGACTGTAAGCATTTTTTAATTGAACTAGAATTATTGTTACGATGATACAAAATTAGTAAAGTTAGAAGCAATAAGTCCTCATTGCTTATTTATTTTGCGTAAATTAGTAGATATTTGCGTAAAGTGTATAATATTTGGGTAACTTGGTCCCATCAAAAAGGTGCAGAATTTTTCGATAGCCTTTTGTTTATTCATTTGTTTTTGTGTTTGTGTGTGCTGAAGTTGATCAGCGTAATCAGCAATACTGAATGGACCCAGTTTTTTTGCATACAGCCGTTCAGGAGGAGCGCCAGCGAGCCAAGGAACGTAACGAGAACGAGGTAGAGTCAAGCAGCAGCGCCAACGAGGACATGCCGGTGGAGAAGATCCTAGAGGCCGAACTCGCCGTCGAACCCAAGACCGAGACGTACATCGAGACCAACCTGGGCGTGCCGTCCAATTCGGTGAGTTAGCAGCTATTCCGCGAAAGCGTCCATGGATTTTATTCAAATTTACTTGTATTTGTGATGAACATCTTTGTGAGGGAATTCATCAAAGTGTTATCGAGGATGAATGCACCACATCTATAATCTTTAATAAAGCATAAAACTGTAAGACCTTCAAAATACACTGCCTGGTCAAAAAATAAATAAAGTCGCACACTAATTTAACATTTTTTATTTTAGCTTTGATTATGTCACTTATTGTGGTATCTAATGCAAGTTGGAAAATGATTCCTCATGCTCCCAGAACTCTTTAATAATCTGAATCCTGGATTACGGCCGTGCCATTAGGGAAGCAAATTGGTCCCTTTTGAAATGGCGACTTTATTTTGTCCAACCATCCGCCTAGTAACCTGTGTAGACCAACTAGGGACGGTGGAGGATTTATCAAACTCATAATTTGGAGGTGCGAGACGACAGTGCTAACCACTAAACCACCAACGCCGCCTTATTTAGTCCAGGCAGTGTATTTTATGTAGCTTTGTTTTGTCCTAATTCTATTTTAGTCGGACTATTTTGTCTTTACGTCTCATTTTATTTGTTATTCTTTATGACTAAAGCCGATAAAATAAAACACAGGCAAAAGTTTTGGTTCAAACATGTTGAAAAAACATGTATACATCAAAAAGCAAAGAACAAAACGATGCAATAAAGGCTGAGGAGGTAAAAAGGTGATGATGTTGGAATAGTGTGTTTTGTACGATTTTAAAGTGGAGATTAGTTTTGGTAGTACATCACACGGTTTTTCGAAGCCGTGAGCTAAAGTATTTTTATCCCCCAGATTAAAAAATGGGGATGGTGAGCAGACCAGACACGTTAGTGTCCAGTATGCGGTTCTTCAAGGCGCCACACGCCTGAAAAAACATTCAGATTCGGTGGGAACGTCTATAGGAATATTTGAAATATCTTGTCTTCCCATCCGTTACTCCCACTCGCTTCGTTTAATCTACAGGGTCTGGTTATGACCTCTTTTGTTATTTTTTTTTTCCGTGTGAGGAATTGAGTTTATCCTGTTGATCAGCATGTCATACTTCGAAGGGAACTTTAAAAGTCTAGTCTAAGCGTTCTCAAGTAACTGCCGTGTAAATCACAGATCTGAATGCTGGTCTGGCATTATACACCTGTCACTACGATTTATCGTTCCTCTTAGATGTTTCTTCATGTGGGTAGATCTTGTAATATTGGATTTCTGCGCTGGCTTTGGAGCAACGTGTTATGCGAGCTCCACAGGGAGCTGGTTAGCTTTACTTCTGTTGGATTTGTACCTCATTTCATCGATTAAAAAACCCCCAAAAAGAATTATGGCTTCACGAGAAAGAAAAGTTATTCAAATGACAAAAGAGTCTGATTCCACAGGTTTTTGTCTGGTCAGAAGGTGTTGATTAATTTCTTTAACAGCAATTATGATTTGAATGGTTACGACTCTAATTCTTACCTTGGTTTTATGTTAATACACTTCTTCAAAAGTGTTACTGTATCTGTATCTGAAGGCCTGTAGCTATCGAATATTTTAGTAATCGATTAATCTTCAAATTTTTGAATCGAGTAACTTTTGCTTAATTAAACAGCAATGTAAAATATATAAGAGAAACCAAGATTTTTTTTAAATGCATACAGGATTGTCATTATTCACAATACCAGGAATAGTTTAAAGGTGACTGAGATGAATTAAGTGCATTACAGTGCCATACATTCTTATTTTAAAGCCTTTTCTCAGATGCAAAAACTAAAAAAACAAAAACACTAAGTTGTGCAACTAAACTTTCAGAACTAAAAGTTTCTAAATTTACAGCTCGGGCATAACACATAAGCCTTTACTGACAATTTCTGTCGTTTTCTCTTGCTGGTTTCTTCTTCTCTTGGCTCGCTGATATTTTTATCGCTCCCTTCTATTTTGCAGCCCGCAACAGAACGCTCCATCAAATCAATACGCAGCTAACTGTTTGTGTCTCCTTCCGCTTTGTGGGTGACGTAAGCGCTTGCATCCGGAAGTGTGCTGTGTCACTCCAAACAAATAATTGTGCAAAAACATAACGTAAGCTTTTAAAATGAATTAAAAGAAGCTTCGAGGCACTCAATCATTTTTTAAAATCGAATTACTCGAGTTACTCAAGGAATCCTTGGACGTTTTTATTAGCTGTACTTTATCTGTTATAACATGGCAAGACGGTGGTGTGGTACAGTCGCCTTGCACCTCCGGGGTGGGTTTAATGCAGGTACTTCGGTTTCCTCACACACTCCAAGACATGCAGATTAGGCTAATCGGCATTCCCAAATTGGCCTAGTGTGTGAATGTGAGTGACAATGGCAAAAACCCGACCCCTTAGTTAACTGCCATGGAAACAATGGATATATCTCCAGGGTGGAGTGTCTTTATCGCATGAGGTCCCTAATGGCACAATGGATGGTTTGATTGAACAACGTTGAACATACTTTAAAAGAGACACATAAATATTGATCATGGTAAAGTTTGGTGTAAAGAGATGTTTTTATTTGCTTTTTTTTTGCAAGGAGTCTCCAGTTCCAGAATTACAACACTTTGTTGTTTACAGCTGGGTTAGCTTTTGGCCAATGTCTCACATTTCTCCTAGAAGTCTTAAATCTCCTTAGCTTCTTCTTTCTTCCGCCTCTTCCTCCTTGTTCCTTATAAGGTCGAACTTCCCATGGTTCATCTGTCTCCGGATATCTACACAACTTCCTGTCTTTGTTTCCCGGGATTTTCACCAGAAGATGTTAAACGATTTATGTTCTTTGATGTAACAGATGTACGTGATACAAACTGGCACGTAATGTAGAATAGGAACGTCTCTGGGAATAACCTAGAGAACACTATCATGTGCGTGCATGTGTTTCTCTCCCGGTCGGATAAGCGCGTCGGAGCTGGCCGGTAAGCGCATAAAGGTGCAGCACACAGATCAAGCAGTTCTACCCAATTTAAACCTAAGAAACTGTAAACCAACTAACTTTCTAGTCATTTTTGGACTTTCAGATCATGTGTTTATTTTACATGGCCTGAAATAAGAAGACCCCCCCCCAACTCCCTTTGCTTATTGTTCAGCTCTTTTGTACGCTGGAGGGGCGTGGCACTGCAGTAGCTCATTTACATAAACACTGAAACAGCATGTTCGAAGGAGGACTGAAATAAAGAGAGTTAATAATAGTAATATATGGCACCTTTATGTTCGCCTTGTATAAATAATGGTCATTATTGACAAATTGCTGGGGTTTAAGTGGAATAAAACACTTCAGGACATTCTGTTTAAGAAAATTATCAATTTTAAGGTGGCTACAGTAACCCTGCTTCACATCAAACCACATGTCTGTCCTTAACAGCACATCCAGAGGTGTTTTATTTTATGTTGTTCAAGGTTCTGTTTAGGTCTGCTGGTTGAGTCTTTACCCTCAGCTTAGGGGCTGTGATTAAAACAGCTTGTTATTTTTATCTAGAACATGTTGATGGTGATCTCCAGCGTGTTCTCACCACAAGACTCCAATTTAAATGCAGATTTGCATGGCTTGCTTTTGCACAGATATACACACATCTGGGAAGTGTATTTTGCGAGACAGGGCAGTGCTTAGTGAGATAGAGGGAGAGAGTCTGGGAGCTTCTTTAGGGATAGTCCTGAAAGCGAAAGGCAGTGGTTATTTGAGTAAATGGGGTTTATTTTTGGACTATGAGAATATATGAGCAATAGCGGGTGACATTGGGGAGATGGAGAGGGAGGAGAACTGCCTCTGGGAAAGCTGACACAAGAAAGCACTCCATCACAGGCTTGTTGATGAAGACACAGTCTCACTAGAAACAGGGCTTCAGAATGCAGGCAGGTTTGCTCTACCCTGCACAATGGATTTGTTTATCTCTGCTACAGATGATGGCTTGTGAAAGAGAAAATTGTTCAAATAAACAATGAAGCACGACAGCGTGAGCTATTTTAGATGAGCCGGGACGTCTGGTCCCATGTGGTATCCAAGCTCTTGACAGGCAGAGTGAAATGAAACGTTGACTCATTCTCCTCTGCTCTCTTGCTTATTTGGTCTCGTTCTCCTTTTTGTGCTCTTTTAGGAGCTACTGTTCCATATGTTAATTAATCACAAGGCCTCGTCTTTGAATGCATCTAATTATGAGGTTGGGCTGAGATGAATAAACTGGGTTTAGCTCATGGTGACCTAGATCAGGTGTTCAACAGGCGTCAGTAACAAGCCTCCGTTTAGCCGAGAAAGGGTGTTCAGTGTGTTGCTTCCTTATGAGCTGTCCAGCTCGGATTGTTATTCTCAGTAGGTACTTTTAAATGGAGTAAAATATTCCATTAGTCTGACTTGAGTCTTCATGATTCACTTGTCTCGTGTTGGGAAAAAAAAAGTTTCAGGAGGGTCAAATTATCAGGCTGCATCTTGCAAAGAAAACAACTCAGGGGATTTGAAATTACTGAAACTTGGTTAAGAACCATTTACCACTTAAACACTTATTGAAGTCGCAAAAAAATTGTTTAAAAAAAAAATCAACAGTAAAAAACGGAGCTATGTTAGATACATACAACGTGATGTGTAAGAACTGGGACTAAACAGCCGTGTAACCAATCCTTGGTTAGTGAGACAAATCAGAAAAAAAGGCTTCAATTTGCTAGAAAGCATAAAGATTGGACTTTGGAGAAATAAAATAAAAGTGACCAACGAGAAGTAACATTAGACAATGTGGAGAATTTTCCCTCCATTCCTGATCGATAAATTGAGAATATAAGAATAAAGTCTTTACTTCCGACTTTTTTTCTTTAGGTACCTGATGGAAGAAGGAGGTTCCACCCTTATTATGCAGTATGTAAAGAACAGCAGTTTATTCAGCGTATAGCTCACACGATTTTTACATTAATAGAAAATATAGAGTTTATGCAAGAGTAAATTAAAATGGTATTTAGTGTTAGGATTTGCAGCATGTTCCTGGACGGAAAAAGTCTTCATTAAATTTTTTTGTCTATTACGCAATTAAATATCTAGTCATCGATTGTGCATGCAATTCAATTAATGCGGCCATAAGATTAAATCAGAGTAGTGCGTCCGTGAGATGCGGGATATTTTTTCTGTCCTCTGTTTTGATGTTTGATGTTTTTGTTAACGTGTGTCGTGTGCACCGGTAATGAAATCTGTCATAGAAATTAAATTCCCCCAATATCTGTTGATATCGCTCCAATATCCTCCAATATTGCTGAAAAAGATCCTGAATTTACACAGATGATAGAAGAAAACCTATTTCAGTAGATTATTAGTCCGAATGTAGAAGTGTAGAGTTCCAGTGTTAACCCGTCACTCTGCGTCTAAGCCTGAAAACAGATAAATGTTTGTTTAGTGTTAACTTACTGCTCAGGTCCTGTTCAGGCTGCAGATCCCTCACGCAACACACACAATGGCCCGACCCTCTCATCTGCTCATGCACACACTTCTTTTTTTTTTTTTCTTCTCCCCACCATCACGCAGCTGTATGCAGACTATGAAACATTAACATGTGATGCACGGTGCTTTCCTGCCTTCATGAAATTTTCATAAAACGATATGCAAGCCAGGCATTTCTGTAAGAGGGCAGACATCGCAGATCAGCAGTCGAATAATGCACACGGAGCAGTTTGGATTTGTTAGAGAAGAAAACGGTTATTTTGTCACGGTCATAAAGTGACTGCACAAATCCGAATTCACCAGCTTCATTTTGACCTCGCGGGTAGTCGCTCCGCGTGCTTGGCAGATCCTCATAAACGAATCACGCGGCCAGCTGCATCGTAGCCGCTCTCGCTCGAACACACTCGGAGTGTAAAAGCAGAGAAATGAGCATCGGCTATTTTCGCATCACACGTAACCTCATTCTGCTCGGAGGCTAAAATAAGAACGTTGAGGCTTTGTGGATGAAAAGGGTGTGGATATACCAAAATCATATACCATGATAAAGTCATCTCTACAGCAGTAGTTAGAGTGAGTTTGCTAAAAAACATTATTTCCAGTTGCATCACGTTTTAAAATCTTCCAAACGAATATATATGTATATATTTTGTCAACAACAAATATACCCTACAGAAAAGGGAAATGAACATATATGTATGTTTGTGTTAACAGTTTTTTAAACTCATGTCATTTAAAGGTCCCATATTGTACGGATTCATGAACAAGTTAACGCAGGTCTCCAAGCTCCTCAAAGTATGTGTGTGTGTGATTATGTAAATAAGCTACTGCTAAACCACGCCCCTCTAGCAGGGCTTTAAAAAAAGGCGGGGTCTTCTCATATGAGGTCACAATAGGCAAAAATCTAATTGGCTTAATCCACACATGTCGACAATATGTACGGTACACAAGTCAACAAAAGTTGAAATTTCTGGGCCAGAAATTTCAGTAAAAAATATATATATATATATTTTGCATGAATATTAAAACATGAATACTAATGAAGTCTACATTTACACTTACAGATTTCACCTTTAATGGACAAAATAAACTTGTACATGGTTCCATGTTTTTCTGAAGCTGCTGAATTATATAGATTTTTTTTTCTTCTTTTCTTGTGGATTATTTGCATATTTAAAGCCACATTGTCCACAAGTCAGGCCAAGTATTCATGCCAGTATGATGTCTTTAGCTATGACCGTCCGCTTAGTTGTGGGAGAAAGTGAGAGCAACAGGCTGAGGATAAACGCTGCTTACACCCGTCTGCATCATTCATAATCATGGCCTTGTTTAACTAGAAATGTTGGAGCTGTATTCCTCATAAAAGCTTCTTTGCTGCTGCTTCCCTCACACTTGTCTGGCTGCTTTATGAATTAATTATGTGTTGTTGTTGTTTTTTTTTTACATGTGAATAGAAAAAACCTAAGGTGAGACGCCCATAGCCATGATCTGATGAACTGATATAGTTTTTCACTTGGTAGTTTAACAGTTTGGTGTCTTTGATGTCTTATGGTTGATCTGCAGTGAGTGAGTGAGTGGGAGAAGATTACAGCTCACAGAAGGAGGAAAAGATCAGCATGAGCTTTAGACGAAAGCCAGTCTGCAGGATCAACTGGTGAAAAAACCCAGAATATCCATCGACTGATCCCCAGAATTGTTTTTGTTTTTGTTTTTTTTTTACTTTTAAGAAAAAAAAAAATCCTTCAGTTTTAAGCATTGAGCTGTTTGGTAGAAATTAGGGCTGGTGTGTTTTGAGTGTAAGAAACAGATTTGATTCAGTTTAAGGTCTCGTAATGTTATTTCTAATAAGGTTTTAAAGTTGCAAATGAGGTTTAGGGGATTTTAGAATCATTTAAAGAACCTGACTCAGCATAGTGGGAGAAAAAGCTGAGCTTGTTGGTATTTTATGTCAATTATTTAAATTATGTAAAAAGCATCCAAGCGTTTTGGAAAGAGGACCATTATTATGAGCTTGTAGTTTCATGCTGTTCCACTCAAAGAATTAGGTGTACAGCTTGAAATTTTTCGTAGAATGCGTTTTTACTCTTAGAGCCGTGTCCTGAATTCCTCCTAATCAAAAGTCCCGGTTTCACTTGAACGCCCCTCATAAAAAGTAAGTTGTGAAATCGATTTTCTTCCTGCTTTTAAAACATGCTTGTATTGATCCGAATGTCCTCTTAAATCATGTTTGTGGTGCGAGCACTTTTGACACGAATGCACTCCAGTTGTGTTTACTCACGTCCTTTCACATACGGCCTTCTTTTCTCTCCTCCGTTCTTTCTCTCTCATATTCATATAAAAAAATAAAACATGCATTTTTCTCTGTATCACCGCCTGAGCGTGGTATTTAATTCTCTTAACTCCAAAGTGTGTGTGTGTGTTAAAACTCAAGCTGAAATACCCCTCAGAAGCAACATTTCTTATACATCAAACACCCCTTAATTCACTCCTAAACCAAACGTGCTGTTTCAGTGTCTATGTAAATGAGCAACCTCTGAGCCACGCCCCTCCAGTAAACAGCTTAGCTGAGCAACAATCCAGGGAAGGGAATCTTCTTATATGAGGTCACAATAGAGGTTGAAAATCTGATTGACTTGAGCCTTGGCCAATACAAAAATGAAAAAAAAAAATGTTATGTACATCACACACACTAGAGACACAGCAGAATGTATAAATATGACCCCAAAGTGAATTTTGCATGAAAGGATGGTGCATAATTTTGAAGCCCCCATCTGATCCCAAGGGGGCAGGGGTGGCTTAAAGGGGTGGCTCGGGAGGTATGTTGGTGTATTGCTGACCAGGACGTCCCCAGTTGCCGCTGTTGGACTCTTGAGCAAGGACCTTCACCCCCAAGTGATCAAATAGAATCGGGCATCGAGCTGGCAACCCGAGCTTGTAAATAACTGCAACAGAAACAGCGGATATATTCTCAAGGCAATTCATAATTGCACTTATGAATGAAAAGACACAGGCCTCTTTCTATCTAGTGTATAGATTATGTACAGTGTGTAGTTGTAATTTCTGACCCAGTGCAATAAAAAAAAAAAGCAATGCAATGGATGTGTTGCAAAGCCGTGGCTCTTGCGTGACAGTTATTTTTGGACCCATTTGCGACATAGGAGACCAACAACCGGGAGTGAAGCAATATTTATGGTTTCATTGCGGTAATTAATTTTTTTGCTATGTTGATTTAAGAGACAGCACATTTTTCACAAAAAATGAAAAAACAAACAACCATCCCACCCACCGGGTGATAGCAGTGTTGACACCTCGGCGTGTGAGAGGAGTTGATTTTCTCAGTGAATTCATTGTTGATCAAGTGTCATGCTGAATGAAGCTTTTCCTGCTGCTGCTGCTCCTCCGAGGAACTTTCTAGCAAGAACTTGTCAAGCGCCTTTCTGTCCAGCTGAGCTTCCTGCAGGAAACGCCTGTTCGGACAAAGTGGATTTTTAACGCTGCCTCTCTGCAGGTATTTCCTGAGAGACTCGGCTAGAAGCATTGTTGTTTTTGCCTTCCTGCATGGAGGAGATTACTCATCAGCTTCCAAGCTTCACACAAACACACACACACACACACACATAGAGACATGTGGAGAGCTGTCAGAAGAGCCCTTTTGCTCTGTTAATCACTGCACTCTACACACACATACAAACAAGCCCATGCCCACCGTCTCCATTAAAGATGAACAACGCAGCCTTTTATAACCCCCCCTGTCCCCCTGTTTTGGACAACCTACTGTTCTGATGCTCACTGATGCCTGTGTCTCTCCACAGCCCAATGATCCAGTCACTAATATCTGCCAGGCGGCAGACAAGCAGCTCTTCACCCTGGTGGAATGGGCCAAGAGGATCCCGCACTTCTCTGAACTGCCCTTGGACGATCAGGTCATCCTGCTGCGAGCAGGCAAGTGCATGTACACCTTTACTGACTCCATGCATACACACTTGAGCACTCCTTTTATTTGTACAGTACAAGCATACACGTTTTACAAATAGTGCTTTTAGGATTTGCTGTAATAGTGTTGGAGAAAAATATATCATATTTATATATTTCATTATCATATGATTCTGTGATCATTCTAAGATCAACCTTCAACAGAGGCTCTCCATTACGAATTTTTTACATTTTGCAAGAAATTTGCATCGGCATAGAAAGCAATCTCAGCATATGTACCGAACTGAACGCTAGCCAAGTTGCATGTATATTCAGGAGCCGCTTAAAACTTGTTTGGGTCGCCTCCGAGTGGCGCAGTGGTAAAGTGCTCGCCCTATCATCTGGAGATCACTGGTTCGAATTCCGGGTGATGCTGTAACCTCTCGCAGCCGGAGGTCTAGAGGGAGCTGATTGGCCGAGCTCCCTCTCAGAGGGGAGGGATGGGAAGTACTTAGTGCTCCTACATTAATCACGGCTCTACAGCCAATCAGGGGCGTTTGTGAGCTCACACAAGCGGAAGGAGTGGATAGCGCTGTCCTCCGAGTGTGTTACGCCGCCCCAATTATGCGTGAGCAAGCAGTTCGAAAAGATGCGGTCGGCTGGCGTCACATGGTTCGGAGGAAACACGTGATAGTCTTTGGGCCTCTCGACTGATTGGTAGTGGAGGCCCCCTAGTGACGGGGAGGAATTAGACATGACTAAATTAGGGATAAAATCTGGAAAAAAACTTGTTTGGGTCAGTGGATTTTGTTTCGGATTTTATTTCAGATTTTACTTTATTCGTATTCCGAGATTCCGCTGTAATTACCTTCGAACCATGAATATTAAAGGAAAAATGTAATGCATGGGAAACTGAATACATGAAAACTTTGAAGCCTGCCAGTTCATGGTCAGATAAATTCTGTTCCGTGTTCTCCTCCAGTTTTTCATGCAGCGTAAAAAGGTCTGCCTATAAAGCATTTCGGTCATAAAACCATTTGCCGTTGTACGTCAAGGTGACTGGTACTCATCCGAGTAAAACTCATAAAGTCCCCATGGATGAGGGATAAAAGATTCTTGCATAATTTAAGGAACCATCCTGCATTCGACTTAGCTTAGAAGCAAGAAGCTCGAAGTTCATAAATAAGCGCTATTATGTTTACTACTAATGCTGTGAGCAGCCTTGTTGATTTGATGTCATGACTTGGGTTAAAAGCGCTATACAAATAAAATTTCATTGAATTGAACATGCCTGAGCTCAGGGTCCCAAATTTCTGATTAAAAATTCCGACTAGACTGGGCTTTTTCTTTAATTTTATGTAAGTGTAGATTGATTTGTACTTAGCAATACTTTTCATTCGCCATCATCGTTTTATTATTTACATTTTTTTTCCCATTTTTCTCCAGGATGGAACGAGCTGCTCATTGCGTCGTTCTCGCACCGCTCCATAGCCGTAAAGGACGGAATTCTGCTTGCCACCGGGCTCCACGTGCACAGGAACAGCGCCCACAGTGCCGGAGTGGGAGCTATATTCGACAGGTCAGAGGTCACAAGATTTTAGGGCACTACTGATTAGCTTTTTTAGATTAGATAAATGATCTCAAGCAAATACACAACGAAACTGGTAAATATTCCACTTTAACAGCGTTAGGAGCATGCACTTTTTAGTTGTTCAGTGGCGAGCTCCTTTTTAATGAGGTTCGTTGAAAAATGCCAGCGCACAGACATGATTTCATCAAGTTTTACCACCGCAAGGGCAGGAGGAGGAACCTTGGCATTTTCCCCAGCGGACATCAAAGAGAGAAGGGCAGAAAGCCTGAGCTCTTTTATCGATTAACATCAGTAATCATTAAAGATTCACATATGCAGGTGGTAGAGGTCATGCAGAAATAATGAGCTACTCAGACAGAAAGTGCAAAAGGAAATCCATTTGCGTGTCATTTGTGCTGGAAGTTGAAGCAGCAGGGGCAGCTAAGCCACTGTGCCTGTGGGCTGTGCACTATAAATGCCTGGACTGACCTTCTCATGCTGTGCACAAGAACGATCACGACAAGACGGAGCGCTCTAAATCAAGCAACACGGAATTTCTCTCCCAATTTCTTCATCCTCAGACGATCGTCAGAGAAAGAAATCATGAAAGTGGCTGGGTTTTAAGGAATAAAATATTTTGGGTTGTACTGTTATTGGAATGGACAATATGGTTTGTCGCCTTGTACCTAAAGGGTCCGAGTTCGATTCCCACCTCGCGTCTGTTGCATGTTCACCTTGTGCTTGGTGGGTTTCCTCCGGGGTACTCCGGGTTCCTCCCACAGTCCAGAGACATCCAGATTAGGCTGATTGGCGTTCCCAAATTGCTCATAGCAATTTGTGAATGTGTGTGTGAATGTGTGTATGTGTGTGTACCCTATGATGGATTGGCACCCCATCCAGGGTCTTACCCCGCCTCATGCCCTAAGTCTCCTGGAATAGGCTCCAGGCCCCCCTGCGACGCTGTATACGCGATAAAGCGGTATAGATCAATAAGTAAGTGAAAGAGTGATGTAGATTGATGCATTGTAATTTTATTCACTTACAATCACAAAAACAAACAAAGTTAAATCTCCTTTTTTCCCCTCTAAGTCAGTACGATAAAAATGCAATTTGGCACATTACCAGGAAAGTTCTCGCTGCTGAAATTTCAGTCCGAAAACTCAGTTACAGCTTCACTTTTAACGGTAACAAAGCAATAATACAACACGAAAAAACATCTTACTGAAAACCTTTTTTTTTTATTCTAAAATCGGATTAAATCGAGCCTCCTCTGTACAAACCCAAGCGTAAGTTAATATAAAACCGTGATTTGAATTAAAGCCAGAACTTTAGTCAGAGCTGCTAGTGTACAAATTTCATCAACGCCATCTGGCCAATCAGAATCAAGAATTCAAGAGGGCTGTGCTATAATGAGATATAACCTGCGTGAGGTTTTTAACTGTGTGTGGGTTTTTTTTTCAGAGTGCTCACAGAGTTGGTGTCAAAGATGAGGGATATGCAGATGGATAAAACAGAGCTGGGATGCCTACGAGCCATAGTGCTGTTCAACCCAGGTAGCGTTCAAAAACCTCCTTTATATAAAACCTTGGACTTCTATCTTCATTCTTAAACATTTTTCCAGTATAACAGGGTACATTTTCCTGCTCATCCTTATGCTTGCCCATTTTTCCTGTTTCCAACACATCGACTTCAAGAACTGGGTATTCGCTCTCGACCTAACATATTCCGCCCCTTGATAGGTGCCTTTCTGTACTTTAATATAATTGTGTTGAATATAGTACTGCGGTACCATGGCATAGAAATTGAATCCGTTCTAAAGGCGAGATGTTGGTTAGCAAAACACATTTTCCCATAGGAAATAATGTAAATGCAGATAAGCCGTTCCAACCACCTAAAAATTTACCTAAAAAAACGAATTATATATTTGCCTAAATATACCTAACCTAAGTATATTTTTAGTATTTATATTAAAGTGCCGGAGATCGCTAGTTTGATTCCCGGGTGATGCAGCCGGAGGTCTAGAGGGAGCTGATTGGTCGAGCTCTCTCAGAGAGGAGGGATCAGAGGTACTTAGTGCTCCCACATTAATCACGGCTCTACAGCCAATTAGGGGTTGAGTGAGCAGTTTGAAAAAGATGCGGTCAGCTGGCATCACGTGGTTCAGAGTAAACACGTGAAAGTCTTCGGCCCTCCCGACTGAGTGGTAGTAGTAGCCTAATGTGGGAGCCCCCTAGTGACGCGGAGGAATCGGATACAACTAAATTAGGCGAAAATCAGGAAAAAACATCAGTAGTATTAATAAATAAAAACAATTTAGAAAATACATAAATTAAGTAAAATATGTAATAAATATACATTACACCTCACCTAACCTTAATCCATGATTCGTCTCGGCACCGGCTGCTTTAAAAACAAAACTGAAAGTGGCTCCCTTTCCTTTTTTCTGCCGTGCTCAATAACATGGTGGTGTCTTCACTAAATCTTGCACAAAATGGCAAAAAATAAATAAATAACAATAATAATGTAAGCTCACTTTTCTTGGCTTTTCGCTGACCAAAACAATTTTGGATTGGCTACCGGACATACAACCTAATTGTTTGCTCGTATGATGGAAATGCTTCATATGCCGAGGCTCCTTAAAGCGTTTGTATGCCGAGGTGCCACTATATCTTTATGAATTATGTAAGATACATCAGTAGCTCTTTTTATCCTTTTTTTATTGCTATTTTATTTAATGAGTCCTATATATAAATCAAAAAATGGCTAAAATGCTCTGGAAATGCACAGCTTGATGTCCGAAGCCTCATCATCATTGACCTATGCTGTGTTGCTGGCACGGATCTGTGCCGCTTAAGTTTTGACTAAAAAAGCTTTGATATAAAAGCTACACACAGTGGACCTCCCTGGGGGGAAAAAAAAGACAGTCCTAAACATCCTAAGAGTACCACTCCAACAACAAGCAGCAGTACAGTTAAGTAGAGTCTCTCAAAGCGTGATCCCACTAGATACTGTAGACCAGTGGACAGAGTAAACACACTGTTTAATGAGTCCTGGCACATCAGACAAAGCAAGCAGTCGTTTTTTTCATGAAGATGGCTCAGTGCTTTGTGGCTCCGCTTGTCCTCTTTAAAGCGAGTTACAGAATTACTGCTCCCATTCGCCTAATTAGGAGCTCTCTAAGGAGCACTCCATAGAAATCGATTGAGGTGTGAGCGCAGAGGAAAGAAGGAATTCACTCCCTGCCATACTGTATTATGTTCACGCTCGCTTGCTTCACCGGCCAAATAAAATGCAAAGTTCAGTCCACTCAAATTCTGAAATTTACTGGGGCTGTATCTGGACCCGTTGATGAGCCTTACTCCATATTAATCAGACAATGTGCTTCGTTAAACCTGTATGGGTTTCCCCAGTGATATCATATGAAAAATAATGAAGAATCTGTTGTCACGTCCTGGACGTAGAACTATAGTTGGTAAAGATGTTGTATAAAGAACTCTAGATTCTGAAAGGTACATACCAACCCTATAAAATACAGCCTATCCTTTGTGTTTTGTTGTTGCCTTCCGCATTTTCACATTTCCTCTGGGACACGCTGTGCGTTTATCAGTAATTGTTTTAAAACTGGTAATCTTGCAGCAGCAGAAAAGTGCAAAGTCTCAGCACCCTTCCGAGTTAATAAACACATTTCCCAACCTTCAGTCACTTTTCTTTATAAATATTCTGCGGATCTCAATATTGATTAATTAAATTTGACATTTTTGACAGACCACTGAACAGGAAAAAAAAAACGTTTTTTTTTTCACTTCTAGACTCTAAAGGCCTGTCAAACCCCAGTGAAGTGGAGGCTCTGAGGGAGAAGGTTTACGCCTCTCTGGAGGCATACTGCAAGCATAAATACCCCGATCAACCCGGGAGGTAAGGGGAACCTTATGCACACTTGCACTCAAACTAAGAATTAATTAAATAAGTAAACTGTCAAGCAAGCAACAACGACGAAAATGTCAAGGTGTGTTATATTTAAACATTTTTACATTCATTAATTCGTTAATATTTTGGCTTTGTAAACCAGGACAAGGAAAGACTTTGGCGTACGTGTTCGTTGTATGAAAATGATTCCTAATGCTCATCTATAATCTGAAAGTCCTGGAATCTGGCCGTCCCATCATGGGAGAAGAAAAACTCCATAGATAACCTGATTATTCAGTACATTCAGGTCTGACTTCATTTTATTGCCCCATAACGTTGCTGAGTCTAGACCTGAGCGACTGAAGCAACCCCAGATGGTAACGCTGTCTCCAGAGACTTGGACAGTGGACACTATGCATGATGGGAGCATTGCTTTATGTGCTTCCCTTCTAACCCTGAGTGTCCATCGCACTGGAATAGGGATCAATCTGGACTCATCAGGTCACATGACCTTTTTCCACTGATCCTTTTTTCTTGATTAGTCTTATTAGCTGTTTAGTCCCGATCCTTTGGTTTTTACTCTTGATTTTTTTCACCAAGATCTCTATTCAAGATTTTTGACAGCTCAGCAGTATCCTTCCAGTTTTGTATAGTGTTCGCGGGTTAATAACCCAGTTCCAGTAATTCTCCCTAGTTGTTTTCTTTGCTTGACGCAGCCCAATAAAACCAATGACCCTTCCGAAATGGCGATTTATTTATTTACATTTATTTGTTTTTGGCCGAGCAGTGTATTTTCCTGTAGGTCAACCCTGTGCTTCAACGAGAGTTTTCAGACCTACTTCCAATTTTCTTCCTAATTAAGGGCATAGATTAAATAAATATTTACCCAGCTGTTATACAGACCTGTTATTAAGTGCATCGCTCTACTCCATGTTCCTGGAAGTCTTCATAACAGGGGCGATAAACCGCTCCAAGCTACTTTGTGTCCAAGCTACTTTTTTCTGTGCCGTCTCAGTTTTCAGTTGTGCTGTGTAGTATTATCGTAAAAGTGTATATTCTTATCTGTATGTTTGTGTGTGTATGGAACAGGTTCGCAAAGCTGTTGCTGCGGCTGCCTGCGCTGCGTTCCATCGGCCTTAAGTGTCTAGAACACTTGTTCTTTTTCAAGCTCATCGGGGACACGCCCATCGACACCTTCCTCATGGAGATGTTGGAGGCGCCTCATCAAATGACATAAAGATATCACGACCCTCCTGTCGCCCTGGGAGACTGGGAGGAAGCTAGCACCTCCTTCTTAACAAAGACTCCTCCTTAAATGTGACGTTATACGCTGGACGGGGGCTCAGCAAGCTGTTCCCTCCAATCTGTGTCTCATAACGTGCCCGCAGGGTCTCTTTTTATACTTTGTATAAAGATATAAATAAAAAGATTAATAATTTGAGTGGGACTCTAAAGGCAACAAATAATACAGGACATGATGACTAAACCATAAGTTCATGTAAAAAAAAAAACAACAACAACAAAAAAAAAAAAACAATAAAGGAAGCAAAACACAACAAGAGACTCTTCAGACAGAAGGATTGTTGGAAAGCATGGTCTTGGGAATGATGCGATCGAAGCTGTGGAGATGATCTGGCTCTTGACTTAAGGAAAGGAAAGCTCCACACCAGGCCTTCAACAGTATGAACAACATCTGGCTCCAGATGTCTGGGGATATGAGCGCTCAGAGATGGATTGCACATCAGAGTGTGAATCACGACGATGACGATAACGATAAAGACGAGCTTTCAGATCAGGAGAACCGAGCACCATCTTCACGTGACTTCTGGTTTGAACAATGGGGGAACATTTATGGCTTTGAATGCCCAGGTGTTAACAGCTGTTCCTCAGCGTACTGGTATGAGCGATACCGTCCCACAGTTAAAACCAGATCGTGTGAGGGAACAGGAAACGAAAAACTTTTTTGTTTGTAGGGACTCCACTCACAACTCTCGAAGACTTTTCACTGTGTCTCAGTTCCCGCCCAGACGTACATGGATAGTTTTGAACACGTAGTTTTATTCTCATCGTTTTTTAGCTTTCTGTCCACACATTTTAGGTCACTTAGAACAAAGCTGGCCTTCAAGCTAAAGTAATTTCAGAAAACGTTTACGTCATAGCGCGAGCTGGTCTATATTATTGCTAATTGCTAAATGATGCATTTTAATTCCTCTACCGGTAAATGCGCATGCTCTTGATGTATGACATACTGTCGCCACCTACTTGGACCGTCTTCTCATGTGAGCTTTCTTTTAAATGATCTTTGCATTTTTATGTCGAAATAGATAATTTCTAAATATGTGGGTTGAGATACTTTCGGAAACAGTATTAGTGTGAACAGGGAGAGTTTCTAAAACACTGTCAGTATGAACCAATAACTTTTTTTGTACAACATTGTGGGTGTGAACGGAAATATTTTCAAAACAAGTCAGCATGATTAGAGATATTTTCGAAAACACTGTCAGCATGAACGAATTTCTTTTTCTGTAACACGTTCTGTGGGTGTGAAAGGAGAAATCTTCGAAAACACTGTTAGTGTGAATTTAGAAATTTTCGAAAAAACATTGCTGGTGTAAACTGAGCTATTTTTTTTTTAAAACAGTGTGAACTGATTTTTTTTTTTTCTTTCAAAAACAGTCAGTATAAACGGAAATTTTAAAAACACCATCATTATGGAAAAATTTTTAAAAACAACATTTAGCATGAGATATTTTCGACAGTCAGTATGAGCGAAGAAATTCCTAAAACCCTTGTCAATATGAATGGAGATATTTTTTTAAAAAGCAAGGAAATTTTCGAAAAATATTGTTTGTGAGATCGGCGATAATTTTTAAAAGTACTGCTCATATGGACGTAAATATTTTCTGAAAAAAAAAATTTGTGTGGGTGGATTTTTTTATTTTTTTTGCCTTTTTTTAACAGTAGAATAAAACTATGTTTTTCAAAACCATCCATGTATGTGTGGACGAGGCCTCAGAGAAGTCCAGATCATCACTAAAGCAGGTGGTTTGCGGTACACCAGTTCACCTCCGCCGTAGTCAAGCCCAGGTGTGGACTGCTGCATCACTTGTACACAACGTTACTGCCACACTCAGTATTCATTTCTGTTTCACAACGTGCAATTACCTCTTTCACTCCTCCGTCGTCGGTCCCTGACCCCCCCTAACCCCCCACCCCCACGTCCCTTTCCCTGCAGTTCACCTTATGAGGACGTCTTTGTTTGTTAGCACTTAACCTCATACTCTGAGCCTTACCTGGTTAGTTGGCTCTTGAGGGGGGACAGGGGCCAATGACCATCCACAACCTGCACTTCTCTGGGCAAACCAAGTGTCGTTTAAGATTACATTTTTTTGGTTTTTTTTTTTTTTTTTGTCTCTATCTTTGAGTGTGAAATGTCCTGAGCTTTGTAATGTTTCTATATTCTCCATCTTTGTTTCTTTGTTGTTGTTTCTTTCCCAATGCTGCTGCTGCTGCTTAACTATGCATCTTAGCATTTTTTCCAAAGACTGCCCATGGTGAGGCTGATGTCACCCCCCGCAACAAAATCTCTACAGCACATCAAACCAGCCCTGAGCCTCAGTTTAAGTTTAATTTTGACCTTAAGAGGAGCAGGAGCAGGGATTGGTTCCCCCCGGTGCTAATGTGTACGCGCGCAGAGTTCTGCTGCGAGCGTTTATTTGCAGTGAGGAAATGAGAGAGCTGTTACTTCCCCCTGGTGGATGAGGTGCAACACTGCGTAATTACTTGAAGGAATTAATTGGGGAAAAAATGGCACTTTTTCAATGTATTATATCTTTCATTTATCTGGACAAAGGATCGGACATGGATTCGTAATCGGTTAATATAATTAACTGAATTTCTGTTTTTTCTTTTTTTTTAGAAAAATTTTGAATATTATTGAAGCTGACAGCTGGGGAACTTTTATTCCCCTTAGTTTTAGTTTAATTGCCAGCAGTGATAAGAGTCTTGATCATACAAACATGGTGGTGGAAAATCGTTAAATTGTAAAGAAAAACTAAACAAAATCTAGTTAATCAGACAAGATATGATTACTGATCTGGAGTATACAGCGGTACCTCGGCATATGGATTGTTCTTACAGCGGAATTTCGTATTGCGAAACACATTTTCCCATAGGAAATAATGTAAATGCAGATAATCTGTTCCAGCCACCCAAATATATTACCAATATTACCATTTTCCAACACTATAATCATATTCTTTGCATATAAAATCAATCAAAATATTTGGAAAAAAAAGTTATCTAAATGAAAAAAAAAATAGGCATTAAACCTCATTTAACCTTTATTTATGATTCCTCTTGGCACCGGCTGCTTTTTATGTTGGTTGTATGCCAAAAATGCTTCGTATGCTAAAGCAAATTTCTTGCAAAAATTTCAGTTCTTAAGGTGAAAATTCATAAGGTGTAGCGTTCGTATGCCGAGGATCCACCGTATTTACTCTTTTAGTTTTGGCACTGGAGCTATGATGCTAATCTAGCTAACTAGGAATGGTACCCAAAGACTTTTCCTCAGATAATATTCAGGTATTTAGACACGTAGGACACAGTTTGACCTACTGGTTTCACAGAACCATCAGCCCAAAACACAGTCCAAAATTTTATTCGTTTTAAATCACAGAGGTCCTGCTACTTAATCAATAATTGTCAGTGACACAGATAATTGGTGTATGCTAGTTATTTTAATTAATTTATCTTTTTTTTTTGCCTGGTTGTGTTAGCAATGTTGCTACTTTTTTTTTTTTTTACTTCACCCTACCTGACATCAGAACAGATTGTTGAAAAGCATTTTGTCCTTCTCCATGATCACCAAAGCATTACATTATTTACCACCTAAAGCTAATATATCAGGGCATTGGAGGCTCAGTGCTACTGTGGGTTTCCCACCATAAATGATACGAGCCTAAAAATGCCATGCGGCTCAATTCCCACCCAATGCCGAAACTCCAGCCACCGGATGCAGTACCGGTTCCAAGCCCGGATAAAATGTGAGGGTTGCGTCATGAAGAAACCTGTGCCGAGGTGTGTACGTGGCGGATGGTTCACGGTGGCGACCCCTCGATGGGAGCAGCTGAAAGACTGTGTGTGTAAATGGCGTTCTTCAGCTGTGTATATGATGGCAGATGCTTGTGGAAAAGATCTTGCCTGCAGAAGATTTCCATTACTTGTAAGCAACATTAGCTTTGTCGCTCCAGTCCGAAACTAAAGAAACAAACGCCAGACCCCCAACGCCTCTTGGCTGAGCAGTTATATTTGATTTTCTCAAGAATTGCCTTGTAAAAAAAAAAAAATTATTCACAGGAATTGACTCAAAACCAAATTACTCCTTGACAAATCAGGTTTTGAGGCAAGAATTGTCACAGGGTTCCTGAAGCCATATACAGATTTGTGAAATTGCTTACAACCAAGACGCGCTCTCCTGCAACCAACACAAGTCCTCTGACCTTAAAGATCGTCATCGCTTTATATATATATATATATATATATATATATATATATATATATATAAAGCCTTTACGATGACGATATATACATATATACCCTAAAGCTATATTTTGTCTATATGTACATGTGTATATATTTAGAAATACAAATATATAGAAATATACAATTCTTTCCTTAAATGTTCCCAGTGTTTTAGTGTTAGCAGAGAGACAAGTGCTTCGTGCCCTACTTTAGAAAACAGGCCTAATTGCACTGTGTAATATTCGGAAAGGTTTTAGAAAGGAGTGTTTTATATTTTGTAAAAAAAAAAAAACCTGATTGCTGAAGTACTAGCAGGTCTAAGCGCTAACACATGATCACGCACCAGCTCCTTCACTGTTTTACAATCACAATCATGCTTACGAGACCTAAAGAACTGCGACGACAAGCCAAAAAAAAAAAAAAAAGGAAATACAAAAAAACAAGAGGCAAAGAAGAAGCCGTTTGCTCTGTCGGCTGTGTATATACAACACGGCGATCCATGAAACGGGTTTTATTCAGGTGCATTTTTTAAAACCTGGGTCTTTTCAACTATCAATTAAGTGATAATCAGGAACATCTTTGATTGTGATTATGATTATGATGATTGTGATCCGAATCGACTCGATGAGTACAGGCTGAACAGGGAACTAAAGGAGAAAGGGGGAGAAGGTTATGTAATTGCCTAACGAGGATGACCTTTGACCGTAACACAATCACTTGTTTAGTTGCTACACAGAGAGACACCTAAAAAGATCTATTTTTGTACAAATGTAATTTTATCACGTGCTTATTTCTTCATACCTTCCTTCATACCTCCTACGTGGGCTGTTGTATACATTGTGTAAATGTTAATTTGATATGGGAAAGAGTCGAGACACTCAGACCTCTATAAAAGTCGGGGACGGGAACCGAGAGGCCCTTTTGCAGCTTTTGCCTGTACTTTACCTTTTTGTTTTTGTTTTGTTTCCTATTTCATGTCACTGAGTGACAGGATCCTCTGCCTAATTTTTTTTTGTCTGTTTTCGAGATGTTATTTGTGCTTTGTTCGTTGTTGTTCTTTCATGAAAGTAAGAAAAAAAAATAAAAGTTTAAAAAGATTACAGTTTTTGTTGTTGCACATTGTATTATATCCATTTGCCATTAAATTTTTGATTTAGGTTTTAAAAACCCATTATTACTACATTTGTGCATTAGCACTGTGGCCTTGCAGCTCCAGGGTCATGGGTTCGAGTCTCATCTCGGGTCTGCGTACATGGAGTTTTAGGGGGTGCTCCATCCAGAGTAGGCTAATTGGCTTTTCCAAATTCACCATAGTGTGTGTGCTTATGTGCCCCGGATTCACTATCTTCCCACGACCCTGCACAGGATAAACGCTTTGGAGAACGATTGAATAAAAATGCATTTTCATTACAATTGCAAATATTATATACAGTATATATTCTTTATGGAAATGAATACACGAAATCTCTTTACATGCCTGTGGATTTGAAGGTGCGCAAGTATGATGAAAGTATAAAAATATATTAAATATTTAAAAAAAGATATGGCTACAGAGACCCAATTCTGTCCTAAGCTGATACTACTACATGTTTGGTTGAGGTGTATAAGGTTTTACTGCCTGTGCAGGTTTCCTTCATTTTTTTTTTTTTTCCTTTAACCTCTCCAAAACAATTGTGTAAATACACAAAAAACTACAAATACTAAGACATACTGGCAACAACATCCATGATAGCTAATTTTTACAGGTTTTATATTATACTTCTACTTCCGTTATGCTACATGTATTGAGGTTTATCTTAGACAAGTTCAAAAGGTATAGCTTTAAATGCAAATTGTACTACTTTGTGGATGTGCATTTTTCTACAACAGACTTCCTTAAAAATGGTGCCCAATCACCAAGCATCATCAAGTTGGAGGAGACGCCAGGCAATTGTCCTTTTCTATTGTTATCTTGACCATAATGACATCATACCAGGCATGTTCACACACATTTATGAAAAAACAATAGAAAAACATAATTATAAGAATTCTAACGTATTATCTCCCCCATATTTTTTTTTGTGATGTATACACACTGATAACCCATGTGAACATAAAAAAAGAAAAAAAAAAAGTTTTGCTTAATAGGTGGCCCTAATCCTACAGCCCTAATAATGCACATGATGAATAGAAAATCTTTTCTTTCCGTTATTCTTCTTTCATTTAAACCATAAATTAAAAAAATTATTTCATCTCATGTTTTTATTTTGATTGGATAGTGTTTGCTTTATTCTATTTACTGAGAGATATACAAAAAATATGATAATAATAATAATAATAATAATAATAATAATATTGTATTATACCCCATGTGAAATTACAACTTGGTCTCAGCCGAAACACAGTATCGGTGTATCTGCATATTTTCATGTTATACATATTACACAGAAAATGTGTGACAAATAAGCTACTTCTGAAGTTTATGAAACATGGAAGTGACCAAAATTCCACGTTGCTAACTTTGGCCATTTGGGAAAGATGATTTTATATAATCCCCCAAAGTGGCCATTTTTCAGCTTTTTTTATACTGTCTTATATCTGAAACAATCATTTAAAAAGAAACTGGTTAATATTTCATTGAGTGTTGATGCCAAAATTGATGTAAGCTTCTACATGCACATGACCTGTAAATGTTTAATCTGCCCAATAATTAACACTAACTGTACAATTACCAAATCTCAGGGCTACTGTACCTTAGGGCTTTGCATGAGAGATCTGTAAAACATCTGTAGTGTCTGTAACCATGTCAAACTCATGTTGAAATATCTTAACAATTTGGCATTTTTTAAAAACTTTTTTAGGTGTATTTTAATGTAAAATCTAAATTGGCCAAACTTTTCAACAGTTGAGATAAATAAAAGATTTGAATTTTAAAAAGTTACAGACATAAAGATGCATGAAACTGTATTTACCAAATGTGTTTCTTTTTACCTGGTAAAAATGTGTATGCAGATTTACAAAAAAAAAAAACATAAGAATTGGGAGACAAGAATTAAGGATTATAAAAAATGGTGACTGAACATTTACTTTTCAACTAGATGACACTTTTTAGTACCAATACCATGTTTTGGCCGTCTAGAAAGAAATCAGCCCAAGACTTTTAACTCGTACTATTCTATAGACTTCTTGTTTTTGGTTCCGTAAACGTTAAGCCATTTTCAACAGCATGTACAGCAGATTCCGAAAAACAACAGAGCCTTATTTTATTAGAAACTCATTTATACCAGATTAAATTTATAACACACATCAGAGTGAGCATTATTTGGTGTGAATTGCAGTTCAGTATCCGTTTTAGATAATCAGCTTAGATGGGCAGGATGATGAGCTAACGGTAGACCGCACAACCCGATGTCATGTCTACGCTGAGCCTACAGTGGTACAGATATAAAAAATAAAATAAAAAAAGAACAACTTTATTGAGACACAGGTCAAGTCCAGTTTCTCATGCAGCCCTTGTGATCACACTAAAAGTTTACAGAGAAAAAAGAGAACAGTTTTTTTTTAAACACCAACCCTTACTTTGCAGCAAAGTACAACACTCATCCACCATTATTAGCACAGCACACACTGTTGGACCACAAACAAAAAAGAGAGCTGGTTAAACTGAGAAGCTGTATGAAGGTTATACAAAACCCAGGCAGTGTTAAAGCCTACCTTGATATATTTGGTCTATTTTTTTTTTTTTTTACTAGTAGCTGCAAACACATTATAAAGCAAACTTTTTACGGACCTTGCGTCTGAGCAAAATAAAAATAACCAAAGTGTGCATGTTGCAGACGAATGAACGCAGGCCTCATATGGGTTATAACAATCTGAACTGTATTTATAAAATTACCTAATGCCTTGCAGTAACAATTTTTTCACATACGATCTTAATCATGATCAAGGCTGTCCTGTCTCACTAATGATTCTCTTGTTAGCTATTTGCAGAAACAGCAGTGCGACAAAATTTAGGAAGATATTATATACTCGTATAAACTGTAACACAAATCTTAAAGGTTCTTCTTTTGGCATGTGTGATGTCAACAAGAAAAATACAAACATTTTTCAAGGACATCAAAAATGTTTGACATTTGAAGAAGCGAAAGTGAGTAACACTGGATAGTTGAAGCATATACCGGATCACAAGTCACACTGCCTGTCTGTACATGAGCATGAAGCATCAGGAGATTTGAGAGAACACTGCCCTGGAAAAATGAAATGTCTGAAAATTACAGGAGAAGTCCAACCTTAAATGTGAGAAGTGAGAAAGGGGCTGCTGCATCGCTCTCATTAGGTAGATTAATCTTTAGGCTTGTGGTCAAAGCATTGTGGGTAACGTAGGGAAGCACGAACGATAAACAAAAAAGAAAAAGCTACCTCAGAATTTCATCATAAAATAAAATTTTGACGTCACCGATGATCACGCTATTTACAAAGTTTATAGCGCAAGATTATCATCCTTGGTGGGATATTCTTTAAAAATAAAAAGAAAAGTGATAGCAAAACATTATTCTTCTTTAGACCATCTCACCATCTCCATGGGCTTTAGTTGTGTAATCAGTTTAATAAATTCCACTTTAAAAATGGCAATCAGTCAGTCACACGAGAAACACTGGCAGACAGACAATAATCAGACCAGACCATTTCATGTGCGAGATGAACTGGTGTTTTTTTTTTTTCTTTGCTGCACTTTTCTGCACACCCGTGGTTCACTTCTGGCTCGCGTTAATGTAAAAAATCAACACATTCTACAAAACAGAACAAGTCAGAAAGCTTGTTAGCTAGAAGAGGAAATCAAAGCCAGCTAGATCGACAAGACCAAAATATACACGAATCAGAGCTGAGGGTTTAATTGATCAGAGGAAACAGCTCATGGATAGGTAAGGCAGAGATAAACAGAGAGAGAAAGAGAGAGATACACAAAGAAAGAGAGAGAGAAAGAGAGAGAGAGATTTAGTGTAGAGACTGTTTAAAAGAAGTGGTGTTTTCATAACATGAGTCTCTCTGCATTGGCTGCTCTGGACACGTGCGTTTGCAGTGCTTCTTGCCAAGACCAAGCGATCATGGGTATGAACGGCCTTGGCCTCGTGTTCCTCGTAATAAATGTCCTCCTTCCCTCCAAAAATGAAAAATACAAAATTAAAAAAAAGAAAAAAGCAACAATAATAAAATAAATCCTGCATGTGTTCTAGCCTAGCAGTCGCTCTTCCACAGCTTGATGGTCTTGTCGTTCTCTAGTGCTGCTGACGCAATGATGTTCTCTGTCGGGTGGCAGGCGGTCGAGATCACGACATCTGGAAAAGGAGAAGCAAAAAAAAAAAAAGGTTTATTGGCGTTGATTACCGCAGCAGTGTTGAATTATTAAATCTGCTTTGTTCAAGAGGAGGTGTAAATCCTATAACGGCATCTGTAAGGCACATGTAGTGTGCGTGACGGAGGTTTATACTGACGCGCTTGTTCTACCTAATACGTTACCTGTTTCTATAGTAACAGCTCATTTACAGGGGATGAAGTGGGGAACAAGTTTCAGGGATAACTTAGCAACCATATGGAATGACACATCAACCACCTAGTAACACCATAGCAACCACACAAGAGGAAAGATCAACCACCTAGAATTAACCCAGGAGCCAAATCGAACAAAAGCAACCACTAAGCATTACACAGCATCTCACAATTATGGTTTTCTTATAAAACTGACACTTAAACATGTTATGTTTCATTAATTAACTATTTATTTATAATTCATCACAACACATACATTATACATATAGTTCTAAAAGAACAATCATACCAAATTAGTATATGAGACTTTAATGAAGCCTAACTAGATTAAACAAAGCATAAAAACAATAAGGCTGTCAAAATTCCAGCTTATCTCTGTATTCTCATTCAAAACTGAGGCTGCTTAAAAAAAACAACTTCCATATTGCACACTGCACTGAGCAACAGGTGCGCCCTCTTGTGGTGAACAAGTTAATAGAAAAGTGAGCTGCAGACAAATATTGTTAAAAATTTACTCTCACTCAGTCAGTCAGTCACTAACTATACCACTTATCCTGTACAGGGTTGCGGGAAACCTGAGCATACCCCAGGGGACATAACAGGGGACATTAGTACGTCCTCGGCTTGCTCATCAGGGACAATCATATCATTTTGATTCATACACATTCACATTTCATACAAACTTAATTCTTTTGATTGTGTAAAGCTGCTTTGTGACAATGTAAATTGTTAAAAGCGCTATACAAATAAAATTGAAATTGAACAGGGTACTAGACAGAGGTTACAGATCCATTACAGGGCACACAAGTACACACTAATTTCACACTACGGGAAATTTGAGGACAGCAATTATCTTAATCTGCATGTCTTTGGACTATGCGAGGAAATCAGAGTACTTGGAGGAAAACCACCAAGTGGTTTTTCAAGCACGGGAAGAAAAAACTCCACACACACACAAAGACCCAAAAACGGGACTCAAACCCTCAGACCCTGGAGATCCATCAACTACCCAAGATGAAATATCATCCACCAAGCAACAACCTTAAATAATACCACAGCAACCATCCTAGCAAACCCCTTTTAACATCTAATCTAATAATCTATAGATATAGTACAACTGTGTAAGTCAGCATGCCTGGACATTTAAGATATTTTTGAAAAAATTATTTTGGGAGACAAGATGAGTAACAGAACACATATTTTTGTTTGTTTGTTTACACATCATGTAAAAACTACTAAACAAATTTTAATAGGGTTTCACGGGTATATCTGATTGAGCTTCAGGTAACATATGGGTTTTGTTTCATCGCAATCGGCCAAGAGAAGAGATGCTACTTTGAAATTTAAATGCAAAACGCCCATACATCATTAAAAAAAAAAATTCAACCTTGAAAAGAAAAAAAAAATATTTGTTCATTTCAAAATTAAAATGCACTTATAAGAGTGCAAGTAAATTCCATGCAAACAAAGTCATGGGAACGTGTAGTGAAAAATAATAGACATCTGAATCACCAGGGACCAACTGATACGATATCATGTTACCTAGGTAACGATTGGATTTATACTGTTATTAGAATGCTAATACAGTAATACATTTTAATACATAATTTGCTCCTTCATGACAGGATGTTAAGCTGCCTGCCGATGTGTGAATATTAGCGTGTAGGATTAAAGAGGAACAGCAAGGTTTTACCAACCGAAATGTAAACATATAGAAATTTAAAATAATGTTAGTGATCGAACATGAACTGCCGAACAAAAGAATACAAAACATACCGTCAGTTATTATTAAGGAGAAAATCCAATGAGACTTTTGGCTGCTAGAGTTTCATTCTAAGGTTATAAACTCAAGAGAACCCAAATGATATATAAACAAAACCTAATAAAAGTAAACTTCTTCAGTTCAGCCATGCTGATTCTTTACCTGTGTGACCCTGCAGCTTCTGTACGATCTCCTTAGTCTGCAAGTTCCAGATGTAAACCATGTTGTCTTCTGAGCCAGAGACGATCCACTACGGAAATTTCCATGAATAAAAAAATAATAATAATAATCAGAAACCAATAAAACATTTATGCTTAGTGTTACTAATAAAAATTTTAAGAATCAAAGCGGAGAATGCCTCACCTTGCCTCCTGTGACAGAGAAATTCGCAAATATGCAATATTTCTCGTTTTTGTGACCGGTGTATGTTTTCAAGCACTGTAAAAACACAAACATTAATAAGTGGAGTAGATTAATCTTGAGAGGCTCATTAAAATAGTGTTGCCGTGTCTTCTAAAGTAAGAAAAAAAAAAAAAAAATACACATAAATCCTCACCTTTCCTTTGCTGTAGTCCCAAAGCTTCAGGGTGCTACAAACAACATAAAAGGTTTTAAATTGAGGCATTTCAAAAAATATAATAAACGTAACCTGCCATAATCAAAATGCCATTGTGATTTCTGAATCAGAAATCAGCAGGAGGGCCGATACTCACTTATCCAGCGTGGCGGCCAGGATGTACTTGCCGTTGGGGGAAAACTTCACAAAGGACACAGGGGGGTTGTCGTCATCTGAGGAAGACAAGCATGATGATGATGATGATTATACAAAGCAAAGTTCGAGATGACTTTTAAAGATGTTTTAATGCATGGTAAGAGTTTAAGAACTCACCAATAAGCGTTTTAAGGCACTGGCCTGATGCTGTGTCCCAAATACGGCTGTAACAACACGAGCCCCAGGTTTAATTACACGTACCAGGTTTGAACGTTCTTATCATCAAGTTCTTATGAAGTTTACTCACCACAGGCCATCGTAGCTGCTGGATACGATCAGAGAGCCGTCTCTGTTAAAATGTACCTGAAATCAAAGTAGCAGAATGAATCTGATGAAATTAAACACGGCGCCCCCTTACAGAACAAAGAAAAAACATTTTTTAATAAAGTAAAAGGACAGATTGATAGTATAAGTGTTGATTATTTTTCTATATTTGCACGCCCTTATAATGTAGAGCCTATTATAAGGCAGCACAAAGTATATACTCACTGCAGAGACCGGGTCCGAGTGAGCCGGCAGCGTTTTCAGACACTTCCCCGTCTTGACGTCCCATATCCGAACACTCTCGTCAAACTTACAGGTGAAAACAACGAGCAGTGTTAAGTTTACGAAAACAGTGATGAAGGGAAAAGACAAAGAGAAAAAAGACTTACTGATCCAGACACGATGAGGTTAGACTGAGGGTTGAAATTGCAGCAGAACACGTAGTTGCTGTGGCCCTTCAAGGTTTTCAGACATTTTCCCTAACAAATCGAAGAAAAATAATAATAATAAATAAATAAATAAATATAAATCACTTTACTTAACTTATTTGTTTTCTGAACTGACACAATACTCAAGACATCATTTAATCCCTTTTTGTTTTATTATTAATAGCATGAGCTTAAATTGTGATCAGAGCTGCAGGACTTACAGAGCTCACGTCCCAGATCTTCAGAGTTTTGTCATCAGACGCCGAGACCAGCAGGTTGGAATCAGAGGACCAGGCCACGTCTGAGATTCCCTGTAGGATGACAATCATAGACAAGAGTGAGCCTTTTTAAATCCCTCCAACAAATGTTTTATCTCTTATGTAATTCTTCTCTTAAGTGACTCATCTGTGTTTAGTGATTAGCAGAGCCAAGATAAGATGTCACCTTTTTTTTTTTTATCTAAATCTATCAAGTAGGAATATTCAGACACTTTTTTATCTTAATGGTTCTTATGACGTGTCTCTCATCGATTAGTATGTTATATAATACTGATTGATAAATTGCTATTTTTTATATTATTATTGTTTGTTTTAAGGTTTGTCTAGTTAGGAAGTTTGTTTGAAGTAATGTTTAACTACTAACCAATGTGCACATTACAGTACTTTGATTGGTATTTTAAGCATGCGATACACTAATATAATTTAATGCACATGTGTTAATTTATTTCAAAAAATAAAGTTCTTTGCCTCTAAAATAAAATTGTACAAAAACAAATACATTGGGTGAGTAAATCTCTGCTTTCAAAATTAATGAAATAAATTACAGCGCAAGTCCATGCAAAGGCAAAAGTTCATAAGGCACAAATCATGGGGTTCCTACCGAACCAGACTGATAGACTGCAAAATACTGCATCTGCTTTATACTGACTAAACTTTTATGTGTAAATTAAACAGCAAAGTCCAGTGCTTCAAATATGAAGAAAACTACAAATGAAAGAGAGGATAAGAAACTGAAAAGACATAAAAAGTATCAGTAATAACTGCTAAGTTAATAATTTAATAGTTAGTTTTGGTTCATGATTAATATCTTAAACGTTTCATGTTAAAATTCAGTATTCAAGGGTGTTCTCTATATGCACCTCCTGGGGGAAAAAAACATCATTACAAAAAGGGCAAAAAAATGTAAGGATAGGGCTGAACTGCTAGTGAAAAATCATTGTGAGCTATGTTTAAAAATATGTTTAACCAGAGCTATGTTTAACAGTGAAAGTAAGAGCTTTTCCATACACAAACACGCCAACTCACAGGACTGAGACTAAACAGCTGTGTGTCTATAAGAAAACCACTGGTTAGTGAGACTCATCAGACTCAGAGGCTTAAATTTGCTAGTGAGCATAAAAATTAGACTTTGGAGTAAGAGAAAAAGGTCATGTGGTCTGATGAATCCAGATTGATCCTATTCCAGAGTTATGAGTGCATCAGTGTAAATAGAGAAGCACATGAAGCAATACACCCATCATGCACAGTGTCCACTGTACAAGTCTCTGGAGACAGTGTGATGATCTGGGGTTGGTTCAGTCGCTCAGGTCTAGACTTAGAAACGTTATGTGGCAATAAAATGAAGTCGGCTGACGACCCCAGTGTACTGAATGACTAGGTTATCACATCTATGGAGGTTTTCTTAGAAACACAGTGGTTTTGTCTCAATTCTGGAGGCATGAGGATTTATTTTCACACATTAACTGGACTCCACATTGTGTGCTGTAATCAGAGATAAAGGTGTCTGAATGAAATCTTAGAGAGTGCAGTTTTTTTTTTTGTTGCCAGGCCGTGTAGTTTGTAGAGGACTGATTCAGACACAACACACTCATAACGTGAAAACATGACATTAATAACAGCAGTTTATCTGAAATCATTTGCTTCAAAAATGACAAACATTTTTTTTCTATATAGCATCATTTGCAATACTGTATAAACTTTTATAAATTACATTCTGACTCCACCATCACTACTGTTTAAGTAGCCTGCTGCTGCTGGTTTGATAAAGATCAAAGTCTATCCATCTATCTACACTTTTTTTCATTCACGTGTTTCTTTACACAAGTCTAATGCTTTCTGCTGTTGTCTTTAAAATTCACAGAGTTTGTAGGACTCCTGTATTGTCTGAAAACAGTTTGCAAAATAATGTTGCTGATTACATGCTGTATATTTTCGCAATGTAAACATTTATTTGAAATTTGTGTCTGTTTTTAGCTCAACACACTACATTCAAATATAAAATAAATGTATATTTTTGGCAACTAGTATACAGATGCTAAGCTTGTTCATGCTCTGAGGCTTTTTGTTTACCAATAAAAGCCCAAATGTCACAATCATAATTTATTGGGATCACCCTATAAATAAAACAATGACTTAAAATAAACTTGCACAAAGTCCTACTACACTGTGGGTGGCAATGCCATCAAACACCCAAACACTTTAATGTCAATCCACAGAATTAAATCTCCAAACTCAGATAAAGTCCACCAACTAACTTCTAAGTACTTAGGCCTTTTGCCAATTTGTCATCTCGTTATGGTCTCCCCATTACCCACCTGTTTCACTATTTTCAAATTCGAAATTTTGTTGCCAAGTGTTTCCCTAATTTCCCCCTCTTTACCTCCAGAACAGCAGTGGGAAACTATGCTACGATTTATTCATCATCATAGAGGAACCATTTCTAAACTCTATGATTCTATCCTGTCTCTTAGTATCCACTCAAATGTTAAGCATAAGTGTACATGGGAGGGGGAACTGGGAATTCAAATACATAAGGAGTCCTGGGAACAGGCTATAGCGAGGGTACGGTCTTCCACCTCTTGTGCTCGTCTTGGACTTATTCAATTTAAGGTCATACACGGGGTACATTTCTCTAAGTCTGGACTTTCTGAAATGTATCCGGATGTGGAAAACAAATGTGATAAATGCCATGGCTCTTCCTGTCACCTTAGCCACATGTTTTTTCTATGTCCAGAGCTAGAAGATTTCTGGACAGGTTATTTTGCTATTATGTTAACTGTTCTTGGGGTAACTCTCCAACCTTGTCCTCTGATTGCTATATTTGGGATTCCTGATCGCTCACTTACACTTAATTCTACACAAATGGATATCATAACTTTCACATCCTTATTAGCGAGACGTATATTATTGTTACACTGGAAGTCTGCTAAATATCCTACTATCTCCCAGTGGCTTAAAGATGTCATGTTTTTTTTTTAAACTTGAAAAAATTAAATATACGTTAAGAGGATGTACAGCCAAATTTTACCACAATTGGCAACCTTATTTTTTATTTTACTAGTCTGGAGGTATTGCCTGATTAAATGTATACCTGTTACTGTTATATTTATGTAATATGTTTGGTGGTTGTGTTGAGCCGTGTGGGACGGGGGATGGGTGTTCTTTGTTTTTTAAATGTTTTTGTTTAGTTTTTTTTTTTTTTTATAATATATAAGTATATGTATTTAGAAAAATGAAGAAAGGTAAATTGTATGTCTGTAACTGCAAGTACTGTATTGTTTTCCTTTTTTCAATAAAAATATTTGCAAAAAAATATATAAAAAATGTAGTTTGGCCTAACAAAGTACGATCAAATTTCTTCCATGTTAAATAACAGGTACAGACAAATCCAAGATCATCAGCTTTACTGACGATGTAATTGAGCCGCTTCAGTAATCCAAGAAACGTACATGCAACGTGGCCTAGGAATGAGTGTGAGTGCGTGTGTGTGTGTGAGAGAGAGAGTGTGCGTGAGAGAGAGAAACACATCACATGCTGATTAAAATCTCAGCACTACTCCAGAGGCTAAAAAAATAAAATCGTACGAAGAACAGAACTGAGTTTGCACTTACAAGTTTATGTCCAGATATTGTCTTCTCAAACTTCCCATCGTACGCACCCCATATTTTAATAAGCTTATCAGCCGCTGAAAAACAAGAACGGTGCAGAGCGAGATTTTATAAAGTGTGACATGTTAAAGGAAAGAATATTGCACTTTTCTGCCTAATTATTACTTTAACTTTATTTATATAGTACAAAAACAACCTCAGGTTGACCCAAGTGCTTCACATGGTAAACAGAACAGAAAAACAAACACTGAAAGGAAACTATTACGCAAAAGAAAAAAGAAAAACAGTAAAATAAGTAAAAAACTTCGTCTAATTATTACTATTTTCGTCTCTGCGTACAGTAATATCACTAACCCTGCCTTTAAAGAAACTTCTTTTTCAAATTCTCACTTGCCTATTTTTACTTCTACTTAACAAACCTGTGATGCAGGATGTGTTTAATTAGAGTCTTATCTCCATTATAACTTATTAATCTGCAAAAGTCTATATTTTTAGTACAAACTCTGTGATAGATTTTTCTTTTAATGAATTTTATTATTAAGTCAACAAAATCTGACTTATAAACATCAGTATAAATAAACAAGTAGGTGCTGTCTGGTTCTGGTTCTGCAGGATGCCAAGTATTTGGACTACGGTGGAATATTGGCATTGGACTACAGTTCGAAAGATCCCAGGTTCAAATCCCACAACCACCAAGTTGCCACTGTTGGTCGCTCTGGATAAGAGCATCTGCCAAATGCCTAAATGTAAATGTAATTAAAAATCCGTAGCTAATTTCTTAATAAAACTGGAATATTCGTACCAGAGCCTAAATGGTCCCTAAAGCGTCGTCACACCAAATACGGACTTTGTTTCATGAATTACTGTTGTATTAATCTTATATATAAAGGTTGTGGACGTAGTGGTGGCTCAATCGGTTAAGGCTGTGGGTAGGATCGGAAGGTTGGGAGGTCGAGCCCCAGCACCACTAGGCTTCTATTGTTGAGCTCTTAACCAAGGCCTTTAGCACGATCTGCTCCAGGGGCGCTGTATCCTGGCTGATCATGCATTTTGAGCCCAGGTTCTTTACTCAGATACGCGGAAAAAACCATTTCACTGAACTCTAAGAAACGTGACACATAATTAAATTTTAATCTGAATGAATAATACAATTGTTTTAAAGCATCTTGGCTCTACAGCCTTTATGTGCACAGTACTGTATAACTCAAAACAGTTTCTACACTGAGAACGGAAATGGACTGTCCCAAATGAAAGTGGAAATTTTTTTTCTCCAAAAATAAAAAGTGAACATGAGACTGATTTCTCATTAAATTGATTTTTATTTATATTCTGGTAAATCATGTAAAAACATTCCAATGCAAACTGTGTTGAACGCAGAATGAAGCCATTGTTAGCTTATGAAGAAAATCATGACTCGATGAAACACAGATGAGTTTACTCACACGAGCTGGCGAGCCATTCCCCACTTGGACTGAACTTGACCGAGGAGACGGCCTTTGTGTGTCCCGCAAGAGTGAACTTCAGAGTGTAGTTCGGCTTTGCAGGTGCAGACTGTAATGAATTAGAATGAAAAAAAACAGGGTAGTAAGGATACAGTTAAACAGTGAAAACAATACAGACACTGCCATTACTGACATGCTGTAAAACGATCACTGAATCCAAGATGAGTGCGTTAGAGTCTTTAACCTTTTTGACTAGCCTTGTTCAAAAAGTCTGAAGGTTGAAAGTCTTCGTAAAATAATCACATCTCTTTTTCAGAAGAGAAAATAACAGCTTTATACCATATTGTTGTACTATATAACAGCACTGTTAAATTCTCGATCTGGATCGGTCAGAACGTGTTTCACTTCTATAACAGCAGTTCTGTCTGTAGATCTGTCCGTCTTCCCCACACTCATTGATCACTCAGGTTTGTTGACGGTGAAATGACTGGTTGCTTTACGTCCGTTTCTTTTTGGCTCTTCCTTTTAGTCATGTCATGATTAGTCCTGCCGGACTCCCTGCTTGCACTCTGCACTAAATATACATTGACTTTATACATAATGTAACCGTGACTAAACCCAACCTGTTATGTCTTCCTCTCTTCTCGCTCTACTTCTCTCTCTGTGAAGCTACATATGGCGCTTGTGAGCTTCAGACCTCCTCTGCCCTCTGGACCTGACTGACTCATCCTGATGCCTCGCTTCTGGTTGTAAATCTAAACAGTCCTTTAACAGTCCAGGACTGTACTTTTTACAGTCTACCTGAGCCTAAAATAACAAACTAGACACCAAATTAACTTAAAGACATCAAATGTTATATTTAATTCCAGCTGCCCAACACACAGGATGTCTGCAGATTAATCATTGCTATCCATTATCACCCAAATGAGGATGTGTTGAGTCTGGTGCCTCTCAAGGTTTTTCAGGGAGTTTTTCCTGAAACTCAATCCGATCGTTTTGATTTATGCACATTTTCGCACTATTCATACACATTTTCTTTTTTTTCTTTTTCTTTTTTATTCTGTGAAGCTGCTTTGCGACAATGACCGTTGTTAAAAGTGCTATACATATAAAATTTAAATTAAAATCTGTATATACAAATAACAGCAAATCACAAGTTATTATTAATGTGCTCCTTCTAATATGGTAATGTCCTTTTAGTTATATTTTACACAGGAAGACAGAGCTTAGGCCTCCGAGTGGCCTCACTGGCTCGGTTCCAGGTGATGCTGTAACCTCTCGCAGCCAGAGGTCCAGAGAGAGCTGATTCGCCGATCTCTCTCAGAGGGGAGAGATGAGAGGTACTTAGTGCTCCCACATTAATCACGGCTCTACAGCCAATCTGGGGTGTCTGTAAGATCACGCAAGCGAAAGAAACAGATAGAGCTGTTCTTCTAGCATGTTACACCGCCCCAAACAATGCGTGAGTGAGCAGTTCGAAAAGATGCGGTCGGCTGGCGTCACATGGTTCAGAGAAAAGTCTTCTTATAAATTTAATTATTCAGTTACATATGTTGTTTTTTTTTGTGGCAAATCATATATTGCTATAATAAAGTTAATTTGAAGTTTGTTTAGAACAAAATCTAAAACACATATATATAAAATTTTGATATTTATAAAATACGCTTAATACAAATTGAATTGGCACCTGGGTATTGTGATGTCGTATCAGGAGGTCCCCAGTGATTCTCGTTCCTAATTATATAACTATATTAAGTTCTAAGATCTTTATCGTCTCTATTCAGAAAGGATCCTGACATCCAACAAATAACCACCAGGTGTAAACATAACAGTCGGATAGCAGGGACATTAATTATAGTCAATAATGGGATGATTTCCTGTGCATTTCAAGTGATCGAGTATGACAAAATGACAATAGATTTTACTCGTTCTGCACACCTGGGCAACTGCTGACAATCAAAAACATAAACAAAGCTGGAATAACCTGCGCGTTTACAATGAGGTTAACTGCACATGCTCACAAGATGGTAGTATAAAATGCTGGACAATGTATCTCAAGGTGACCCGTTATACAATTCTTCTAGGGAAAAAAAAACACTCCTGGGCGTTGGTCAACTATGGTTTTAAAATTGGTTTTCTTTTAAACAAATAAACCACCACTAAAGGAAAAAAATTTAAACATTATGTGCAAAATCATTCATAAGGATTATGTGTACAATTATGTGTACAATTTACAGCCTCAAATGCCCAAATCAACTTTGGAGTGAACACTAATTGGTTTACACCAACAATGGCTGTGTCGTGTAAAGAACATTAATATATTTAGTAACGGTTGCTTACAAGAGTAATCCTAGTTTATATATGTATGTTATATATGGTTATAATGGTTATATGAATAATTTTCAGGAAAGGCAACGAGTGCAAAAAGCCTTGTAATGTTTTGTTAATACAGAGAATCAGAGAGAGAGCGATTTAACACACAGTTACTCACTTTACTCTGACTGGCCGAACCAGAGGAGGCCGTCGGCGTTTTAGTCGCTTCAGTCTCTGGTTTCTTCTCTTCACTTGCCATCATAAGCAAGGAGCAGGGACTGGGGTTAGAGATGCAGCTTCCACCTCAGCCGGACTGGAAAAAAAAAATCAAACACGGGGGAAAATATATATAAACACAGATAAACATTAAATAAAATTTATATTAAGGAATGAGGGTTAAACTTAATAGTAATTGGCGTATTATAACAATTTAATAATAAATATTATTTTTGGCCTTTTTCTTTTGTAAAATTTTAATTTTAAAACAAAATAAGAGAAAGCCATACAAATTTTTGGTTAAGTTACACAAATTATATATTTGCAAATCACAAATAAACTGACAAACTGAACACACACCGTCTGCATGCTTCACTTTGAATTACATATATTTTCATTCGTACACCTGTGGTGTCAGATACCACAATAATTAAACTAATTCATAAAAAACACCCTAATTCAGATGTTTGCATTAAACTTAAAATTTCTAACTCTATAAACTGGTAGCTGGAATTAATGCAAAAACCCAAATCAAATGTTCATGCCACTACCAAAAATTTAGTGTATCAGTCGAAAATTGGTCATTATCAAATTTTGAGACTTTTGAGATGTCTGAGGAGGAAAAACGTCACAGTTTCTTTATAATTCTACAGGTGTTGCACTCTGAACTATTAACACATTTTTATCCTTTGTGGAATAAGTTAATTAATTGCCAAGTTTGTTTATAAATAATAATTACCCTAGACGACAGAGATACGTGCTGCTGCGTTAAATGTTAAAATCTTGTATTTGAAGTTAGTTTGTATTGTTTAAATGCTGTGCATGTTTTTTTTTTAGGTAAGAAAACTAATGTTATAACTAATGGGCTACATTTAATTACTTATTAAACGTTTTAAAAGTTTAGACTTGTAACAAATTTGTGTGTGGGGGGAATAATATTGAATCCTAATATTTATAAAATTGGGATACTTATCGAATCGTAATTTTAATCAAATTATCACAGAGGTATCGTGATAATATATCATATCATGACTGGTGATTTCAATCCTTTATAGTCAGATTGTTAGATAGAAAAACTTCTTTATTACAGGCTTTTTCAATTACTGTCTCTGAACCACATTGAAATCAATACATACTTATTAAATGCATTAATATTTACTTTAACGAGTGTTAATTCTGTAGCTAAATGTACTAGTGTACCTATAGCTAGCATGTTAAAATACACTTATATATAAGGCTAGTCTGTTTTGTGTCTATGGTACTAAATGCAAAGAAAGTGATGTAGCTAGCTAGCTTGCTAACGTTACACTAACACCGTGCTAACTATGCTAACGCTAAACGCTCCTAACGCGGTATAGCGAATGCAAAGTTAGCCAAGAATAAACCGTCCTAAACTATATATCTATCTTTTTTAAATGTTTAATGTAAAATAAAACATTTTCTGACTAAACAACTTTATAAATGTTTCAATAATGTTCTGATAAACAGAAGTAGCTGTTGTATAGCGAGCTAGCAAGCAAAATAAGGCCTAAAAGAGGCTGAATTCCAATTGGCTGCGTGATCCCTATTTAGGTCCCCTAGATAAACCAAGGAAACAGCTGCTTTCAACGCAATGTAATCGAGCGCCCTAGGTGTCCATCCGTAGTCGGTTGAGACACAGCCTTAAAAAAAAAACGAAAGAACACGTTAAGGTTAGCTAGCTAGCGATTAAACAAAACGTAAGCGCTTTAATACGACTGAAAATATCTGATAATGTTATTTACAGGATGTTAATTCATAGATAAATATCTAACGATGATCTATTAGAATTCCCAAACACTTGAAATGTCGGGAAGCATTGGAATAAACTCGTTTTTTCTCAAAACCATTTCACATTCATTCAAACAATGCGAGATCCTGTAGAAAACATGCCTCACCCTCGGAGCCTGCAGGCGACCGACGTGGAATTAAAGCTCCAAAGTGCACCGGAGGTGTTTATCCCGAAAGAAATGCAAGCAGTGTGCGTGAAAACACCACGTTTTTCTGTTTACATTGACTCGGTAAAGCCGTGCAGGGGTTTGATGGAGGGAGAGTCCAGGCGGGGAAAATGTGGCGTCGAGGTCAGCACTGCGCATGCGCAAAGATGGAGACGCCTGAAAGCGTGCCAGTCTAAACCCACACTCTAAAGAGAGAGAGAGGGGGTTTGGATATTAATAGTTACAAAATATTTATCTGCACGAGTATTATTGTAAGCATAAAGCAACAACCAAAGGTATTTTAGATTATCAGTGTTGGAAATCAACAGGAAGCTGATTGTCAGATGTTACTATGTTATACTGAAGTATAATTACAAGAATTTCATAAGTTTTTTTTTTTTTTTTATTAGGGCCCAAGCACTATAATATTATAATGTGTGAAGGGCCCTCTTATTCTTTTTAAGGATTTTTATTTAATCATCCTAAGTGGTTTGTAGGTCTTAACATGTTAAAACTGTCAGCACACAGGTTGGAACCTGCTGCCATTTTAAGAAGCCTAAGCGGCTGGGCCCTGGGCATGGTACGGGGCCTTCTTATGAGATTTTGCTGCATAAGCTTAGCCACACTTGCACGTACAACCTGTTGTACACATATAAAACCCGGTACACATTGAGACGAATAACTTTAGCTATGCACATCATTGGGCTCTACTAAACAGGAAGTAGGTTATTTTGTGCTGTTTGCAAAATGCACCGAATGGAATTTGATATACTTCTCCTAGGGGAATATGATCGCCGGCTAAGTGGGCCAATATGATCTCAAGACATTAAGGATTTTTCATATTGCAAGCGATTCATTGATTGCCGATGTCTTAAACTTGTGACGAAAAGCTTCTTTAGTTATATATAATTATACATTTATATATAATGTCATAATAGTATTGCTATTGCCCCTTTAATTGCATGTGCCCACTGTGCGCCTGGGTGGTGATAGCGCAGGTTCTTGGGCCCGATCATCATTGCTTTACAAGTATATTTGACAATTACATTAAGTTTATGCAAGGAGTGAACATTTGCAGTGTTTGATTTAGATATATATATCTGAGGCAGATGCAAAGAATTGCAGTAGAGCAAGTAAATAATGAAACAGTCAGTATTTGGTGTGACAAAGTTTTGAGGACCCTTTAGTCTCGGGGACAATTTGTGAAAATATAATATATATTTATATATAATATATTATATCAAATATAATAATATATATGATATATATAATCTATCAGCTGTTTCTGTGGTAGTTATTTAAGAGGTCGAGGGGGCAGCTTGGGCCTGTAGGCTATTCTACCATGGATCTGGATCTAAATCACCTCAAATGACCTCATTATTACTGTCACCTGATTCCGATGTCAATTTGGAAAATGTTTATTTTTTTAATGCAGGGCATTTTTTAACTACTGACTATCATTGGGGTCATGACCTCTAGTTTGAGACGCCCTAATCTACTATATGCTAATCCAAGTCGTGTTTTATAGCTAGACTTCGTTCTGGAATCAATCACCTTCTGTCTCTATTATTTCCACCTTATATTGCTCATTCGTATGACAAGAAAAGAAGCTCTATTTTTTGTTTGTTTTAAGGAGCTATCATGCTTATATTAATAGTATTAATCCTTATGTCTGTAATGACTGACTAAAGTATTTATTTACCAAACTCTCGAGTCACTAAGCACAGCAAAAATATTTCCATATACAGGTTTAACAGAACAGGGACTAATTAAATTGCATGAGCTGTAATTCAGCTTTATGCCACATACAGTACAATCCTGCAACATACTCATAGTTTTAACTTTATGGTTTTGCAAAAAATGTAAAACTTATATAAAAAAATGTAATATATAAATGAAAAAAAATATATATTGAATAAGTAATGTTCCAAAATATATGATTTGTGCCGTGCATGAATTTGTATTTTTTAAGAATTGTCTATAATACAAAATTTTTTATGTGGCATTGTTTTAATTTCAATACATCTACATCAATATTTTTATTGTTACTAACAGAAATTTGGACCATAAAGAAAAAGAAAGATGGACCATAAAATATTTAAGAGTAACTTTTCTTTTATTGTTATTGTTTTCTACTGTACAATAGAAATACAAAACAACAATAATAAAACAAAACAATATGTTTTTAAGTATAACATTGTAACGAAGAAAATGTAATAATTTTTTTAATTATACAGCGCAATATTATTTAATTAAAATAACAGTTAAAAGAAAAGGTCTGTTGCTGTTAGTCTTTCTGCTGCTCCCGTCGAGGAGTCGCCCTAGCGGACCAACTGATCTGCACAACAACTTGGCACAGGTTTTACACCGGATGCAACCCCCCCCCCCCCCATTTTACCTGGGCTTGTACTGTATATACTGTATATTTAAGCAATTATCCAATTATTTATATGGGCCAATATGATCTCAAGACATTTAGGATTTTTGATATCTCAAGAGATTCATTGATTGGTGATGTCTTAAACTTGTGGCGAAAAGTTATAACTTTGTTTTATCAATTACTTGCGCCACAGCATCTGCCTAAGATATACAGTATATTTGTGCAGCTTTTTAAGGAAAGTATCTACTATCTTTTACTGAGCATCCTGCAGAACCACACAGTTCTTCTGAAGACTTTGACTTTTGCACCTGTTGCAGTTTCCTTGTTTTGTCTGAACAGTGGTTGCTTATATAATATGCTGCTTTCTTTTCTGGAATACATAAATGTTTTTGTACAGACAGTAATAAAATAATAAAATAAACAGGGTGCATAAGACTTTAGCATGGTTACATAATTTGTTATAAAGGAAACAAAGAAAAGATTGTAATTAAACACATTCAGCATAAAAGGTTTGTTTAGTAGAAGTAAATAGGCAAGTGAGAATTTGAAAAAGAAGTTTCTACTAAAATCTCACTTTACAGGGTTAGTGATATTTTAGTCTATGTGTATAATAGAAATAATTAGACAAGAAGTAATAATTAGACAGAAAAAAATGCAATATTATTTGTGTTTCATTCAGTCTAAAAACACATTGTGCAAAAGGCTTCTGCATTGAAATAAGTCCTGAAATATAGTAATAGAGGTAAATAGAGAATATAAAGAAATAAAGTCAGGCTCCTGACCTGTGCTAGTTTTTAATACATAATCAGGCTCCTAACCTGTGCTAGTTTTTCCACACCTGCGTATCTATAAGTCCCGCCCTCGTTTATAGATTGGCCAGAACGTTTTACTCTCTCTAACTGATTGGCGGATTCTAAACTCATAGCGAATGAAAGCAAAAGAACACGGGTTGCTTGGAATATAGGTGGGAAAAAAACGCGCCAAGGCGCATGCGCATAGCGTTTTCTTGTACCTCATCTCTGTTCTACCTAGAGGAGCGACCCCGCATCAGTCCCAGGCTGTAGTTCACCTGGAGCCGCGAGAAAAGTAACGTAGCGACCTTTTCCTTTATGTTCTGCATGCTGGTTTGATGGTGTTATGCATAGCACAGCGGCTGATGGATAAATACGCAGTTCAGATTATGTATAGATATTATACACGAGAGCGGAGTTAGCGCGCTACACCGACTAGCATTGTTTTCAACACAAAGACTCGCGACAGAGAATACACTTAACCTTAATACCGGTTCCCACTTTATTGTAATGTATTAATGCTCGGTTTTATAAAAGCATATGTTTAAGTGCATGTATTGGAAGAAATACTTAACAGTTTAATTATTAACGGTTTGTCCGACATCGCAATGGACTACATTTGCTAGCGTGCTAATGCTAAAGCAGCTAAAAACCCGCCCGCCATGTTTTGATGGATGTTTGCTAACAAGCTCGCGCTAACTAGCTGTAACGTTTTTCGCGCGTGCGTTGCTAATTTTAACTTTTTATATTAATATTAATATTTAATATTTGTTTAAAAAATAATTATAATATTTGTAATAATTGCTTAATTTTTAGGTTGTAAGTGTAACGTCAAAATTATATATCCTATGTTTACCCTTGCATGGCTAATCGTGCTAATAATATACTCTTCCATTCTACACAAACATGTCGTTTTATTTCGTGTAATAAAACTGTAAATAAAGTAAAGCTCATTTAAAAAAAACTATTAAGTCAGGAAGATTTAATTTCTTCTTGTTTTGCGAGCTAAATGTAACTATGTAACTGTTATATGAGGTTACTTAGCTGGCTAATGCTATGATATACCGTTAGCGTTGCAGTTTATTTAGACATAAATACTGGTTCTTGTGTCAGTCTTGTGATGAGCTATCGTTTTCCTTTTTCGGTTAAAACTTTATTGTGGTATGTGTGTGTGAGAGAGGGTAGATATGGATAAAATATATCCGGTGTTGTAAGAGAAGTGGAGCTAGGGTGCTAATGAGGCTGGTGTGCTAGCCAGCGGGTTTACGCGGGAGGAGAACTTTTCTCCAGTCACAGCGTTAAAGTGCACAATTGACCGCAATCAGCGTAATGTATACCGCAGCGCTGCTCAAACCTGCGCCCTGGTTGGTCAGTTTTCTAACTGACAGGAGTTCCGTTTATATTTTAAATCACAAATTTGCATCAGCGCGCGCGTTCTAATACTTTGTTCTTGTTGCTAGGGTAACAATGTACGCAGGAAGCTTGCTCGGCTTAATCTGAAGCCCTTACATTGACATGCAGCCCTGGGGTCAATTCCTATTTTTTCTTTACAGGGGTTCAAGTGCTGTTTTATTTCTACTCTACATTGGGGAGGAGCGAGTTAGGAAGTTTTATCAAAGAAGGATGCAAGAAAACCACACACATTGTCAGTCCAGGTGGCAAGAAAGTCGCAGATGTAAACAAATAAGAAAATAGGAACTGAACTCCAGAACACTATGTGGATTTTAGGTGCGCGTGGGTATGGTTTTTCTAGCCACATCTAATTCGGACACAACTTGGGAACGGTTTTTCGCCGCGTGCCCTCCATGATGCAACACTCCTATTTTATCTGTGTTTGGGATACTCGGCACTGCATCCAGTAGCTGAGGTTTGTGCACTGGGTGGAAACAACTCGGGCCTTCCGCATGGCAGGCGAGAAACTTACCACTGAGCCACCAATGCCCACAGATTTTGCCACGTGTTGGGATGAAAAAAAAAAATTAGATGCCTGATTGGTGCTGTGGTAATTTTTAGGTTTGTATCATTTACAGCGGAACCTTGGCATACAGATTTATTTTGGAGACGAGTTCTTAGGACAAAAATTAGTTTTGCGGTACACACTTTTCCATAAGAAGTAATGTGAATGCTGATAACTTGTTCCTGCCACCCCAAAATATTACCAGGCATCATCATGAGTTGACTCTTCCAAAACAGCTTTTGCTGACTTAAATGTTAATTTATTTATTTTTTACTCATTTCGCTTGGCTTTCCACTCACGCAAACATGTTTTGAACGGCTCCCAGATGTACATAAGGAAGAGCATTCGTATGCAGAGGTTCCACTGTATTTTTACTAGTAATTAGCATGTTTATCGAGGTCAGGAAAGTCTCCCAGTTGTAGTTATTACTTGTGTATGCTATTGCATAAGTGACAACAGGAACTAAAATTATAAATCAAGTCGAGTGACTCTCGAAAGGGTTTTATTTACATTCTTCAAACCGTGACCATATGTGTAAAACCATACATGTATAACCACATAACCCGTGCTCTTTTTGTTCCTTTTTTTCAGCCCCTCAGAGGTTACGAGGCCAGGTCCTGCAATGGGATGTAGTCTCTGTCGGATGAGCGAAACCAAGAGACAAACCCAGAGCGAGCGTCTGTTAAAACCTGTACAGTAGCATCAGATTTGCGCAGAGCCGGCAAGCCGTGGAAAGCAGCAGCTCTGCCGCCAAACCGAAATGTCGGATGTCACTTCACCAACTCCAGAACCTCCTCAAATCGTCAACCCTCCGCCTCCAGAGGTGACGAACACCACTAAACCCGGCCGCAAGACCAATCAGCTGCAGTACATGCAGAATGTCGTGGTCAAGACTCTGTGGAAGCATCAGTTTGCATGGCCGTTTTACCAGCCAGTCGATGCTATCAAACTCGGATTGCCGGTGAGTCTAGCTAGTAGGGATGTGTTTAATATGGGAAATACATTACATACTGCGTTATTTAATCTTATTATATACAATTGCAGTGCGTAACAAATGAGAGAAAAAAAACTTTGATGTCTGTGTAATGAGGACAATTAGCTAAGTGTGTGATTATAGTATGTTGTGATGGTGTAGATTGGTCTCTGATTATTTCTCATATGTATTATATATTTAGATGTTTTACTCTGCATTTTTGAGCATAATAAAAACGTAGTCATGTTTTTTTTTTTTTTTTTTTTTTTTTTCCTTTTCTTTTCTTTGTTAGGACTATCACAAGATAATCAAGAATCCGATGGACATGGGCACCATCAAGAAAAGGCTGGAGAACGTATACTACTGGAGTGCCAGCGAATGTATGCAAGACTTCAATACAATGTTTACCAACTGTTACATCTACAACAAGGTGAGCATTAGAAAATAGATGCATCACATTGTGTGCTGTATAGTGGTATACTCAAGACATAGTGTGTGCTAATGTGTTTTCGTCACAGATGTTTAGTGTTTTTAAAAAAGTGACTTGTTCCATGACGTTTTCATTTGACCATTCGAAGCACATGGCATGATCCACCACGTTATATCTGGGTTTTTACAATGTACAATCAGGAGCGAAATCAGCTCAGGTTACAATAGTGGGTGTGTGACTGTCCTATTTTGAGTGAAATCTGTTTTAGTATTAGAAAATCTAATCTTTTTACTTCCTCTCTGGTGTTTAGCCAACAGATGACATCGTCTTAATGGCACAAGCGTTGGAGAAGATCTTCCTGCAGAAGGTTGCTCTGATGCCCCAAGAGGAAGTTGAGTTGCTTCCTCCTGCCCCTAAAGCGAAAGGTCGCAAACCTGGACCAGGTACGTAAATTTAGGATGTTGGAACAGCGTTAATACTGCTGTGGTACACATTTTATTAAATAAAAAAAACAAACAGTTTCTTTAATCGTTTTAAATGCAGGTCAGCAGGAGGGAACTGTGACTTCTGGCTCTCCGACTTCCCCATTCCCTGATGCCACGTCGCCGGAACCTCAGCTGCCAGTCATCTCTCCTCCTGTGCCAGCTATCACGCCCAGCACACCCGCTGTACAGAACACACCCACCACTCCCATCATGCCTGGCATGCCACCCTCTCAACCCTTCGGCAAGGTGAGTCCCAGGACCAAGAGCTAAAACACAAGTGTCATCTTTTTGCTACATGTATTTATTTTTTATTTATTTTTTTGTTCCTGTTTGCATTCTGTCTGATTTCCCAGAAGAAAGGGGTCAAGAGGAAAGCAGACACCACCACACCCACTACCTCTGCCATCACGGCCAGCAGAAGCGAATCGCCAATACCCCTCTCCGAGAGCAAGCAGGCCAAAGTGGCATTGCGGAGAGAAAGCACCGGGCGACCCATCAAACCACCCAAGAAGGACTTGGACGACGGAGAAGCGGGTCAACCCGGGAGCAAACGAGGCCGGCTCACCGAGCACCTCAAACACTGCAGCACCATCCTGAAAGAAATGCTTTCAAAAAAGCACGCGGCATACGCTTGGCCGTTTTACAAACCCGTTGATGCTGAAGCACTCGAACTGCATGACTACCATGACATCATCAAACACCCTATGGACTTAAGTACAGTCAAAGTATGTGGTGTTAGAACTTATAAACCACAAATCTGGATAGAATCTCTATTCCAAGATAATATTTGCATCTTTCTGGTCCTGAATGTTTGGTCATAAGAGAGCTGTCAAACCATAACACAATTGTGTTTTTAATTTGTTGCAGAAAAAGATGGACAGTCGGGAGTACCCAGATGCACAGAGCTTCGCCACAGATGTGCGATTAATGTTCTCAAATTGTTATAAGTACAACCCGCCTGACCATGAGGTCGTCGCCATGGCACGAAAACTACAGGTTTGCAACGTAACCTTAAAGTAATCGCTAAAGCAAAGTGATGAGGGGAAAAAACTAAAGTAACCAACCCAACCGTCTGTGCGTGTCTGAACAGGACATGTTTGAGATGCGTTTCGCTAAGATGCCAGACGAGCCGGCGGAGGTGAACGTGGCGGGCGCTGCCGCTGGAGCGGGCGTGGTCAGTAAAAGCACAGCGAGCAGTGAGAGCAGCGGTGACTCCTCTAGCTCGGACAGCTCCGACTCAGAGGAGGAGAGGGCCACGCGCCTCGCCGAGCTGCAGGAACAGGTGGGTGCGGAACAGGTGGGTTTCACAACAAGGTTCTGACATCTAAACTTTCATAGGCCCTGCCAGGGTCCACGATTTGTTTGTGTTGTAAAATCTAAATTTAGATGTAGTAGTTGTAACATGTATTTGTGGTGTTTTTTAATTCGACTTTCATGTTTTTTTTTAATTTTATTTAGCTTTAGGGTGTCCTGTCGAATCATACCATTACATATGCACACATGCGGGAATTACATATAATGTCTCTGTGTATGAAATGTGCATGTCTCAGATGTATGAAAAAAATGAATATTTTAAGAACTTGTAGAGTTAACACTCTTTCCAAGTAGGTAATTTACTGAAAGGAAATGTATTCTTGTTTTATATAATCCCCTATTAGCAAATCCTTTGGGGTAAAAGGTTAAACTCCATAGCAGAATGGCTGCGGTTGACGGTGGCTATACAGTTGTTCTGAAAATGTTTGGAGAAAGCTTTGACTTTATAGAATGCTACCCAGCAGGTGATATAACACTATTTATGTTGTTTCAGTTAGTGTAGTCATCAGGCTTCCTAGTTGGCAGTGCCAGATAAAAAGTTCTAGATCATGTAATAGCATTAAGTATGGAAGGCACTGTAATAAGTATTAGTGTTAAAGAAACGGTCAAATACACTGCCGCCGTCAGGGTGAGAAGTAAAGCACATGAAGCAAAGTGCTATGCAATTTTCATGCATAGTGGAGATGGACTGTTCAAGCCTCTAAAGGCAGTGTTATGATCTGGGGTTGCTTTAGTTGGTCAGGTTTAGGCTCAATTTTTGTTTTCCTTTTTTTTTTCTGATGAGACTTATTCCATGGGAGCTCCGTCAGGCAGTGTATAATACACCCCAATACTGATCCGGATTCAGCCATACTTAACTTTCGGATGGAGCAGGATCAGGCAGAGTAGTCAGGCAAGTCAAACCCCATCCTGTCCCTCTTTACAAACCCCCTCAGATTCTTCAGTGCAGCCATCCGCTCAGCTTAGAACTGAGAAAGAGAGAACAGAATTGCACTCTGCATAGAGAGATAAGAGGGCAGGCAGGACATCCACTCCAGTTTTCTGGAATATTTACTTCACTTTCCGCAGGAGCTTCCTGAAGTTAAGGCAACGCTGCTGCTGAGCGAGATTACCCCCTTAACGTTGTCTTATCGGCATGCTCAATTTGACTGCTGATTCATTTGTTTAAATGTTTTTTTTTTTTTTTTTTCTTTAGTTAAAACAGGTTCTAAGTTTGTATTTGACGTTTGTCATGTTCACGGATGCTTTTGTGTATCGCCTATGTTTAACGAAATATGAAGTTTGTTCAAGTGTTTGCAATCCATTGCAAAGCAATTGCAAAGTTTACATCCCATCAAAAGCATGTGAAGGGATTTTTTTTCCTTCAGTAATTTAAATAAAACAATCCAGATGTTGAATTGCATGGACTGTTATCTTGTAACAGAGCACAAGAGAACCGTTTTATTATTTTTTATTATTATTTATTTATTTTAAATATCTATATACAATTGTGACAAAGCAGGAAACAAAACACATCTGTAATTCAAATGTTATCTGTAACAAATTACAGAAAAAAAAGTTTTTCTTAAAAGGTTATACTGTTTTGTCTCTTCATCTCGCTATGACTTACAAACAGCATTGAATGTCTTTGGGGAGGAATCATATATGAGTGTGATGGTCTCAAATCTGCTGCCATAAAGAACCCAATTGCACAGCATTGTCTTTGTGTTCAGCAAAATTACATTTTCAGGCGCAAACATGCTTCACATTAACACATTTTATTTTTTATTTTACAAATTTATGTGCAAAACAAGACATGAAGTCAAGTACATAGATTTTTCAGACAAAGATGTGTTTTTTGGTCTTTTTGGCCTCTGTTACACCACTACCTTGAATCGGAAATGCAGCACACAAGATGTGACTGAAGTCAAGACTTTCAGCTTTAATTCAAGGGCTTTGACAAAAAAAAGAAAGCATTTCTGTACAAAGCATTTGATTCCAAGTATCAAAGGTAAAAAAATTAATAAAATAAAAATCATCCTTGTTCCAAAATGTAATAACCCTGATCCAACATACAGGTGTCTTGTTTAATCAGTTATACCATACAGTGTACATTTCTATAATTGTATAATGTAACAGCAGTAGGAATCTGATGCTGATTATATCATATTACTGTATTAATATTAATACACTTGTTGGCTTTTATGAGATGAAGGATGACGGCATATGTTCCATACATCCTGTGCTTAGCTGAGACGGTGTGGTTAACTGTTAAAGAGATGAATTAGTGTCAAGTATCCTGCATATGCGAGTAAAATTTAGGAAATGCACGGGCAGGATATCTTCGCGTTCCCCGGATTTAGTGGGCTTGGCGTTAAAAGCAGACATACTTTCACTGCTCTTATTTTTTCTGGATGAGTAAAGCAAGCCAATGAGTCTAAAACAGCTTCCAGAGAAATCATCTGAATTGTAACCTTTGTTGTTATGGATCTGCGTAGTGTTGTGTTTGGTATCAGAGTATTCGGGTTATCTGTTTTTCTTTTTTTTAATAAACAATGAATGTTGGGTGTTCCTAGTCAATGTTATAATACCCTTATCAATTGGTAGCTCATTTTATGATGTGCTGATGTGAATTTATTTGTGCTGGTAATTAATCTATTCGTAAAAGTATGTAAGAAAATGCATGCATATGGTACATACTGTTTACTGACACATTAAAATCACTGTGATCCTAGTTTATGACAGAAATCATGTATTTTGATGGTTTTATTTTTCATTGGGGCAGATCACTGATTCCCCCTCTCCCTGCCTCTATCCCCAGCTGAAAGCCGTCCACGAGCAGCTAGCTGCTCTCTCACAGGCTCCCGTCACCAAACCAAAGAAGAAGAAAGAGAAGAAGGACAAGGACAAGAAAAAGAAAGACAACAAGCAGCTCAACAAAAGCAAGCTCGAGGAGGATAAGAAGGCTAAGGCGGGGCAGCCTGCGAAACCGACCCAGCAGAAAAAGGCGCCAGCCAGGAAAGCCAACAGCACGGTCCCTGGCAACAGGTTTGAGCTCATCTGGTTTTTTTTTTGGTTTTTTTTGTCATGAACATTTTTTTTATTCTTCTCTTTAAAAGAGATTTCTGTTGTTTTGTAAGTTTGAACCGTATTTTTAACCCGAGTCTACTTTTATCAGGCAAGCTAAGAAGGGAGCCAGAGGAGGACTAGGGTACGAGTCGGAGGACGAAGACGCGGCCCTTCCCATGACGTACGACGAGAAGCGGCAGCTGAGTCTGGACATTAACCGGCTGCCCGGAGAGAAGCTGGGCAGAGTGGTGCACATCATCCAGTCCCGGGAGCCTTCTCTGCGAGACTCCAACCCCGATGAGATCGAGATCGATTTCGAGACCCTCAAGCCCTCCACCCTGCGCGAGCTCGAGCGATACGTCAAAACCTGTTTACAGAAGAAACAAAGGAGACCTTTACGTAAGTTTTGTCCTGAACCCATGCTATAAAAATATATTTTTGAAAAAAAAAAAAACAGCACTATTGATGGGGGATCAGGGTGGAACAGCGGCGCAAACCTAATAACAGCATGAAAAGTCCCTGGCCTGGTTCCAGTTTACACTCCAGCTCACTTCCCCAGCTCTCCCTCCCTCCCTCCATCCCTCTCGCATGTCCATGATAAATGGTTAGAGAAGTCTGGCAGAAATGAACTGTAATGGAGTACAAGAGCTGCTATTATATAGAAACGCATTCCAGCTGCATGCATTTTCCCAAAAGTGCAGCGCTCGTGTGCGCAGCCTTATGTCAGCAGGGGGTGCTACTGGAGAGCATAAACGAGGAATTACTTAGACTGACAGCAAATAATCAGACTCTGTTGTTAAAACTTTATATATATATATATATATATAATTTTTTGTATTTATTATTATTATTTTTTTATTATTATTATTATTATTACTATTCTAAGAATATTTCAGAAACCCCCTTTGTAAGTAAGTGTACCACAGAAAAGCAAAGCGATTCTGGTCAGTTCCGTCCTCTAACATCCTCCTTCCTCTTGTGTTTCTGTAGAGAAAGGTGGCACCGGCCCAGGTTCGGGTCCCTCCCGGCTCAGCGGCAGCAGCAGCTCTTCAGACTCGGGCAGCAGCAGCTCTAGCGGCTCTACTTCAGACAGCAGTGACTCCGACTGATCCCCTTTTTTTATTTTTCCCCACTTTTAATTTCTTCTACTTTTTTAATGTCATATGCAGTCGTGATTGTTTCTCCAAGACTTTTTTATAAGAGAGAGAAAAATGAAAATGCGTCATGTCTGAACTTGATTTTTTTTTTTTTTTTTTTTTTTTTTTCTAAAAAATACCAGTACGGGAAAAAATATATATATAAAAAAAAGGTAAATTAAGCGATTATTTCCACCAATTGTGTAAGGGTGTTTTAGATCAGTCAAGCTATAAGGAAAAACATAATTTTCTGAAGTTTTTGTGTGGAAAGAAAGTAAACTGAACCTTCCCAACCCGATTGTAGATGGGTTGAAATTTAGAAGGGGCGGGGAGACAGAAACCAATGGCATCTCTGGGCAAAAATGAATAAAATAAAAGCTCATGGACATTTTATATATTTTTGATGCTCACGATTTAAAAAATCGTCTCCTCTTTAATGTGCGGGCTGTTTATTTATTTTTTATTTTTTCCTTGATTTCTTTACAGCTTAATTTTTTCCCCATATTTGTCCCATCAATAGATTTTTTTTTTCTTTTCTTTTCTTTAAAGGAACATTCAGAAAAATCTACATTTTCTACATCCGAATCCTTCAGCATTCAAGATGCAAAAAGTAATTTCTCAGTTAAAAACCTAAACTATTGTGTTTTTGGCACCAACTCCAAGATGACGGTGTGTGTGTGTGTTTGGAATGGGGGGGGGAGTTTTCAAACACTCGACCTATTGAGGTGCTAGTCTTCCTTCCTTCTAAACCACGTTCACGAGTGAATGTTTCTCAGCCCTGTGTGATTTTAGTGACAGCTCTGTCTCTTCACATCTTAATTATTTTTCCAACAGAAATCCATGTACTTCAAACACTTAAATGCTGTTAAATAATAAATAACCCTTTAGGAAGTTTAGTGTCTTTTGGAATGATCATGGAATCGCAGAGTCTTCCTCCAGTCATGCTCAAACAACATTGATCTTTGAATGTAAGGCAAAAAGCAGGTGTTAAATTACATGTGTACATTGTTATATGAATAAATGCTTGTTTATTGCCCAGCTATTTTTGCTCCCACCTCATCCTAGCTCCATATGCTGCATGTTTTGTAAAAAAGCAGTTTGTAATGTTCCCTTTTATATACATATATACCGATCAGCCATAATATTAAAAACCACCTAGTGTTTGGGTTACCCTTATGACAATGAGGCGGCTGTAACTCCACAGGACTTTTAGGGGGAAATCTGTGGGGTCTGGCACCAGGACATTAGCAGCGGATCCTTTGGGTTGCAGGGTGGAGCCTCCGTGGATCAGGCTTGTGTTTCTTCGGTTGTGTTGCGAACCTTGGCCTTCCGGACCCTGTGTGTGGCAGTCTGTGGTGCGCTGGGTGTTCTGGTGCCTTTTTTTTTTTTCTTTTCATTTTGGAGAGCTGGTCTTTGGTGCCCACTGGTATGGGTGAGCCTTGGGTGCTCATGACCCTGCCAACATATTACTGATTTATAATTAGTGATAAAGTTGTCCTGACAGTGGTGTTAATGTTCTGGCTGGTCATATGTTTTAATGTTAAACTTTCTTTTAATTTTAATTTTTTATTTTCAGAGGTTTATGATCATTGTTTAAAATCCCTGCATTTACACCTTAAAGATGCAATTTGCCTTAATATTTTTTTGACAAAGCCAAACTCATTAGACTTTAACTCTTATTAAAGCACTACTTTAGATAGTAACTTCTTTTGATTTGCGTTGTCTAATTTGGCTTTTATTCATTTTTTTTTTTTTTTTAAATAAGCAGCGAGTCCCACCCCCCCCACACACAATTTTGCTTTTCCCACTCAACATTTTGATCGCATTGGTCATCAAGCCATATCAAGTTTTAGAGTGATAACTTTTTAAAAACAGACAAAAACCTATATAAAAATATATAGAAAGTATATATCTATCTATATATAAATACATAAATAAAAATTAATCTAGCTCATTTTTAGACCCTGGGTAAAAATGAATTATGATAGCTCCTTTTTTATATTTTGAAAAAAAAAAAAAAAAAAAAGGGAAAAAAAATAAATGTTTACTTTTTATCTTTGACATGCATGCCAGTTTATTGTATCTTTCTTATACGTTTTTGAGCTGTTTATAGTTCTCTTAATGTAAATGTCGGTCGTTGGAAAAGCGGAGGAACGCAGGATTCGATGTCAGTAGACGTAGCCTTGTTTACCAGACTTTGGCCCTTCGGGTTGGATGCGCGCACACGCTAACGTTTGATGTAATCTCCTACCTGGAATCTCTTCTTTGCCGGTTAAATTGTTTTTCATAAAATAAATGAAAAAAATACTCTGACAAAAGCTGCCTTATTAATTTCTGCTTGAATACTTAATGCCTGGGGTGGGGATTACTATAATGTCTCTAGTGTCATGTACAGGTTAACAGCCTGTAGTCTGAGATTTTAAATCTGCTCAACAGTCGCTGCTTGGATCTCAGGGTACACGACACATCTCATAATGTTTTAAGAGGGGTGTTCAAGTCAAACCAGGACTAGTTACAAACTCTTTATTTCTCTATATAATCCCCTGCTACACTAATACACTAAGGGTAGAAAGTTTTCTCAGTATGCCAGGGCCATGATTAGACTGCCTGTCTGATTAATGTATGAAACGATGGCCTTCCAGGAACTCCTTTAAAGTTTCAAACATATTGAAATGGCTTGGAGTGAGGTCGGGATGAGGGATGTGGCAATTACTCCAAGCTGAGCTCCTGTAATGTTCAAGTGGTGTTGGTAAATGATTTATCCATTGATTTTTGAGGATCAGGCATTCCACTCGCTGAATGTTCAAATCTCAGAAGTATACATACAGCACATCTATGTGTCTAATATTTTGTTTAATGCCACTTAGAAATTCTAAGTTTAGCAATTGGTTGCCAACAAGCAGCGTCTGGCAGAACTCTGGTTGGACATTTGACGGCTCTTGTTGGCCGAATTGGTAGCGCTATAATTAATATGTTGGCCTTCTGGCACAGACCAGACGTCTACATATGGTCAGCAAATTTTTGTAAGGGCTGACGCTCCAAAAGTAAAGTTAGCCTGCTTTTATCCGTTTCGCGACCCGCTTTGATGTGTGTTTGAAGTTCTGCTGGAGCACTCAATTTTCAGCCGTCTAGCTGATGATTTGAGGCCTTGCTGAAGAATTCTGAGGTTGTCCTCCTTCTTCATTATTCCACCCACTTTGTGCAGTGCACCATTTCCACTGTCAGCAAAACAGCCCCAAAGCATGTCACCACCACCATGCTCAACAGCTGGTACAGTGTTTTGGGGCTGAATGCCTCACCTTCACTCCTCCAAACATAACTCTAGCCTAAGCTGTCTTTCAAAAGGCTTTTTTTTTTTTCAATAGTTGTGCTTGAAGGTGGTGGTGATAGTGTTGGAGCAGGGGCTTCTTTCTTGTACAGCAGCCTTTCAGTCCATGGTGATGTAAAACTGTTCCTGTGTCTTGGTGGTTCCTGGGTTGTTCCTATGGGGTGAGGATGACAGTTTGAGACTTCTTCCAGACCTTGGCGAAGTGGCTACACCTTCCAATAACACGTTCTTGTGTACAATTTTTGTGAACTGATCTTGGAATCTTCAAGTGTTTAGAAATGAAACTCGGAGAGAGTCCTACCATCTTCTTTTTCAGATCTGCACTGAGCTCCTTGGACCTTCGCCATCGTGCTGTGTGCTGGACAATCCTTTGAGTACAAACTGTGCTTGGCAATTTAAAAGACGTTTTAGGAATTTCACCCTTAAAAAATAATCATGTACAACACAAATAGTGTATATGAATAGTGTAAGGCACTTTCCCAGCAAAAGACCAGTTCCCAGAAATCATTTCAAACCCCAAACTGCCATGACGATCAGGCTAATGATAAGTTTATGTGAGAAAATTTAAAAAGCAGCTTTTTTCCTTTTTTTTTATTTCAGTTTTATTTCAGTTTTATTCATTTTAATCATTCAATATTTTAATATTTACATTTCAATTTTTTTTTTGTGCCAAAATATCCTTCTTTAATTCCTTATTTATATTTAATCATTTTTTTCTATTAACTCACTTCATGGTCTATACCACTTATCCTGTTACAGGGTTCAGGGGGCCTGGAGCCTACCCCAGGAGACTTTAAGCATGAGGTGGGGTACAGCGTGGACAGGGAGCCAATCCATTGTAGGACACACACACACACATACATACACATCCAATTTTGGGGATGCCAATCAGTCTAATTTGCATGTTATTGGACTGTAGGAGGAAACCAGAGTAAACCCACCAAGCACGAGGAGAACATGCTAACTCCATGCACACAGAACCAGGTGTGAATCGAACCCTCAGCCCTGGAGGTGCAAGGCGACTGCTCTTGATTAGAGCCCAAGCACTATGACATCAGCCTTATGTTTTCATAGTGAGTCAAGGGACCTATTGTTTCCCTATGGATTATTATTTAGGGCCCAAGCACTATGACATCAAATGGGTCAGCAGTGACGATGCCTAAACTTATGCTGAATATTGAGTGACATCATGGTGTAAGGTTTTTTCTCAGCATCTGCTTTTTGGCTTTTTGGAGGTCTAAACATAAAATTCCCCATTTTTCAAAATTATGTCATAACCGTATCGGGATATCCCCTTTAAATGCATGTGCCCACTGTGCCCGCTGTCTTTCTGGTGTGCCCGGGTGCCGATAGCGCACGGTGCTTGGGCCCACTCATCGTTGCTTGCAACTATATTTTAGTTAGTTTTCCCTTATTTCCGTATTTATCATACCCGGGTAATTTATCCAAAATTCATTTGTTTATTCATTTTCAATAAATGCCTTTATTCTGGTCTGAGAGCCTTTCCAGGTATTTGGCCAGAATATACCATGGATGAGAGGGCACCACACCCACACCCACACACACACACACACACACACAGACACCTGGGTCAATTAAGACTAACAAATATACCTCTAGGAATGCTTTTGCAAGCTGAGAAAAAAAAAAAGCCCGAGCCCCCAGAGGAAATCCTTTTTTACTACTACTGTAGTATTCCAGGAGGAACACTGGCCTGCATATTTTAATGCTTTCCCTGCTGCTGTTAATTAGTTGATGAGATTAATCAGGTGTGCTGGGAGCTGAGAAAGCACTAAAAAGTGCAGGGCAGTAGTTCTCCGGGTCGAGGATCACTGGACTTACACTGTACCTGTACACATAAAGCAAACATAAAATAATAATTTATAAAAGACATACATAGAAATAATATATAAATAATACTAAAAAGAAAAAAAAATATGATGTAAAAATATAATGTTTACTATGATGTAAATTTATTATGATGGTGAGTACCTGCCTTTATAAAATAGAGTTAAAATGCCACTAAAAGCGACCACTAGATGGCGACAATGCACTGTTTTTGCGTTCTCGACCACTGGTTGTACTTTCTATCAAAATATACTGTACATCAAAGCACATTAAAGTCATGCTCACATTACAGATTATTGGAAGAACTGTATATTTTTGTATATATATTTTTAGAACAATTAGTGGCTCTTTTAATAAAGTATGAATGATTTAACTTAATTAAGGAGTTTTTGTGGAGGAGGAGGTGCTGGAAGTTATTTCGACAGAAAAGCTTTTCTCTGATTTTGGGTGCAGAGGCATCATCGTCGTTGTCCTCACTGTGATATCAGCATTGCAGTAAAGTTTAACAAAGTTTTAACACTTTTTAAAGCAGTCCTATTCACCATTCCATAGCAGATTATACAGAAATAGCCTTTAATAGCCTTTAGCTTGATAAGGCACAATGTCTATAAGAAACATGACATTCTCTCTTTTTTTCTTTTCTTTGCTGTAACATAAGAAACAAGCCAACCAGTGATGGATCAGCTGGCCAGCTTTAGTGACAGCTCATCATGTTGGGAAGAGAAAGCCATTGCTCATTCGAAATAAACCAGATTATTACTGGAGCAAAGCAGCTACACGCTGCAGGGTGCGATCCAGACGATCTGATTGAACATGACTCTTCTATGTAAATCTTTTCGCAAAAGGTCGACTGAGCGAAGCTGTTCTGCCATACTGATGAGGGTTGTGTTTGTAATTAGAGGATTGAATGGTCACCTGGTTTACAGATGATAAGTAAGCATGTTAATGCAATAATTAGTTTTCTGGTCATAGAGTAAAGTACAGATTATCTGTGTTTCTGTTCCATGGGTTATAGTTATGATGATAAATGGAAAGATACGGGTAAACTTTGAGTCACCAACTTTTACTCTTCACTGCATCTGTAATCATGAGGTCTGCCTGAAGTATTCATTTCACCTAACAATGCTTTGAATTTCTATAACAATTCAGTACATTGAAGTCGTCAGTGGCTTTATTTTATTGCCACATAACTTTGCCAAGCCTAGACCTGAGCAACTGAAGCAACCCCACATCATAACACACTTGTACAGTGGGAACTATGGACTCATCAGACCACATGACTTTTTTTCATCCTTTTTCCTTGCCCCAAAATTAAATTTTTAAGCCTCCAAGGCAATTAAAACCTTTTTTCTGATTAGTCTCACTAACAATGTTTACTTATGGACAAACAGCTGTTTAGTCCCAATCCTTTAAGTTCTTCTTACATTGTCTGTGTGAAAAAACATCTTACTTCCACGATTAACCTGGGATTTCTACTGTCAGTTATTTTACAATGCAACTTCACCAAGTGTTTAAGTGATCTCTGATTATAAACATTCAGCACTACCCATGGTTTTTATAATCTATAACAGTTCTTAACCCTTTTCCAACATTTAAATGCTTTATTGGCTTGATGCAGATCAATAATTTGTCTCCTGAAAGGCCAGGACAGAAAAAGAATCCAGATGCATAATCAAAATCTTCCATATTTCTGTAAATGTAAAACAAAAAAAAAAGTAACAACAGCTTTAGACTCCTATGTAGGTTTGAAAATCCTTTGTCCGAGTGCACACAGGTGTATTTTATGAACATAATCCAGAATTATTAATATCAGGTACATCAGGCAAATGTGTAAGTTCTTTACATCAATTTATGAACCCACATGTCAAAACATTTTGCATACTGATTTCTGTCACACTGTTGCCTGCTTTATATTCAAATGCGTCTGTGGAACTTTTTGTTTACAAAACTTGACTTTAATGGGTTCAATCCAAACCTCAAACTTTTTGTTTGTTTGAGGTTTAGATTGAACCCATTAAAGTCAAGTAGATAGTCAAATAGACTTGCAATTATGAAAACCCAATAATAAAAATTTTACTGATAGCACTGACATCTGATTTCCATTATTGTAACAATGCCAATGATAGCATCAACGATGGTGCGACTAGTGACATCGTTAGAGGAAACATAATACTATACAGTCCTGCCATCATTCAGTTTAAGTTTTAAAAAGAGGCACACACACACACACATGTATATATATATATATATATATATATATATATATATATATATATACAGTATACACACATTTACATACACAGGCTTCCTCAGACACCCAACAAACCCAAAACATATTACAATCTCGATATAACAATAGTGAAGCATGGTGGTGGTAGCATAATAATAATAATAGTTGTTTTTGTTGTTTATCTTCTTCTTCCAGCTGCTTTCATTCTGCTTCCATTAGGGGTCGCCACAGCAGATCTAGACATTTCGAGTTTGGTACGGAGTTTACGCCTGATGCCCTTCTTAATTTCGAATCCCATTTTTATCCAGGCTCAGGAATGGCACTAAGGCTGCCATTCAGGTAAAATGCGGAGTTAAGTGTGGTGGGCGGAGTCATTCGTACTCTAACAGTTTTCCAATTTGGATTTCTCAGCACTGAACCGTTATTATTATTACTATTATTATAAAAGGAGCCCGACCACAAAAATAAATAAACCATTTCGCCTTGAAGTGAGGGTGTTCGTGTTTTTAATAGTATGTTTATTTTGGGCGGGGAAAAAAAATAATAATTAAAAAGCCAACAACTTCGCTCGAGAACCTGGACGAGGTGAGCGCGCGAGCACACACACACACACACGCGCCCGCGGAACCCAGCTGTTCGGATCTGATTGCGTTCTGTCCCCGCGTGCGGGCGCGCGCGCTCTCTCTCGCACACTTCCACGCTTTCTCTCCTTTTTTTTCTTTCTGCGCCCTCTCTCTCTCTCTCTCTCTCTCTCACACACACACACTCCCTCTCTCTCTCTGTCTCACTCGGTGTGAGCTCGCGGACGTGTGCGCGCGCGCGGCTCGGAAGAGCGGGAGTCAGAGAGGAAACACAAAACAGCGTTACAGCGCGCGCGGAGCAGGAATGAAGGAAATAAAGGAATAAAAAGCGGAAAGTGAAGGAAAAGAGGATAAAAACGGACGCGAAGGTGGTGAATATCTGCTCGGTGACACGCCACGGAGTACTCTGTGTGTGTGTGTTTCCCCCCCCCCTTCCTTCCTTTGAGTGATTGAAAAGGACCGAGGAGTTTTTCTCTGGTTTCCCCCGCAGACGGATGTGTGTGTGAGGTCGGTGTGAGTCCGGAGCGGAGAGCCGATGAACTCAGCCCGGGGTGAATATAACCGAGACCCGGGAACTCACCCCCGGGGTGAATATAACTGCGGTAAAGAGAAAGAAATCTGAACAGGCTGGAGAGTGCTGAGTGTGTCTCTGTGTTAAGTTGTTTCCGTGTGAGACTCCACACACACACACACACACACTAACTAACACACCATGATCTCCTGTTTTCCTTCTTGCTTGGACATGCAGTGATTAAACCCCAGTGTGTGTGTGTGTGTGTGTTCCAGCACAGTAACTGTCTTCATGTGAACACACAGTGTATAAACTCTGCAGAGCTGTTTTTATTTATTTATTATATTAATTATAATTTTTCTTTTGTGCTGGATGTTCTGATGAGGAAGAAGAGGAAACTCCACTGATTGAACAATCTTCCTGATCTGATACTCGGACCACGGGTTTGGAGTCCTGGTCCTGAGTGCAACTTCCTCAGGAACACATTTACACACACCATGATGATGAAATCCTTCTAAATTCCTTGTCCTATGGACGATCATACAGAACCGTAGCTCGGATTGTGTGGGGAAGCAACATTTCTGACTTTTTTTTTTTTTTTTTTTGGATACGCTTCGTTCTTCTTCTTCTTCTTCTTCTTCACGCTGTCACTATGGAGGAGTGGAGACAATGTGCCCGGTGGCTCATCGACTGCAAGGTCTTGCCCCCGAATCACCGGGTGGTTTGGCCCTCGGCTGTCGTCTTCGACCTGGCCCAGGCGCTCCGAGACGGCGTGCTCTTGTGCCAAATGCTGCACAATCTGTCACCCGGATCGGTAGACCTAAAGCAGATCAACTTCAGGCCTCAGATGTCGCAGGTAGGTGCTCATCGTCAGCATTGAGATCTTAGGACGAGAATAATAACTGGGCTGAGTAGTTTTGTGGTTATGGAAGCAAAAATCCTTAGGTGTGGATGAACCGCTCAGAACCGAGCACCGATCCCTGGGGGACACCTCCAGCCAAATGGTTGTACACCTGCATGCAGGAAATGCCTTTTAAACTTCTTAATGTAAATAGTGCATTCGACTGTAGGATGGCACTCGCAATTTCTGATCACAAACATGTGAAAGAAAGTGATGTCAAATCAGCAAAGTGCTAGGTTTAGATCAGTCGACCTGCAAGCATATTCGTTTGATAAATCTGTAATGAATCTGCATCCAAATCTGGCGTAGAAATCAGAGAGACTTAAATTCCCATCTCTGGCCGTTTTCATTCCAGTAAAGAATCAGAAAACGTTTACTCCAGATCCTGTGGTAGTATATCCATCAATATACATGCAACTTATTAGAGATGGGTGGTAAAGAATTGATTCAGTGATGTATCTTGATTCTTTTATGTTGCAGTTCATGCATCGGCAAAATAAGGATTGTTTTACGTTTGGATTTGCTTTAATCCTACAGGTGATGCTCTGTAAACTATTAACACATCGGCAGGCAGTACAGCATCCTGTGTGGTAGGAGCGAATTATCTGCAGAGTTTAAGAGTTGTGAGAAAATCTCAAAAAACAAATATAACATTGAATCGTATTGTAATACAGATCGAATCAGTACCTGGGTATCGTGATATCGTATCGTAACTGAGTCCTACTCACTGTTCATGCATCCATTTCCTATGCTGCACGCGCCCATGTGCATTTGCTACATGAGTGGCAGCGAATTGCAGGATACATGCACACACGCACGCGCACACACAGCAACCATGCATACTTAATGAGCAATTTGAAAACGCCAGTCAACTGGAGGACCAGGTAGAAACCAAGCAAGCCTGGGGAAAACATGCAAACTTCATGCACGCAAGCAGACGCGAGAGTTAAACCGTCAACCATGAAGGTGTGAAGCGACAGCTCTAGCTAAGCCAGCGTTCTATTCAGTCAGTGTATGATCTGCAGGGGCACCAGAGATCTGGTCTACTTCCTCACACTCACTCATGCACTTGCACCTGGGCAGTTATTTAGGGCAGAAGGAGTACATGTTTTTGGACCTTGAAAACATGGTGATAAGACCATCGATAAGACAAAGTTGTGACTCACAAATCATTCATGCATATCGATTGGATTTAACTAATTTGCATCAAATCTGTTTAAAATTCTGCGTTGTTTTTTTGCTTGCTAGTTTGAATGTAGAGTTAAAAAAAAAAATAAAAATAAAATAAAATATATATATATATATATATATAATATATTTTTTTAAAACCTTGTGTGTGTAGATGCTGTGTGTGTGGAGTTCCCACGCATGTTCTCCCCGTGCTTGGTGGGTTCTCTTTTGTCTTTTGTACTCCGGTTTCCTCCGGCAGCTCAAAGACATGCAGAATAGGTTAACTGGCGTTCCCAAATTGCCTGTAGTGTGTGAATGGGCCCTGCGATGGATCCAGGCCCCTATCCGCAACCCCTGACGATGAGAGATGATGTAGGTGAAGTGCAGCATGTAAGATTTCTTCTGAAGAGAAAAATCTGTGTGCATGTTTTTGGGATGGGTTGGGCCCTAGTGGAAGGCGGATGCTCAGGAAGCTTGGCTTTGTCAACGTAAAATCAGATCAGAAAAAAACCCCAGCAGCTTGTGTTTGTGGAATGCGCAGTCGATGCCAGAGATCTCTGTGAGGCAATGTTGGAAAGGGGACGAAATACTATTGAGTTTCTCATATTTTTCCACATTTTTCCACGGAACAGTTGCAATGCAAGTTGAGGCACACGTGCATGCACGAGAGAAAACGGGATCATTAATTCTGTGCCGCGTTTACCTGGTGGAAATTCGGGAGCGCTTTGTGGGCTTAGAGAAAAAATAAAAAATAAATACACATCACCTCAGGTTTTCATATCAGATATGAGGTAGCGTGTTTAAAAGGTTAGAGTTGAGGATGATTCCTGTATTGCATATTTTGTTGAGTGTTTATACTGTGTTCAGGTGTTTGATATCGGCAATAAAAACATCAAAGGCTTCCTTTTAAATCTTCATCTCAGAAATGTGACCTGACACGATGAACAGGCATCTCTCTCTCTCTCTCTCTCTCTCTCTCTCTCTCTTTCTCTTTCAGCGAGAAGCACAAACGTCAAACACTCTCTTCTTTGTGAAGAATTTGGCTGTGGGCCGGATTCTTGCATGGTTAGAATTCTTTAAAATTTTTTAAGGAAACTTCAGGTATTAAGGAACGTAACTGTACTTATGGAAAATTTAACCCTAAAGCATTTACTGTAAGGTGAGCTTCAAGAAGAAAATAAGCAACAAATCGTACTTGAATAGGTTTTTTTAATTCCTCTTACACCGCAGGATTAAATTTTATTAGTTGTTAAAGACTTTTCAAAGACAAAAAATGTAGAATTAAAGTTGTGGAACGGCTACACAAACCGGTTGTCGCTTATGTGAGGTAGCGTATACTATAAAGAGTCGTTTCCTCGTTTAATTTTTTTTTTTTTTACCTTGAAGGTTGAAGTTAATTAAAGATGAATTGTTTGGCAAGAAGCTTAAAAAAAATTTTTGCTGGAAAAATGTTCAAATGATTGACACCCGAGACTCGTTCCATAAACTCTACATCTTCATTCATCTCCATTTCTACGTGCATTCTTTGTTTGTTTGATCAAACAAATGTATGAATTGGTTTCATTATTAAACTAAGATTATGCAGAACATCTACTATATAAGACTCCTGTGTGTGTGGGAAAAAAAGAAGCATGTTAACACCTTATAAAAAAAAAAATCTTTTGAGGTTTGTTTTAGAGCTGGAACATCGGTCAGTAGAAAAGGGAAACGTGTTTATGGTTTACAAACGCGCAGTGGAGCCCTGTAATCCAGCCACGCCCGTGTCCTCCCTGTTCTCCTGTGACGGTCTGGGAGGGGAAAAAGGCCGCGACTGGAAACAGAATCAGCGGTGTGATTTATGAGCCCAAAAGGTCACTGCATGCTTTGATAACACAGCGGTGAGTTTTTTACGGCTGCCATTAAATCACAGTGCGGTGATTACACGGCTGCTTCGGGTAGGAAGTTCACCGGCGCTGGAGTCGCTCTGTCGTTTTCCTTGTCGTTCACCTGCTCACTCGGATCGACGGGCGTAGGCCCTTTTTTATTCTGATGATCTGTTTTATGTATTTATTGCATCTGTCTGATCGACAACTAGAGAGTGCCACGTTAAGCCAAAACTCATTATCTTAAGAGGTATAGACTCGTTTTACGTACTTACAGGAAGGTCAGGTGAAGGTGGATTACCAGTAACTGGGATCGCCGTAATGAGTCCTGATGCTTCTTTTTTTAGTTTATGTATTTAAAAAAAAAACTCTAATGCATTTAATGCACTTTAAACCTTACATCGCATTGACTTGAAGTTATGATGGCGAAGAAAACGTTACTTTAGCTCTGACATTGGAGACTCCTTTTAGACGTCTGAAATAATTATTCTCTGTCAACTCTTTTACAATTTGCTGTAAATTAACTGTTTCTGTAAAAACAAGGTATTAGGGTATTAGTGTATTGTTAGTTATGATCTGTAATTTGCCTTGAAGTGTAACAATCATAAGAGCTGCTTTTTTTTTTTTTTTTACTTTCTTTTATTTAAATAATTACTACCCGACCAATTAGAATCAGGTTGTATAATTAGATTCCTCTGCAAAATTGTGTGAAAATTTATGAATTTTACACTTTTTTTTTTTTTTTGAGTGAAAAAGTGCAAGTTAAAAAAAAAATTAATAAAATAATGTTACGTAAACACATTTGTCCCTTAAAGAAGTAATGTTAAATATTATATGAGGAGCAGTCGAAGATAACCCTAAGACAACCCTAACCCTCTGGCTTAAGAATGTATTTCAATTATTTTTTTAACAAGATCTCCTTGTTTTTAAATAATTCGTGCAACCCATGAACGCACTGCTGTCTTCACTTCTTCGTCAGAAGTGAATCTTCATCCTTGTAGGGCTGCTCCCTTGGATATCAGTCGTCTGCGTTTAATCCAACGGTTAGTCTTTAGCTCCTCAATAAGCGTCTCACTGTAACGAGCAGGGTTGATTGTCGCGCATTTTTCCTGATAGTGTTCCAAAACTTCTGGCCCTTTGAGAATCCCAGAAAATTGTTGAAAGCTTTGAATGAATTTTCCATCTGACGGCTGCCTTTTGAACTTTTTCTCGTTAAGGATGTTTCCGTTCCATACTCTGTTGTTTACTCTTAGACTGGTAGTGATGAATCTGTGTCTCGTCACGAATTATGATTCTCTTTAAGAAACTTTTACTTTCCTTAAAATAACGTAAAGCAAATTTAGTTCTTTTCTGATATCCAAATGATTTGAGTTGTTTCCAGTGCACCCTCAGACCACAAGAAAAAAAAAAAAAAATCAAAATCACTGCATGCTGCAATTGGAAATAAACTGAAAAAAAACAACAACAACCAGTAGCTAGTGCAACAAAAAGTCTCCTTGTGGAGGCTACAAGACACCAGAACAACTCTATATTGTATTCTATTTTTAGCCTCTATATTATATTAAATTCATTTCTTTTGTTATTTTAGAAATTTTTGACATAAAGACCGCCTCTGTAGCGCACCACAGCTATAACTACAGCTATAGAAGATGAGCGATCCAGTGAAGCAGTGTCGGTATCAGGCACCGCCAGACTCTGCTCTCGTAACACAGCGTCTCATTTAGACCGTCCCCAGTGCATGGAGACGGTAAAGACAGGACGTTGCTGCAGCTCCCATCGAGAGGGGAATTACACAAGCGCTGTGCTGTAGCTGTCGATCACACGGAGGTGTTAGTTCTTCTTCTCTTCGCTGTAATGAGCGCTCAGGTCTTCAACTTCCAGGAGGATTCGCTTGCTAGAACCTTGTTAGAACATTTTATTTCTTTTTTTTTCCCCACCATCATTTAAGAGCATTTTTTTTTTTTTTTTTTTTTTCAGACCAGGATATGACTGCTCTGAAAAAGAAGCTGCAGCGTTCATTCATTGTGCTGAGAAATGATCAGCAAACATTTACTGGAACAGTCTCTTAGAAAGTGAAACTATGTGAGGAGGAAAAAAACCTTACTCTCGCTCGCTGTTAGATATACGTTGTGTTTTTGCGTATGCAAGATGGCCACTGTGTGCGTCCTGTGACCGTTTTTGGTTTAGGGTAGTTTTAAACTAGGCAAACTAATTGATAAAAAAGAAATCTATACCTGTAGCCTGAATGATAAAATCTAAGAGGGCTTTTCCCCCACAAAATACGACAAAGTCAAACCATCACTTTTGATGTTGCGTAATACCATAAATAATAGTTTCCCCATATAATGCCCTGTTACACTAAAGCACTTATCCCAGTGTTTCACTGGTGCTTGGACACCATCAAGGGTGATTGGACTACCTGCTTCACGTCTAAAACGCCGGCCCCCCAGGAACTCCTTTAATGACCCAAACGTGTGAAAATGGCTTGGAGCGAGGTCAGGACTGTGTGGTGGATGTGGCAATGACTCACAGCCGAGTTCCTGTAACGTGTGAAGTGGTGTTGGTGAAGGACTGTGTGTACAGTCACCTCAGCCGGGATCATCGTCCACGGTTGTACCGCCTCCTTTAAAACGTTCAAAGGTTTCATTGTGGCTACGAGTCTCATCACCATCCTGCGCTTGAAGTCTTTTGTAAATAACAGTCGCTTTTACGCCTTCAGTCATGAGAGATTTCATTACAAGTCCCGGGTTGACTTCACATTGACCAGAAATGAAAAGTGCATAGTGTGTGTGTGTGTGTGTGTGTGTGTGTGGTCTTATCTCTTTACACAGAGATGTGAGGAAATTCTTGAATGAGCTAACCATGCGTCTCTTACAAATACAGATATAGAGATTAGGACGGGGGGAACCTTAAAAGTTTTGTTGTGAGATAAGATTCTGCTGATCAAAATGTATTATATATATTTTTCAACAGTCCTTGCTTTGTATCCTTGAGAGTGTTTGTACACAAGCTGGTCCCGGTGCCGTGCTGCAGCAGACACTCCCGATGAATCTCCATCTCAAGCAGATTTGACTGAGCGTGAAAGTTTTGGAGTCTGCGTTTTGTTGATGTTTTGCCTCCAGTAAGCAGTGGAAAGGCAGTAGTGAATGCCTGTGGCATGATTCATGCAGCAGCTGTGTGTGTGTGTGAGCGCATGTGTGTGTTTGATACCTGTGTTTAGAGACTCCATCTAGAGACTCCAAACTGATCTTTTCTTTCTTCTGCTCCCCAGTCTCTGCAGGGCTTCTGGAAACACACACACACACACACACACACACACACGCCCTTCTCCTTCCTCTTTCAATACAGCTAATTTGCCGCGTTTAGCCCGACCTCTTTTACGCTCCACCAGACCCACGGGGCGCTTTTACGCAGTAAGCCTGTTTGTTTAGCATAATGCATTCGTTTCGTTCTGTACCCGTTTTTATTTTTACAGCCTTCTACGGTCGCGAGACTGATGTCTTCATAACGCTCGCAATAATCCGCGCGACGAAAAGAGGTTTTATTTCACAGGCCGTCCCTATTTTCTGATTTATCTGCCTTATCGAGTTTCTTCACCGCTGAATCGACTCTGCTGACATCTCTCCCTCAGGCTCCATTCCTCCATATTCCACCGGCGTTGCTCGGTTTGCTGAATAATGCAGCACCCTTTACAGGATTTTATACCCGACATTCTGCCGACATGACAAAATCTTGAAGGAACAGTTACAGGCGTGGATGAGTTTTCGTGAATGGCTGTGAACACAAAAATCGTAAGATGGCAAGTGATGGATTTGAGAGTTTCCCAAGCAAAGATCGGGAAATAAATGGAAAGCAACTAATTAGTCTATTGTTCAGAAACATTCCCACCTTTTTCCACAACTTCACTCGTTTGGCTTCCAGGAACTCAGGAATTCACGCCAACATGCAGAATATTTATTAAAGTGTTTTATTTCAGAGCATTTTACCAACCAGACACGTCAGTTAAATAAATAAATGTATAAAATTTATTAAATTATTTTATTTTAATAAAAAAAAAATTATTTTTTCTTAACTTTTTTGTCCGTTTGGATGGATAGATAGTTTATTAATCCCGAAGCATATTTCATAATTTAGTAGTGTCCAATTACCACAGATCAAGGAGACAACGACCAACGAGGGAGGTCGAAGGTATCCAAGGCTTTTTCCGGGACACGTGACGCCAGCTGAGCACATCTTTACTTTCGAACTGCTGATCACGCAACCTTCAGGACAGCGTAACACACTTTTTTTCTGGGGGGGGGGGGGGCGATTTTTCCCTAATTTAGTCATTTTCAATTCCTCTCCCCGTCACTAGGGGGCTCCCACATTAAGGCTACTACTACGACTCAGTCGGGAGGGTCGGAGACTATCAGGTGTTTCCTCCGAAACACGTGACGTCTGCCGACCGTATCTTTTTTGAACTGCACGCTCACGCACTGTTGGGGGCGGAGTAACACACTTGGAGGACAGCGCTATCCGCTCCTTCCCCCCCGGGTGAGCTCACAGATGCCCATGATTGGCCAGTTATTGTCACTGTGATACAGTATATGTGAGAGTGCAGGTGTGCCGCCCCCCACCCCTCCCCCCCCCGACTGAAAGCCGGGCCAATCTTCTCTCTAGCTTCCTGGATAATGATGGCTGCAGGATCACCTGGGAATCGAACTCGCGGTCTCTAAAACACTATACTGCTGCACCACTCAGGAGCCTGCTTTCAGTATTAGACATAGATTTATTTGATGGTTTATGATGCAAAAGCATATAATTAATTGTTCACAAGTATTTTTACCGATCACGTCTTCCATGAAGTTGACGTTCCAGCACTACGCTTCCAGGTTTTAGTAAAGTGTCAGGCAGCTCTTATCCCACTTCATGAATCCAGTCATTAGTTGTTTTCTTTGCTATATAGACCCATCTGAAATCATGATGATTTAAAAAAGAAAAAATATTTTTTTTATTTGTATATTTATTGTCAGGCAGTGTATAATAAATATGATAAAATATGATAAAGTTTGTCTACACATCTTCAGTCCAGCGTGTTTATATAAATTAAAAAGGTGCTGCTCCAAACCTAGTTCCATTCTTTACAGAATTTAATCAAGGGTATGCTTTTTTTTCTCTCTCTCTCTCTCTTTATTAGTCAGCCACAATTAATACTGATCCTACGTATCCAAGATGTAATATCCATTATCAGATGACATTATTTATAAAAAAATTGTTTGGGTTTTTAATTAAATCTGTTTCAATTAATCAAACAAATAGGACAAATAATAAAAAAACTCTTGAATCTACTAAGATGGCATTAGTGTATTGTGTTCATCACCACCATTTAATAATAATAATAAGGAACGTAAAGAAATACAGACTCCTTGTCCGTTTTGAAGACCAGAGATATGCCCAAGTATAAGCGAGTCATGATCTCACCTGACAGGATGTAATACATCCACCTGTGACTTAGAGTAGTTTGTGTTGTGATAATGGGATTCCACCGAGTCTCCTGGGATCTTAAGGATGTTTTTCATCGCCTGTATACTGAAACCAGACCTGATCTGTGATCTCACATCATTGGCTGTGGATCTGTTGTGTGTTTTTGTCACTAAATACGTGATGAAAGACCACTGTATAGTTCCTAAATGGGTGAGTATTCTACATCGTCTAGGGATAGTGTGAGTGTTAATGATTCAGAAAAGTGCTTCTTCTTTCAAAGCCCCGTCTCTGTATCCTGTCAGGTTCAGCCTGAATCTCAGAGTAACTCTTCCTCATTACCAGTGTGCTGAGTACAGAGTAATCCAGATGCAGCCTCCTCACGTAATTTAATCTCGCTGGTCGGGCTGCTCCCGACCTTTGACCTGTGGCAGCTGGGTGTAAAGGATTTCATTTACAGCCCTCGTTAGGACGACTTCCTGGGCCGTCCGGTCACTTCACGGCCGGGGAAAGTTAATATGATTTAGAAGAGGAGGAAACCAGTGGCTACTCAGCATATTGGGTAGAGACACTATGTGTGTGTGTGTGTGTGAGAATGAGGGAGGATGTGAGTTACAGAAGCTGCTGTTGTTTAAGGTTAGCCATGCAGAAGTGGACAAATTAGTAGCTCGGGCTTTTGGGACAATCCAGGGTATCAGTAATCCTGCTGGGAAAAAAAAAAACTATTTAAATAAGGATTTTTGATTTATTATTATTATTTTTTTTTTACCTACACTGCTGTATTATAGCTAGTTGAAAGGAAAATATTTGTTATCGTAACACCCATCATGTGTCATCAGAAAACTGTAATGAATCCGTCACCTCATATCAAACACTAAATTTAGAGAAAATGAATACGCTAGACAGGTTCATAATATTAACCTAAGACGCTTTATGTTTGTCTTTTTTTATTTGAAGATTCAAACACGGACATTATCAGGATAGCTACATAATGTCATCTCTTACAGGGCTTCGAGTACTCGCTTTCTCAGTCGATATTCCATCGTTTGTATAAATGCACATAATAATGGTCGCCACACTGAAATACATTAGTAACCACTTTTTTTTGGACTTAACACTTAACACAGGGCCGGGCAGCACATTAGAGAGAACTAGCTAATATATTTCTAATTAATCTCCGGGTCAGTCGGAATAGAAAGCTGCAGTGATTCAGCGAGTCAATAAGAATAGAAAGCTGTCGTAATCCGGCGACTCGGTCTGAATAGAAAGCCGTCATGACCCGACGAGCCAGTTGGAATAGAAAACCGTTATGAATAAAAAGCAGTTGTGATTGGGCGAGTTATTTAAAATAGAAAGCAGTCGTGACGACGCAAGTATAGAAAGATGTTGTGACACTGCGAGTCAGTTGGAATACAAAGGCGTTGTGATTCGGCGAGTCAGACTAAAAAGCCGCTGTGACTCGGCAAGTGAGTTGCAATAGAAAACTGATGTGATTCAGCGAGCTAGAAAGGCTGGAAAGCCACTGTGACGCGGCGAGTCAGTTGGAATAGAAAGCCATTGTGGTGCGGCAAGTCAGCTGGAATAGGAAGTTGTCGTGATGTGGCGAGTCTGTCGGAATGGAAAACCGTCACGGCGCGACGAGTCAGTCGAATTGAAAAGGCTTTGTGTTGCGTCGAGTCAGTCGGAATAGAAAGCCATTGTGGTGCGGCGAGTCAGCCGGAATAGAAAGTTGTCGTGATGTGGCGAGTCTGTCGGAATGGAAAACCGTCACGGCGCGACGAGTCAGCCGGAATACAAAGCCGCTGCGACGCGCAGAGTCAGTCGAAATAAAAAGGCGTCGTGTTGCGTCGAGTCAGTCGGAATAGAAAGCCGTTGTGATGCGTCGAGTCAGCCGGAATAGAAAGGCGTCATGGCACATTGAGTCAGCTGGCATCGAAAGCCGCCGTGACGCGGCGAGACAGTCGGAATAGAAAGGCGTCATGGCACAGTGAGTCAGCAGGCATCGAAAGCCACCGTGACGCGGCGAGTCAGTCTTAATAGAAAGTTGTCGTGATGTGGCGAGTCAGTCAAAATAGAAAGGCGTCATGGCACAGCGAGTCAGTCAGAATAGAAAGTTGTCGTGATGTGGCGAGTCAGTCGGAATATAAAGCTGCCGTGATGCGTCGAGTCAGTCAAGTTTCGACAACTCTCGATATCAATCTTGATATCACTGTGCACTTTACTAAGTCTTTTAACATCTTATTAGGGAAAATTTTGGGCCGAAAACGAAACCGAAATTTTTGGATGCACTTGGCCGAAAACCGATACCGAAACCGAAAATGGCTTCATTAAAAAAACATGTTTAAAATATTTTCTTTTTGTTTGTATTAAAAAAATGTTGCATATTGCAACTTTGCTGTCCTCATCTGAAACTTTGAAGTGCTTCCAAACCGCCGACATACTCCGTGTTTGATGCGTAATGACAGCGCGAACGAGACGGGAGGATGGGAGAGGCGTGGCAACAATTTCGGCTTTTATTTTCGGCGCTTTCTTACGTTTCGGCCGAAACCGATAACGCTATTTCGGCCGAAAATTTTCGGCGGCCGAAATTTCGGTGCATCCCTACATCTTATAATATGTAAAAAAATATGTATTTTTCTAATCACTTGAACGACCCTACCTGACGTTGCGTAATAAAAAACGTTTAACCTCTCGTCTTTCAGGAACAGTTTATCGTTCAGCGCTCGAAGCCGCATCAGGTTCAGCTCAGCAGGTAGAAACCGCCTGTTTCGCAGATGATCGGTTTATGTGTTTATGTGCGGCCGAGGCATTTTACATTCTCCGTGTACATTTGTAATAGTTGCTGTTGATGGTTCTGGAAATTAGGGAGTCGAACAGCTTCGTTCCATCTCTCCTTTACTCGCGGCAGTCGAAACCCCCTTAGGTGCCCGATATTACCATATTTTTTATTAGTCGTGCTCACGCGCATTACGATCTTGTTCGCGTTGAGATGCTTTCGCAGCAGGACGTTCAGAGGCCGCTTCTGTCTTAAGTGACATCCTATTAGGGAAAAAACGGAGGACGAACCCATTTGTTGAGCCGACGCTCGTAAAAATCCAAGCTGCGAGAGTTTTGTTCGACGGATATTAAGACGCAGATGAGCCGGGGAATAAGACATTACTTTTTTTTTTTTTTCCCTTTCTTTCTTTTATTTTTAAAGAGCGGAGGAGTAAGCAGCAAACAGATGGCCTGGACATGTTCATTTCAGCTTCAGGGCTTTGTGCTGTAAATTTTATCCAGCATGGTGTAAAGCGTTTGGCTCGCACTAGTGCGTATATGTGGGTGCACTCGAGTCGCGGATTAATGAGAGCTTCTGCTCGAGGTGGAGATGAAGATAAAATCAGGAGAAGCAAACAGTTCTCCCGGCGGTTCCTAACCACAGCAAGCTCTCACCCTGCTCGAGATAAGCTTCTTAATATTTTCTCGCTATCTCCACACACGAACAAACGAGATATATGATTGTCTCCTCCTCCCTTTATAAACGGGACGAGATTCGCCACATTGCGGATTTTCCGAGCAGCTCCGGCCGATATCCCGTTACTGAGTAGTATTGATCAAATCTCCTAATTGGCTAGGGAAAGGAAGAGGACACAGGTAGGGTTGCAGCATTAGAGACAAAAGTCAGGCAAAAAATCCCCCAACAGCTTATTGATTCTGCGAGGTGGAGGATGTGCCAGTTAATCATGCAAACTAGATGAAATAGCATGTCATGCACAGCTGTGAAAGAGGGAGGGGCCGTTTCCTCTCCATCCCTCCTGCTTCCATGTGTACACCATCCCCAGATTTGTAGCTGGTTGCAAATCAGGCTTAAAATAAAAAGATTTTTTAAATAAGTAGCCGCGAGGTTTGTGTATATAGTGTTCTTACATTTAAGGTGTCTATAAGCAACGTGTTATTCACATCGCATTAGGCAACAGTCAAATGATTACACATCAGTGCCATTAAATCCTCACTTCCTGTTTGCTAAGACATTTTGCAAGGTTTGTAAGTGTTCTAATGCGTTATACATTCCATAGTAGCGGCTTATGTACTACTCGCACAGGATTGGTATTATTTGGGGACGCTGTGCACCATTTTCAAAAGGCTGTTGTTTGGAAATCTCATGATAGGTTTAGCTGTATGATATAAACAGCAGAGTGTTCACCACATCCTGCTGTACATGTCATCCATCGCTTGCTAATCATTCTTTTAGCTTTCACTCTTCTGATGGGTTTTCTGCATGTTGTATTGGTGTAGCGATGTGACCCGGCAACCGAAATACTTTCAAAGGACTCGCTTTGAAACGCGGCCTCTGTTCTTCGCGGAAGATTGATAGCTTAAAAGGTGCGCAGGAAAAAAAAAGTTGAAAAATTGACATACGACGCCGTCAAGTACTGACTAAATCACAGACATGCTGATTCACACGGGACTAAGATAATCACAGGGCCTGAAATACGGTAGGTCATTTGCGGAGGAGTTTTTACTTGACAAACAGCCGAAATCATGCGAGGTCCCCAGGTAATATTAAGCGCTGTATTCAATGGTAAGGTGAAGAAACTTGAAGAGACTTGCCCTCCTGTTTCACGACATAACACACCTTTTGAGTGGTGAATTTGGAGTATATACTCGGTTCATGCGATCGGGTTCATAGATATAAACGCTGTGCGAGTCTGTGTTAGTCAACTAGTTAAGAGGAAAGCCGTTCTAAAGAGAGGCGTCCTGAACGGGGTCATGTGTCGTCCTCGTCAGTGCGACGTTCCATATGGAAATCCAGTATGATTTCCATCGCACTTCTCACTCTGCGTGTGTATTTGTGTGACAGTAGGCAAATGTGTACAGGTCACCAGATCCAGAAGATGCAAACCAGCCACTACAGCAAGACATTTGTGTGTGTATAGAATATTTTTATCCCTGGTAAACCCTGGCCTTCACCCGCCCTCACGGGAAAAAAATAAATATAACACTATGTGGGCTTGTATCTGGGGATGTTAAATACATGGAAAATTTTGAAAGACATTTTGTTTCTTTCAAAGTGTTTTCATTATAAGTTTGAAGGCTTTTGGGATCTGTGCCCCATGCATATACAATATTGTACCATATACAGTACTGTGCAGAGGTCTAAGGCATCATATTATCTGTAGTACAAATTTTGTTAAGTATGTTTGCAGAAACATTAACCATTATAACTGAAAAATTATAAAATTGCATACCATTACGGAAGAATTTTTGCATGCATGTAAAAAAGGCAACCGATCACATGACGGACAAGATTTTAAAAGGGAAACAAAAAAAAAAGGGTTTTGCATGAAAATATAGAACCGAGCAAATGTGACAACGTGACCTGAAGAACATTTTCTCCAGCATGCTCAGTAAAACCTAACAAATGTTTTACTTTTAAAACTGATACGTTAATCTGTATCTAACAGTTCTGATTATTTTCAAGGACAGAGATTTCACAGTAAATATTGACTGTTTATTTTATTACTCTTTAGCACTCTGTGTAGAAGTTCTCTTATGTAGAAATGTTTTCAAAGGCATGTTATCTTAAGGACTTTGAGCACTAATGTAAGTAAAACAGCTGTTTTATTTTGTATACATGCATATACACAGTATATCACACATACACACACACACACACACTCACTGTATAACGTATGTATACACAAAACAGGACGTCCAAAGAATCTTCGTATTTAGGAAAACTCTTAACACTTTCTTGCAAAATGTTTTCCGAAATTTCCAAAGCGGATTTCGTAGTGCATTAAAGACCAGATGATGAGGATGGGCGCTTTTCCAGTAACTGAACTACTTTTATTACGCCTTTGGCTGGAAAATTGTTTTTTGGGCTGGTAATCAAAATGAGTCTAATTTTAGTGAAGGAATAAAAGTGTAGAAATAGTTACGCTACAGTGCAAGTTTTTGAACTGATATTATTTGAGCTGGCTTTGAGCAGCATTATTTATTTATTTTTTTTTCTTTTTCTTCTTCTTACAGTATGATCTGGCAACCTGAACCAGTACACGTGCACGCACGTGAGCATATAATTTGTGCACAGAGTTCTTGCTCAGTAACGAGGGCCAAATATAACAACGGCAGTAAATCTGTATTTTATGCTATGATAATTAAACTTTGTAATTAATTCGCGGTTCACATGCGGGCCACACAGTCAATGAAATCCGAGGGTTCAAGGGTCAGGTCCGTTGTTGTTGTTGGTTTTTTGTCTGCTCCCGGGCAAGGGGGCGCCACAGCGGACCATTTGATCCGCACACATGCTTGGCACAGGTTTTACGCCGGATCCCCTTCCTGACCCAACCGTCTCATTTTATCCGGGCTTTGGACCGGCACTGCATAGCTATGGCCCATTACACCATTATTTATTTATTCATTTATTTATTTTTCCTTTCCTTCTTTTAATATTTTGTTTTCTTAAACTATTTGAGCTTTAATTAATGTGTCTCACATAACAAATTTGTTGGAATTATGAGTCTTAGAAAAAATAATTAATGACTAATTGATTAATGATTGATTACGGGTTAAGAAACATGTGCGAAATTTGCAACTCTAATAAAAATACAGTACCAATTAAAAGTTTGGATGCACTTTTTAATTTAATGGGCTTCCTTTATTTTTATAATATGAAATATGATTTAATCCCCACTGAACAGATTTCTACTACGTAGGGCAGCACAATTAATCGTATAAAATCACAATTGTGATATCGACCAGTACGATGATCTAATCGCAAAAGGCTGCAATTTATATCATCATCAGTAATGTGAAGTTTTTATTAATAATAATAATAATAATAATAATATTACTTGTAATCTTTTTCACCAATACTTTTTGTTAACCAAGATGAGTGCATTTAAAGACTAAATGGTACATTTAATAGATACATGTCACAGTTTAAATCACAGTTTCAATATGATCAATCAATCATGATGCAATTTATTTAATTTAATTGTATTATATTTAATTTTTACCTAAACCGAGCAACCTTACTCTGTCGGCTCTGGTAACTCTAAACAAACATTCGAAACCCTTTGACTTAGAAGGTGTATCCAAGGTTTTAACTTGTGCTTCGGTTCATCAGTGTGTTTTTTTTTATTATTTTTTATTGCGTCCATGTTGACCGTCACTTGAATAAGGAATAAAACTGGTTGGAGTTTAATTGTTTTTTTAAAGAAAGTTAAATATGTCAAGCACTTATGAAAGGTGTTTTATCATCTTGTTGATATTCAGTGATGGAATTCGTCGGGATGGTGAACATGATTACGGCTTTACACAATCTGCTGCATCAGTAAGAGAAAATAGGAGAAAGAAAAATGTAAAGAAAATTGAGGACTTTGCTGTTTTCGATGTTTATAGCTGTAAGTTACTGTCACGTCAAGGAGTTCTGTATTAGAGAGAAAAAAATCAATTTGGTTATGATGTAATCTTTAATAAAAAATCTATTTTTTATTCACTTATGATTGAGACGGTCCATCAGACAGTGATCAGAACTGGCTGGTTTTCAGCTCAGTCAGCCATGTCTGATCAGCCTCAGATATAAAAGAGTCCATACTGAGTGCTGAAGCTTCTAAAAGGTGGAACAGACACACAGTTCTAGGCTGTTACATTATCGAAAGTCGCACGTGTTTCAAAATCCTCCAGTATGCCTTTTACTCGAAAATCTGCGAGCAACCTAGTCTCAACCCTGCTCATTACACACACTTACACCGGTCTCCACACACTACATAAAGTAATTAGGCTCGAAACACCTTCATCAGAAGCCCGCGTGCTCAAGACGTCGGAGTCACGTGAGGCAGTAAGATGTGATCGTTTCTGTATAATCCTACAGGTGGTGCACTCTGAAGTATTCCCACATTAGTGTCTTGTGTGGTAGAAGCGAATTATTTGCTAATAATAATTGTGATGACCGAGATGCGTGCTGTTCAGTAACAATGTGGCTTTTTGTTTCATTTAATTTGAAGTTAAATGTTAAACTCTTGTATTTGAAGTCAGTTTGTATTGTTTAAATGCTGCGCTTGGTTTTTAAATAAAAACACTGATATAAGGAACGGCTTTAATCACTCATGTTCAATTCAGTTGTGAAGCTGTGAGTTATGACATCATTTTATTATTATTTTAAAGGTTCAAGGTCTTCATAACACTCACTCACTCATCTTCTATACCGCTGATTCTTGTATACAGGGGGCCTGGAACCTATCCCATGTGACTAATGGCATGAGGCACGGTACAACCAGGACAGGGTGTCAATCCATTGCTGGGCACACACACACACACGGACACACACACATACACACAGTCATTTATACACTACGGGCAATTCGGGAACGCCAATCTGCATGTGTTTGGAGTGTGAGGGGAAAACTGGAGTTCCCGGAGGAAGAACATACAAACTCCATGCATACAGACCTGAGGCGGGAATCGAACCCTGACCCTGGAGATGCGAGGGGACAGCGCTGATCACTAATGCTGCGTCTTTTTTTATAAATTTGTTAAATATGGAAATATTCTTGGCTAAATGAGATCACCTCTTACGACTTCATAAAAAGTACCCTTGAACCTCAGGCTTATGTATCGCGATTCATATGTACCGTAGAAAAGTCTTATTTTTGTCTAATTTTTTTTTTCTTCCTCTGATTTTATTGCTTGTTTTGTCACGTGTCAGATTCTCATCGTACGACCTTCTCCTAAGATTAATATTTCTCTCAGAACGTAAAGGGCACTTGATAATCGCCGCCGCCCTCTGAAGCAAGATGAATTATTGCGTCATCTAATCACGCGCTGCGAAAATTGAATTCCGTGTGGACAAACACTCAAGTTAATTTGTAGACCTCGGCAAACTGACACAACGCGTGCGGTCGCCGATTTTCTTCCGGAGAGAGCCGGATGCTTCCCGACATCGCAGTGTTCATATTTATAGTACAGTGTTGTGGTAATGTTGTAAAAGCCTGGGCCATTATTGTGATATTAAATTTTAACGCTTTGAATGTCGTACAAAAATGCTTTCGAAATTGACTTTTTTTTTTTTTTTTCGGTTAATAGGGTATTGTGTCCAATCTTGATGGATGGCGTCTGCGAAACCAATTTCCTGTGTGTGAGGAAGAGCTGAGGTAACAGCAGGTTGGATTACAGAGCAGCTTTTCTTATTAAAGTGGGAAAGAAGTTTGAGAAACGTGGCATCAGCGAGCCTGAGGCGTAATGAAAGCGATGGTGCGTGATGGGATTAGAGGGAAAAAAAAAAAACTATTGAATATACAGCATCCTGGGTAAGAAGAAGAAGAAAAAAAAAGGAAAAAAACAAAGGAGACTGTAAGAGAGAGTGTGTTTGAAGGAAAGGTTCAGCAGCTGACTAGAGTGTAATGGCGCGTTCTCCGTCTCCTGACACCGTGTACAACCCATCAGCTGACCTTTCCTCTCGCTTCCATCCACTTTCTATTAGCGAAAACATCTCCGTAAATATCTGAGGCTTAATTGGCGGAGGATTTCCTCGAGCCCTCAGCCTTCCGGTTTTTCTCTGCTCAGACGCGGTTATGTAAACCTTCCCCCAAAACCACAAGCATCCAACTTAAAACATCTGGAAGGCGAACAGAGAGTTGGAAACACACCCATGCGACGTGCGAGGAGGCGTCGAGCTGAAGAATGTGCTGCAAAAACTGGATGCCACAGGGTCATGTGTGTGGGTGTGTGTCTGTCTGCATCCAGTGCTTGTGTTTAGTTTGGGTTTTGACATAATCCTGCTTTCTTCTGAAGGAGCAGGGTTCTTTGTTCACAGCTCGTGCCCTGATCTTCAGAAAATCTCATTTTTGCCGCGTTATGAAACGTGTACACAAAAGAGTTCAAAAGGGCAACAAATCCTTTACTATGGGAACATGGAGCTCCGGGTATACCAGGGCTCTCTGCGTTAGTGAACGCCATTAAAACGTGCACCTTATGTCTGAATGTGATGAATACTCTTTATTGACACGCTCTCTCACTTCAATGTGCAGCCTTTAAGGTCTTCTGTATTCTCTCAGAGGTAACACACAAAGCAGACCTTGGTCAGTCATCTGGTTATCATTTCTTGTCTGTTGAAAGGCATAATAGGGGGAAAAATGCTGTAGAATTCTGAGTAAAAAAATATAATGTCAATATTTTGAGAACGGTGTCATAAGGTTTTGAGAAAAGTTGTAATGTCTCAGAAATAATGTCATAACGGTTCAAGAATAACATCGTTATGTTTCGAGAATGAGGTTGCAGTGTTTCGAACGTGAGGTCGTAGTAGTGTTTTGAGAATAAGCCGTAGTGTTTAATGCATAATGTGGTAAAGTCTCGAGGATTTTTTTTTTGAGAATGAGGTCGTAGTAGTGTTCCAGGAATAACGTCATAATGTTTTGAAAAAAAAAAGGCCGTAGTGTTTCATGCGTAATGTTGTCAAGTTTTAAGAATATTGGTGTAATATTGTGGTGTTGTAGTGATTTGAAAGTGAGGTTGTAGTAGTGTTTCGAGGATGAGGTTCAAATTAGAGCTGCAACTAGCGATTATTTTAATAATCGATTAACCTGTAGATTATTTTTTCCGATTAATCAGATAAAAACCAAAAACCAAGTGAAGCATTTATTTCCAACCCCTTTATACAAAAACAGAACTAAAATCTTTAGAAAGTGCACAAACATGTTGCTCCTTGAGCTGTTATAATAATAATAATAATAATAATAATAATAATAATAGTAATAATAATAAAAAAATGGACTAACACAAACATAGACATGTATGCTTTACATCTGCCAAATATATACAGTGGAACCTTGGATTACGAGCATAATTAGTTCCGAAAGCGACTCGTATTCCAAAACAATCGAAAACCAAATTAAACTTTTAAAAAACACACTAAACGGAATAACTGGCGTTAAATAAAATTAAAACAAATTAATCTGCACTTTACCTTTGAGAAGAATCACGACAGTGCAGTGTTTCTGTGTAAAGCAGAGAGAAAGCCTGTGTGTGTGTGTGTAAAATAGGAGGGGTAGGAGGGGTCACGCACACAGCAGGCAAAGAGCAGGCTACGCCTTGAGCAGAGAGAGAAAATGGTTTAAAAGCCTCTAAAGAGATTGGCTTTTACTTTACACACACGCTCTGTACACACATGCATACAGACACAAAATAAAATATATTTTACACACACACGTGGTCAGTGTTAAAGTAAACAGTACACGCGTGCACAGATGTTGATTATACCAGTAAGAGACGTGCATTAAGACCCAGCAGCCTCTGTTATGTATCTTTCCTCTACCTCCGCTTGTATTTTTTATCAACTAAAGTTTTTTTTTTTTAAATAATCAAATGTCTTAGTGTTGCGCGACACAACGAATCAATTATGAAATTCGCTGCCAACGCTTTTAGTAATCGATTTTAGCGATTCGTTGTTGCAGCCCTAGTTCAAATAAAAAATTTGTACGATATGCAATAAAATGCTTATGCGGCCGCCCGTGACCTTGTTGTAGTAGTGTTTTGAGGGTAACGCCGTAACGTTTCGAGGGTAACGCCGTAACGTTTTGAGGGTAACGCCACGGCGTTTTATGAATAATATTGTCAGGTTTCGGGAATGAGGCTGTAGTGTTTAAAGAGTGAGGTCGTAATATTGTTGTAATGTTTCAAGAATGAGGTTCTAGTGTTTTGAGAGTCAGGTTGTAGTAACCTTTTGAGAACAACGTCTCAATGTCATTGTTTCGAGAAAATTTTTCATGTTTTGGTAATAAAGCCATAATGATTCTAAATTCATTGATTAATTTTGCAACTTTTTAAGCTTAACATCGTACTGTTTTAAGAACAGTCAAGTTGTATTCTAGAAAAAAAAAAAACCAATATTTTGGGAATAATGTCATGATACTATGGCACACTGTTACGTATTGAAGCATTATGGGAAATGAAGCACATGGGCGTGCTAAGGGGTGTTGAGGGTTTGGTTTTACAAATTAAGCAATTTTTCATTTTGTGGTTCACCAGAATCAGATTATTTATAATATTGAAACTTTTTTCCATATGTCTAGTATTGGTTACATTTGCAGTGTAACAGCTGTAACTCCAGCACACACTCACACACACATTACAGCAGTCGAGTGCATGATGTGATGTGGTGCATGGATTTGCCATTAAACTTTACGTTCATTGTAAAAGTCCATATGCCGTAGCGCACCGGGGGTTCGGTGCTGAGTATGCAGATCGATCGTTCTCGCTTGCTGTTCTCAATGAAAGGCACACAGGAGTATTTATTATAGACTTGAAAGTTCTTCCTTCCATCAGTGTTAGGATTTTTTCGTACAAGTGTTTACTGTATATTGGAAGAATTTTTACATAAAAATATACACCTTTATTAACTACAGAGAATTATATTAAGTCCAGTTAAAATATCTTGATTACAGTCGAACATATTTAGTGCTTCTGATTTTACATGTATTGTACAAAAAAAAATAGACATGGCAGTGCACTAGATACCAATATTTATAATTATATACAGTATTTTCAGTGTGTTAGTGAATGTATAAAAAGTCCGGTATATTGTATGTATGTGTGTGTGGGAGAAATGAGTCGACCGCACCGGTTTCAATGAATCAGTCTGGAGCACGATGATAGAAAATGTCTGTCCTGTAAAGCTGTCCTGATGGTGAATAATCCTAATTTTGTAAAATAAATCCTCAACAAAATAAAGTTCAGAGTCCAATACAGTGGAAAACAGCTCTGAGACAAAATGGCGTCCAGGATTCCCCTTGCGATTTAAAGTCGTAGATTTTACTGTAAGGTTAATTTCCATATTTGGCCACATGATTTCGCCACAGTGTGTCAAGGCAAGTCATGTTGTCGGACTTAAGAACAAATCAGACTTACAAATCTGCTCTCGAACGGACCTTGTTCATAAGTCGGGGAACACCTGTATAGCATTATTAAAGCCATTTTAAGAATAAAGTCTAATAAATAAAGAATAAATGTCTAGGAATAAATGTAGGATTTATAAAATCATGTAAGTTTTAAAAGATAATATTGGATAAATGTAACTATCTGCATTCGATAAGTTATTTAAGTCCTTTCAAGATATGAACTTTTTTTTACCTGAAGCTAGTTTTAATGAATTGAATGAATTTTCCCCCATAAATATATTAAATACTTTAATATGCAAGAATAAACATTAACCAAACTACTGAACTAATGATATTTACTGCATTAAGCTTAAAGCTAAAACATTCAGTAGCAATTCGGTGATGTCTTCCTGCTGTCGAGTTTGTTGTTGTCTTGAGAGAATGGATGAAGATGACGCCTACGAATTTATAAACTCTCTCGCCTCCCTTGCTTAGGCAGATGTTGGTTTTTATAATACATGGCTACTAGAACTGTGTGAGTTAGTCGATTGTGCATTTTAAACAAACTTTTGTTGGTCGGATCAATCGATTGATTGGATAGGTAGGGTTTTGGATTTCAAATTGATTAAGACTTTTAAAATTATTTAGGTTTTTTCTTTTTGGCAAACAAGCTATTTACAAATGTTTAATTGGTCTAAAATTGATGAATTGCTTAAAAATATGCTACAGCTTAAAAAAAAAACTGAATTTATCTTCTATAAATACTCAAATTTTGCAAGAGTATCGCTGCTTCTTCTTTTGAATTTCCGAGGTGTGGGGGCGTAACTAACCTCCAAAAATAATCACATTTATTAAACGACATGACATCTAAACAATGACACAGTATTACAGTATTTTACTTTTAGTAATCTTATTTTTGATATTTTTAAAGCTGTATACCTGTACCTGTTCTCCACAGCTCGGCTACAACATTTTAGCCTCAGAGCTAATAACCTGCACTGGGGCTTTTATATTTTTTGCTAGATAATAAATCCCTGATTTGTCCACCCCTGCTTCTGAGCTTCTCTAGAATGATGTCCGTTGTAATATCAACAATATCTCCCTCGTTCGTCTTCACGTATCTCTGCCCGATGTCATCCACCACCTTTTTTATTTATTTCATTTAAAATTTAATTTCATGATGGTTTATGACGGAACCTTTTGTTGTTTCTTTTCATCTGTATTTTGCTTTGATATGCGAACATATTTTATTTGTAACTAGATGTGAACGGTAAAATAGATGCACTTTATCCCCCCCGCTCACTCCACCTCCTGCAAATAAGAGGCAAGTTGGGGAAGTTTTACGTCACATGTCCGATTTATACTACAGTTTTATGATTAAATGATAATCGTGATGATTTTCAGGAAGGATTCCAGATTTTTATTTATTTTGTTATTTTTTTTATGTTACACGTTTCTGTCTTAGCGAGCCTTTTTTCCCCCCTTGGTGTTTTTTAAAATTTATTTGTATTTTTTTATCCCTTGTAAATGTTTGCTTTTCCTTCTCTGGCCGTTGATATTTCACAAAAGCTCGGTGTTGGAGAGTCGTATTTCAACAAAGCCGGCGCAATAATTTGACGTCTTGCTTTATAATACAGCTTTGTTATGGACCCCAACAGCTCATTTGGGATAAAGCAGATTTAGAGTTAGTGTGCCGCACCGAGTGAGAGCATTTTATTTCCTTTTTTTTTTTTTTTTTTTTTTTAACAGGCGCTTCGGATCGCACCCAGCGGAGCGTGCACCGGACGCATTTCTCCGGTGCTCTGTAACACTTGGCAGCGTCCACCAATCTTTTTCCCATAAAGCTTTTTTTTTCTGTTTTCAAAGCCCTGGATGTCCTCAGTTCAGCTATTCGGCGTGTATGTGTTAAAGAACAGTAGTAATTTTAAATTATTAAAAGCATTCGTATTCTTGTATCAGTTGCAAACTTTAGGAAATGGACAAAAAGGCTGCAGAGAAGTCATTCATTCTTTCGGTGTGCACTTTAACCTTTTACGACTACAATAACAGTAATCTGTAAGTAAACATCTCTGCCAGGGCAATAACCTGATAAAGAGCATTACCGTCTGTACCGCATTCGGTTTTGAGGTCGAGGGCCGAGCTAAATTCCTGTCTTTCCTAAATTCCTAGGCTTAACTTTGTTTATTTCCAAACACGTCGATGTTTTCCGGCCTGACCGTCACCACCGTGTCGTACCGCACACACTTGACCTTATAGAGTGAGGATGTTTAGACGAATGTGGAATAGCATTTAGTCTGACCAGCACCTCTGGAACGGCCTTTTGAGATGATGAACTGCAGAGTCTGGACACATTAATCTTCCTTCCCCGAGCTTTCATCTTCCTGCTGGCCCTCATCCAAACCTGCTGCTGGCTGGCATCACAAACACACGACCAGCAGCACACTTTCAGCACGGCTCACACTCCAGGTGTATTTATTTTTTACCAAAAACAGGGTTGGGGTCGAAGGTGAACTCTGGGACAATAGAAGAGACCGAATAGTAGAGCTGTGAATCGCAGGTAGACTGTCGGATTAGATATTTGGACAGTTTCAGTTCAATCTGATTCAATAGCACTAATGTTTACTGTCAGATTTTAAACAACATATTGATGTGTAACTTGTATTGGTAATTGTTTTAATGTCATGTCTTGTACAAAGTGATACACGTTTTATAGTCTCCTACAAAGTGATCATCTTCTGTTGCACACTCCACTCCAGCAGGTGGCGGTATTGCACCCATCGCTCATAAACTCAAGATGAAGAAGCAAATTTATTTATTTTTTTAAGCAATCAGCATCAGCGACGCAGTTGGAGGAAAGCGCTATCCGCCCTCTTCTGCATGCATAAACTCACAGACGAGCCTGATTGGCTGGTTTCTCTTAGCACTGATGTACAGTTCACCATTAATCCCCCCAAAATACTTTGTTCTGCCTGGTATCGATTACACATTTTTCTTTGTTCCCGTAAGAAAATATGTGAATGTATTTTTATCTGTTTATTTTCTGGCTACTTCGAAGATTTCTATCAAACAGTGTCACTGAAACTGGAACCTAAAAGAAACAGCGCAAAGCTTTTAACTGTTATAAAGCTCTGACACTGGAGTCTTCTGTAAATTTTAAAATAAGCATTGTCCTTACACGTTCGTCTGTACTGTGAAAAAGTCTTGACCCCCCCCCCCCCTTTTTTTTTTTTTAAACCTGAGCAAGAGGGGAAATGAGGTTGCTGCTAAGATTAGTATAAAAAACGAAAGTATTTTTAAAAGGGATCTTAAGGCACTCTGCAGCCTGTCGCAATAAAACATTTTTTTCCCCATTTCTTTAATTTTCTTTAATTTTTCTTTAATCATTTAATTTAATTTAATATGAAGAAATGAGGGAGGAGCTTGAGACTTTTACACCAGTACGGTATATTATGTATTTATTTTTGATAACTTTATTGCTTGGATATATTAAATGTTGTGAAATATCATGTTTTTTTTTATTTTTATTTATTTAATTCTGGAATGCATTTTGTAAAAAAAAAAAAAAAGTGGCAGTGTGTCTGGTTTAAAAAAGGTACCAGGGTATTATTTTTGGTGTATTCGCTCAGCAGTACATGCTGTGTACGTGACCACAAAAAGACTGTTGTGGAGAATAGGTGGAAGGCATTTTGTACGTGTGTGTGTGTGTGTGTGTGTGTGTACGAGCATGTCGGGTGGGAGGCAGTTAGGGTTGGAGGAGATACACAGGAAACTTGTATTGTGTGTCTGTGCTTATGCACAGCAGGGAATAAAGGAAACTCTGTGTGTGTGTGTGTGTGTGTGTGTGTGTGTGCTGGGCAAACAAATATGATAAGCGGGATAATATTTCGCTGCAAAGTTGATTGTATATATTTTTAGAGCAGTAATTTCTGGCTGCAGGAGTTTATATTAACACACCTTATGGTTTCTATAGTAACGTCTTACAGTAGGGGGCTCGTGTTCACATTCGGCCGCTACACATCAGATTTTCTCTGTGAGTTTAGCGTTCAGACTCGTCGTCGTGTAGCAGTGGTGTGATCTGAAGTCTTCATGCTTCTACATTATTTTCCACTTGGACACGTGTTCTGCTGCTCACTGATATTTAATAGTGTTCGCTTAAATGTCAGGAACCAAATGCCAAGACTTTGTCTATTCTCTGGCTTGCTCGGATTTCTATACATGAGCCCAAAACAGGCCAGACCTTGACCTACACACACACACACACACAGTCACGGTGACTGGAGCACATCTGCATTCATTATATCTTGTGTATATAAATGCATACACAGCATTACCTCATTATACGAGCGTCTCGCCTTCAGAACTGAAATCCTGCAAGGAATTTGCTTTGGCATAAGAAGCATTTTCAGCATACGAGCGACTGAACTGACCCGAAGCAAACAAAAACGCTAGCTAAGTTTCGCGTCCGTCTGGGAGCCGCTCAAAACTTGTTTGCGTCGGTGGAAAGCCAATCAAAGCATTTTGCATTATTTATTTATTTCTTTTCATTTTGTGCAAGATATAGTCAAGACAAACCATGGATCCCAAGAATGTTAGGATGGTCAGCGGCAAGGAGAAAAATGAGCTGCTTTCAGTTTGTTTTTTTAAAGGAGCTGGCGCAGAGAGGAATCATAAATTAAGGTTAAATGAAGTTTAATGTCCATTTATTTCATATTTTACTTAATTTACATGTCCTTTCCGAATGTTTTGTTTTCAAATGATTATCTGCATTTACATTATTTTCTATGGGAAAATGCGCCTAAAGAACTCGCCTCTGGAACGGATTAATTTTGTATGCCCAAATACGCGCACACACACACACCTGCTTTAATACAGATCGCTATAAAAGTTAAACATGTTGAATTTAGTTTTCATGTCGTTACACATTGGATGCAGTCGTGTGTACGCTTTGAGTTTTGTGACTTTTGTTTGTTCCAAAAAATTCGTGTAAAACGTCTTTGCATTTCCTCTTTGCTTGAACTTACAAGTCCAAACCTGTTCCGTTCTCCTGTGGACGAAGCGAGCTCTGTAGTTAGGCAAGATTCACCAAAATTGGAGCGAAGGAACACTAACGCCCCGACCTTCACCTCACTGGCCCGCTTTGGGATGAATTGAAACACCACATCACTTGAACAAAGACAAATCGCCACGTCCACACCGCAACATCTAAATGGTGGAGGTCGCTTTGATGGCAAAAATGGATTAAATCTCTTACTGGATGTTCAATAAGACTATAGGAATGACAGTCAGTTGTCCACAAACTTTTGGCTATTTAGTGCAGTGAGTGGATTATTAATGATGCTGTTTTTTTGTGACATTTGTTTAAAATGATGTAATATCTGGTCATTCGAATCACACCTAAACATCTGATTATCCTGTTTGCAATCTGGCGCAACATCAAAGGCTGCTTGGCAACTGGTTATTTAAAAAATATAAATAAATAAAATAATTTCACACTCCTCCTCCTCAGTCATCGCTGAGGTGGCCAAAGCAGAATCAATGAGACCGTAAATAAAATTTATAAATGAACTGCTGATTCTCCTGGTTTAAAAAAAAAAAAAGGCATTTTCAGTTTATCAAAATTCAGTTTAGATCAGACATGTAGAAACCGGCATCGCGAGTAAATGAGACGCGTAGTGGATGCGTGCCAGACCGGACGACGGCTGGTTAACCCGTCTGCTGTCTGTGCCACACAAAGCCTCTATAAATAAACGTCAGGCAGACGTTGGGGACCCCTGGCCCCCGAGCCGCCCTGCTGACACCCCTGTCTCTTTCACTTCCCCTGTCGTTAATTAGACACGGCCTTCCTCTTTCACCGTCTGATCCGAGAAAGAAATCCATTCGCAGCCGCTCTCGTGAATGTTAAGCGAGTCAATCTGGGCTACTTTGTCGTTTCCATTAAACACGCAGAGAACAAAATAAGCTTCGATCGATCGTAGGTGTGATGATGTTTACACAACAACGGCTAATCAAAATTTATAATAGTTATATAAGTTAAGAGTGTTATGAAAGCCTAGTCAGCAGTTTGAGGGGCGACGTAACTGTGTGTGTGTGTGTGCTTTTCCTCATTAGCCCTTTTAGACTTTGAACCTATTGTTAACATTTAACAGTTAATTTTTATTAACTTTGTCCTCACTAACCCCTTACGGTCAATCACGCTCCTGCTGCTGCTGCTGCTGTCGTCATTATTTTTGCACTTGAGTAACTTTATGGCCGTGTTATATGAGCTATCAACTTGATTGAGTTTAAAAAAAAAAAAAAGGAGAAAAAGGGGTCACCGTTTTATTCAGTTAATGAACATGATCAGAGGGAAAAAAAAAGAAAGATAAAAGATTCACACAGAACAGTTTAACTTAAGTATTTATTCTTTCACTCGTATCACAGAGGAAAGAAAACGAGGCAGTTTACACTCCAGGTGTGTCTTCGTTTTCCCATCTACCAGCGTTTCTCAGTAGGCTGTTCTCACCGCCGCGACCGAGTGTGTTCTAAGAATGTCTGTTTTTAATCCACACACACACACATTTCCTTTCGTTTTTTTCTTTGGAACATTGATAAGCCCAAGTTTTGCAGCAGTTACAGGTTCATTTACAAAGTAGTGAAAAACACTATAACTGAGGACAAACTGTGTAAGAGCGCAACAACATCGAAGAGCGCCTAATTAAATAGTCAAGTCCACAGGGCTCGTTTAGAAAACAGCTAATCGAATGAACAACACCACCAAAAAAAAAAATAGCATGAAGAACAAAGACCCAATCACGCGTCCTAATAATGAATTTTGTAGCCTCGGGACGTTCGAGGATCACGCGATGAGAAACGCTGGGAGTAATGATCTTTCATTATGGGCTCGGGTACTTTCTGGACCTTTCCAATTATTGTGTTTATCTGCAGTCTGAACGTTACTACCGCTGGAACTTCAGCTACAAACTGAAGTCATGTTGAGAGCCATCATCATCATCATCATCATCTCACCTGCTGTTCGGTCCAAGTGGGGATGCTGAAGGTTTTGAGATTTCATTTGAGAATGGTGTTTATTTAGAAAGGTGTGTAAATAGGTGGGTTGTTCTCTAATCAAGCGAACAACAAAAAGGATCATTAGATGGGACAGTTTTTTTTTTTTTAATTTGAAACTATAACTTGATGATAACGATGATATTTAACACCAACACATCCCTAAAAACGTGTTTATCTTTAAGTTGCTTTCGATCTTTTTGCTAGTTCCAGCTCGATTTATGGTCAATTTAACTACAGATGTTCAATAAATGTTAGATTAACCTATAGCACTACTACGTTTGTTAAGGTCTCAAACCAGTCCAAATCTCAGATCTGTTCAGGTTTAAACATGTACTTGACTAATGATGGTTCTATAAAGGTTAAACGATTATGAAATCTCTGTGCGATAAATTTCTTCTTCATGGTTTGGGAAGCTTTACAGCTTTGCAGCACCAAATCACACATCGTTTTAAGGAGCCAAAACAATCGCCCGTCCATCCTAGACTCCTGATCCTACATCAGGTTTTTGAACTATAATCACAAATCTTTAACTTCTCGAATAACCTAGTGAAGAACCCTTTTCTGCTGAATGCGCTCGTAGATTCTGCCGTACTAGAGTTTAATATCTTTACGCTACGTCATTTAAACGCTATTAGCATGCGCTCGTCTCTTTGCCATTATTACCAACCACTTCACTCCTGGGTTGAAGAGAAGAGAAGAGAAAATGAATTCATCTGGTGTAAGTACTGGGTTAATGACTAACAAAAGCATTTTAATAGAAAAAGAGAAGTGCTTGTTTTTTTTTCCCCCCCGGAGCGAGAGGCTGGTACCGAGGCCTCTCTCGTTCTCTTAGCGCGAGATTCTCATGCTCAGCATGGAGCTGTTAGTGTGCGGAGAGTGGAGGTGCAGGTGGGCGCCGTCCCTAAACTGTCTCCACAAAGTTGTGAGCATGAAATTGTCCAAAATGTCTTGGTATGCTGAAGCATTAAGAGTTCCTTTCACTGGAAGTAAGGGGCCCGAGAGCAACTTCTGAAAAACAACCCCACATCAGTTCTAACACCAGTGCACAAAGCAAGGTCCATACAGTCATGGACGAGCGAGTTTGGTGTGGAAGAACTTGACTGGCCTGCACCTTTGGAATGAATTAGAACAAAGACAGGACGAGGCGCCACGTCTTCTCGTCCAACGTCAGTGCCTGACCTTACAAATGCGCTTTTGGAAGAATTTTAAAGAAATTTCCGTAAACACACTCCTAAACCTCGTGGAAAGGCTTCACAGAGGAGTTTAAGCTGTTATAGCTGCAAAGGGGGCGGGGCCGACATCTTGTTTATTAAACTCTGTAGATTCAAAATTTGGATGTTACACGAGTTCATATGCATGTGAAGGCAGGAGAGTGAATACTTTTGGCGATACAGTGTAGACGATAAATAAATGAGCTTTGAAGATGTTTTAGTGATTCTGGATAAGTTGGACTTCTGAGGCAATTTAGGAATGCAGGGTGACGGTGCTAACCACTACGCCAACGTGCTGCCATACCGTATCCATTTTTTCTATACCCTGCAGAGAACCTGCAATAGGAAGGAACCCTGAGATGAACCAGACTCAACAGGGAACCCATCCTCATTCGGATGATATAATGGAGAGCAGGAAATGTTTTTTAGCACAACATTACAACATTTGGTTGCAGACCAACTAGTCACTGAGCGTCATTTCTATTCATTCATTTTCTGTAATCAGTTTAGGGACAGGGCCACGCTGGATCTGGAGCCTCTTCCAGGAAGGGATACACCCCGACACTCACACGTGAATCTCGACCGGTTTCTCGAGCTCGTAGACCCGACATACTGTTCACGTGCGTTTCTTGCTACGTGTACGACTGGCCTCAACATCCACTTTACGTTTCCATAAGGGATTTCTGTTTTATCTCTAGAGGATATTGAACCCATCCGTCGGCGGATACGTCCTTCAGGACGCCCCGGCGCTCAGTCTTGCTCATCATGTCTCGTGTTCTTTCGACTCATTAAGGACCGCGTTCAGCAGCGAAGTGCTTTATTAGATTACAGCTCGAGGCAGGCATGCAAGCACATTTTTAAAGACATCATCTTCTCATCTAATGTTTCCTAAGTAGATTCTCTCCCTGTCTCTCTCTAACATACGCACACTCGTCTTTTGGACTCGTGCCATCTTTTTCCAAAATCATTAACAGGACGGCGAGGCGTTAATCATTTAAAGAGATGCCAGGAAGAAGGAAAGACTTGGGGTCAGGGTACGATGTTCAGCACAAAGATAGAGTAATAATTTCACTGGTGTGTGTTTTTTTTCCCCTTTTATTATAAGTATTTATTTTAGTAGAAAAAAGAAAAAAAAAAACGATTTAATCCTGGATCGATGTGCATTTACAAACAAAGATGTGAAAGACATAAACACACAGAGACACGTCCGAACGTCTGCTTCTTCCTTAGCCTTTTTCCCGTAGTTGCTCTCAATCTCCAGACACAACAAACACTCTCACACACTCTGTTATCCATATCATAATGAAAAAAAAAATGACACGGGCTGTGTATTTGCATTCCAACCAAAGCGTTTCCTCTTTTAGCTCCAGAGTAGCAGACTCCATTTACGTCTTGTCAAACTGTACGAAGCGACAGTGCATATATTTTTTCTGCTTATTTAAAATCATAAAAAATATTATATAAAAAATATGGCTGTCCAAGCCACTTTTACAAACAATGACCTTCGGCTGGGCACTTAAGTGAGAAATGATTCGATGCCGACATTCAGACCCTCTGATCGACATAATCTTGCCCATGTTCATATTTTTTTATTATTATTTTTTTTATTCTTTTGTTTGTGTGTGACTCCACCTTGTCCGGTCTTCCATTAGGAAAAACAACCCAATTGATCGTTATATTGATTTGAGCACTGCAAAAAAAAAAAAAAAAAAAAAATTACAGTATATCTTTGTCAAGTAAAAATATTTTGATTGTTGTTAAATTTATATACATTTTCTTAAAATATAACATTGTTAATCTTATTTGCAGTCAAATTTTCTTTTTAAATTCGATGCAACAAAATAAAAAATCTTGTTCTATTGGCAGATAATTTTTTGCTATTCATTTCTTAAAAGAGTTAAACATTTCATGTTCAGTTTTACTTAGTTTAACATTTAACTAGAAAGCATACTTGTACATATTTTAAGAAATTACTGAAGTTTAGCTAGATTCGAGAGTATTTCATTTTTTTATTATTTTTTTAACAACCCCATGTTCTAGGATACATAAACCCTAAAGAGACCATACAGATGATGCCACAATATTAATCCTATGAAAAGCCTGCTAAATGGTTAATAGATCAATTAGGCATTAGCATGACGATGTAGCACACTGCTAAACTAGACTTATTTCCTAAGAAACTTGAAAAAAAAAAGACAACACCATAGTTTTGTTTAAAAGGCCTGATCCCCCTAATTTCTGTATATTTTGCTTCCAAAGAGCCAGACTTTTTCGATGTAACGAGTAATCTAACGCAGTAGGTCCGCCATTTAAGCATCAGTCATTTCGTTATATATTTTTAAAAATGTAATCTGTGAGCAAGGCAGCAGTCATTCCGTTAGTGTGTGTGAAAGTCGTCCTACAAGCCCCGCCCCCGATAACCCATCCCCTCCGTTATTCCTGCTGTTATACCCCTATCTCACCTATGCGGTTTGACTATGCGAGGACCGACGTGTGAAAAGATGGAAACGTAATCACAGCGCCAAAACTCGCGGTAAATTATTATGAACCGTACTTACGGCCACCGCGTGAAACCGGGTAGGTGAGATAGGGGTGTTAGTGGTTAACAGATTATGGGCCAAACTTCTCTGAGTGATGATGGTAGAATAATTATAAAGGTCGTGACTAAAACAACATGCATAAGGAATCACAAAGGAGTTTTCATTTTCTGCAATGAAAAAGTACTCGAACTAGTTACTTTTATCAGAAAGTAACACTAATGAAACTGATTACTCTTTAATGACAGTAATTTTGTAAAGTAATTAGTTACTTTAAAAGTATACTGCTGATGCTGAGTGCTGAGTTGTTGGAACAGACGAGAGGGGAAACAAGGTCGCTGCTAAGGTTGTTGCATAGACAACCCATTTTTTGAACCGCATCTTTAAACGGCACTTTGCAGCCTGTCGTGGTTAAACATTTGCTCTGATTTCTTTAATTTAATCTACATGATATAATTTAATATAAAGGATTGACGTTCGGCTCAAGACATTAGCACAGCACTGTTCTACATAACCACCAGATTGTACGTTAAAATCTTGGAACCGTCAAATTTTGATGTTCAGCTGTACTGTATGTTTCCACTCTGCCTCATTTGTTGCTAGGGAAAAAACGCCTTCCAAATGATTCAATCCCAAATGTATGGTTCGGGGTTTTTTGGTTTTTGTCCTCCATATGTGCTGCGTTTGCTCTTCACATCACAGGCTCTCGAAGACGACAGATTATGTAACGTCTGTTTTTATTTGGCGGCCAAAAAAAAAAAAAGTCACCCTTTTTCCCAGCAAAGCAGCAAATGTCTTTACAGCACTGAGGAATTGTTCTCTACAATCCGGCCTAACATTTCTGGCCCCCGCAATAATAACTGGTAATAACAGAGTCTGCGAGACTGTCGTCCAAAAGCGTAGGGGGAAGAGAAAGAGTCTTTCTGGCAGAGGTAAAATATTCGAAATTACAACTGCTCTTACAGGACCTTCAGCACATTTTCCACTCTAATAACACTTTCTCAGTTGTAATTAAATCCTTTATTATCCGTGTAGCTCATGAGATAGCGAGAAACGCGAGAAGAAGTTGCGCTCTCCCTGATCCATTGTAATTGGAGAACTCGCACCCCGTAGCTAACCGTGTTCCCGTCCTGGTTTTCGTGTTTATTCTTAGCCTCGTTACTTTATTAAACTCGATACAGATCCACCTCAACCTGTCGAGCAGAGCGAAACGATTCCGAGTTGTTTATGGCTTTCTTCACTTCCTATCATCACTCAGGCTGGGTCCGGCTAATGGCCAGGGTTTGTTTAAAACTAAAAATATGCAGAGATTTCAGCATGAGGAAGGAAGACCGAGAGCCAGGACGTGTGTGTGTGTGCTTGGTGTTGGTTGATTCAACAGGAAAGCACCAAGTGCTCCAGAAGTAAATTGACCAAAGTGTAATCATTTTGTTCTCTCTCTTTTTTTTTCCCCATCTGTACATGGCAGGGGATTTTCAGTGTAGTGTTTTTGTTTTAAAGATGAAAGATTAGGAACGTTTAAAGCGTTCGACGGTTTGAGACCGGTTCTAGAGGAAGTGTATTAAAAAAAAAAAAAGGAGAACGGTTTATTAGTCTGATAAATGCTACTCTTCCTTTAAAACACATACAGGAAGCGGTCAAGCGATAGAAATTTGCGAATCATTTAAATACCATGCAAACAGGTCAGCGTCCACACTGCGCTACTGTTATCCGCGTGTCCACGCGAGCGAAAGTGCAAGGCGGGCTGACGCGCGCGATTTGCATGAGCAAGCTTACATCCGGGGAAACCCTCGCCTTAGTGTTTTTTTTTTTTTTTTTTTTGGCACTTGTATCACAGCGGTGTTCAATTCTGGATTCCTATTGGTCAGAAGTTGTCGATTCGTTTGTTTCAAGCACATAAAGTGAGATATCATAACCACAACTCGTTCAAGTCTCCAGCGTCAGGAGGAAATTTTTCCACCACCATCAATCGTTGTCTTTTTTTTTTATATATATATTTTTTTTATTCCGTACTGAGTTTATTGCTGATGTTTGCGAGTCTGAATACAGAATATTGACTCTTTCTTCTCACTGAAACATGTCATCATTTCCAAAACATGATGAAATCTAGGATACAATTTTCCTCCCGCCAATTTAGCGAATACATCACAGCGTGCAAGCTGCCCGTGCTCTGACGTCCCCGTCCACTTCCAGGCAGAATAGCAGTCGTGTTTACGCTTGGCCGTGTCATCGAGAGACTCTTGGCGGCGACGCAGGGGTATTCGTGGCATGATTGTGAAACCGTTCCATACTGAGCAAGAGAGAGAGAAAAAAAGGAAAAAAAAAGCATCTGCCGTGCAGCGTTGTCGTTCGGCGTAGTGTAGATCGTTACTCATCCGCGCGGGCACGTGCTTGAACGTTATTGCCTTTCAGTCAGGTTTAACTCGCTCACCCAAGTTCGTTTTAATTGTTTTGCCGCCTCGCTGCCTGGAAATGGGATAATTAGGTGAAAATTGATGGTGTCGTCCGTCTCCTGTTCGTATCATATAAGATAACAGGATTTCAGCAGAGACAATGCCTCTATGTTTCGCTAGATAATCTGAAAGAGAGCCAGTCTGTGAGCAGTTCCTCATTATTCCAGCACGGCGCACAGATCCGTCCCTCCCCCCAGCCTCGATCGAGCCGTCAGTCTTCTCCGCTGGTACAGATCTCAGTGCTGAGTGTGGTGTTTAACCAACACCAAAGTGAAGAAGGGAAAAGATTCAGCATTTAGACATAGTTTTAATTTTAAATGTATTTAACAATCTACCATCTTGGTGGTGTTTTTTTTCCTTCTCAAATAATAGGATTTTCTTCCAGAAAATATACAGTAAGGGGATAATATACGATTGTGTATCAAATGTGTAAGTGCAGCGCAACATGAAGCCGTGAAGTGCCGTTTTCTCCTTGAAGTGGATTAGTCCATATTTAAAAAAAAAAAAAAAAAAAAAACGTTTTAGAGCTAAGAAGCTAGAAGTTTGTCAGAGAAACCAGAAAGTGTCTACGTCTCTGGCTGCCTTTACGTTACAGGTCACATTGTTCAATTCTGATATTCTGCACAGATCGGATTTGCATGTCGCGACGGTTCACATCCATAATTTAAGGTGATGTTTGTCTGACTCGAGACAACGGTTAGTCTGTTGTATTTGTTGAGGTCCAGAAGTAGGAAGAAATCCAGACGCCTGGTTTTAGCTTTGTTAGCAGCTTTTGCTAGCGCCGCTATGAAATCCTCATTGAAACCTTTTAATAAAGTTTTTAAAAGTGAAAGTAAATCCATATTTAGATTTGATTCTCGTCATGAATATAGCTATAGAAGTTGGCATTGGGTTAAAAAAGAAAGAAAGAAATCCTCGCACCACCAGGTTCTACCTCGCACGCGCAGAGGCAAAAAAAATTCACACAAATTCCCAATTCTGATTCACGACTGTGTATTAGCTATATATATCTGATTTAGGACCACATACAAAAAGTGACTTAGATCACTAAAATAAAAAAATCATATCTGTCTAAAACGTTTTTAGGGTAACAAAATTGGAATAGTGTTGGAAGTTACTCCAAAAAAGGAATCTATTACAAATTACTACTTTAAAATTGTAATTTGATTACATTACTGATTATTACATGTGAAAAGTAATCAGATTACTTATTACGTTACTTTTAAGTTACTTTGGAAAAATATGTCCCGGCTTCTGCCTGTGATGGGCTGCGCCTCAACCTGTTGTTCACTCACCCGCCTCACTCACTCCTTATGCTCCCTACGTAAAACCCCATCCCCCCCCTTTCTGCAGGTGCTTGAAGGGGAGAGGCCGCAAGGTCGGGCCGGCTGGCGATAATTAATGTTAATGTTAAATCTCAGGCTTTCTCCGTGTTAAAAAACCTTCTTGTTTTTCCCCCCTCCTCCTTCCTTAAACCCTTTTCCCTCCCAGTTTTTTCTAAATAAATTGACCCCTTTTCCCATAAGACCTCGCCTTTTTACTTTACAGCATTGATTCCATTAGTGTGCGCTTGAATCTTTCCGTTAATGTGTGTGTGTGTGTGTGTGTGTGAAACTCAAATAAGAGGGGAGGAAGTGTTACTGTGTAAGACTGCGCGCATAAATGGAAACACTTATCTGTCAGGATTTATTTTTACTTTTTTTTTTAAGGTAAAGTGTAGGTTAATTTGTTTAATTTTTACTTTATATTTCGTATCAAGTATTTTTATGTATTTATTTTTTTGAGCTGTGGAACAAATAATTTGAGTTTCTATTATTTCAAATGGGGGAATTTGCTTTGATTTATGAGTGTTTTGAAATATGAGGTTTTCCGGAACGAATTATGCTCGTAATCCAAGGTTTCAATGTAATAATAATAATAATAATAGTAATAATAATATTAATAAATAAATGACCAAATTTTACGATTATATGTTACATGGCATCATAAAGTTTTCCACTTTTCTGCCCAAAACCTGGTAGGCTCTGCCTGGAGGCTCATAGATTCCAAGTGCAATATGTGTGAATTCAGTCACGACTCACATGCTGTGTCTTCCTATTAGTGTAATACGGACATTACTGTTTACTTTTTCTTAAGTAGTTTTTTTTTTCCTATTTCTCTTCCCTCCCCCCTTTTCCTTATTCAAATTCCCCTTGTTTAATTTATTACTCTTTTGAAATAACAGAAAGCAACTGTAGCCAAGACAACATCATTTCCCTCTGGGATCAATAAAGTTGTTTGAATCTTAATTCCAGAATCCTTGGAGCTGACAAAGTTCTGTCATGACCGTTTTAGACTATGAATATGGATCTTCTGACAAGTGCTGTGTTCTGAAGTTCTCATGCACAAACCTAGGAATCTGAAGGAGACTTAAATTTTATCTGTAATAAATCTATCACCATTGCCTGGCCAGATAAAAGTTGCACACTGTAATATATTTCATTCGACTGGCGTTAGCTTTAATTACTGCGTACAGTGTAGTGTGGTGGCCTGATCGTGTGTGAAAATAATTTCTCATGCTCCCAGAACCACTATTTCACAATATCTGTTGTGAAATATTCCCTGTTCCATCAGGGGAAAAACCCCTCCATACAGTAGATGTGATAACCTGGTGATTCAGTACATTCAGGTCGTCGGCTGACTTCATTTTATCGCCACAAAAGAGTCTAGACCTGAGCGACTGAGACAACCGCAGATCATAACACACAGTCTCTAGAGGCTTGTACAGTCGACACTATGCATGATGGGTGCATCACTTCATGCGCTTCCCTTCTTACCCTGACACGCCCATCACTCTGGAATAGACTCATCTGAACTTATCAGGTCACATGACCTTTTCCATCGCTCCAAAGACTAATATTTATACTCCCTCGCTAAAAAACTGAAGTTGTGGAAAGGGTGCCAATAATTTTGGAGGGTGCGGTATTTTCTGATTAGTTGATGGAGATGGAGAGTCGGGGATTACAGCATTCGCCAACAACAGGTGTAGATTTTTAAAGGTTGAACAAAGATTTTGGTTTGAATGTTAACGTAAATATTATAGGACTAAATTGTGTTTAGGCAAGCACAAGCTGTTACTAGGAATTATTATATCTACTGATATTCAAGGAATCTCTTCAGGGGGGAAAAAAAAAACCCTGATCTGATCCTGGATCAGCGTGCATTAGTCTCTAATTACCGGCTGATCCAGAGCAGATGGGAAAAACATAAACGTACAGCAACACAACCCTCCTCCTCATCCTCGCATCATTCCCATGCTGCTCTCACTCACTCTCTCTTCCTGGATTTATGTGTTGTGTTATCACAATACAGATTTTTTTCTCTCTGAGAACGATTACAGTGATGGAGGTCGGCGATCTGGTTGTAGCTCAGCAAACTCATGCGTCATGCCTCCGTTACAGTCGCAGATGGAGGAGACGTTAATGTGGCTCCGACCACAGAACGTAATTCGGGCATAAATTGGTGAGCGAAGATCATGCTCACATCTAGATTTTATTTTAATTGAATGTACAGTACAAAATTATAGTTATGTATCTTGATGCATTTTAATAAGAGAAAGAAAAAAAAATGGGATCAGGCTAGCAGGTGGTAGGGCTAAAGATCTCATATTGTTCGGTCATTAAGGGTGCATACATGAGCGTGAATAACTTTGATTCCTGCAGATTGGGCAGCACTTGATGCTGACTTGTTTCCTAATCAGAGCAATGCTAATGCAGAAAGCCAGTCCTGATGAGCTGCAACCTGCTGGTGCACAAGTCCCTGGGCTTGGGTTACAGTCTGGTCGGAGTTTCACATGGTCTTCCCGCAATACATGTGGGTTTTGTCCAAGTTTTCTGATTTCAAAACCATCCTGAGGACAGACTCCGGTTGACCAACACCCTGTCTAGGATAAAGCTATTGCTAAAAAAAAAAAAAAAAAAAAAAAAGTGAGTGAATAAACAATGAGGCACAATGAAGATTTCAGCCTGTTTATTTCTAGAAATACTTTTGTATTACACTCTTTTGTGCTTCAGTGCCGTAATCTCTGAGGGCTGATCGTAATCGGTTGTGAAGAGAAGAAACACAGAAAACTTTCGTTTCCAATGAACTCGTTCGAACGAGGCGCTCGGTATCGGTTGGAACAATCGGTAGGAACCACAGGGCTGAAAAAAAAAAAAAAAAAACACAATTCAGCAAGCTGGTCGATGGCATATTGATCACAGGATGAGCAGTTTCAGGGTCTCGGTGTCTGCGGGCGGAGTATCGACGCTCGACTAAAACGGACACGGTTCAGCCTCGCAGTCAGTTTCTCAAAACGCGTCTCTTAATTGCAGGCTAAATAATTAAAAGGTATAGAACGGACAAGGTTCTGATCTGTTTACACGTGTTCTTTGCTGAAGTGTTTACATGTTAACTGTGTGTGTGTGTGTGTGTGTGTGTGTGTGTGTGTGTGTGTGTGTGTGTGTAATGCTGAGTCTGGGTTTAGTGCACCAGAGAAATCCAAACCTGGGTCTGTTTATTTAAGGTGACTCGGTTAAGGGTCACAGAGGGACCAAAACAAAAAGTTGTATGACGACGCCAGTGGACAGTGACCCAGTGCCACACGTGAACCCGAAACGATTTGTGCACGTGTTTTGAACTCCGATAGTAACTGACCCCATTTGGAAGCCACCCCCCTACCTCCTGTCTCATGTCATGATTAATGAAGGTTTTGAGTTCATGGAAGTGAAGTACATCTTGTGTAATCAACACGTCTGTGTTTGATTTACAGTAAAGATCAGTGCACTGTATTTTGTAAGGATGTCTCTGAATTTTTTTAATAATTAAAAATAGCACTTTTCATTTGTGGAAAATAAATAGACCTACTGTATAAAGTAAACCGATGGTGTGAGCTGGTAAATGCTCAGATGCTTTTAAAACCAAACCGTAATAGGATTAATAAAAAAAAAAAAAATTTAGTTTTGTACTGTTGACTCCACATTATTTTATCGTTTTTTTTGTTTTTTTTTATACCTGCAATGGAAATCAATGGATGATTTATTAATTCATTAATTTGCTATCAAGTCCTAATTGAAATTTATTGCATAAAATATTGTGTATATTGCATTTCAATAGATTAAAATTAGACAATAATAATTACAATTAAAATGATAAGATTTTTTTGATAAAATGGGAAGTTTTTGATTCAGAATTAATTCAAACTATTTAGTTAAATATTAAAAATTATAAAGTCGACAAATTCCTTAAAATCAGATCACGGCTTTAGCAGGAAATACAAGTCTCTTCCGTCTTCCATAACTACATGCTTTGTGCAAAAGTATCACTTCTTCTTCTTCTTTTAAGTTTATGGCCTGTCGGTGCAGTGTCGCCACTCAGTGGATTGGAGTGTGGTGCATTAGATGGGCAAGAAAATTTTAAAACAATCAAAAACGCACAGCATTTCAATGTTCACTAACTGCTTTTAAACAGTAAACATTAGTGCTATTGAATTGAGTATAGTTAAAAATCGCAACCCGAATCAGATTGAATCAACAATCTGAATGATTCACAGCTGTGGTTTTCTTTTTTCTTCTTGCCACCGTCACATCTAGATTGCTTATTAGAGATCTGTATATACAGTGAGGCTATTTTGTGATGATGTATATTGTTAAAAGAGCCACAGAAATAAAATTGAAAATTTCCGGGCAGATAAATGCAGTAGCTCGTCCTCGGCAGTTCATTTCAGAAGCAACGCGCGTACGTTAATGTGTCTGTGCATGCGATACTGCTCAGAAACTAAATTATACATAGAACGATGGAGGATCTTGAGAGAGAAGAAGAAGAAGAAGGAGGAGGAGGAGGAGGCTGAGAGAACGCGAAAAAGGAAAGAGTGTCACAGCCATGTGCACAGCAATTTAAATTTTAATTGCCTATATTTATCTTCCCTGTGCAGTGTGACGGGCTGATAACCGGGCCCGATAGCGCTGTTTGTGAAGCACCGGCACCAAAATGATACGCGAACTGAAAGGAAGGAAGGAAAAGAAGGGAGAGCGGAAAAACAGAAGGAGCACATTTAATTCTGCGCCATGGTCTCCCACGCAGTTCTAACAACTCCCTGCGTGTCCCAGACTGAGAGTGGAGCAGGAAGAAACTTTCCTCACTTCATAAATTAAACATCTTATCACGCACAAACTGGTTTGTGACTGGCTGGTCACATCCTACCATTTAACGAACGAGTTCCTGTTGAAACGGGTGCAGTGGGCTTTGTTTGGGTAGCAGTGGGTTTTCGTCACGCCGCCGAGCGAACCTGATCGAGATGTGTCCAGAGGACGAAGAAGTGTTTTTGTTTTTATTTCTAACTGGGTAAAGTTGATTCACACCAGTTTGAAAGATGGAAGTGCAGTATTCATTTTCCTAACACCATCATTGTTATTCTTATTAGTATAAAGACCAGATAAATGATCAATGATCAATGATCAGATAAATCCACACTCTAAAGAAATAGATTTTTATTTGATAACATTCAAGCATAAAACCCTTGCCTTAAGAATTGTAAAGTATTGTAGAAGACTCCAAGATGTCACCAAACATTAAATCTTTGCCCTAAAAAATCAAGATAGTATTGGAGAAGATTTAATGATGTCACCAAACAATGAATCGGTAACCTAAGATTTCAAAATGATATAGTAGAACATTCCGAGGTGATGTCAGAATTTTGAAATGTTGCCCTAAGAATTAAAATGTATCGTAGAAGATTATGTGGTGTCACCAAACATCAAATAGTTTCTCTAAGAATTAAGATACTATCATGGTAGATTCAGTGGTGTCTCCGAACATCCAGTCGCGTTGACCTTAGAAACAAAATTTAGAAGATTCAGTGGTGTTGTCACGATATTTAGTCGTTATACAGTAATGTGCAAAAGTCTTAGGCACCATATTATATGCTGTACCAATATTTTTATCTATGTTTATCATGTCTGCATAATTATGTACAAAATCATTCAGTATTTCCATATATATAACTTAAAAATTATTAAATAAATAACATTACAGGAGAATATATGCATGGCTGTAAAGAAAAAAAATATATAGTACAAGACAGACCAGTTTTTAGACGGAAACAAAAAAAAACAAAACCTATTGTACGCTTCTGGGATTTGCATAAAAATAGAAGGGAGCGAGTGTGACAAAGTTACCAGAAGAACTCATATTCTCCAGCAAGCTCAGTAAAACCTAACAACTGTTTTCCTATAAAACAGACTTTTGTACAGTACTATAAGTAAAACAGTTCCTCCAGGGTCCGGGTTCGATTCCCGGCCAGGCTCGATTCCCGTGTCTGTGTGCTTGGAGTTTGCATGTTCTCCCCGTGCTTGGTGGGTTTCCTCCGGGTACTCCGGTTTTCTACCCATAGAGTGTGTGTGTCCTGCGATGGATTGGCACTGCGATGGATTGGCACCCTGTCCAGGGTGTACCCTGCCTCGTGCCGTAAGTCTCCTTGGATATGCTCCAGACCCCCTGCAACTCTGTATACAAAATAAATAAGGTGTCCTGGGATAGGCTCCAGGTCTCCGCGACCCTAAATACAGGATAAAGCGGTATAGATGATGAGTGAGCGAGTGACAGTTCCACAAAAAAAGCCACAAAGTCCGAGGCGTTCTGATTGAATGAAACGTGCCTCGTTTAATTTTTATTATTATTATTATTTTTTTTTACAGCAGCCCGGTGAGCCTCAGGTTCCTGTGTGTGGGCAGCTGCAGACGTTTAGAGGTTTCGATCCGATGTAGTTTTCCCACATAATGTCTCTGACCTTGCTCTATTAGCTCTTGCTTTTCCTGGAATCTGTTAAATTAACGGCGAGTACGGCCATCTCGTCCTCCTGTCGCACTCCATTATTTTTCTGTGGATTTTTCCTTAATTAAAGATTTAAGCTTTCAAGTTTTAAAGTGCGGCACATTTACCTTGGTTGACTTTGCCCAAGCTAAGCAAAGTGAGCTAATATTTTAATAATCGACTACTTTCCTGACTGTGCATGCACTGTGTGTGTGTGTGTGTGTGTGTGTGTATGGGCAGTGAGATGGAATGAATATGCTCTAGTTCATGTCACAGGACACAAACTTTATCATTAACGCTCCTCTTTTTGCCCTTATTGCTCAGTCTCAGTCATTCCGTTTGCTCACCCTCTCTTTCCGTTTATTTCACCGTCTCGGTTTCTCCTTCTAGAAGAGCCCAGCCTTGTTCAACACCCTTTATTGTGGTCTGGCTGGTTTCGTCCCGAGCTCTTTGGGCCTTTTGTTCAGATGTTGCTTGAATGAGAAATCCCAAAACCATGTGGTAGTTTCGGGGAACTCGTAACCGCTTGGGTTTTTATTTTTTAAGGAGCTAATTGAAAAGCAGCGCAGGGCGTTGGAATTTGCTAAAATATCAAAGTTTTTTTTTTTTTACCTCCGGTTATACATTTATGCAGTTTGGCTTTATATCCTATTATATTTCTTAAACATGAACGTTGAATTTTCAGCCTGGGCTAATTATGAATTTATCATCTATGTCTGCTGAGGAAGTAAAAGCTCCAGACGGCAATCGTCTGTGATGGAAACATGCTAATGAATCCGTTATAATCCATCTCCATCAGGTGGCGCCTCAGCTGATGTATGTAGTGCGGCAGGCGGCGGGATTCAAAATGAGTAGCGCGTGCTAAGATGAAAAGATCTATAAGTCGTTAAATTATACAAAAGTTAGTTTCACCCGAGTAATCCTATGGGATGAGAGACATTTCACAAGTGGTGATATATATTGAGTATAACAGCACTGGGACGTTTAACTACAGTCGACCCACGATATTCGTGTGGGTTACGTTCCCAGACTACCCGTGAATTTTGGATGTCGTCAAAAACAATGTCTGTTTTTATGTTTAAACCCTTATATTGTTCTTGATAGTTTAGCGTTAAAAGCATGAAAAATTAGAAATCGTTAATTACAGTAACTGTCTTCTGTATGTTAAATTACGTCAGCTGCACAGATCTGATAACGTTATGTCATTTTTAAACAACACTGTTCTGTTTATAAGTAAAAAGTTAGCTATCTTCTAACACAAGGCTGAATCCTAAATCTCTCTCTAACTCCTGATCGAGGACAAGTCTTAGGGCTTGTCCACACGGTGACGCGTTTCGCTGTATATGTATACATTTTTTATCGTATTGGCGTTTCGTCCACACGGATCCGGCGTTTTTTTTTTTAAACCGGGTCTCAAAGTGGATAAATCTGAAAACGCCACCCTTGCGGTTTCGTGTGTACGGCCAATCCGTATATTTTGTAAAACGATGATGTCATCACATCACGTGTCGGCTGCGTCACACGTAACAGCAACAACAATAATGGCGGACTACATGATTGTGTTCGTGTTGCTACAAAGCCTGCTAGCTTTATTACAGCAAAATCTATTGCTTCTATGCAACTGTTATGAGCAACAAGCGATAATGGACAACACAATCTTGGTTCGTATACAGCGCGCAAGGTTATGCGCATGCTCAAAGTCGTCTTCTCCGTGTATAGTGTATCTCTATGACAGAATTACAGCGCCCCATACTGGTCTGGCATATATACTACACCGTTTTCAGTGGTTTCGTGTGCACGCAGATATTTCTTGAGACGACGCTGTGTTCACGAAAAAAAAATGATCGGATAGGGAACGCACCGGCTTCGTGTGGACGAAGTTTTAGTGTGTGGAAAAAAAAAAGGGATTCTACACCCTACGTAGTGCACTTAACTTTCTATTTAATGGTAATTGGGATTCAAGGCCAGAACCCTGAATTTAGCTGATATTCTGAAGCGGGAAAAATGGAAGTAGAAAAAATAAATATTGTACGTCTTTAAGACTGTCTGCCACCACCACTGCCTCACATCACTTTTTTGGGGTACATAGTATCGGTAAGAATTTAAAACTACTTTCATCCCTGTTAATTACACTAGCTGTCAATTGTCATCTCCACCAGTCGCGGTTAGACAGTCCCGCTAGTCATGGAAGGATATGCTGTTATAATCTGTTAAAATAAAAGCAATCACACCTACATAACAGCCCGTGCTGTTGTACTAAATATCAGCACAGCTGTAATATCTTTAGTACTCAAAGTATGTTCTACGACCTCGTCACAGCCGTGCTGATATTCAGCACAACAGCTTTCCCTTTCATGTGATACTGCTTAATCATACAAAGCAAATTTTGTTAGAGTCGAAGCTATTAATCTGAGTTGTGTGTTCAAATGAGCATCATTAAAAACCATGTTAGACTTTCTGTGATGTCTAACAAATCATCTTATCATCATCCTAAAAACAGGTTTGTTTCTGGCTGCTCCGCCGTGATTGCAGTGAAGATGCTGAAACCAGGATTTTGTCTTATCAATTAGCTTCAAATTCGCAGGTCTAATTTCTCCAAGGACACACCAGAAATTACATCAGGATAACTCCTGGACTATTAATTTGTTATTGGATTAGCACGTTTAAAATTAAAAAAAGCACCCGTTGAGACGTACCGACGGTTCGGGAAGCGAACGAAACGTAACGAGCTTTCATGTTTTGTATGTTTTCGCGTTATCGTGGTAGAAAATGTTGCCTTTCTTCTCTTGTTTTGGGGTTTTTGGAGACCCTCAGGGGAAGAGTCTCTCGTTTCCTCCCCTCTCTCTCTCGCTCTCTCTCTTTTAAATATGCAGCCTAAATAACAATTAATGTGGATAAATGTTCTTAATTAAGTCCTACAATAGGAGTTTAACTGTCGCTTATTGGGCGTTAAATGAATCCAGGGTCGCCAAGCTGCCGCTTCAGTTATCCTCCCTGTGAGCTGATGGGAAACACGATCGCGGAGAGAAAATGATATTTAATGGAAGGAGCTTCCCCTGCCGGTCATGATTCCAGTTTTATTCGCATGCTTGATTTGCTGGTGTAACGGCGGGTGATAAACAGATTAAGTGAAAGAGAGGCGATAGAGATACTGTACCTGTGTTTTATATGATACTGTCGCTAAACGGTATGATATTGTGTGTTAGTTAAGGAATAAATCACTACAGGGTGGTGCTGTACGAGGACAATAATCAGTGATGCTGCTTAATGTCACTCAGAGATCCAAGTCATCTTTCTAAGAATAACACGTGGTTTATATCTCTTATATGATTTCCCGTCATTTCTGTGAGTTTTATTATGTAATGAACAAGGCGTGCTTTTACATTTTTTTTTTATCAGTTTATAGGTACATTTTATAGTGTGGAACATCCGTGAAGCGTGTTAGTTATCGCTGTTATCACTTAAGTTATAAAAAGTAGCTTGTAACGTTACCAGGAAACCACAATTTTAGGACGGTGAGAAAATGTCTAAATTAATATCTTTATAGAAATCTTCACTGTACAGTGTTTCCCACACAGAGTATATACGCAGGTCGGCTGCACAAGTAGAATCAATCCCTGATTGGCTTTTGTGGGAGCACTAGGTACATCTCAGCCCTCCCCTGTGCTACACACACATTTAAGTGTCTAGAGAAAGTCCACCACAATGTTCATCAAACATATTTTATTTGACTGTAACTCTTTTACTCCTTTGAGGAACTTGTTGAATTCTGTTGACACTTTTAAAAGCGTTTTTAAACAAGCAAATCCGAATGTAGTTTTAAGGTTATTAGAAAACATTTAGTTTAAACATCTTATCTAGTTTTAATACTTAATAACAAAACTGACTCTCGCCTTCAATATAGTTGTAGAAGCTGCCATGCATTAAAAAAAGAAAAAAAAAAAAAACGTAATGCTTAAAACTTAAAAGCGGCATGGATTCGCATTTTTAACACGTCATTGGTCAATAATCGATTAAAAAAAAAAAAAAAAAAAAAATATATATATATATATATATATATAATATATATATATATATAATATATATATATATATATATATATATATATAATATACATATATATATATATATACATATAATATATATATATATATATATATATAAAATACAGAGTACAAATATATAATATATATAAATTATAAATGTATATAAATTATACAGAAATCCTGTTTTGACGGAACAGGCTTCAAACTGTGCATTTGGGTTTTCTGATGTCATGTAGAGCCAAAGTTAGAAATACTTTTAAGTCACTATTATTATTATTATTATTATTATTATTATTATTATTGTTATTATTATTAGGTCACAGAAACCACAAAATCAAAATGTTGTGTTAAAACTCACATGTGTTAGTTGCTAGTCGTATGTATGTATATAGCACTTCCATGCTGTCTCGTTCCGCTCGCTGCCACTGCAGGTACTGTATGTTTCGGACCTGAAACTCTGCTGTATTCTAAACATGATATTGAACATGTTTATTTTAGAGGTTAGAGTTTTCTCACTGTTCTAACCTTACAAAACCCGAAACCTAAATCGCTTCACCACTTTTCCTTTTCACTTCTCATTGAACCTAATCGTTGTATTCGGGATTCGATCTGTAAGACTTCGGCACAGGAGCGTGCAGCATGAACTGTTGCAGAGACGCCTCCATCTGTCTCCTCGCTCGGACCACGTTTCCTCCCCAGTGCTCATCTCACACAGGATATAATTAGATTACGCTTGGATGGAAGTGAATGCGTTCTTCACTGTAGTTAGTGTTCTCACTCTCTCAGGAACGACTGAAGGACGACTTCCCACTTAACGGCATTACTGTTGCAGAAGAGCCGCCTCGATTACGGAGCGGCGTTAAAGGCATTATCATGGCGTCAAGCCGCGCTGCTTCATGAAAGGCAAAAAACATTTTCTTTTTAAAGTGGTATCTTTTTGAGTTCAGTCAAAACGGTAGCCGCCTCGTGAATCACTGAATTGTAAGACCTTGTGTCTAAGAATGTGTTGCGCGTTCCTGTATTATTCATGTCCTTTAAATGTCAGGACACATCGGGGTGTTCATTCTCAGCCCATGCCTCCTGAGCATAACGCGGTGACTGGATGAGTGCAGATGTCCTCTGTGGAGCCTAAACTGAATAAAAAAGTCTTTTATAGTGGAGACAGAGTTGTAGAATATGTCCATATGTCCATAAGCGATCAATAATGCATCAATTGTCAATACAATAGAGGAATCCAAGTAGAGTATTAGGAATTGCAGCACTGTGAAAAAGTATTTACCTGTATTTGTCTTTGTTTATTTATTTATTTTTGCATTTATTTGCATATTTGTCACACATAAATGATTTAGATCATCAAAAAAAAAAAAATAATTATTAAGGTTTTGGATTGCCGTAGACAAACTTGTTAGCTTAACCCTCCTAATTTGGCTGAATTAAAACTATTGTGCAAAGAAGAGTGGGCCAAAATTCCTCCACAGCGATGTAGAAGACTCGATTGCATTGAAGTTTAGAGGGCAATTACTTTTTCACATAGGCCCAGGCAGGTTTGAACAGCTTTTTGGTTTGGACAGCTACGTAAAATCATCATTTAAAAAACGCTATTTGGATTTATTAAGGTTATCTTTGTGTAAAGTAAAAATTTGCTTGATGATCTGAATGAAAAAAAAAACACAACAGGTAGGGGACAAATAATTTTTCACGGCACTGTATAAGTATTGTGCAGTATGTGTTTTCTAACAAGCCTCTAGAAAAAGAAAATTGGGGAGAAAAGTTTATTAAGTCTACCAAAGTGTTTTTTTTATACAGCATTATAATGTTGATCAGTATCTTTCGTCTATAGCATTTATCATGTGTAGGGACCCTAATTATGGATGTTTAAATTATTTAGAAACAAACAACACTCTGTACTGTACAAGCGTCTGTGTCGCAACGCACACATTTCTATAGACGTTATATTCAATCGAGAGACGTCCACTTTAATAAACATCTAGAAGAACCGTCATCACAGGTGTCCTTTATGATGGACGAAAATGTGATGGATTAAAGCTGAAAGTGGAAACAATGGAGGAAAAACTCGCATAATACAATATGTCATACAGGTATTATAAGACCGAGATGTAGCACAACGCATTCTCCAATCAGAAAGATTTTTATACTACTATTTTCATTTTTAATTCATATTTAAAGAAGTAGATTTAGCTGTAACTTTAGTGCTTCTCAAGCTTTTTTGGGGGGGATCACGTACATCCCTCGTGCACCCTGGATTTACTTCATTAAGTATTGAAATGCGCTCAGTAATATTTTACGGTGCTGTAGAGCTTTCTATTTCGGAACTCGATCATCATCAGAGGTAATTATGATGCCTGGACTGTTAACTGTCATAAGTTTAGGATGTAACGCAGCTTGTCATTAAAATCGGCGTAACGAATTCACAGACACGATTTCCGAGGTGGTAGAGGTGTAACACACACCAGGTCGTGCAGTTTCAGTGTAACAATCAACTTCACGGTGATGATAAGGGCGTGTCGTTTGATCTTTGAAAAAACAAAAAGATGATTTCTTTTAGATTCATGAGAGATTTCGGTGATGAGTCATGTGACCTCTCTACGGCAGACACTTCAAAGAAAAGAACAAATTCCATTCCCCTCGTTCCAAGGTGCTTTTTCTCAGCTTGTTACCATGGAGATAAAGGGAGATTCACGCAGATGAGTTGCTCATCGCTATCCAGCTCCGACAGCTGTGATGATGCACCGACGCAAGGTATGATGTCACCAACCAGAGTGTAGTTGTTTTCATGTAATTATGCGTGTTGTGTCTTGCGTATCGCAACACAATAAGGCTTTTCAAATGTGCCAATTTATTTATAGGGTCTCGGGGGGGTATTTTCAGTTTTCAGCAACATAAGCTGTAGTAAATCAGGTCAATTCCGAGGCAGGTTTGTACACGCTTTCTCACTCTCTCTCTCTCTTTCGCTCGTATTCTCTTTCTCCAGGTGCGTAAAGTTTACATGCAGCAAGCACAGGTTTACTAATCTGGGGCATAATAACTTGTTAGCAAAAAGTGTGGCAGCTAATCAGCAAGACGAGTGTGGAAATTATCTTCTCTTATAATAAAATGTCAATATCATTTTTAGTTATGTTCAATGTTGTGGAACATTCTTCTTCTTCTTTTACTTCTTTCGGTTGCTCCCGTTAGGGTCACCACAGCTGACCATTTATCTCCATCTAGCTCTGTCTACCACATCTTTCCATGTCCAACCACATCCACAAACCCCCTCTTGGGCCTTCATCTTCTCTTCCATCTCTAACATTTTAACATATATGAAACAAATTAGTTCGTATTAATTATTCAGAAGTGATGGGTCGTTCATAAATGATTCGTTCTTTTTGAACGAATCTTTAACGTGACTCAGAAGAACGAGTAGTCTCGGTGATTGCTTTGTTCATTTTCTCCTGGGCACAGTGCGCAAAGCATCGCAAAAACCATCGTAGGTTATGTACAGGAAACAGAATTGAGCGATTCGTTCTCAATGACTCTTCTAGTCCGAGTCGTTCGTTCCTTTGCCACATGACTCCCATAGACGCTATGCAGTGCAGTAGATTCAAAAGAACGAACGACTCAGACTCGAATATGAGAGGTGAGATGCTCATTCTGTTTATTATAATATGTCCTTAGCTGCATTGTAATATTTAATTACTGGAACTATAGCCGAAATTTGTATATGTAATTGTTTTTATTTTTATTATCAAAAGAACGAAATTAACTAAATGACTCAAAAAAAGATTTGTTCATTTTGATAAATGAGATTCAAAGAACCGAGTCACTAAAATGATTTAAACTTCCCATTACTATTATTCAGTTCTGTAAAACTTTTTAGCGTACTTTACAAAAAACGCTAAATAAACATTTCCTTCTTTTTTCCCCTTTTTTGTGATTACACATTTTATTTACATGTGTACACAATTTTTTTATAATTTATGCATGATTGAATTGAAACAAACACTTGCATTCCTCATACCATGGTACAGTTAGTTACCCAGCACCCTAATCGCGAGTATTTTGGCGTTTTTCAGGAGAAATAAACTCACAGATGACAACGAGGTAATATTGTTCGTCTTTTCAGTTCAGTACTGTACGTCTTGGCGAATCTTGGCAAATCGAATCGGCACCTGGGTGTCATGATGATATCGTATCAGGAGGTTCCCATGCTCACTGCCCAAGCTCAGGATTAGACAATTCACCAGCGGACATTAAGTTTACAAAACTGTGTGTTGTGTTGTGTGTTACCCCTTTATATTGTACATGGACAAGCAGTCTGTATAGCATGAAGGGAAAAAAAACTCCACAGCTTAAAATGGTCAAAGGTCTGAGGAAGTGCGCTGAGGAAGATATTTGACTTTATGAACTTTGAAAGCTCAGCAGTCGCCTGGTGATGTCATCTCGTGGTTTGGAAGAAGGGAGTGCATTCGGGATCTCTGTGTAAGAGCGTGTAGCCTCCTCCCCCTTTCACTCCCCCCAAATCCACATCCACACATAAGAGAAATCTGTTCTTCTTAGTCACTGAACATGCACATGGACACGACAGAGACCCAGAGTTTGTGGAGTAGATGGTTCTTTATAATACAAGCTAAATGCACTAAAAAAAAGTCCCAACTTTTATTTCCTATAAGGAGAAAGGGTATTACTTAGTACTGACTATCACGATGTATCTGATTTAAATCCGTTTTAGTTTTAACACAAGACATGCATTATGACAAAATAGCGTCACAAAAATAGCGACAGCGGCTAGCAAGACGAGTCATGACGCTCCTACAAGTCTGTTGCGAATGCAATCTGATATAAGCATGAGACAATCTTAAGCTTGGACTCGATTAAGCTTTTTGCTTTTGTTTGGCTGTTGCATGCTGTAATCTTTCCTAATACATCACGAGCCAGGGATTTTACACTTGCTACAGCTGTAACATCTGGTTCTTGCTTTTGTACAGCACAAAAAACTTTCCCCTGCGTTATTTAATTGTTTAAGCCTACAGCGTTTCCAGCACGCTGGAATTTTCTTCATCGCAGCAAACAAGACTCGTATTTCGACCCGAGTTATTATTTCTCTTAGAGTTTTATCGTTACCGGTTTACACTGCACTAATTTTGTGTTTTTATTGCAAGACATCTGCGATGATGAAAGCAGTTCCTGTCATCTAGACGAGTGGAGAAATAGTGATATGCTGCGCTCGGAGACGGTGATTCATGACCCCAGTGGTGGATTCTAATCTGATTTTAGGGCGAACAAACATTCCTATTTTTGTAGAAAGACTTCGGTACGTACGGGCGCGATGATCAGGTGTAGCTCGGATAGTTTCGTCCGTATAGTGGTGTAATAATAATATGATATAGTATATATTTCGTCCATACATTATAGATATAATCCATTAGCTACACTATTTTTCATCCCTGTAGTATTATTACCGTAAGATAATATAAAAGTAACAGTTATATAAGTAGGTAACATAAGGAATAATAATAACTGTAACAAAACTGTTGCTTTTATTAATATAAGGAGTGTCATATTTTATCCCCCCCACCTTTTTTTCTTTTCCTGTTTTAAATCTTCCCCCTGCATCGCCAGTGCTTCAGGCGGTTAAGAACGTCTTGCTTTGAACGCTTGCATGTAGAAGACGTCAAAGCCGGTCTGCTCTTGAGCTCACCATTTGCACTTCACTTGCACGTCTGTGTGTCTGAAGACTCACTCTTCTCATCATTCCTCGCCCTCATCGTGCCCTGCCGGATTAAAGAATCTCTTTTAGTCTGGCTGCCAGACCGTCGGTGGTGCACGGATGCAGTTCTGATCTTCTCCCGATTCTCCTTCATGACAAGGCATCGGTTGTCTCTGCAGACTGATGAAAGTGTGTGTGTGTGTCTGTGTAGGAGCCAAGTGGCTCTCGTGCTCTCCCTCTCTCTCTCTTTCTCTCTCCCTCACTAATCCTTGTGCCTTTGTCTGAAGGGATCAGTGATGAGGAGCCGCTCTTTGATCGCGTCCGTTCAGGATCTTGTTCAACAACATCTCCCTGACAAAGCACTTCCACTTATTGAGAGATGAGTGTCTGGTTCAGACCTTCTTCAGGCATGCACATTCCTTTACTATCCTTTACTTTCCATATAACATGAAGCAGAAATACAGAAAGTGGATTGGTCTGTAATGGAGAAAAAAAAAATCTATTCAGTGATGTATCAGGATTTGTTTGTGTGGTGATTCTAGTATCGCCAAAATCTATTTATTTATATATATTTTTTCATTATGTATTATTTTAAATTTATTTCCGTTTGAGGCGGTAAAATGTTGCAGTTCCTACAAAATCCTGCAGGTGGTGCACTCTAAACTATTCACAAATTAACAGACAGCACAGCATCCTGTGTTGTAGGTTTGTTAAGTTTGTTTAGAATGAAAAAAAATCTAATCTAATTTATATCAAATTGGGATAATTATAAAATCGTGATAATTACAGAATTGCAATACAAAACGAATTGCCACCTAGGTATCATGATAATATTGTACCACTTGGTACCTGGTGATTCCCCTCCATTGTTTGTAATGGCAAAGAAATAGTCCCCAAAACATGCCTGTCTGTCTGTATTGGCTAAGTATATCTTAAACTCTTAAGTTTCTTAATTGGTTAGATATAGAATAGGATTAAGGTCCTAACATCCAGATTTTTTTTTCGTTATGGTCCACTAAAGAATTTAACAACATTTGTATCTTTTTCAGAATATAAAAAGCCTTTATTTATCAGTAGATGTACCCACAACCTCGTTCACATGGAATTTAATTGCTCACTCAAAAGAGCATATTAAAAAATGTACAAAGCCATCTGTTGAATTTTGGAATTAACTAAAATCTTCACTTGTTATCGTGAAGTGTGCAGAATGTTCACTTTATTAAGTAGCACATTTTACTTGCACACTTAAACCCAATTAAAATTTTTACAACTTTACAGTTTTATTATATCCATAGATAAATACATTATAGCACAGAACTAAGAGTTCGCTTGGATGTGGACCGAGACCACACTGCTCACTTTCTGTCAGACTCGGTTGACGTTTTTTAGTCCACGCCAAGTGGAGTGCGAGTGCTGTTGTTCTCACCTGCCTAAACAAATTAAAAGTGTGAAAAGGAAGCGTGGCAAGAAAATTAGTTCTATTGCGTATTACATTTGACTGAAAATTAAATTTAGCAGTTAATTAAACACATCCCAAAAACAGCCTGGTCTTGGGTTCAGTGAACGTGAATGCGAGTTTGTTGAAGAACCCAGCAGGGTGATATCGGGCAATTCTTGTTAAAAACGTTTAAAGAAAACACTTATGCAGTTGCCCAGGCTCCCACTGCAATCAGGAGCTTAAGAGCAAGCAGAACAGATTCAGACATGATATAATTATTCCTGCATGATGTGCATTTAAAGAGATGATACGCTTTATAATTATAAATTGCCTCATTGGTTGCGTTTCGTATGCAGTAGATCGGCTTTGGCGATAGTTTAGATATGAAGAGTGCAAATCCTAACCCTTAATCGTCTCGCCGTAACTTTAGGATGCTCAGCATTCTGATGTGCGCATCATCGCTTCACCTGTACACTCGGCGCTCTGCTGCTCATTAGGTAGCGTAAACGGTGCCCCCGGTGATTGAGTAATTATTTATCCCGGCTATGGAGACGAATATTTTAATGAAGCTGTGCATGCACGCCCAAGAGTCAGATGAGTAATTAAGGGGCTGTTTTCCATGCTAATGACATTAACCATCTCTGAGGTAATCACGGAGAGAATACTAGAGTACTTACAGCTGCACGTTCATACACGCACTCACGCGAAACATACTGTAGACTCGAATGAGGAAAAAAAACAAAAAAAACTCAGATCCAGCGCACTTCTTCACTTCGGGTCAGTTTCAGACGTGCGGCATGGAAAGAATCAGGAAATGATTTAATGCGCTGAAACTTTATACGAGCTTCGTTTCCCTCTACCGCGTTGAAAGGAGTGTAAATATTTGCTGCTATTGAATTATACAGTATGAGTGGAGCGGTGTTGCAGCTCTGTTGTTATCTTACTGTAGTAAAAAGAGTAAAGAGTGGCAAGGAAGATTGTTATAACTGAAGGGGTAAACGCACAGTACAAATATTTACAGGCCACTTAGTGCAGCGATTTAATGCTTAAAGGTTGTTAATGGAAAACGGGACGGTCTGGCGTCCCACAGGGGTGGATTCTGCCTCCTGGATCTACCACGACCCTTATCAGGATAAAGAGGATCCTGAAGACAGATGACGATGACGCGCTCATCCACTAATGCCAGTTCGGGATTCTTTACAAATGACAAAAGCATGTCTTCGCATGTCCTGGTGAAGTTAGAGACGAAGCCAGGGGGGGGTCGATTCAAGAGGAAGATTGTTTAACATTGTTGTAGATGGAGGCAGCTCCAGGCACTCGCAACCCTGCTGTCATAAATAGCACACCACTGATTCACAGGAGTTACTTATTCTCTGCAGGTCTTTTTGTGACATTCATTAACCCAGAAACTGTAGCTTTTATTTAGCCATTACTCGGTCTCCTCAGGATTTCAACTCCTTTACTGAGCATAAAAAAAAATCAGTCATTTTGAGGTCATCATGGCCCGGGCATAGCGGAGCCAGCCTGACCACAAGAGACCCAGAGAATGTCTGAAAAGCATTTCAGGCAATCACACAGTGGCAATTTGTCAAGGTGAGTGGTGGATAATTTTGAAGATGTTTCAGTTCTAACGTCACCACATCAAGAGCCCGTTCTCGAGACGATTAGGAACGAGTCGAGGGATTACGTCAACCTTGCGAATGAGTGCTTGTCCTTGCTGGGAATGGTCGTCCACTTTCACAGCTTGTTCTTTTCCTGATACTCAGCCTCGAGTATCAACTCAACCTTACAAGAAAAAAAAAAACATTTGTTAGGTTCTTGTCATCTTTTACACATCTCAAGGTGTCATCACTCCTGCCATCAAGGTCCACCAGGAACTGCGGTGTAACACTTCTGATTTCACAGTGGCAGTGATCTTTTTTGTGATATCAAGAGTATTAAGCTACACATTTTGTGGTGATGATAATTCTTGATGATGGCCCACAGACTGGTGTGGAGCCTCCAGGGATTCTGATCCTTCCCAATCCACATGCTAACTGTACTGTATGCGAGCTCTTGGAAAATCCCCTCATGAATGGCTGGCCATCTTCAAGATTCCAAACAATTCTAGCTTGCTTTTAAATCACAGCTACGAGACCCTCCTCGGAAATAACTATGGAGAATTTAAGACTTTGTGTGTGCATTTTTCGAGAACCTGAAGGCTGGTAATGGTCTAGCTTTAGAGATCACCCTACTTGCGTACCTCGTTAAACCAGACATGTCAATGATAGGGCAGTGGTTTACTCTGCTATAGATTAGAGCCCTGTTCAGGATGGAGGCATGCATCTAAACATGCCAGAGCATGTAGAAAAAAAACACTCCCAGAAGGTATTTCTGTGCATTTTTCCCCCTTTTACCCAGCAGGTATTTATGAATTATATATTAAGAACGCAACTATCTTTTAAGGTCAGCAGGAGTTGAAATGAAGTCAGGTGTCTCTCATTGCCCTCATTAGGATGGACATCTGGTCTGGACTGAGAGCTTCTCATATTGTCCAGGGCTTGTATCAAAGACATCCTGCCCGTCTTTGTCAGTGCCAATGCCTTAATAGGGTTGGATAGTAGAGGTCATGCCGCCATGCACATGGTGATAAAGATCCAGCGCAAGCTGGTGCTATTTGGCCAGTCAGGACAACACAGGAGGTTAGACAGTAAAACCTTCTGACTCCATATCCAGGAATTGTACCCCTGCAAGGGAAGGGGGATTTAAAGCGGCAGACAAGCAATAAGGCAATAATCTCTGGTAGATTTGCTTTAGATGATGTCTGTAGCAGTACTTTTGATGTTTTGTAGTCGGTACATAGTCACCTCAGACCGACTCCTGGGCCAAGCTGCTTCCAGGTGCTTCATATGAAGATACCCTGGAAAAAAAATAATTTACAAGAGTTTTAACCACCTTCAAAATTTCGCTTCACATCGCTTCCTCCACTGAAGTCCATGTGTCCTCCAGCCCTGCCCTACACACTGGTACTTTTTTTTTTTTTTATAGCATTAGGTTTTGATTGAAGGTCTCTTCTCTGATTTTAAGACAGATGGTGTTTCAACAGGGGGGCTTTGCTTTTGATTCGGTGAAGACACCGAGGGGTTCCTGAGAATCTGCGTGGTGTTTGGATAACGCGATCAGATTTGCATATCGCTTGCCAGCATGCATTATTCATCGTGTCTGCCTCTCCAATTAGTCCAAGTGGAGCCTTTCTCCAGAGAAGGTTTAACATCTGTGTGACCTGGAAATCTTCAAGGCAATTTGGCCAAATGCGATATTCTGCGGCCCTGGAGTTTAGGCGGTTGTTGAGTGGGTGTGTGTGTTTGTGTGTGTACACGCCTGTTTAAGCCAGAACGTACTTCTCCTGTGGGAGATACTTGTGTATGGATGATGATTACAGGGAAACAGGGCACTTACAAAATGCTACATGTGGATCGCAGCAGGCCCTGCCCTGACTTGGCCATTTTCACTTCTTCTTTTTTTTTTTCTCTCCACAGGAAAGTCTTCCCTTATGTATTCTTCATAAAGGCGACCCAATTGTTTTGTTTTTTTTTCGAAATCTTGTACATACATAGAGTCGGCCAAAAAAATGTACACATGCTTCTCTTCTGACGATCACGTGATCAACGGAGAAACATAATACTACACATTGATACCATAATTAAATAGTTAATATATATACTGTATATATAATGTAATATACGGTATATTATATCTAATATAACTATTAAGCATATATCTAAAATAATCAGGTTTAAAGTCATTGTATTTGCCTCACTTGTTACGCAGAGGTTGTTGTTGAAAGCCTCACAGTCTTTGTGTGGTTTATCATTAAGGCAGGGGTCATGCGGGTGACTTATCTCCTGCGCCCTTTTCTCCTCCGATCTCAGGAGGTTTGTACTCCTTTAGTGCCAAGATCCAGAAGTGTACTCCTCTCATTCTGTCTGATACATCGCCTCACCGTTGAGTCGTTTTTTTTTTTTCTTTCCGGCCTTTCTGAACAGCTTCCCGTCCTCTTCACCATCATGCTGTTTTTGACAGACGCTCTGACTCTTTTTACCATCTCGGATCAGTCTTTCCAGACGGCTATTCCTCCTCCCACCTGACTTTCAGTCGTATTTTCCATCCTACTTAGACACAACAACCTTCTCTAAGGAGACCTGTCTTCTTTCTTTGTTTTGCTCTCTTCCTTTCCCAGTAGTCATCTCTGCTCCCTCTTTTTTTTTTTTTTGTTCTTAATCTTTTGGTGTTGCTCTGTAAAGTCTTTGTGAAATGCCGTAGGAAAGCATGATCAGCAGTGTAGGTGTACCTCTGGAGGAGCAAGCTAATACATTATTCTGTGTGTGTTTGTGTATGTGTGTGAGCACAGCAATGCTTCCGGATAGACTGTCAAAGCATGACAGCTTTTTGTTATTTGTATTCTTTCATCTGTTCTTCGATCATATCTTCTTCACTACCTCTCAGATTTGTTTTTCTCCCCCTTTCTTCTCCCCTTTGTCTGTGATTTGTTTGGTTTCTGCTGAAAATGAAGGCAGTCTTATCATTATATGGAACTGTGGCGTGTTTGGAACACCTCCACCACCATCCCCCCGCATCTCCTGTGCTGAATTGATTTAGAGTCAACATTTACATTCACAAGCGTATCACACGAATAGTCATGTAAATACAAATGATGTTGTGTAGAGAACAAATAAACCTGCAACGGGGGCACTGTGTGCCAAATTAGTCCACTGTGCAAAAGTAGGTCTTTTCATCCAATTAAAAAGTGCATAAAAAAAGCTCTGTGAACCAATTAAACACAGCAGAGGATGTACTGTTACCTGAGGAATTGGTAGAGAGACTCGTGTGGAATTTAGAGACTTAAATGGGTTGGGTTTTAATATTGTGTGGCTAGGAAACAGAAACCTAGGCATGGAGTTAACTACTAGTATTACGCTTGAATTATCTCATAGAATCAAAATATTATCTCATGACACAAATAATTGACCTCGTGGCCTTATTATATTATCTCACGATCTCGTTACATTATCTTATGGATAAAGAATATTATCTCATGACACGATTAAATAACCTCATGGTCTCAATATATTATTATTTAATGTCCTTTGTATATCAGTGGGCCTCATTGTATAATCTCATGGCATTACTTCTATATATATATATATACTGTATATATAAAATGTAATTGCCTCGATACACTATGGTGGCCACAATACATTATTTTATGGCCTCAATATTCTCTGGTGCCCCAAAATAATGTTTCCCGGTCTCAATACCGTAGTACCTCAGTTTACAAATGGCCTGCCTTAAGAATTTTCACATTAAGAACAAATTTTGCCTCGACATACGAAGCATTTTCGGCATTTGAGCAACCCAACTGAGCTGAACCGAGTGCTGGCTAAGTTGCGCTTTTATTATTTTTGTCAGTGAAGACATAGCACCATGAGTTCCAAGACTGTTAACATACACGGCAGCAAGAAGAAAACGGAGCTACTCTTAGTTTTGTTTTTTGTAAGCAGCTGGTGCCGAGAGGAATCGTAGATTAGGATTAAGTGTGGAAATATGATTATAGTGTTGGAAATTGGTAATATTGATAATACTCGTAATATTTTTGGTTGGCTGGAACGGATTATCTGAATTTACATGATTTTCTATGGGAAAATACGTCTCGCAATATAAAAATTCGCCTTAAGAACTGATTAAATTTGTGTGCTGAGGTACCACTGTATGTTTGTCTTGTAGCCTAAATAGATCATACTATTAACTCATATACAGACATAAACACAATCATCTTCTGACATTATAGGTTTTTATATAGTGTTTATAGTTAATATTACATATATTATATATGTTGTGACCTCAAAGTATTATCTCATAGCCTTATTACCTTACGTGACCCCACTAGATTATATTCTGGCCTCAGTATACAGTATTATCTCTTGGCCTCTATAGATTGTCTTCAATTTATATTTGAATGCCGCGATATATTAACTCATGACCCAGATATTTTAACTTATCGTATCAATTATATTAAATTGTGACCTCAATATTTTATCATATTGTCCATGTAAGGTCTTATCGTCTTAGTGTATTATCTTGTGACTATATCTTGGCTTTTATCTTTTGGTTTTAGTATATTATCTTGTAATCTTATTAGATTATTGCATGGTCTTAATATTTATCTATTGTCGAGTCCTCACTAGATTATCATGGCCTTAGTGTAGTATCTCGTGAGTGACACAAATATATTAACCTCTGGTCCAGATATATTTCTGTGACCGTATTTTCTCTATGTACTGATTTGTGGCTTTGCTTCAATACCAAAAACCACCGTGTCATCTTAGCGTCTTCGTTGCTCTTTTTGTTTGTTTGTGGGTCTAAAAAAAAAAAAAAAAAAAAGAAAACTCTAATGTGCACGCTTGTTGCTTGAAAAGTTTTATAGCAGAACGGTTTTAAAGTAGTACAGCATTTTTGTATTTTTTTTTGCCGGAGTTCTGGAGAGAGTCCTGCTCTCAGTGCTCTAACACAGCTGATGATTCTCATCAGTTTACTATTAAATCGGAGAAAAAGTGAACTGTAGGCCTTTGTACGGGTGCGCATCCTTACTTAAACCGATGAAGAGACCGCTGTGTCTATAGCACAGTGATTGCAGTCTCGTCATGTGCTTTTGTGTAGCGAATAATGGTTAATCTCGCGTTCGTACCAGCGCATAATGCCAGCGTGTGAGGCATAATGGGTGACGGTTGGAGCTGTGGCACCGGAGTGATTGGTGTTAACAGTAATGCAGTGTGTGGTGTGGTGTGTTGTGCTTGTGTGAATGCTGGTTAATAATGGCATGATGAGGCCGCTAGAATAAGGGCTCTCGGTTCTCAGTTTATTTGTATGTTGGTGTATTTAAGAGCCCGCAAAAGTGTGTTTCGAGTGTCATTGTGTAAATGCCACTTTCGTTAAGAAACTCTTCAGTGTGTAAAAGCTCCATGTCTGCTTCCATGGTTACTGAGACGGGTGTACGTGCAGTCGAATCATGGATCAAAACAAACTTGAAAATTCATTGACCTTTTCAATGAACAAAAACAAAAACAGAAATTGTTCCATGGTTAAGGCTGGTTGATTCCTGCTTACCAGTCGTGAAAGTTATTCACCAGACAGGTCGGGTTGATCATTTATGGCTTCAGCTTGCACCAATTCGAGGTCTACCGTGCCATGATAAAAAAAAAAAAAATGCATTTTTTTTGCAAATGTAAAATTAATAAAGAATTACATGACATCTTGCTCATTTGTTTCGGCACAGATTTGCCCTAAATGACACTTTAGTCCCTCTAGACCCGAGCTAGTTGTGTTTGTCATGAGCGCGTCTCTTCTTCAGCCAGTCTTGATCATAGTGACATCTGGCACTGCATAATCACCCGTACTGAAAACCAGGAAACAAGACGGCAGCGCAGGAAATGAAATCCTCTCTAACAGTAGCAAGCCGTCTGCTATTTCTGTAAAAATATTGGTTACGAATATATGGAATTGAAGGTTTAGGAAGATTTTCCGCTTAAATTATTTTATTTTATAATTGTTTCTTTTCTTCTCTTTCAGTTTCTGTGTCTGAAGAACATCCGGACATTCCTTAAGGTGTGCCATGACAAGTTCGGCCTGAGGAACAGCGAGCTGTTTGATCCCTTCGACCTGTTTGACGTGCGGGACTTCGGGAAGGTGAGTTAAGCCAAATGCCTCGGTCCAGCAGTTATAGATTGATCTGTGCGAGCATTGTATTTATCTGGACACATATACCTTGACGATACGAAACACAAGCGCGAATGTATGGCATCTGGTACTGCTTGCGAGACCTTTCTGGATTTATGTCTCGGTGAAGCTTTCAGGGCTGCGTTATTTTGTACGGGTGTGTCATCAGCCTTGTAGTGAGAAATTTGGAGATAATTTAATATTGATGTATTAGATCTTGAGTTTTAAGTAAGCTAGCAAACATGGCGATATACCTGAGAAGTAGCAAATCCAACAAGTCTCCGACTTATGGTCGAGTTCCGTTCTGCAAACATGCTCGTAAGTCGGATTTGTTCATAAGTCAGACAAAGTGAGTCCTGTACACTGTTGACACACATACAATGTAAGGCATAAAAAAATTATATGTTATTCTATAATAAAATTATATGTTATTATACTGGATTCCCAGTGACGCGGCGGTAAATGGAGCCTAGGAAGGCGTCCGGGGAAGGGACAACACTACACGGTGTTTACTGCGTCCTTGAATGGATGCCATTTTGTCTCAGTGCTGTTTCGACTGTGACCTTTGTTTTATTAGGGATTTTTCGAAAATTTGGATTATTCACCGTCAGGACAGCTTTACAGGACAGACATTTTTCTATTATTGTGCTCCCGGACTGATTCATTGAAAACAGTGAGGCTGCACACACACACACTCTCATACAATATACTGGACTTTAAACGTTTTACACAATTACTTACACACTAAAAATATTGTATATATAATTGTAAATGTGATTATCTGGTGCACTGCAATGTCTATTTTTAATACACCTGAGCTACTTTTGTAAATGTTTGTAGGTCTTCCATCCGTTCATAACTTGAATATTCGTAACTCGGGGACTACCTGTATGGAATTTTTAGTAAGCTAGCTCTTTGTCCGATTATGGTATTAATGGTTTTCAATATTTGTGTCAAAGTATTAAGTTCTGACAGCATAAAAATTTCCATGTCAATTAATCCTGTACACGTGAAGACACCAGATCTAAGCCTAGCCTTTGTTAATTGTGCTCAGATTCATGACGGTGAGTTTGTGAATATTTATTTATTTTTTTGGAGACAGCGCTCGTTAAATAAATCCACCAGATTTGTGTGGATATTCGCTCTAATGACTGCGCTTAGTTCAAGAGATGGAGAAGAATGGAAAGAGGAAGCGAAGTGGGGAATAAAAGAGGGAGGGGTAGGCAAGGAAAGATTAATCGTTTCGCCAGACAGTGGGCTTTAACAGATAATGCAAGGGTCGTCGTGTGCGAGTCAATGAGCTCACAGAAAAACAATATTAAAATCCTCCCGCATGCCGAATCAATCTCGCACACCCTCCAGGTGTCGATGTGAAAAAATTGCGTTTGCGTTGACTCGGAGGTGACGGGCTTGTCTCGCCATTGATTTTCCATTAAAGCCCGGCAATGCATTATAACACATTGGAGAGGACAGCTCAACACTAATGTCCTGTACGTTTAAATCATATGCCCCACTTTTACGCCAGAGATAAGCCGAGCCGGGGCGATGTTCATAACTGAATGATAAACAGCGCTTTTAATTTATCAATACGGTGCTGAACTTTCGCTCCGAGCTGTAATACATAATCATTTCTCAGTCACTCATGTTGACGTGAACGTGATTAAAGACGAGTCTCAATGTCGCATGAATTTCAGGAACAGTCAGGATCAGGCACAGAGACATGCTGTCTGTGTGTATGTGTGTGTGTGTGTGCTGTAGCCAGGTCAAAGAAAGCCATAGTTTCTGTGTCTTCTCTCCTTTTTTTAAATTGTTGTACCAGCTTGTCCAAATGTGCACACGTAACGCCTCATAACCTAGACGTAACTGTAGATTCTGAATCTGATCATGGCAGTTTTCACTGTATAGCTCAGCGATCTTGGCTGCATGAAGGAAGCCATGTCTACAGCAGGGTCTGGAAGGTTTGTCCACCTTTAGAATTAAGACTAGAACTCAATACAACAGCAGTGCAACTAGGAGTTTGATTAAATTTAGTGCTAAAGCGAATTATTTTTTTCTCCAAGCACACTCAAGTCTTACACAATGTGACTGTAGTATCGAAGGCAACACTATTGTTAGACTAATAAAGAGCCTATTTTCTTTACCCTCTGCCTGATTTTTTTATTTATTTTTTTGTTACCACCCACAGTAGTCGATAATTACAACGACAATTCGAAAATGTTTTAGTGAAACAGTAAGCCTAGGACACAGACATTCCACGCACATTATGAAGTTCAGAACATTATTATTTGTCGTTTTTCTACTACTTATTTTGTTTCATAACAGTGGCTCATTTCATCTGTATCTTTTCTGATTTTTATGCCTATTATCATGAAATCCATCCATTTTTTTAACCTGGGCTTGAGCCTGACCTGGCGTGCAACCCCACTGGCCCCTTTAGTGGTTTAGCGGGTGGCGTTTTTGCCTCCCACCTTCAGGACTGATAGTTTGAATCTCACTTTCGGTCTGTTGGCGTGGAGTTTGCATGTTCTCCTTGCGCTTGGCTTGAGGTGGGTTTCCTCTCAAATCCAAAGACATACAATATATACTACCACACAAAAGTTTAGAATCACTTTCTCGTGTTTGTTCTTGATTTTAATTTCTCTCTACACTGTAAAACAATGCTGAAGGCGTCCAAAATATACAATAATCTGTTTTGAACAGTTGATATTGAGAAGTATCTGCTACTCATGCCCCTGTAGCGCGTTCATATGGTGCTGATCTGAGGTGCTGCTTAAGGTTAATTGGTCATTTCTGAGACTGGTAACTCTAAATTAACTTCTCAAAAATAAAAGCAGAAGTAAGTTTTGGTCTTGCTTTCCTGGGAAGGTCTTCATGAGAGCCAGTTTCATCATGGTGCATGACGGCAAGAACTGATCCAGAACAGCTGACCTACAGGTCTTCAAATAACAATTGACTGTTGTTGTTGTAATTGTTAATTTATTACCTAATGTCATGTTTTAATACTATAAGAAAACAATTTCTACCAGAACAAGATTTAAAAAACATATTCTGCGAGACAAAACCAGAAAAACTTTTACAAATTCAATCCAAAGTGCACCTAAAGAATCTAATGTAATGTAATCTTATTCTTCTGGCCAAGACCATGCTATAATGTGATATTTATTTATTTTCATATTTTACTTTACACAACTCTCTAAATCACTTACATGATAACATAATATCAAATTGGTTTGAATAAATCAGCTTAATATTTGATATGAATCTGACATGAAATAGCCCGAGAAGCTGATATGGCAATAAATCCTAATACAAACAAACAAAAATCTAATCTACTTCTGAAATCTCCACTAGTATTGTCGAATGTAGAAAATAAATCGGTAAACAAAAACCAAGGAATTTCCAAGTGATCCCAAACTTTTTAGCGGTAGTGTATGTTGATTGAGATTCCCAAATTGGCTTTAGTGCGATTTGATGTGAGAGTGTGTATGTGTATGTGAGAGTTTTCTGGGATAGGCTCCAGCCCCCCCATCCCTACCCCCCCGCCCCTAGCCATACACAGGATAAACGGTCCCAATAGTGGATGAGTGGATAAAAACTTTAGTCCAGTAGATCACATCAGATCTGAGTCCTAAATATAAAAGTTTTAACTATGTGGAATGTCCTTTCGATCACTGTAATAAAGCAGAACAAGCCACTTGCTGTGCTCCATCAACTCCACTTTGAGAAGCACCAGACTAGTCTATACAACCCTCACTGACCTTGTGAAGAACCTTCCGTAGCCGGCCGTCTCACGGGGACCTTCTCGGAGACCCTCGGAGGCATTCAGCCGTGTAATGACAGTGTGTCTCACCTCGTTCTGTCTCCAAACCTCTCCATTAACATCAAGGGTACACCTCACTACACACGTCCCAACATTTCTCACCTTAATTACGAGCCCTCTCCTGGGTAAACCTTGCGCACCTGCTGTGCTCTTCAGTCTCATTCTGTCCCCCACATCATCCCGGCAGCCCTCGAGACTGCTGCTCGTACTATATACTATTCATGGATAAACCAGAATTCGTTCCCCAGTATCTATTCATCTTTAAAATACTTGCAAAACGAACATGCCGCTCCCCGGAGGACGCTTTCCGGTCAATGCGCCGTCATATCCGAGGCACATGGCCTTCTCTCTGAGTTTTAATTAGACCTGGAACGAGCGTTGCTGTCATTTACATGAACATGCCGATCAATTTATTTTATGTCGTTGTAATGATGGCGGCAATGAGGCTGCAGCTGTTAACGGACTCGTTGTACTGGGATGATTTGCACCGCTCAATTAAGACCGGGTGAATGATGTGCGCGGTGTTTAAATGCAAAGCCGTACTTGCAGACGCAAACACGCCCCCGGTTTGAACCGTTTTTGAAATAATATTTAAGCCTCATGCCTTTGTGAAAGAAAGGGCAGGAGCACAACTTTGATGTCTTTTGTGCTCTGGCATGAAAAACGAGGCACGCCGCAAGAAAAGACAATCCTCCCTTTTTTTGATTCTTCAGCAAAGCCCTGGGCTCTTAATCATTTGTCTTTGCTTTCTTTGTTCTTTAGCATTTGCATAATTTTGATTTTCTTAGCTTGACCTGCTACGAGCTTGTAAAAGCTTTCAGGTTGTGACATTTGTGTTCATTTGATTAGCATTATACTATAATGCTTTGCTTGGTGTTGAAATAATTAGCCCTCACACTGAGATCATGTGTGCCGCGAGCATGGACGAACAAATTAGTGAGTTTTGCAGCAACTGTGCAAGTCCATATTACACGATCGCCTGTTCGTCTGCGTTTTCTTCTCGTCTCCATCTTTTGCCTCACATCTCCATCCAGACGTGTCTACAGTACGAACGGTTCCCAGGATCAGTTCAGACCGTTCGCCCGGTTGCCAAGCCGAGAACTCCACCATTCACAGCACTGCGGCACGCCGTTTTGACAAAGTTGCTTAGAAACAATGGTGTTCCTAATGAGCTGACGCTCGGTAAAGGTTACAGCGCGGGCTTCAGTAGCTGTTCACGAAGCAGCCAAGGGAAGAAGAGGAGACTGATGAGCAAAGAAAGAGCAGCCGTGTTTGAAGGTCTAGCAAGGTGGTAGTCGGCGTAAGGTCGCCTGCTGTGGTGTTAGCAACGGAGGTCAGTGGTGCTCCGTCTGACACGGGGCTGTGAGACGGGAATGTTTGACTAAATGGACTCTGAGACAGAAGGAACACGATGACAGTTAATGCTGGCCACAAAAGAAATTCATCTAAAAAAAAAAATGCGCACCTCAGCCTACCATGCACAAGGCGCGGCATGCAAAAAGCCCACAGCTTCTGACCCGGCCTTCAACACAACCAGATCACAATCCGATTGAGCATCCATGGTATGCACCGCAAAAACGAGCCCGATCCACATAGTACCCACATTGCCACAGAGAGCACCCGAAGGATCCACCGCTAACGTTACCGGTGCCAAACACCACAGCACACCACTAAAGACCCCGCAGAAATTCCCTCGAAAGACCAGTAGATTCAACAACCCAATATTTATTTGATACATAGTTGTGTTGGAGCCTCACGCTTATCATAGTGATGGACTTATCTTAATCCTCGAACCATTATGTGTTTCAAATCCCACCCCCTGCACCACAGACAGGCCAAGACAGAGCGAATACTAAATAAAATAGACTATGTAGTCACCCCATGACTGGAAACTGAAAATAGAGTGAAAATAAAGACACATAATAAGTTTGGAGAGAAACTTTTGGATTGATTAGCTGAAACATTAGCCAGTGACCTGCTAGCTTTTTTTTCTTAAACCATATGTCTAGTACAGTACCTCACCACGTAGCCTACCACTGATCAATCATTTTTCCAGACAACAACGCGGCTGAGCAGCACAGTGGCGCATTTATTATACCCAGTGAGTTAGATAATGAATTTATAATTTATTCACCCTTTGATTTAATTGAACCTGCTGACTGACTGCATAAATGGCACGCCTTTTCGAAGAAGACATTTTTGAACGTGTTTATAAAACCGTATATTAAATACAACAAAGCTCTTCAATCGTGTTACTGCTTAACAAGGCAAATTCCCCAGTCGAAGCTCAACTCTATGGCAAATTTTATTCGAAGCGAAAAAAGCGATTGTGAAAAATTAAATAGAAAGTCTGGTGTGACTGAACCCACTCTCCAGACTGCATCGTACATTAGGACACAGCTAAAAGCCAGTTTTGAAGTAGATGTCTTTTGCATGAGCACATTCAAAAAGTCCAAATGGGAAATCAGTCAGTGGTCTAGAAATAAAAATAATGAAAAAAAAAAATGGCATGGATCACTTTCCAGGCGACCAGATCATTAGTCGTGGTGTCCCGAGAAACGCTTTTAAAAAAAGTGCTGTCGGTCCCCTGAGGATTTTATTATTATTTTTTTCACGTCCCCCCATCCGTAAGTGTCATCGCTGCGTCTTTTGACATGAATCTTCCAGCACACAATCAATTATTCATTCGAAAACGTGCATGATGATAATTCTCCTGATATGAATAATTAATAGCGAGTACCCCATCACTTTTGGACCGTCTTCGCCCCCTCCTTTCCTCGCTCGTTTTTTTCAAAATAGCTCATTAAAGCGCTTCTCGTTAGTGAGGTGCCTATAGAAACAGGTGGTTGCGGAGCTTTGACAGTTGTCTGGGATACGAGCCACGACGGAGGCGGAGGACGAGTTGGGAGCCGGACTCGCCAGATTAGTTTTCAGCCAGAAAACCAAGCGCACGAGTTCATCAGGTTTGAAAAGTAAGCGCGTTTCATTCGCTCGACCGCCGTCGGACGCACCGTGAAGGACGCGACGCGGCTCGGGTTATCTGTTTCAGACGTGATACCGTTTCGAGTTTATCACGTAAACAACAGCGATCGCTTATGAAGTGTGTTATGATGTCATACAGCTCGCAACAGGCTCTGACTACAGCAGTAACATTATTTTTCCCCTCTCCTGTTGGTTTCTTCCGAATCAACTCACTGATTTGTCTTTTTTTTCTTTTTTTCGCTTCGACTGCAGGCCATGGCAGGAGGATATGTTTAATATTCCGTGAGAGAGAGCGATGAGCCGCAAAACACATTTCATTCTGAACTCGGCGTTGTGCGATAAATTATTGCTCTTTTTATCTTCGCTGCACGATGACATCGACCGGTTTCCTGATAGAGGATGGTCGTGCACGCAGATTTTGCAGGAGCGTCTTGTCTTTGTTGAGCTGAGCGTGTCAGATATTGCGGCGGGTTCGAGGCACTTGGTTATTTATACCGCTCTGTGGCTTACCACTCCATTGCTGTAAAGAAAGGTCGCCAGGAAGAGCAGCTTCCCTTCCAGCACACACTTCATTCAGCATTCAGCTCCAGCTACGAACCACACACAGGGCTCTCTCTCTCTCTCTCTCTCTCTCTCTCTCTCTCTCTCTCTCTCTCTCTCCTAGCATCTCCCTTACTCTTTGGCCTTTAGCTTGATGACGCATGCTGATAGGAGCTTCTCTGATGGACAGGTACATTCTGGACGAGTCCGTGGACATGAATAAAGAGGAAATGGAAAATATCCAGGCTGTCCTTTCACTCCCAAAGAACAAGATTGATATTCTGAGTAGGTTTACAAATTTATGGCTCAGTGGCCGTAATGTTTACAGAAGTTATCGCTGCGCTGCACGTACAGAAGACGATGTGCCGTACGGAATTCATTAAAGCTGAATTATTAAGTGGTTAAAGCATGGCTCTGGAGTATGGTCGGTGTCGCGCATTTAATTTCAACTTTTCAGTTACATTATCAGTCTGTTTGGTGGATCAGGAACGGCTTCTGAGTTTTTAACCATCATGACAGAGGTGTGGCCTCTCTCCCTGTCAGTCCTAGTGAGGGTGTGGCTTGTGTGCATCAGTTTGTGTGAGTACTGTGTATGAATGTTAGGAAAGGATACAGAAGTGTGGCCTGTCTGCTCGTCGATTTAGCTGGAGGAGGTGTGGCCTGTGTGCTCCTTGATTTAATTGGAGGAGGTGTGGCTTGCCTGCTTGTCAGTCCAATTAAAGGAGGTGTGGCCTGTGTGCTTTTCGGTTCAATTGGAGGAGGTGTGGTCTTTGTGTTTGTCGGTGTAGTTGGAGGAGGTGTGGTCTTTGTCGGTGTAGTTGGAGGAGGTGTGGCCTTTGTCGGTGTAGTTGGAGGAGGTGTGGCCTTTGTCGGTGTAGTTGGAGGAGGTGTGGCCTTTGTCGGTGTAGTTGGAGGAGGTGTGGCCTTTGTCGGTGTAGTTGGAGGAGGTGTGGCCTTTGTCGGTGTAGTTGGAGGAGGTGTGGCCTTTGTCGGTGTAGTTGGAGGAGGTGTGGCCTTTGTCGGTGTAGTTGGAGGAGGTGTGGCCTTTGTCGGTGTAGTTGGAGGAGGTGTGGCCTTTGTCGGTGTAGTTGGAGGAGGTGTGGTCTTTGTGTTTGTCGGTGTAGTTGGAGGAGGTGTGGTCTTTGTCGGTGTAGTTGGAGGAGGTGTGGTCTTTGTGTTTGTCGGTGTAGTTGGAGGAGGTGTTGCTTCTCTGTCGGTTCTGTTTAAGGAGGTGTTCCCTTCGTGTTTGTCGGTTGTGTTTGCAGTTGGAGGGGGTGTCAACCTTGGAGAAGTAGGCGTGGCTTTTGGTGTGTAAAAAAACTGGGTGTGGCCCCTCAGACTGTTTGCTCCCAGTGTAGGAGGCGTGGTTTGTTATTTTTACACCAGGTCAGATTATATTTTATTTATATATGACATTATTCTCGTGTGTTTATGTTGCATTGTGTTGTACTGATGTGTTGTAATCTTCAGTACAGGATGGATTCACACGTCTAGTATTTTGCTTTTGCAGTTGACCTCATCTGTTATTTAAATTCCTGTCTTATTTCCCGGCTCTCACGGTGTCTAAAGTAAACTCTGTTACAGATGTGATTGTGCAGAACCTGAGTCTGTCCACATAACACACGCAACACACGCAACACACGCAACACACGCAACACACACAACACAACACACGCAACACACGCAACACACGCAACACACACAACACACACAACACACACAACACACACAACACACACACACAACACACACAACACACACACAGGATTATGTTAAGCACTCTGGAATTCCAGCACACTGAGAGAGGGACGAAATTAAAGTTTCAACACTGGACGGAAACCGTGTCATCCAGGGTCAGCGTCTTACTTCCAGTTAACCTCTTCAACATCGGGTCAGAGCCTCATCAGTTCGGGAAAACAAGACAAACAAGGGCTGGAGGTTCCTCTTATCTGTCTTTGCGTCCTTAATTGAAGGACATGAAATTTAAATTTCGAACAGTGTGTTAAATGTTAAATGTTTCCTCTTCAGTGTTTTGGTGAATCAGAGCTCTGACACAATAAGGGTTTTGTCCAGAGACAGAGAGAGACAGACAGAGAGAGACAGACGGAAAGACAGAGAGAGGCTCGAGATTTAAACCTTTACACAAGTGTCAGTCTTTTATTCTCCGTCATCTCCATCATTTTTCTTGTACACGCGCGCAGTAAGAGCACAACTCGAAGTGTTTTTATTGTCGCTAAAACAAATTGCATTCAGCTTTTTGTGTGTGTGTGTGTGTGTGTGTGTGTGTGTGTGTGTGTGTGTGTTAAGATGCCCTGGCAGGTGTAGCTCAGCTCTCCCACTGAGAGTGCTAAACTGTAACCCTCTCTCTTTTTATTCTGTTCATTTCTTACCCGCTGCTCGTCCCCCTGCCAGGCAGCAATAAGAGCCGCCCAACTGTTCCACTGTAGTGACTCTGTTTGTCCAGAGGGGGCGCCCTGAATGAGATGCTCTGAATCAGACGCTCTCATAATGCTTTGTTTTCTCACGTCGTGCTGCAGCATTGCAGATCGAGAATGTTAGCATGTCGCGTTAACCGTTAAACTTTTATTTATTCATAAAAAAAAAAACATTTTCCCAATATATCAAAGTTTCTTTAAGAAATAAAATACAGATTTAAATATTTGTAATTAAATATAAAAACAAAAATAATGTCACAATGTCAAAAAAATTTTTTTATTTAAACCCAATAAACTCAAATGGGTACTTATTATTAATATTATTAATTATATTAAATTCAGACTTTGTTTATATATTTGATTTATTCTTTATTTCTATACATTTCCTTGTTTTGAATCCAATTTGAGGAAAAAAGTTTTTCCCAGATAAATTTAATTGTTGTTGTTGTTGTTATTATTATTATTATTATTATTATTATTGTTATTTTATTAATAATAATACTACTACTAATAATAATATTACTACTACTATTACTACTACCAATAATAGTAATAATAATTGTAAAATTATGTTTAATTAGATCTATTCATTTATTTAAAAAACTAATGATCGCCAAAATGTACTGCATTTATCATCCTAAAAATATGAAAAAAACAAAACAACAAATAGTTAAGTTATTGACAAACTTTAAAGAATTAAATAATTACACAAGTCAGTTTTTATGCGATTAATTGTGCAGCACTGACATAGACTTCTAATTAAGTCTGCATTTTAGTTGTAAAAGCATAAAAATTCAGGTCAGTTTTTAAGATAAAGAATTAAATTGACAAGCCTGGTATGTTTGTATCAGAGCAGTAGGAAATTTATAATAATAATAATAATAATAATAATAATAATAAAGCCTGCTTTAGTTTATTGACTTTAAGAAGTTTGTACTTAATTTGGGAGCTATGTTTTAAATGAAATGTTAGCCCATTATTAAATGACCTCTGACACTGAACTGATCTTTCTCGCTCTCTCTTTCTCTCTCTCTCTTTACACGATCGTATGTTTTCGTCCTGCCTGGGAGTCTGTGATTGACAGGATCTCTAACAGCCGCTGTCCTTCCGCTTCCTCCCTCTCGTACGCTCAATAACGTGATCAATAGTTAATCTCTAATCAATCCAGTTACAGCCTTCCCTAGTCTTACTCCTCTTCCCCTTCCATTTTACCTGATTACCCAGCATGCTCTCCTGCCCTAAAATAGAAAGCAGTCCGGGGACAGGAGCGCTCGGATACGTTCGGTGTCTTGAGAAGTGAATTCATTCCTACAAGCAGGAAACTGAACATGACTGGTTAGATGATGTTTTGGTGCGTCTGTGGAAAAGTGTGTGTGTGAGCGGAAAAGTGTCAAGTGTGTGAGTGAACTTTCCATGGCCTCGACGTTAATGAATGTGGGACAGAAGAGCTGTTCTTTTTCGCTGTGAGCTAGATCAAAGGAATCTACAAGTGGAAGGGGCATATGAGAGTGTGTGTGTGTGTGTGTGTGTGTGTGTGTGTGTGTGTGTGTTCTCACTTGCGATGTCTCTATAGCCAGAGGCAGGACTGAACGTCTGTTCTGAAGGGCACCATTCACTCAAATCCTTTTTGCGCCATTAACCCTGCACACGCCATGCAGCACACACACACACACACACACACACAGACACGGATATGCATGCAGAGTGAAACAAGACGTATCTGTGCGGCATATGTAACTACAAGTTCCGATTTCCCTGTTGTATCTCGATCGCCGTCTGATCTCAGACGTTCATGCTCCTGTTTTGGCGATGATCATGAATTTGGGGGCGGAGCTTCCCCAGAGAGCGGCGTGTATCTGTTTGGCTGTTGAGCTGTCGAGATGAAATATCTATAAACAATCTTTCCTCATTATCGCTGACTCCTTCATTAACTGTAGCTTACTCACATCAGTTGATTTAAAACATCTTTGCAGACGAATAAACATTGTATTTACACCCCGGCGTCGTCACATCGCGCGCATCATCGTCATGCCGCCATCAGTCAGGCGTCGGTCTTACTGAATGCCGTTTTTCTGTCAAGGCCAGAGGAGCGTCCCTCCGCCTGCTTGCTCTTGTTTTGGTCTTGGAAACAGATGGTTTATTGGATCATGTGGTTTGTGGAACGATTTTCTACAAAGAACGAGTATTTTAAGTTTAAGTTTTTGTTGTTTTTTACAGTGTGCAACACGACTAAACTTTGCGGAAATAATCATGCATGTGCTTGAAAGTTTCATGTGTTCCATGTTTTTATTTAGCTACTTTGTAAAAGCTTTCTTTAAAAGAATTTAAAGTCTTGTATGTATAAAGTCCAAGAGATACACAACACTTTCACATAAGTGAAGCTACCAGACTGAATATTAGCTTTAATATTAGCTTTTTTTTTTTCAGATTGGACACGATTGCTCCCACCTCGCTAACCAGCGTTCACATTTTTTTGCTCTCCGTTCTCGGGTGCACTTTCGTATTTTCACCCTCCGATACAGCAGGTGGCGGTATGCAATTACTTGGTTTTATTAAACACAACACATATATGTGTTAACCTTCACACTGCAGATATTTCAGAAAAGAGTAATGCTCTTGTGAAACTTTGTAGTCCATCGCTGTTTAGGTCAAAGGTTAAGATTGGAATAAGCTACACACAGACAAGATTTCAGAGGAGACAGATTCAATTCAATTTTATTTGTATAGCGCTTTTAGCAATTTTCATTGCCGCAAAGCAGCTTTACATAGTCAAAAGAATTATTTAGGTTTGTATGAAATGTGAATTTGTATGAATCAAAATGGTCAGTTTGTCCCTGGTGAGCAAGCCGAGGGCGACAGTGGCAAGGAAAAACTCCCTGAGATGGTAAGAGGAAGAAACCTTGAGAGGAACCAGACTCAACAGGGAACCCATCCTCATTTGGGTGAAACAAAAAGCAGTAAATGATCTGCATTTATACAGTGTGTAGGGTGGGAGGCAGTTCAGCTATAATAGCTGATGTTAATTGATGTTAATATGGAGTCCAGGTAGTTATTGAAGACCCAGGTAGACTTGTAAGAAGTTCCAGTCATGAACTATCGAACTGTCAAGTCCCCAGAGAAACAGTTGCCAACACCAGTCAAGGCTAGAACCATTTTCTAGGTAGAGAGAATCATTCCCAGACACCAGACGCATCCCAGAGAGACACACGGGGCATCCATGTGACGAGATCTTCAGCCAGAAGCGGGGCACCAGGATGGGTCAGACAGGTCCGGAGGGCAGAGGGAGTCTGGATCACTGGCAGCTCAGGAACGACATGTGTAGCTCGACAGAGAGAGAGAGAAAGAGTGAAAGGGGGGGACAGGAGGAGAGAGGAAAAAGAAAGAGGGGGGGAAAGAGAAGAAGAGGAGAGATGGCAGTTAGGTATGGTCACAGTCACACAATGTATAATGTGAATGTATATTAACTGTAGCGTGCAAGCAGAGACTCCGGCAGGACTAACTATGACAGCATAACTAAAAGGGAGGAGCCAGAAGGAAACACAAACATGAGGGCTTCCTGACATGTAAAGCAAACAATCACCTCACCGTCAGCAAACCTGAGTGATCAATGAGAGTGAGGAAGACAGCATCCAAACATACCAGTTTACCATAATACTCTACGTCCATGAGTCCCCCAGATCTGCTCCTTTACCTATGGCAAATCTATTTATAAAAATGCTCGGCTAAATAAATAGGTTTTTAGCCTGGACTTAAACACTGAGACTGTGTCTGAGTCCCGAACACTATTTGGAAGACTATTCCATAACTTTGGGGCTTTGTAAGAAAAAGCTCTGCCCCCAGCTGTATTTTTCATAATACGCGGTACTGACAAGCAGCCTGCATCCTTTGATCGAAGTAGGCGTGGCGGATCGTAAGACACTAGCAGTTCGCTCAGGTACTGCGGCGCGAGACCATTTAATGCTTTATATGTCAAGAGTAGTATTTTAAAATCAATGCGAAATTTCACAGGGAGCCAATGGAGTGAAGATAAGATAGGGGTGATGTGCTCATATCTTCTGGTTCTGGTGAGGACTCTCGCTGCTGCATTTTGGACTAGCTGAAGCTTATTTATGCACCTAGCTGAACAACCAGACAGTAAGGCATTACAATAGTCCAACCTAGAGGTGATAAAAGCATGAACTAGTTTTTCTGCGTCGTTTAGTGACAATAAATTTCTTATTCTGGCAATATTTCTGAGGTGAAAGAATGCTATCCTGGTAATATTATCTACATGTGCTTCAAATGAAAGGCTGGAATCAATAATCACACCAAGGTCTTTCACTGTTGCATTTGATGGAACAGAAAGGCCATCTAAAGTTACGGTATGATCTAAAATTTTACTCCTAGCTGTATGCGGTCCTATGACTAGAACTTCTGTCTTATCCGGATTTAGCAGAAGGAAGTTAGTTAGCATCCAATTTCTTATGTCCTGCACACATTGCTCAATTTTAGTAAGCTGTTTTTTCTCATCAGGTTTTGCTGAGACATATAACTGTGTATCATCAGCATAACAATGAAAACTAATACCATGCTTACGGATTATGTTGCCCAGAGGAAGCATGTAAAGGGAAAAAAGCAGTGGACCTAAAACTGAACCCTGCGGAACGCCAAACTCCACTAGAGAACATGCAGAATAATCACCATTTAAGTCTACATACTGATAACGATGGGTCAGATAGGATCTGAGCCAGGAGAGGGCTGTACCCTTAATTCCCACTACATTTTCTAATCTGTGAAGAAGAATAGCGTGATCAACAGTGTCAAAAGCTGCACTGAGGTCAAGTAATACAAGCATAGTTACACAACCCTGATCAGAGGCCAATAGAATGTCATTTACTACTTTAACGAGCGCCGTCTCTGTACTGTGATGAGGCCTAAATCCTGACTGATACAGTTCATGTATGCCATTCCTATGTATATATGAGCATAGCTGCTCCGCTACTATCTTTTCCAGGATCTTAGAGATAAAGGGGAGGTTTGATATTGGTCTGTAACTGGACAGCTGACAGGGGTCGAGGTCAGGTTTCTTAATTATTGGTTTGATAACTGCTAATTTAAAAGATTTTGGAACATATCCAATGCTGAGTGAAGAATTAATTATTCTCAACAGGGGTTCTATTATTGCTGGTACTATCTGTTTAAGAAAATGTGTCGGTACAGGATCTAATATACAGGTTGATGAATTTGAAGAAGAGATGAGTGAAATTAGTTCATTCTCTTCAAGGGGAGTAAAGTATTCTAGGTTCTGGTCTGACATGGCTAGATTAACATCTTCATCAATTACATTGTTCGGTTTCAAAACCTCAATTTTATGCCTAATATTTACAATTTTATTATTAAAAAAGTTCATGAAGTCCTCACTATTGCATGATGTTGTTGTGGAGATTTCTGCAGTGGTCTTATTTCTGGTTAATTTGGTTACAGCATTAAATAAGAATCTAGGATTATTTTTATTTTCTTCTATAAGAGTGGAGAGATACGTTGATCTAGCTACACTAAGAGCTTTTCTATAGTTCAGGATGCTCTCCTTCCATGCTATTTGAAATACTAGTAATTTAGTTTGACGCCATTTACGTTCTAATTTCCGAGCGGTCTGTTTTAAAGTGCGCGTGTGATCGTTATACCAGGGAGCAAGTTTTTTATCTCTAATAATTTTTCTTTTGACTGGAGCTACATTATCTAGGGTATAGCGAAATGTCGACTCTAAATATTCAGTCGCCTGATCGAGTTCTGTGGGGTCAGACGGTGATCTAATCGAAGTTGGGAACTCTGGGAGATTACTGATAAAACTCTGTTTGGTAGTTGATGTGAATGTACGTTTCATACGGTAGCGCGGCGCTGTGTGTACATTATTATTGTGACACACTTGCAATGAGACAAGATAGTGATCTGAGATAACTTCAGATAGTGGTATTGTGAATAAATTTCTTATACTTAATCCAAATAATATTATTAAATCTAAAGTGTGACCTGCTTTATGAGTGGGTCCTACTACACACTGATTTACTCCTACCGAGTCCAGTATAGACATAAATGCAGTTCTCAGAGGGTCTTCTGGGATGGCACTGATGACGTCACGTCTAAACATCGATCAGCGTCTAGACTTCCGTTCTCGGGTATCTGATTCGATCTGTGTCCAAGTATGCCGTATCGTTCTCAAGACCACCTCTTCAAAAGGACTCGGGCGCGGTTCTCAAGAGTGGATCGATCGTCTTCTCACTGATCGAAAGATGATTTTAAGCAGTTTTTTTGTTGTTTTTTTTGTTTTACGTTGTGCAATGATTGAAAACTTTTTGCCTTAATGCTTTCACGCAAATAATAATGCATTTATTCTTAAGTTTGATGTGTTTCCTGTTTTATTTATTTATTTATTTTAAAAAAATGATATGACATGCCTTGCAAAAGCTTTCTCAGAAAAATCAAAGCCTTGTGTGTATAAAATCCAAGAAAAACACAACACTCAAAAAATCACACCGCTGCAAGGTAAAGCTGCCAGTCTGAGACTTTGGGGTCTCGGAAACGATCCCGTACACTATATGGCCGAAAGTTTGTCCAGTTCCAGATTTAGTCCTCTTTAGTGCTGTTATAATAATAATCTCTTATTCTTCTGGGAAGTCTCTGCACTAGATCTCCGAGTCTGGCTGCAGGGATTTGTGATGATTCAGTCACGGGAGTATCGTGAGGTCAGGTAAGGAGGCCTTGGGTGCAGTCAGCGTTCCAGTTTATCTCAAAAGTGTTCAGTGGGGTTGAGGTTACTTGAGTTCCTCCACTCCAACTATTGGCAGACATTGAAAACATGAGCTCCTTAATTCCACTGCATTGTGAAGACATCTGATTTTACAGCAAGTTTGAATAAAAGCCGCATAAGGGCATGGCAGTGAGGGGTCTACATACTTTTGACCATACCATAACCCACTCTGAATAGGGCTCAGTAATGATGAGGTGTTCAAGCATGCATTATGTTCCCTTTTAAAAAATCGAAAATATCCAGGACGCACAAAACCTTGGCGTACTTCGTTCGTACTTAATGACGAGCGATCACAGCATGAGAACGTCCTGCATTTCTTCTCCTGAGTCATACAGAAACTAGTCCTTCTCTTGCTTTCTTTTTTTTTTTTCATGGCTAGAAGTATGTCAGGCAATGTGGTTTACCCCAAAGCTCTTGGGTTTACTAGAGTATCTGTCTTGTTTTGCACGCAGTCGGTGCGTTATATAGTTTCTGGGAAGCACACGCGCATGTGCAGTGAAGCAGACGCGTTGTTTTGTCTTCTTCTGATGCCTGTTTGGCTCTGACACGTAGGAGCATTATTAATGTTGAAGCTCAGACAGTCTGCAGAGTGCAGATACACACTTCTTGCATCTGGACCTCACATGGAGTGTGTTTTAGGACTCCGTGCCCTCTCGCCACATATTTCTGATTCGGTCTGTGTTTTTTTTTTGTTTTTGTTTTTTTTTGCCGGCATTTCTTTCTTATATTTCTCCCTCCCTTTTTCTTTCTTTATCTCCTTCCCCTCCTTGTTATTACTGTTCACCCTTTTTTTTGCACACTTGGCTCGAATCAAAAACTATGCACACACACACACACACACACACACACTCATACACACAAGTACGGTTAATTTTCTTTTCCGCTCCTGCGTCCTGCTCCAGCTGCTTTGAGAAGGTCAGGAGATGAAAATAAAAACAGTATAGAATAAAAAAAAAAGTGGATTGAGTAACGCATTTAAAGTTAGATATTTCCAATAATCGAAGGCGTCCTGTCTTTTGTTTAAGTGGTGTGTGGCCGTCTTTTTGTCTCCGCTTTCTTGAAGGCGTCTGTAGGAGGATCGGGGAGTGTGGAGTTGGAAGCGGCAGCTCTGAGGGAACACAGGTTGTTATTTGCACCGGATTACGATACCTATAAACCACTGAATCTGTTTTAAAAAGTCTTTCCACACCAAATCCAGCCTCTAAGGACCGCTGCCTGGTGCTTTCTTTACTTCCAATTAGCAGCTGGCAGACGCCCCAGCGCTCGACAGAGAAGGCTGTGAAATCAGGACAAACCTGAATCAAAGGCTCGTGCTCATCCACTAACCGATTTCATTAGAGCCGAACGTCGGCACAGCTTCCTTCACATTACTCAGCACTTTGATGTAAAAGCAGCCGTCGTTTTCTCTCGGCTCGGGTTGGGAGACGCGGCAGAAAGTGAGTAATGAGATTTTTGCAGCCCGAGGCGACAGAAAGGTAAAGAACGCCTTCTTTGCGCTGTTGTCCACTCCCTGTTTGTGCCTTTTCTCTGAAGTCGAACCACCCGAGACGACTCTCTTTGTGATGGATTTGTGGGATTTGTTTCGAACAAACTCCAACGCAGTTTTTTTGAAAGCTTTACTGCTATACTCCCTCACGTTCCCAGCCCTGCAAGTGCGCGTCCGGGCTTTATGTCAGGCCCCGTGCTCGTTCTTTTAACCCAAAACACAGTTCTCTGTGTGCAAACATTAACGCTGGCTCCAAGTCAAAAATCATGCATTATGCAGTCCGATAGCAGCTGCGAGGTCTTCTTTGCTAATGCTCCATAAGCTGCAGGTTCCTCTCGGGAAGGAGGCAGTTCTGCAGGCCCAGGCTTCCTGCTGAAGGTCAGCCCTAGATGGGGGTCGGAGAGGTGCTGAGCTCCCCTATGTGGAGGAAGGCTGGAGTTTGAGCTGCCTTCATTGCGGTACGTACGAAAACAATCGGTTATGGAGCAAGTTTTTTTTTTTAACTTGAGTCAAGTTCAAATCCTTGCAAGTCTGTGAGGTAGAACCTTTTACTAGCCAAGTCATACTCCTTTCCAAAAAAAGCTGGCACTTATACTATTGAAATCAGCTATCCATTTTCAAACTGTTTACTCTTTGCAGCTGTAATTAACTGCAAATTACCAATGAGTCAGATAGCCCCCTGATACACTAACACACGAGGTCCTAAACACTGCATCCAGAAAAATACAGTCTCTTGATTTGACTAGACTTTTCTCCTCGGGTTGGTCTCGTCAGTTCACATACTGTACGCTAGCTAAGGGTGTTTTTATTTTTATTTTTTTTAAATATATTCGAGCCTCGGATTGTTTTCCAAAGACTGGTTCATTTTGCGCCCCAGTCCGTTTGAAGAGGTGGTCTCCGGTACAGCGGATCGTCTCGCACACGACAGTGGAAGAAGATCGCTGTTTAGACATGACCACGTCAGTGAAATGTCTCTGTGTACACATAGCATGCTCCAGTCGCGTCCTCTGACCTACACAGCCATAGCTGACAATGTAGGAAGGCACGCAAGAGCATCACCCGTGACGTCAACCAGAAATTTGGATAATATTAAGCACAGTGCAAAGGTTACCTACGCCTTTTTTTTTTTTTTGTTTGTTTTTTGTTTTTAATGGCGGCTCACAAACCAAACTGCCACCTGCTGTTTTGGAGAGTAAATACGCAAACAGAGGAGATTATCTATGATATTTGCATCAGGAGCCTCAGGGAAATTTGGTATTGAGGAGTGTCTTACTTGCAGATATCTAAAAAAATGAGAATTGGGTGGGTCAAACCTTTCAGAAAGCTCTTCAAATGATGGAAACCTCTGATCAACAAACTCTGATCTTTGCAATGATGCCCTTATTGTACCATTCCTGAAACACTGAATCATGTAAAGAAGGTTGAAAGAGATGTTTAGAGAAGATAGGACTGGAAAGAGAAAAGCCCAGAAGACCGCTGTGCTTTTCGAACTGAGCCCATACTCTCAAGGTACTGAACTATTGATTGATTTCATTGAGGGGACGGGGAGTGCAGATCCAGTGAGTGCAGAGACAGAGAGGTTTTCGACTGAGTTTATCTCCATTTCCACCCAGGCAGGCCGATTAGGTTGGTTATGAAAATATGCCCAAAAGATGATGCATTGAATGTTTGCTGCCCAGTAGTAAAAACGAAGATTGGTTTTTGTTTTTTTATACAGATCAGGGTATTTAAATAGAGCATACTGCTGATCTATTTCTTTAATTTGGTTGGCCAAATCTTTTTGTTCTTTATATGCCTTTCTTTTCATATTTACAGTGTACGAAATTATCTGTCCCCCGAGGTCGGCTTTCAGAGCGTTCCCAAACATTTAAAGTGACATTTCTGGTGTTTCATTTGTGTTCAGTAACGAATTAAAAGCGCCAATGTTTTTTAATTTGAGGGAGATCAGAGAGTTTTATAGACATGAAATAACTGGAGCATGATCCGATATCACAATGTTCTCATAAGCACAAGAATTAACCATTGGGATCAGTTGATTATCTATAAAGAAATAATCAATTCTGGTGAAAGTATAATGAACATTAGGAGTATTCTCTCTTTTTTTGGATGAAGGAAACGCCATCTGTCAGAGATACCAAAGCAGCAGCGATAGGACTGAAGTAGCGTGGCGGATTTACTTAGGATTGGGAGATGACCCGTCAAGTGATGGATCTAAACAGCAGTTAATTAAAGTCTCCTCCTAATATGAGAGAGTATGAGCTCAGGTCTGGTAGAGCAGAAAAAAAAATGTTCATATAAGAAAACATCATAATTAGGGGCATATAAATTAGCCAACACTACATTAGTATGTGAAAACAATAATATAACGACCATCAATATCCGTAATAACATTATGGTGCTCAAAAGACATGTTTGAATTAATGAGAATTGAGACACCCCTAGCTTTGGCTTGAAAGGTCGAGTGGTAGTGCTGCCCCCTCGCCAGTTGAGTTTCTTGTAAAAAGGCGATTGAAGTGTTAAGGGTTTAAACCATCCGGTCAAGAGAAGGAAGGTGCTCTCACACCTTAAACTACTTAACATTCCAGCTCACAAAGTTTAAAGAACTATTCATTCCTGTTGAGAGGAGATGCAGGTAGATAAACGTAAATATCACTAATACAGTATGCCTAGCGTCAGCCTCGAAACAAAAGCAACAAAAACAGAGCAACATATTAAAGATACACCGTGTACACGGAACTAACATAATACTGGCTTTGGAGATCCCACAGGGTCTCTTTAAGTGCTCTGAAGGATGATTTAATTTTTTATTGAACTATTCGCAAGGAACAAACGCCTCCACCCAAACCAAGCATGGTGCTGTTTGTGTTTACTTTAGAGCGGGGTTCAGATTGAGGGCCTGGGACAGATGTTAGGAGTTGTGGACTTCTGTGGTGGCTGACAGATGTTAGCAAGATCATTTTCATAGCGGAGATTGATGCTAATGTTCTCCTTGAAACGTGCATCTTCAGCGATGTGACATTCATTTAGCCGTCACGTGTCTCCATCGATTTCTCATCTCTAATATCAATGAATGAAGTGACGCAACCAGACCCTGGGAGCTTTTTTTTCTTTTCTCTCTCTCTTTCTCTCTCTCTCTCTTTCTCTCTCCATTGTTTAACAAGACTAAATGAGCTCTTCATCCTTGTTTTTTTTCTTCTTCCTTGCTTTGGTGTTGTATATCTGGTGCTGGTTCCTTCCACCCTCTCGCTCTCGGTGCTGCATGTTCCTGTGAAGCTGCACTCTGGAGACGTGTGTATTATCTCTGCTGGGGCTGCTGCCGCTGCAGCTTCAACAGCTAATCTCTCCAAATGTCACTCACTGCAAGCCTAATTTCATTTGAATGGAAATGGCAGCCGAGAAAAAAAGAGCGTCTTAGTTTTTTTTTGTTTTGTTTTGTTTCAGGCTAGGCGAGAAAGAAATCAGCTTTCTCATACATTCTCCTAAACCAAACCTCTTTCTTGCTTTCTATTCACAGAGTACGAAAGGATATATATACATATACATGCTCACGGTCACACTCAAAACCTCATGCATGTGTTTCCTTTCTGTGAAAGCTCTAGAGATTACGCTTGGAACAAGAGTCTCTAGTGATTTGCAGGTGACAAAACTGAATGCAAAGTCAACTAAAAAAAAAAAAAAACCACCCCAACAAAAACGAGTTTGTTTTTCCGCAGCAGCGTTGCTATCGACTTGTGTTCGGAACGCCTGGAGGTTTGTTCTCTCATTTCAGTTGCGCTGGGGAGAAATATAGCCTTTTTTCCTGCCTTTCTGCTAAAAATGCATAGATTTTTCGGAAGGAGTCAGGTGTCAGAGGCACCACCAACTGATTTAGCATACGGGTTGTACACCGTCTACGGCTCATTAGTCCATGAAGCCAGTTTCTCTCGCGCAAAGCACGTGCGCGTTGAGTCATTTTTCAGATTTGTGCCTCTATTACTGTTACTATTTTAGCTACTCTGAAGAAACTCCGCCCACTCGGCACAGTCGAGCCACCTTACACAACCCTGAAAAGCTTTTTTTTTTCTTTTTGTCTCATTATGATACTTAAATATTTAATTCATAAACCTTAGAAAACTATTTAAACTGGAATTTTTACTGCAGAAATCCTAGGCAGTGTATTATCTTTAGTACAAATTTATACATGTACGTTATGTCTGTATCATGTCCAGAACTATTCACTATTTCCAAACATACCTTAAAAATGATTGAATAAATAACATTACAGCCGAATATTTGCAGGCCTGTAAAGAAAGCTACATTTCACATGATAGACCAGTTTTCAGATGGAACCAAAAAACAATATACTGTAGGCTCTTTTTTTTTTTTTTTTTTTTTTTTTAGTTCTTTGTAAGGAGTGAATGTGATAACGTTGGCAGACGAACTCATATTCTCCAGCACACTCAGTAAAACCTACCAGCTGTTTTACTTTCAGTGCGTGCAAACAGCTTTGGTACAAACAAACAAACCAAAAAAACTAACAGAAAAGTGTGTTTATATATATATATATAAGACTCAGGATCCTACATTAGGATTTTTTTGTGTGTCCATCTAAAAAACTGTCCTCGATTCTTCTATATTGTTTGGTTATACATTTTTAACTCATGTTTGAAGATAATGAATGGTTTTGGACATAATAATGCGGACATGGTAGACGTACAGTATAACACAATTAGTACTAAAATCTTTTTCACAGTACTGTATTTAAACTAAAACAGCTCGTTTTCCAGGACAAGACCGTCTGTGAACTAACTACGCATAATCCACTTACTATAAAGTGTAGCTAAATATAAAAACAAGTAAAAATAAAAATAATCGGCATGCTTATTAATGTTAACTGACATCTTGGAAGCCACGCCCCCTTTCTCCCCATCTCACATGCTTGTGACTGAACATTTATCGTCACAATGAACAAAGTAGGGCGACACGTTGGGGTAGTGGTTGGCACTGTGGTCTCGCACCTTCAGGGTCGAGGGGTTCGAGGGTTCTTGAGTCTTGTGTGTGTAGAGTTTGCATGTCTTTCCTGTGATTCGTGGGTTTCCTCCCACAGTCCAAAGACATGCAGATTAAGCTAATTGGTGTTCCCGAAATGTCATGGGTTGCTGCATTAGCATTACATTTAAATATCCGTCGTATTAATTTAGGGATACCAAGTCGAGTCACTGGGGCTGTTCTCTGGATAAGAGTCGGCACAAATGAAACATTTACAGCTTCTCCGTTATCAGATTTGCCCAATTTGCCCATTCTGCCCTAATCCGGGGTGAACCGGGCTCTGTCCTTGCGGGAGCGGAGCGTTCAGCTGTGAATCGCATCGCTAATGGCGAAGCTCCAAGCAGCACCGCGTCTCCTCACGCGGCAGATTTAATGGAGATATTCGGCGTGTGATCATTTATCAGACCCTGACAGACTGGGACCCTCCTCCTCCCCCGTCCCTCATCCATCCATCCATACACACACCCACCCAGCTGAGACCCCGCCCCCCCATCGCACTCACAGGAAGTGGGCTGTGACGGAGCGATCTGTTCGGGGCAGACCTTCCCAATGACACACAATATGCTACAAATTTAGCCACTCACATGCACACACACACACACACACACACACACATTATGCTGGTGGTTTATTTCTAGCTCTCACTTCCTCTTTTTTTCGCATCACCTGTTTATCCAAATGAAGGAGTTTCGAAGGGGGAATTATATTTCAGTCACGCTGAAACGGTTAAAAAAGGCGACACGTTCGTGCGTCTCCTTCTCCAGCGTGTCGTGAACCCCGGTGACCTCTGTAAAGTGCGTCTTGGCTTTCTCTCCTCCACTCCTCCTTTCACAGCTGTCCCCCGAGGCCCAGGACTGTCCACCCTCCTTCTCTTCCTCTCCCTCTTCCTCCCTCCCTCCTTCTCTCTCTCTGTCCATCTCTCCTTTCCTGGGATTGCTGATTTAATGAAGGCCTCCGGTCAACAAACCCGCTTCCCTCGTCTTACACGTGTTTGTCTTTGTGTCGATCGGAGTGTTTATTTTAAAGCCGTCTCTTGTCCCTCCTGTGAGTTCTGTCTATAACCACAGGCCAGTCTTCTCATCTTCCTCGTCTTCCTCACCTTCACCCCTAAAACCCCTCCCAAGGACCGGACACAGTTCGAGGAAGTGAAGCTGTGGGAGTTTTCTAAGGAACGAGCAGCCTGCAGTGTGGCTCATTAAATCTCTCTCTCTCTCTCTCTCTCTCTCTCGCCCTTCTTTGTTGCTTTCTCTCTTTTTCTCTCTCTCTATCGCTTTCCTTCTCTCTGTATTGTTTCTCTCTATCGCTTTCGCTCTGAATATATTGCTTTCTCTCTCTGTTGCCTTTTCTCTTTCTCGCTCTAACATGCTCTGTCGCTTCCTTCCTTTTTCTCTCTCTCCTTTTTCTATTTCTTTCATTCTCTCTCTAAATCGATCTATCACTTTTTCTCCTTTCCTTCTATTGTTTTCTCTCTATATATATCACTTTCACATTCTCTCTCTCTGTTGTTTTCTATCTATCACTTTCTCTCTTCTTCTATTGCTCTGTATCACATTCTCTCCATCACTCTTTCTTTCCTTCTTTCTCATTTGTCTCTTCAACCCTCATAGTGCTCCCTCTCTCAATTACATCTTTCTGCTTTCTTTCTTTTTTTGTTTATTTCTTGCTCTCTCTCTCTCTCTCTCTCTCGCTCTCTCTCTCTCCCTCTCTTTCTCTTTTTTCCTCTTTCTGCACCCTCTATCTTTGTTTCTTTAAAATTCATTTAACATTAATCTCTCTCTTCCCCCCCCTCTCTCTCTCTCTCTCTCTCTCTCTCTCTCAGCCACAATCATGCTCTTTTTATGTTGCTAATTTACATACAGTATTAATTTATCTATTTAATGTGTATATTTTAGTAAGTTATCTAAAGGCTATTTTATTAACCTGCTTATAAGGGCAGATTTATAAAAGTCAAAGTCTCTATCTTTCTTTCCCCATCTCTCTCTCTCTCTCTCAATTACCTTCTTTGTTTCCTTTTTTATTTTTCCTTTTTTCCCCTCTCACTTTTCCTCTCTTTCCCCTCCTTCTCTCATCCTCCCTCCTTTATCTCTGTCTTTCTCTCTCTCATCTTTATTTCTCCCTCTCTCTCTCTCTCTCCTTCTCTCTATCACTTTTTTTGTACACAAGCATTTACTTTTACTTTATATATATATATATATATATATATATAATATATATTTTTTATATTCTTGACTTCTTTTCTGTTCTGTTTGCCTTCCAGTCTTTTTTTAACTTTTACCTTTTTAATTAATCTTTCTTTCTTTCTTTCTTTCTTTCTTTCTTTCTTCCTTTCTTTCTTTTTCTTTCTAAATAATTCTAAATCCATGTATGTTTTATTGTCTATCTATCTATCTATCTATCTATCTATCTATCTATCTATCTATCTATCTGTCATTACATCTCTCTTTCTCTGTCCATCTGTATAGATTGTATCTAATATGAGAAAAGCAACTTTGTCAAATGCAGATAAAAAGCTGTGATTGGAAAACTGACATCAAAGATTAGCAGGTATGTAATAAACGTAATAAACACGCCACACTAACCCTGACTCACGCGCTCAGCGTCACGCTGCTGATTTGTGGCAGATTTCACCTCCGGGATCTTCGAAAAACATTTCTGTTGTCTTTGTCCACGACTCCAGGCCTCACGTTTTCCTTAGGCCGTCACGCTGTTCCCGTCACCTTGTAATCACGGAAGCTGTGCAGGACGACTAACGACACTTTCCACGTGCCACGAGCCGGCTGGAGCGGAGCAGATGTGTTTACCTGCAGTGCTGCTCGTCTGACTGATTATTATTATTATCAGTCATTGTGTTCATTAAGACCAGGCCAGGAGCAGCAGACGTCTCCGTCCTGCGTCCTCCGTAGACACACTTCCAACCTCGAGCGGGTTTCATTATCGTTAACCTTTTACAGCATGATACAGCGCCTTGAGCAACGTCGGCCGGTGCTTAATCTCATCGTGTCGTTTTATAATTTATTAAAAAAGTAAATAGCAAAAAACAACTCCACTGTGATTTTTTATTTTATTTAAATTTTTTCTGAACCAGGGTTATTTGAGGAGTTATTTTTACGACAAGCATCCACTTTAGGTCAGGTCGTTATATCAGACCCGTCATCTCAAATAGACAGACATTATCAAACGATTCTGACACGCCGTGCCTGCAGACGCCGTCTAACGCGCGGGCTTGTCCTCTGACCTGACAGATTGACACCCCTGTGTGGCGGCGCTCGAGACACCATTCAAACCGTCTCCTCGGGCGTAGCTCCAGCGTCGTCTTGGTGACTCCCGGGAACATCTCGAAACAAACATTCTGGGACGCCTTAGGCCGTCTTTTTTCGGCTTCCTGTTTGCTTGTGGGAAAAGGCAGCCCCTTCACCTTTTAGGTCACAGACTGTCCAGTTTAAGCTTGAAACCAAAAAGATAAAAAAAACAAAAAACAAACAAAAACGAGGGCTGTAGTTCAGCTACGGTTTAAAAAAAGGTTATAGTTTAGAAAACAACGGAAGAAAGAAAAAAATTGTTATAAAACACTAGCTGCTTTGCACTAGCACCTTTGAACTTTGAACCTCAACTTTTCCGCACATTATCTTGCCCACGGTTCTACACTACGCTACACGACATTACATTTCAACTCTTCTATATTTCAATTTATTATTTTTTTTATTATTTGGTTAAATATATATATATATATTATTTATTTATTTATTCATTTAATTTTTAATAACATTTATATTCTAAGAACAGTGCAGGTCATGCCGGTCTCCACATCATCTCTTCTTCCACGACGCGTGGGAGGTTTGTGCTTAGGCACCTCGTCTGGAACATAACCTTTTATCGGACGCGACACAGTGTTTATTAAGTCCATCATTTAAACGCTGATTAGATTAGACACCCAGAATAGACCAGAGAGCAGAAAGAAAGGAGGAGAGAGGAACGAGAGAACGATCCTAATGTCCTGTAGTAGAGCGATCACTCACCGAACACAAGGCCAGTTTGTCTCCTTGAAGAAACAAAACTGTCGCTTCTACCGCAGCTATCAAACGGAAATCGATGGTGGCGTGTAATTCGGCGCGTCAAGCAAACGCACATCAGGAATCGATCGCTCCGTGGTCAGGGAAAAGCTCAGAGGCTTCGCTTCGAGGATTTGGAGATCGTATGTGACCAGGCATAGCGACCTGACACGTTCCCTTCCTCCGCTGAGGCTAATAAAACACCGGTGGAACTTTTTTACAGCCTCCCTGTTTGTCAGCTTAATAGCCGGGCACTAAATTTCGTCTTTTGTCGTGTCAGGTTTTGAGAAAGTGCTTAAAGACTTTTTAAAAACCTCCACAAAGCGAGCGCACGTCCCGTTGAGCCCAGGTGGCTCGGTTTTACCCGATGATCACGGCAGTCACAAAACCCTGCTGTGTTGTGCTCCGGGAACTCTTCGATGCTGTTTTTACCACCAGGCAGCTCCAGTACCGCGCCCTCTCTGCTCACATGACTAACCTGCTTCTGGAGCATCTTTCCCTGCATCAGGCCCGCCGGAGAACCGTAAAAAATGATGGGCAGAGACAGTCGGCTGGGTAGAAATGACGTTCCGGTGCATTCGGTGTTGCTCGTGCTGTGAAACAGTCGCTTGGGGACAAGTTCAGCTGCAGACCTCGCTAACGACTCAGGAGCAGTGTTGATAGTTCGGCAAACATCAGGCCTCTAATTCAGTTGCTTAGTGTAGCACGTTGGTGTGTTTGTGATGCTGACAAGGAGTCACTGCCTGACGTGGCAACGCCGGTGAAGCTTCATTAGCTGACTGATCACCACGGTTCACTACGGACATTAACTGTGTGTGTGTGTTTGTGCGTAAAAAGAGAGTGTAGAGATACTTCATGGCGTTTTGGTAAATGGAAATAATCAACAAAGGTTCCTAATTAATAAGCAATAAAAGTGTTCTGATTTGATCCGATTTGACATGATAAAGCTTCATTCCTGGATGTTCTGAAATAGCACCAGACTCAGAACATTCAAGACTGATAGCTCAAACATCACATAGCATAAAATGTATCTCACATTATGTATAACATATGTAAAACAGCATGTATACCATAGCACAAAATATATAACAACATATATGTATAACATAACATATAGGTATACAGTAAAACCTCGGATTGCGAGTAACACGGTTTGCGAGTGTTCCGCAAGACGAGCAAATATTTTTAATACATTTTGACTTGAAAAACGAGCAAGTGTTATAACTCACTTACAACATGTATGATATAAAAATAAAATAACATAACATGTATAGCATAACACATGTAACATAGTGTGTTAGCATAACGTGTACCATAAATATGAAATGTATAACATAGCATAACATGTATAACATAAAACATAGCATAACACATGTAACATAACATGTATAGCATAACATGTACAAAAACAGTGTATATATCATATCTTGTAGCATATTGTGACCAGAGTAGTTGGGGGAGGGTGGAATGTTGGGGGTTGGAATGTTGGGGGTTGGATTAGCCGCAGGACGCCAGGCTGCTTCCAATCTGCATATCATGTATATTCATAGAGCAGGTGTTAGCAAAGCATGACTATCTCACATCTCCAGGGTCAGTGTTTCGATCTCAAGGTCTAGGTGGATTTTCACATGTGCTCTCCAAACCTTTTATAAAAACATGCTGGATGAGCAATTCACAACTCCACGTGGTTCCTGTAGGTGTGAACGTGCACGGGAACAATGCCACGCGATGGACTGGGGTCTGATCCAAGGCGCGTTCCTGCTGCATCACACCCAGGGTTTAGAGAGTAAGAGGGCCATCACGTGTGATATAAAGCATGGGGTATATTTATCACCCTGCACACAAACACCTCTTTAATTTCCCTTTAGTGCGGTTCAGTGGTCAATGATCCTCTCAACACTGGCACGTTTAATGAGGCAACGGAATGTAACGACATGCTCGTGTGTGTAACGAGAGGGAGAGAAAGAACAATAGGGGGAAAACTATCGGACAGGTGGTGTCATGGTTAGATGTTGTGTTAGATCGTTTGCAGAAATGTGACTACCATGAAGTTCGTCTGAACGAAGAAAGAAATACAAGGTGGGTTCCAGAGCTGAAAAATATAACAAAATGACGTATACGTGATGACGTACCAGATTACCCGATGCTTTCTCACACAGATAAAAGCATGACCTAGCGATCGGTAGCATCTGTTCAGGATGTTGTGGTAGACTTCGTGACTTATTTAAAAGAGAAATAAACGTGTGGAAATGAATAAAGATGATAGGATATTAATTTGCAAAAATTTTATTTATCATAATCAGAAATCAATCAATTTATCACCTCAGACGGTGTACAAATATGTGATTCAGTGGTGATTGCTAGTATCAGCGTTAGCATTAACTCATTTAGTGCTTCTGTTGCCAATGAGATGATGATCAAGCTTTTTAATTAATAGCTAACTAACTGTTCCAGGGTTTAACTGTTCCGTATTTAACTGTTTCAGATACCGTTAAATAAAAAACTAGTGCACTATATAGGGTGTAGAAGCCTTTAATTCCACACACCAAGTCGTGCCCTTGATCAGGGAGTAGAAAGTGATTTGAGATTCAGCCTTTCGTTAGAAGTTAGTTACAGTAGCTTCAATAAAAACAAAAAGCGTTTCATCGGATATCTGATATAGCGTTATTAGATGTGTGTTTTTTGTTGTTGTTTTTGTTGCTAAAAGTGCTAACATGATTGGTTTTGTATGTGGGTTTTGCCATGGAAATCTGACAAGTAATTTCCCTCTTGCCATCCAGAAGTGGGCGGGGCCATGACAGAGAGAATCATGACATCATGTGCGAAAGGTGTATGGTTAGTGTATAAGGTTGGCTGGAAAAAAGCGGTGCTTAACCAAAGGCCGTTAGGGATCCCAGGTCACATGATGGTTGTGGCGTAACCGGGACGGGACTGATGCCCAATCCTAAATGGACGTATTACTGTATATTCTGCATAGTCGGTATTATTGTGTCTCTTTATTACGGAAGAGGTTTCATGTCACTTCCACATGCTTCTCCTGCTCAACAAAGCCACTCAAGCCTGCTCGTGTCTGCCCTTCATATGTAATTAGGTGTGTGGCTTAATTGGACAAATTATTCTGTCATTTGTTCTGGGTCAGTGGTGTCCCCAGGGCAAGCAGTGTTCACACCAGTGTGTGTGTGTGTAGGAGAGAGAGAGAATCTGTGTTTGCCTGTAAGGTGTAAAAATCTCTGCTCAAAAGCTCTGGATTCATGCGAGTACAGGTTCACACAGGACCGCAGCGTAAACCAACCCTGCTTGTATAGGCAGAGGGAATAAACGAACGTCGCACCAACGCTCATGTACTATATACAACCATGTTAATAGCGTGTGGTGCTGAGCGGCAACACTTACAAGAAGTGACGTGCTACAACGAGACGGCGCATTTGTATTTAATCTCCTTCCCCATGCCGGTGTAATGAGTGTAATTACCACCCTAACACTTTCCTCAACAGCTGCAGGCTGCATGATACATCATACTGCCCCAGGTTGTTATTTTTAATAAAGTTTACAAGGTTTGAGTTCACGCTTCTTTACAGCATTTGGCAGAGACACTTATCCAGAGCGCTTTATAGCCTCCATCAACAACATATCCTCATGCTAGTAAAAACAGGTCAGGGTCTGAGGAATATTGTGTCAAGCTCGAGAACGGCGTCCTGACATCGAGGGAATACGACTGGGAATCTCGGAGATGCCAAAAGAAGACGCATTGCAAGAAGAATGCGGTTATTCCCCGTCTCTCATGTAGACCAGAGTGACACGGACCAATCACGGGCTTCTCATGCAAAAGATGGTGGATAGCGCTTTTGAGTCGAGCAGCACTAAATACGCCTGTGAAGAAGCGCTAGCCTTAATCGTCCCTGTTTGGTAAATCTTTTTGAAGTAAGAGTTGGAATTGGATGAAAAGGCAAAATAAGTAGAAAATCAGAACTTAGTTTCGATGCAAGTCCTCCGTATATACTGAGGTATTTATGGGAATGAGGGTTTGACGAGCAGAGGTGGGAGGTAGCTGAGTGTATTTACTTCATTTCTGTCCTTAAATACATATTTATCTCTATATCTACTTCTACTTGTGTTATATTTGCCCAAGGGAAGCTCTACTTTTACTCAAATACAGCATTTGTGAACGTTGCCCACCTTTGCTGATACGTGACTTCAGGAAGGTCAGGGTCTGTTTTTTATCAAGCATCAGTACTTTTTGTTTTCTTTGCACGTGCCATTTTCCGTAAAACTAGAAACATCTCCATGTGATGCGCCAGATTTCAACTGGAGACCGTGAATGCTAGGATGTTGTCTCGTTCCATCTTAAATCCAGACAGTGCTTTTTTTTTTGTTCTTCCTTTACATACAGAAGCTGACATGTACCTGTGATTGTTTAGTATCGCACTGATGGAAAGGCGATACGAAGAATATACTATTCCACCCAGCCAGAGATGTTAGCCAGGTTTGCCCCGAACTTAAAGTCCAAGGCCAAGTTTGTCTGAGGTTGTGTGGGAAGAGTTTGAAAGCCAAGAGAGGGATTTTGGATTGACTACTGACATGTAAGAGTATAAAGAAATCTACTCTCAATTTCAGCTCGCTTCCATTAGCAGAAAGGGTGGCATCATGTTTTACCCCTCAACCACTTGTTGACTTCTTGACAAAAAAAGCTAGTATGTAAGCTAGTAAAAGTTGACATATTTATCCTAAATTTGCCTTAAAAAACCTTCATGATGTTCTCATGGTGATCAAACGACCCACCACAAGCCTCCTTAATGTCACTGGTTCAAGCTTCAAGCTGTCCTGCATCTCCTCAATCCTGGAACTAACTCGCGGTGATTGAGAAACAGCTCTTTTGTTGCTGCAAAAGCTTGGAACGGTTGAGGATTAGTCACCTGACCCCGACAACTGGAAAAAAAGTCTTTTTGTTCCCTTCGCAGTGCCTCGCTTCTCCACCCTGCGTTTAAATGAAGCCTTCTGTGAACACACTGCGGAGTGTTTTCTGTGGAGAAGGAAACTATCTATCTCACTTCTCCACTCCAACCCCTCCACTTTGGATAGGATTCGACAGAAATGATAACAGGAGAGAGGACGAGGTGATGGAGGAGAGCTGGGACTGAGAGTACAGTCGAGTGGGAGTGGGGGAACGATCAGAGGTACGAGTGCGAGCTGGAGGCTTTTAGTCATCAGCCATCCCGGACACTTACGCAGCTCCGGCTCTGTTCGCCAGTGTCAATATTCATTCAGTCTTCTCCTGAGGTCGGCTCGCAGATTTACTCAGGAATCAGACACAGCGTTTGGCTTTACATCCTTCCTGAAACTGTTTCTCCTTCAGCATGTCTGCTTCTCCTTGTCTATGTCTCTGACTTGTTTTTTCTCAATCTCGATCATCTCTCATCTTTCTTATTAGGTCTCTTTTGGTCACCTTTATAAAACTGTTTTGTTCCAATACCTCACTCAGTCTTTCTTTCTTTCTTTCTTTCTTAGCTGTCTTCGTCTATTTCTTTTACTCGCTTTCTCTTTTTTTGGTCTGTCTCTGTCTCTCCATCTCTCTTTGGGTATTCTGCCTGTCTCTCGCTCTTACTATGCCCGTATCTCATTCAGTCTTTTTCCTTCTTTCTTTCTTTCTTTCTTTCTTTCTTTTTCTTTTTTCTTTCTGGCTCTTTTCCTTCGAATGTTGTTTCTTTTGTTCTATCTTTCTTTCAGGCTGTTTCCCTCACTTTGTTTCTCTCTCTCTCTCTGTCTGACTCTTGGAATTTGTGCGTGTCCCTCTGTCTCAATTTTTCTTTTTTCTTTCTTATTTTATTGTTTGAGTATCTTTTTAGTCTTTCTTTCCATCTTACTTACAGTATAATAAGTGCTTACTCACTTTGTCACTCTCTCTCTTTTCCATCTATCCATCTATTTTTTCGTTTCAATTTCTTTTATTCCTTTCCTTTTCTGTTCCTGTCTGTTACTTTATCAATCATTTTTATGTATTTCCTTCTTTCTTACTTTCTTTCAGCAGCATACATCATGCCGTGTGCACGCTCGTGCGGGTGTGCGCCGCAGCGTAGGCGTTCCTAACAGGAGGGACGTTTGAGAGACGAGCGCTAATCGATATCACGTGCGGCCTTGGGACGCATTAAAAGCTGCTGCGTCAGCTGGCTTTATTATCTGCACTGGCAGGAGCGTCCCGTACCGCAGTCAATAAACACCAGCGCTGCTACACCGAACGTCTCCGACTCATCAGCAGAGGTTTGTCGATGCGGCTCAGAGTAGCAGCCCGAGATTGAACACGCTTTGTGTTCCAGTGCCGCACCATCAGGGTCATCCAGTTCCAGTTCCCGCCATTCACCAAAACCGATCAAGTCTGCGGCGTTCAGCAGATCTGCCAGATTCACTCTCATACCTGCCCTGTGCCCGAGCCTCCTTTCTGCTTTCCTACTTGTTGCTTCACAGAGCTGATCGAAGCACTGCTAGTGTGGAGCGTTTCATTAGTTTTTGCTCCTCCTCAAGGTGACATCGTTATGGCGCGATCTTTTACCGGAGTAGACCCCGAGTGTGAAAGTCAGTGCGCAAAATACTGAAGGCTGTCGTGTCACGCTGCTGAGTCTCTCCATTCCATAATTAATGTCATTAATGTAAAACAGGCAGCATGAAATGAAGCTATTTAACACGGGGAAACAGTTGAGCGTTTTAAACAGTGGCTCCTCAATGCTGACTCCGTGCCAGGCCTCGTTTGTTTGTGCAGAGCCTTAAAACTCGAATAGTCGCTTCACTCTGGGGTTTAATCACGCGTTTCAGATGACGGTAATTATCCAGGTCGCACTGCAGTCCTGACTTTTAATGCTAACTCTTCCTGCACTTGCCATGTTCGTTAGGCGTTCGAATGAGGTGTGTTATCACAGACTTTCTCGGGACTGCCTGTATAACCTCGTATTAAATCCATTACTTTGTTATTCACAGAAACTACATGCTAATTATCTACTCCACTGACACAGCTAGTGTTACAGTAACAGTGACGGTCAGATACTGAGACTCCACGCTAGTCTCCAAACGGCTACGTAGTTAGCTGCTGATCGTTAGATACTTGTGTCCAGGCGTCTTACAGTGACTGCTTTGATGCAGGATGTCTCTCTGGACACAGGAAGTGAAAACCAGTATAGTGGAGACGAGGGAAAGTCCTTATTGCTCTCGTTTTAGAAGTGGAAGCGCTATGCAAGCTCATATTAGCGCTTCGTGTGTAGGAAGTCACTTCCAGAGCTCCAGTTCGTGCAGCGCTCCAGACATGACGTCCATCGTGCATATTTACAGACACTGACTGTTTTTAGTCCATTTTTGTTTTTTGTAGTTTGTATGTGGTGCCAGATTTACAGTAGTATTAAATGCTTTAGAATCCGTATTTCGTATTTATTTAAAGACCATGTGTCCCGTTCAGTTGTGCATATTCATTATGTTTCGGCTATCTACTGTACACTATCGCTCAAACGTTTGGGATGACTTAGAAATGTTATTGCTTTCCAAGAAAACACACACGAAATGAGTCTGAATAGAAAATAGAGCAAAAGAACAAGACACGCTGACATTGTCAGACTTAGAAATAATAATTTTGATGGGAATGATGAATGTGTTCTTCAAACTTTGCCAAACACCTTTTGCAACAATTACAGCCTGGCAGACCGTAGACATTCTAGCTGTTCAGGAGAACCTGATAATATTTATCAAGATAATCTGATGAGATTTCACCCTGTGCTTCCTGAAGCATCTCCCACAAGATGGACTGGTTTGATGTTGGCTCGCCCCCTTCGCAGCTACAACAGCTTCAACTCTTCTGGGAAGGCTTTCCACAAGGTTTAGCAGTCTGTTTATGGGAATTTTTGACCATTTAACCCGATAGCACACCTTTGGGATAAATTAGAGTGTAGACTGCGATCCAGTCCTTCTCGTCCAACATCAGTGTCTGACCTCAGTAATGCGCTTCTGGAAGAACGGTCAGAAATTCCTATAAACATAAAAATTTGCTAAACTTTGTAGAACGTCTTCACAGAAGAGTTGAAGCTGTTATATCTGCAAAGGGCCAACATCATATTAATTAAACTTTATGGATTAAGATGTTACTTAAGTTCATATGCGAATACTTTTGAGAATATAGTGCACTGTATGTCCACTTCTAATTTGCATGTCATACATATTCATAGGCACCGGCTATTTTTAGGGTTTGTTTCGGCATTAAAAACGGAATTCTTAATAATAAAATATTATTAATGGGATTCTTGATAATACTTTAAAAAACAATAATATTGCTATAGATATATAAATATATTAATATTAGCTGAGGTTAAATAGTTTAAATTCATGCTAGGGGATTTTTATATATTTGCATATTTGCATAATCACATACTGTACTGTATTTTAAAAATAAATAATATATAAAGGATAAAAATAATATTGTTGTGGATTTAATATAGTACTTTAAGAGGTTTATATGTGCACTTTATCCATATTCAACGTAACTGTTGTAGGTGATCTGTGAAGATTGAAGATGGAGATTTACGCTGTTTCCAATTTGCATATAATGAATATTCATAGACACTTTAAGTACTTTTTTGAACATTAAAGAAGGGTAAAGCTGTGTCGTGGATGCTGCGTAGAGCTTTTGTCTTGTTTTTTTTTTTTTCTGGATACTAAAGGTCGCGTCTTTGGATTGATTTCTTTAAGGTGACTTCTCACCTGCTGGTTGTCCTGAGAACGTAAGGTTCCAGCAGTACCGGTACCAAGGTCAGCATTATTGGTTGGTGTATAATCTCATATATCTTCAGTCTGTCCTGTTCTTCTGTGCGAGATAATAACCGGCTTGAACCAGTCAGTGGTCAATCCTCGAGCCAAAGTGGATCATTCAAGAACCGATTAGTGGAGATTATCTCATTATATCAGATGGACGGATTATACCAGCAGCTGGATATTGTGTTCTCTATTTCTCTCTCTCTCTTTCTCTTTCTCTCTCTCTGTGTGTAAGTATAAGACTATAACCATGTCGAATATTCCCGCTCAAGTAGATGCTGAGCTTTCGCTAAGACTAAGATCTCTTTGATCTGATTTATTTTATCTTACTGCATAAGGCAGGATGTGATCTCTGTTTTTTTTTTTTTTGTTTTTTTTTTTGCGAAGATGATGGACTCATCATTACACACAATTTTCATCCTAGTGCTCTCCTGGTTAATAAGCATCCTGCCTTCCTGAATGTCTATCACCGGCTTTGATATTTGATCCATAATAGATCACAGGGGACCCCTCACCAAGCCGCCTGCGACAAGAACCGCCTCTCAGAACCTCGACCAATTTGTGTTGGAAAATGAGCCGCCCTTTTCCTTTTTCGTTCTCTTTCCCCTATCCAGTCTTCATGCTTTGAGGACACCTCGGATGCCTCAGCCTGTTGTAGAGGAAGCTCATGCATCAGGGACGTAGCGCTAATGGACCGTTTAAACCCTAGAAGAGGGCGTATTTAACATTACCGATGCGCCGTTACACTACAGCGCTAATGTACCATTAAGCTTCCTATAGAGATGTCGAGATGACTCAGGTTTCTTGCTGGAGGATAAATCATGGTCCAGGACATACTGTATCATGTACATGCTGTATACGATTTCCGCCATGGCTGGATGATTTGTACCAGTGGGGTTCGCGTTAGTGCTCTGTAAATCCAGTTAAACACTGTTTAGTCAGCAGCGACGTTGAGTCAGTGTTTCCTTTTAGATGGGTTGAGGATTGGGTGGATATGAAAGGCTTGGTGCAAATATTTAAATTGTTTGTATAGTTATTTTCCTTTCTGTTTTCTTTCTGTCCAAGCAAGAGCTTTTTTTTTTTTTTTTTTAACACAACCCCACAATGAGTCAACTGGTTTCAGCGACTCCAGAGATAATTGCTGGAGAGATTTTTTCTACTGTATTTTCTTGCTCTAAAGAGAGCAAAGTGTCTCTTAGAAGTCAATTTAAACGATCAGCCTTTATCATGCAATCGTTCGAGATGTTTTTTTGGGCCTTTTGGGTCATCGCCAGTTCCCACTTCTTCTCTGGGCCGTCTTCCTGTCCACCAACACATGACGCCGATCCCATATTTTCAAATGGCTTGCTCAGACACCGTAGCTCTCTCTCCGCTTGCGTGAGATCACAGACACTCGTGATTGGCAAGTGTTGCCATGATTGATGTGAGAGCACTAGAAGGTCTCGCGATCTCTGGATGATATCAACTAGTTTGTCGTCCTTGAGCTAATAAAGGTGTTTAGCGTCATTCGCTCTCCCTGGTTGGAGGTTGTCGCCTTGATGGGCCTAAGGCCAGGTAGGAATTGGCTATGACTAAATTAGGGAATAAAATCTGAAAAATCCAAAGAAAAAAATTTTTCTACCTGCATGTAACGTACGGATGTAAATCTTATTTGGATGCTGAACACGGTGTTGAGGGACCCTGCACGGGAACGTGTTTCCTCATCCGCTCTGCGTACAAGGAATATTATTATTATCATTATTATTAAACAGAAGTCTGAGTAATTTATACAAAGCGCTCGAGTTAATTTTAATGTCAGTTTCCCGAGATTGGAAAAGCCAGCCAACAAATCTGTGTTGTTATTCATGAGCGCTTCGGCCCCAGTTATGGATTCAGGGCTGTTCTGTCGCCTCAGGGCAGCGCTGTGTTTGTGTGGAACAGGAAGCGAGACGGATGGCCCCTCAGCATGGCGGGCGGAGCCCCCGGTGGAGAAGAACATCACTAACACGCACTCTCTTATGAACCTCTGGTCCTCCCAGATGCCGGGTCATGGGGTTAATAGCCCCGGGGCGAACGAGACAGCTCATTCAGCCTCCATTCAGATGCCTCGGGAGTCCTGCGCGCTTTATTAACGTTGCATTCTGTCTTGTTGTCGCTGATAAAGCTCTCAGAGCAGTGGCGACGACTTAAACCTGGCCGGCTCCTGTTTTATATTTCAGGCTTTTGATTTTTCCTCTTCTTTTCTCTTATCTCGGTTTGCAACGGCACCGCGCTTTAGAGTGATGAGATCTAGCTGGAGGAGCCCTGGGAAGGCTAATCATCTGTTTGTGGTCTTTAAGCTGAGGCTTTTAAGTATAAGGTGGATAAAAAAAAATATATAATAAAAATGAACCATTGTGGCATTTTGGTCTTATGAAGATTGTATGTGTATATAGTCAAAGACAGTGTGTGTGTGTGTATATATATATATATATATATATATATATATATATATATTTATTTATATATATTTATTTATATATTTATTTATTTATTATATACTATGTTTTATTTGGTGTTTGTTTGTTTTTGTTGTTTTATTGTACAATATTCCATACTGATGCACACATTATTTATTTTTTTATTTATTTATTTATTTGATTGATTGATTTTCCTTTTAAATTCAAGTACGGACACATTTTGCTTTTTTGAATAAATTCTTTTCTTTTTTTTCTTTGCCTTCTTTTTGCTTCATATTTTTTTTTACATTTAGATGCAGAAACAATAACTATTTTAATTTGTTTAAATTGTTCAAATTTTTTCCTGTTTTTTTCCACTGATTTTTCTCCGTTAAAATTTTTTTTCTTTCCTTTTAATTTTTAAACAAATCTAAATAAATTAACATTTGTTTATTTACATAAAATTTATGTTTTATTTATTTACTTAAATTTTTACTTTTTTTCTTCTTGTTGTTTTATTATTTTTTAGTTTTATTGGCATACCTTAATTCTGACCCTCTAGATTGTGCTTTTTAAAAATTCAGTAATTTTTCATATTTCTATTTATTTATTTATTATTTGTTTGTTTTGTTTGTTTGTTTTTTTCATACAGACAATTTCTGACTAATAAAACTGGCTAATTTTGGGTTATTTTGTTAGTTTTTTTACTGTTTTTTTTTTTGCTTAAACAAAACAAAATTGTTTAAAAATGCTTGTTTCTTGGCCATAAATATCTGCTGTAAATATTGATGTATAAACACACAATCATGAGCCAGAACAGATCCATCATCATTCCAGCTGAACGCACAGCTGTTCTACAGAACACGAGTTCTCCACGCCGCACCTCAGGAGTGTACTGTAGTTCAGCACGTCAACCTTCCCTCGGATCAAAACCTCACACGATGTCTGAGCGCCGGCTTTCGATCGGAACGGACCACCGCCTCGATGAGATTATGGATTAATGTGTGTACGTTATAGGTGCAAATAAAGAGCAAATGGATTGACCGTGCGCTCGGAGCACTCCACCAGCTCATGCTGTAGTGCTATTGACACGCCTGTCACTATGTGTGTGTGGATCTCTCACTCGGAGCCGAGATAATGCGATTCTACTGTTGTGTGTGTGAACCCTGGACGTTCATGTTAACGCTCTCTGCTGATAGAGATGCGAACAAGTGGTTATGCGGTAAATGCAGAAGTGCAACATTTGGGTTGCATTTTTTGATGCAGAAGTGCGACAGCAACGTATGTTGCTCAGCCGAGCAAGAGAGATGCGTGGGTGTGGTGTCTGATGGCGTCACGTGTGGACGTGTACTTTGTTCGAGTTTCAGTATGAGATGATGGCTGTCAAGCGAAAAAGAAGCTGATGAACTGAAAGCAGGAGAAATGGGCGAGTGTAAGGATCTGAGCGACTGACTGACCAGATCCAAAAGGCTCATAAATGAACATCAGGAGTGAAGGTTAGCTCGTCTGGTCCGCTCCCACAGAAGATGGTTGAATACCTGTTCCTCTGATAGAAAGGCTTCAAAACAAAGCGCGTGTGTATATAGTGTTTTGTCAGTGCTTATGTTTTGGTGCACACCACCTGAGGACCGACAGATAGAGGAGATTATTAATAGCTTTGATTATTTCTCCGGTTTTATCGCAACTGTCCGTAGTCTGTGTGTGAACAGCTGCTGAAACACATTAGCGTGGCTGACATTTAAATTGTGACATTTTAGACCAGCCCTCACTTTTCACTTCCAAAGCTGTTGTTCTGTTTTCCTGCTCCATCCATTTGCTTCACGTTTGAGTGTTTGCATACACACATTCTCTCTCTCTCTCTCTCTCTCTCTCTCTCTCTCTCTCTCTCTCTCTCTCTCTCTCTTTCCCGATCGTTCTCACCATCCTCCACATTTGTGCGACTCTTACTTAGCTGTAAACAAATCGATTCATTTTATTCTTCCAGAGCAACAGTGCAGCACCTCTTCCTCCCAGGGTGAGGTGCTTATCAGTGACTCTCCAAACACACACACACACACACACACACACATGTGTGTATATATATATATATATATATATATATATATATATACATACACACACACACACCTTTTAATCATGCGACAAGGTGACTCATTAGAACAACCCCAATCTATGAATATGAGATTAGTCTACAGACTACACACTCATGCATCCAGAAAGGGTTGACAGCAGCGAGACTTATTGATTGTCTCCTAAATATTAAAATCCATAACATAGTACAGTAGGTACGGTATGATGCAGTAGGTGATTAGTGTGATCTTTAAGTCAAGTGCTTTAACGAAACAACAGCCATGTGAAAGTAAGGTTATACTGTAGTACCTGTGTGTGGGGCCACATTAAGGTCCTGTGTGTGTTGGATGGATTTTCCATCATGGGATTTTCTACAGTTCAGTGAAGCCTGAGTAACAGCCAGTCATAAAAGGAGGATGGACAATATACAGCAAGATAAGAGCGCTGTATAAGATAAGAGTCTTGCACAGGATTCTGTACAGCGATTAAGGTTTTCCTCAGTACGGCAGGAATATCACCAATACGGGAAGACATTTTCAAGAATGACCCAATTTTTGTAGGTCCACATTTTGCACTGTTAAATTTGTAATACAAAATATTATTTACGTTATTTATTAATCAGATAAAAAAAAAAAAAAGCTTTAAGCTTCATTGACTTAAAACATTATTTCCTTATGGTATTTAATACTAGTAGTGTAATAGGAATGGGAATTCGTGGCCATTCAATCTGTAGAGCATTTATGAGGTCAGACACTGATGTTGGACGAGAAGGCCCGACTCTCCATAATCTCCATTCCAGTTCATTGCAAAGGTGCTCGATGGGGCTGCAGTCAGGGCTCTGTGTTAGGGCCAGTTGAGTTCTTCCACACCGCACTTATCAAACCATGTCTTTATAGTTCTTGATTTGTGCACTGGGGCTTTGTGCAAACTGTTGCCACAAAGTTTGAAGCATTGCATTGTCCAAGATGTCTTGGTATGCTGAAGCAATAAGATAAGGAGCCTAATTTAAACACCTGAATTTACTAATGATTTAAAAATTAAATATCGTCTTCCAAACTATATATACCGTAGTTTAAATACTAGATATATTTTTACTTATTCAAACTCTATCTGCATGATTTCTGCAAGTCTGGGTTGCCAGATCACACCTAGAAAGTCCCCCATGCATTTTTAAAACCCTGTATAATTTGCATGCCTAAAAAGTAAAATCAGAACATTCCACAAACATTCTTTGCTTTAGTATTCTTTGTTTAACCCAAAATAAAGGGGTTGTAAAATTATATTTGTATATTTGTCTCTCTTTCTTTTGATCTGAAAAATAACACGATCCTTCACTTATCAAAAACCCAAAACCTGTGCTATGATCTAAATCATGCATTTTGTGGTCTGTTGCACCCTTAACAAATAGCATACAGTAAACTTTTTATAACAAAGGAGTTTAAGCAGTAAAACGAATGTTAGAGTGTCAGCATCGAATCACCTGTCTGCTTAACAAGAACAGGTGCTCGTGATGTGGGGAAGTAAACACATAAAGCAATGACTTGTTCAAGTCATTTAAGAGAACATGGGAAAACTTTTACAAGGCAGTTAGGAAATCACTTCAAACCTGCTAGTGACCGAGGTTAATTATTTATTTATTGTATAGATGTTAAGGTATATACAAAATATGTGTAGGTATAGTCAAAGCCAGTCCTGGGGGCATCAGTGGCTTAGTGGTAGGCTTCTTACCTGCCATGCGGAAGGCTTGGGTTTGATTTCCAGGCCCTAAACCCCAGTCGCTGGATGCAGTGCCGGTCTCAAGCCCAGATAAAATGAGGGAGGGTTGTGTCAGGGCATCTGATGTAAAGCCTGTGCCAAGCTTGTGTGTGCAGATCGGGTGGTCTGCAGTGGCGACCGCTTGGCAAGAGCAGCCGAAAGACCAACAACATAGTCAGAGCCAGTCCTGATCTCTCTGGGGCCCAAACAAAAATCTGGTGAAGGGTCTCTCCTCCCTGATCTGCCAGACATGATAACACCAGACATTTGCCAAACAGGCACACCACACCTCCCAGTTGTCCCATTACACTGTATATTTACTAGTGGCCAGTAAATTATGGATAACAATACTATTCTTCGTTCCATTAGGCCCATTACAACTGCCTGCACCTGGACCTATATAACACGTACTGTGTTAATTTCACACTCTGGGTGTCAACACTGGGAATTTAACATTCAGTATTCAGTCAATAATCAATGTCAATTTATTGCTTTTCAACTTTCATTAGTCCAGGGCTTTAACTAAACCAAGACTGAGAGAGTAGATAATCACTGTCTAGTTTTAAAATTAAGTGCCCCTGTGAGGAGTGTCATCACACTCATATGTTGTCTGGACTCGTTTCCATGGAGATCATTTATTAGATCATAGAATGTCAATGAAAAATCAGACAGATTTGCTCAAAATATAAATATGCAAGAATGCAAGATTTATAAATTATAGTGTAATAATACTTAGCGTAACTGTATAGTGTTTGTCAGCATTAATTAATGAATTAATCAAGAATATCAACACTAATCTCAGATGTGTTGATAAATTACTAAGGAAAAGAACAGTATTAATGAAACTACACTATAGTTACCCTTAGCATAACTGTACAAAGCTATTATTTATATATACAGGCAATATAAACATAGTCTTAGCAATAAAAAGTAAACAAATCCATCTGAATCATTAATGTTTTCCGCAGATGCGTTGTTAATTTATTAGGTAAAGGCATATTTGACTAAAATTTGATGTCTGTCAATGACAGTAAGAATAGTATTTATATTCAGATTCATTCATATAATGCTCAGAATATTATTTTTTACCTCTTATATGTTAATGAAATTATTATGAAAAGAAAAGACAAGACTAACTTATGTTGTCATTATATTTAGCATAACTATATTATTTTTGTTAATATTAATGAATGCTGATATTAATTGAAAATAGCATATTTTAATCAAGAATATCAACATTTTCCTGGGATATTATTACTAAGAAAAATATTGCGGAAACTACACTGTAATTACTTTAGCATAACTACATAGCTGTTATGCTGCAAAAGCTGTTATGTTACACAAGCAAAATTACAATAAAATGGCAATGAAAAGTAAACAAACTCGTCAGAATATTTTCTACATATACATTTTAACATTTTCCACAGATGCCTTGCTAATTCATTAGGAAAAGGCATTTTTGACAAAAATTTGTAACTGTAAGGTTTGTAAATCCCTTAGCGTAGCATTCTGTAACATGTACATACTGTAGCTACTATGTTTAAAATAAAAGAAAAAAGTAACATAGAATGTCAATGAAAACAAGATAGATTTGTTAAGAATATTAATTTTTACCTCAGATTTGTTGATATAGATTAAGAAAAGGGACAACATTATTACATTATAGTGAAATTGCATATATCATAACGGAACATAGCTAATATGCTTATTATATGTGTTAATACTTGTAGAATTCTACTGAAAATGACATATTTTAATGAAAAATATCAACATTTACTTCAAATTTGTGGATAAATGACTAAGAAAGTGGTGACAACGGGATTAAATTACATATAGCATAGCTATGGATAGCTAGTATGGTTATTATACTAGCTAGAGCGCGTAGAGCTTAACTAAACATACTGTAGAACATCATCTATAAGGAGACAGGTTATTTAGGAATATTAACATTTACCTTAGCCTTGTTGATCAATTTAAATGGAGAAATGGAGTTGTATTGCTAAAGTATAACTACAATTAGCATAACCGTACATAGCTACTGTGAGTGTTATACAGTATGGATAATAATCACCCAGTATGATATTCGATTTGTATTGTGATTCTCTAAATATTGGGATTTTATAAAATCCCAGTAAATAGATTTTTATTACAGGCAATATAAAAACTGCCGAAAGAAACTAGATAAACTTGGAATATTAACATTTTTTAGATTTGTTGATCAATTACTAAGAAGATATAGTGGCAGCATTGCCTGATAACTAATAAATAAATACAACAAAAGTTGTGTGTAAATACGTGAACATATCTCAATAGGAAGCAGCATGTGTGTGTCAGTGAGACGAATAGTGTATGTGTTATAGAATTACTGAACATGTAGCGGGATTTTCTGTAATGTTAAACAGCGAGGCTTGAGTGATCCAGCTTTATATAGAGTCATAATTAATATACTTGTATAGGTGTATGTGTGTGTGTGAAGGGCATTAAAGGGCTGCCATGCTAATGAAGTTTCCCGCTGTAATATAATTAATTGGAGTAGTTCTCCGCCCAGATGAAACCCCACCTAATGCATGGAAATCAAATGCGCGAGCCGTTTCTCTCAGAAGGACACCATCAATTTCCACATCCTCACAGAATCAGACACATACACATTTCTCTAAGTTCCTTTCTTTTATTTTTAAAGTTGGAACAGCATCTTTCATGCGTTCATGAGTTGGCTCTCCCGGCCAGTATTTAGTGTGATTGCATTGTTTCTGCCTGAAGGAAATTAATTCACACAGTCCACCCCAGCTGCAGCCTGCTAGTGTTTGCTCTTAGCTTATTCAGTAAATGGTGACAGATGGACCTCTGAAGGCTTATACGAACTGCATCTGTGTAAGTCCAGCCATACTGCAGATGAGCTCTAGTCACACCCCGCCATCCCATAATTTCCCTTTTGGACCCAGAGGGAGAAAGAGGAAGTATCTTTATCTCCCACAGCCAACGGTAGCTATAGCCTATTTCTCTACTAAATTACTTTTTTTCTGTATGTGATGGAAGACTAAGGGGAAAAAAGAAATGGTGATGTGAGATGAATATAGAAATATTATTTCCGCTGCAAGGCTTTTATAGGAGAGGAGACTTTAGATAGAGAAGCGTATGACTCTTTAAATTCTTAGTTTTATAATGAGATCAATCAGAGCCTCCACCATTTCAGCTCTCATCCGTCTATCAGCTTGAATACATACATACAGAACAATACTGATGAACAGAGAATAATGTAACCTACCACTACCACCATCATAACCACCAACACTACCACCATTACCACTACCCCCATTAACACCATTTTCACTACCACTTTTATTACCACCACTTCCACTACCACCAGTACCCCACTTCCACTACCTTTACAACCACTACTCCCATTTCCACTACCCTTATCAACACTACTACCATCACCACCATGACCATTACCATCACTACCCTTACCATCATCACCACCACTGATACCCCCACCAATACCACTACCATTACCATCACCACTTCCACTACTACCACTACTACCACAACCAGCACTTACACTACCATTACCACCATCATCACCACAATTACTGTTGCTATCCTTACTACCACTACTCACACTTCCACTACATTACCATTACATTACCATCATCACTACCCTTACCACTACCACCACTTCTTCCATCACCATTACCATCAGTACTCTTACCAACACTACCACCACTACCCCACTTCCACCTTCTACCTACTCTTACAACCACCTTCCACCTACCTTTACTTGCAGCTACCGTTACAACCACTACCCCCACTTCCATTACAAACACTACCACCACCATCGCCATTATCATCAGTACTTTTACCAACACTACAACCACTACCCCACTTCCACTACCCTTACAACCACTACCCCCACATCCATTACAAACACTACCACAAACACTACCACCACCATCGCCATTATCATCAGTAGTGTTTTCAAGAGGGCGTGGCTCAGCAGTAGCTTATTTACATAGACACTGAAATGGTATTTAGAAATAGATGTTAGAAAAAGGAGTGAAACAGAGGGAGTTATGAAGAGACTGGGGCGTTAACACACTTTCAGGGAGATCTGAGACCTCTGTTAACTTGTTACAGAAATAGTCAAATATGGTACCTTTGATATATAAAGAATGAACAAAAAGATGTATTCTGTACAAAAAGACCAGACAAAAAGTAATGCCTGTTTGTTAATATTATAATAAGACAAATAATTTTACACCAAAAAGTCCATCAGATATTCTGTAAATGCAAGCTTTTATATGGATGTACATAAAGGTGAGCCTGCTCGGGGTGTTATTTCCAGAGGGCTTCCCTACTGTTAATGTCTGGATGTTTACAGCAATTCACAGTCAACACATCAAATTGTTTGCATCCTCTGCCCATCGTTCTCGCCAGGTCTGCAGTTGTGAATTGAAAAACCCTACATCCAGCTGTGCTGAAATAAATAAGGCAGAGCAGACACCGGAGACGTGATTTGATTATGTAGATTTCAGTTTTGTCTGTTTTTGATTGCCCAGTCAGCAGAAGAATAGTGGATTAAGTTAATGCAGGAGAATTTTTCGAGAAGCCCAGACATTCAGGAAAGCCATCTTATTACAGGGTACGTTGCTGTCTATAAATGTTACCCATCTGCCTGAAAGCTAATACGGTAGGAAGGGCATAACAGAAAACTGCAAGTCATGTCTCAGACGCCCCAGACACTGTATAATCGCTCGCATATGTACATTCTGTATATGCAAGCGAAGCACATGCATCATTCATCCAAGAAGAGACAGTAAGATGTAGCCCGTGTCTCCTTAGGGCTTTTTTCCTTCCCGATGTCCAAGGTGACCATGACTGTCCAGAAAGGCAGTGTAGGCGTTAGAGCTGCTCAGAGACAAGCCAGTCGATCGTTCTTGACAAGTTCACCTCCGCTATAGGACTGTAAGCAAGCTCAGCTCCTTGACTGACCCGCCGCTGTCATGCAATGTATGAGAATGGCCATCGTTTTTGTTGTCAAGTTTGTTTTTAGTCATCTGCAGTTTTAACCAGATCAACCAGGGTCACTGCTAGTGGAAGTCTGGTCCTGCAGCTCAGACTTCCATTTGTAGCTAATAGCGAGAAAGTCTCATATTCATGAATATGAGAGTCGCAAAGCCCTGAATTCAATAGGGAAGGGGCTGTTTGATTGACATTACAGGTGACCAACCATAGTCGATTGGAAACAATTTTAAAGGCGTCAAAAATATGCAATAATCTCATTGTAAACAGTTGATATTGAAATGTACAGTATCTGCTACTTAAGCTCTGTAAAGCTTTTATAAAGGCTTTGATCTGAGGTGCTGTTTGTTAATTGGTGATTTTTGATGCTGGTAACTCTAAATGACCTTCTCAATGAATAAAGCAGAAGTTTTGGTCTTACATTTTTGGGAAGGTCTTCATCAGAGCCAGTTTCATCATGGTGCTTGATGGGTTTTGCAAATGCACTTGACAATACCTTTCAAGAACAACAGTCTTCGTCTCAGAACGGGACAAGTCATACTGTTGCTGTGCCAGATATGCAGACGTTAGCCTGGAGGTCAAAGGTCAAATAAAAAAAAAAGGTACAAATAGTCTACGGACTTCTCAGTTGCCACTTTCCTTTAGGTTTGCTCTTGAAGGAAAGCTCTGAGACGGTTAAATCACATGGCAGCAAAGAGCAAAAGCAGCCGTAGCGGAGGAGCTGGTGGGCAAACGTCTTCTGTGTTTGATTTGTGCTGTGATTCGGACATGTACAGCTCTTGTCCCGGAATCCCTCTGCAGGGACGCTCTGTTAGGACCGACTCATTTCCTGCAGTCACCTCCAGCTGAAAGGCCAAGGCACTGAATGGGATAAAGAGTGAGACGTAGCCTAGGGCTACTTCAGTCACAGTAAGGGGGTTTAATTGCCTTTTAAACGCCAGACGATGATGATTATGTATGCATTTCCTGTCCGGGACGTGTTGTATAATTGGATGGATTTATGAAAAGCAAAAGAAAAGGTGCAGAAACACAGTTTTATCCATAAAAACCTGAAAGAAGGTTCTCAAAAAAATGTCTATCCTAAAAATGGGATTTGAAATGATCTGTGCTTTTTCATCACCACCAAACACAAAATGTATTTCTGACCATCATGGCAGGACTGGCCATTCTTTTGGGTTTGTACAGTAGTAATTTCCCGTTCGATGGAATGAAGCAATGCCAAGATTACAATGTGGATATGCCACCTGCTGTCAGTCACCTTGATGACGAATCTATCGTTGCTGCGCACCTGACCGTGGCCAACTTGCCCTATCTCTAAAGCCTCGGCAAAGAAAAAGAAAATCTGCCTGGATTTGTCGAACAAAGCGCATTGTGTCTCGTCTGAATAATAACTCTTGTTTGGAAGTGACTCACATTCATTTTACATACTGTTCCCATTTCTGGTTTCTCTCAGCATTAGTCAGCATAAGGCAGTTAATGCTAATGCTGGTGAAAGACGGACAAGAAGAATATCTGTCCTCCAGACTATTTCATTATAAATCGTGCTAAATGGTGGAGAGATTTATACACAGTACCATGCTCATTTTCCACAGTGGATGCCTGCATTTATGCGACTCTGCCATGCCGCAGACACACAGCTCGCTGCCTCCAGTGCGGGAGGAAAAGAACAAATCATGGGTCAGAGCCATTACGAGGTGGCCGTCCGCCCGCCACCCTCCTCCTCCTCCTCCTCGTTTCGCTTGAGCTGTTTGATCACTTTGATTTGTTCAAACAGAATAACTCTGCCTGTGTTTGCGCTCTGGCTCCACAGGTGGCTCCACTCAGTGTACTTTTCATTTATTTGCAATAAAGGCCTGCCAAGGCGACGGCCACAAAACGACGAGTCTGGGGCCGGGAACCTCAGGGGAAAGGCTAAACGTTGGAGGAAGTTAGAAATCCACAATTCCTTGCCTTGCCCGACTGTATAGCATAATTAGTGTGGCCTCACACTGTTATGGGAAGTAATTAGTCTCTGGAGGAATGCAGGTGGTCCGAACCCCAAAGCCTGCCGGATAGAGCGCTGGATCACGCGTAGTGCTGGATACACGCGTCACAGACGAAGCGTAGAAACACTGCAGATAGTGTGACGATGCGGCGTAACAATCAACACCCCCATTGTTTTTTTTTGGGATTTAAAAATTCCCAGATACGTTAAACGGCACACTTGCAGCCTCCACACACCATTATTACTGCTTTCAATGCATAACTACACAAGGACCGTTTTTGTAGCGTTACCACCGATGAGAAGTCTCAACTCATTTTCTTTTTTTTTGTTCCTATACTTTTTATACTGAAACCCTTTTACTTTAAGTTGTTACGCCTAAAAATTAAGACTTGTTTTAAAAATGCAATTTCAAAACTGAAGAAAAGTAAAAGAAAGATTCGACATGACTTATCCATCATCAATTTTTTCCCTTTCTTTCTTTTTTCTTTCTCAGCTCGTTTTATTCAAATGTACAATTTCTCACTCAGGTCAGGAAGAGAAATGTGTGTCAAATTGATGGAGAAAGCAAATCATACTGAATGTCGTTAGGCTTCTGTGGCTGCTTTAAGTTTTCCCTCTGCTATGTAAATTTATTAGCTAAATTATGTTTATAGATGATTAGCGTCAGTTTGGAGAACTTGGTGATGTAAATATCCATAAAATAAGATGTATGAATGTGTACGGGGATAGGCAGTAAATCCATCAATGTTTATTTAGCCTGTTTTCATGCTAGGCATGATTGATTAGTACCGTGCATGGGTATGATTGTTTATACCGACTCTCCAACTTTCACATTAATTATATTATTCTATAAGTACTATTAATTCTATAAGTACTATTAATTCTATAAGTACACTTGCATTTTTTCAGTGTTAAATATAGCAGGTATTATTTGACAGCCACCAGTAAGAGTACAACCAACACACAATAAATAATAATGCTAACTAGGCCTTACCATGCGACAAGTGTATCTGAACTTTCGCCCATTGTTTAAAAGCAGTGGAATAATGTTGATGTCCACTTGGCTTATGTGATGGTTTAAAAAAAAAAGTCATGCTTTTTTTTTTTTTTTAAATACACAACATGGTCAAAAGTATGCGGACACCTAGACATCAAACCTACACTATAGGTCTTTCATACGAAGTTCAAATGGTACAGGATGCATTAGATCTCTAGAATCTCGATGAAGATATGGTTTAGATTAGATCATCTGTACATGTACAGAGCCAATAAAATGCAATTAGCATAAGTGAATTAGTGGCCTATTTACAATAATAACACTGTGTTATACAAGGAGAAGATGCATTTGGTATCAGAGATATGGTACATATAGTGATATAAAATAATGTACAGTATAACTGCGCAACATCATGTAGTGAATGTGTAATAATGTTATACAAAATAGTACAAAATTGCATGTTGAATTACATAAACTGAACAAGAACTTGTTGCAATAAAAAGGATTTTCACTTCAATTTGATGTGAATAAAAAAAAATCCCTACAGCATTTACAATGCTTAAAATAGCAGTATTAAAAATACCGCCTTCATTAATTTTTCAACCTCACAAATTTGATGGAAAAAATTCAAGTGTTAAAATCCAGGTCGACAAAATTCAGGAATTAAAACTCCGATAGAAAGAATTCAGGTCTTCACATCCTGGATATACAGGAGAGCAATGGATTTCTGATTGCTGCGGTTTACAATGCATACTATTTTGCAATATAAAATGTTTTTGTTAAGTTCATGCAATTCAACAGTATTTTTTTGGCACTGTTATGCTTCCTTTAAAAAAAAAAAAAAAAAAAAAAAGCACATTGAATCAGATTTTTGTAGATCCAATTTAAACTAGATCTGGAGATGTGGAATTTCAAGTTTACGTGATAAGGACGGTATGGGACATTAATCCGTGGTTGACAAACAAGCGGGGACGATTGAGGAAATAACGATGAAAAAAAAAAAAAGATGTAATTTTGTATAAAGTTGTGTTGCTATGCTTTAGGTGGTCGCTATTAACACAAAAGTATGTCAAAGCCGCACCCTTGATTTTTCCATGCGCAGTATGGAAACGGGGAGCAGTAGTTCCTGGACAGAGGATGAAGTGAAATGTCTGATGGAGGTCTAGGGGGATCAGTGCACACGAAGCTAGAGGGAGTCTACAGAAACGGTGATGTATGAGGAAATATTATGCTGCATGCAAGCCTCCGGCGTCGTTTCCACGGCAACCAATGCAGATAGGCGAGAACGTTCCTGATTTGTGCTTCCAGTCTGAACGGAGACGAATCAGATCTGATCATTTTCAAATCACAGTGTGGACAGTCGGTCTCTGAGATCAGATTTGTGAAACAAATCAGATTTGCCTGCAGTCTGAATAAGGTTTAGAGTCCTGTAGCTGAATGAACACGCATCACTAAGGAGGACGAAATCTGTACTGGAACGTTGAGCAAACAAGTGTGATGATCAGACGTCCACAGACCTTTGGCCACAAAGTCAAATTTGCGGTTGAAGTTTATTCTGCTTGGAAAAAAAAAAAAAGATTAATTGATATTGTCTCATACCGTATGAACTGAGCTTCTTTTTAATTTACCGACTACGTTTCTTATCATTAGGAAATAACGTGTTTATGGTCTGACGTGCATTATGCAAAACTTGGCAGCATTAGGCACCGGGAGTTGGCGCGTGATGAGATTTAGCAGGTTGCTTGAATCATGCAGCATATTTGATTTCAGAATCAGTGCCGAGTGACAGGACAGTGACGCCGCGCTCCGTCTCTCGTTATCCGCTGTGATAACTGCCCATGTCCAGTCTAGTTCTGCTCTATCGCATTGTAATAAAAGTGCTATTTGACGAGTCCATTTTTTTATTTTTTTTTTTCACAGCGCAGAAATAGTTTTCTGGTGAATGTCTCAGAAGGCTCTTGAAATAGATAACGACGTTCCTCCTTCTGCATCAAAGATATTCATTTAATAAGGGAATTTGAGTCTGTTAACTTTTTGGGATCGACGTAGATGAAGAACGAAGAAATGACCTCATGAGTTTATTAAAGCGTCTACAAAAGATTAACAGCGTAGTAAAGTAGGTGACTTTGTAGAGAGGAAGTCATTATCTGACACATGGGCGTGTCGCTCCGAGATTCAACTTTCCGTCTCTGTAATCTTCTTTGAAGATGTGGTTCTGACCCGGAGAACAGTTCTAAGAGAAAAGAAAAGAAGATCGTCCAATATACGTCCAAATCAGGGTGGTGATGGTTTCTGAGCAGGACGTCGCAGTTAATTACGCTCACCGCGCAATCTGCTTAAGTCTGTCCGTTCATTAGGGCCGCTGTGAGCTGCAGGCGAACCTGAGAACAAGCAAGTGGAGGGTGAAGGATTGTGTGCATGTGTGTGCATGTGTGTGCATGTGTGTGCATGTGTGTGTATGTGTGTAGACCTGGTGTGAAGGTAATGTCAGAGGAAATGACATGAGGAGACATAAAACGAACATAAAAGTAAAGCACCACGAGGTGAGGGCAGATGGGAAGAAGGCACCAACCGCAAATGATGGAGTAGCGCAGAAGTTTTCATTTTCTCTCCGAGCTTGAGGCTATGGTTTTTATAAAACAGGAAGCAGAAGTGCATCGGTGTGGTGAAAACGTTAGAAAGCAGCGCCGGTGGCGAAGCTGCAGTTTGGAAGTTCGTCTTTTCCTCCTATTGATTTCTGAAGCAGTTTGTAGTTTTGTTGATGGAAAGGGAGGTTTTCACTTATTTCTATTAAAGCAAGAGTGATTTCATTTTTTACGTACCAGAATACTTTTTTTTAAGCAGAATGTTTTTACAAATAAACGAAAGGTTTTTAAATTTTTTATTTTTTTATAAATGTTCCCTTGTTTAATTCTAAGAACTTTAGCGGCAAACAGAGGCAAATTATACGGGATGTTACTAGTAGTGTCATGTCCTTTAGGCAGTGTTAATCATTAGGGATGAGTGATTTGACAGAAATATAAAACTTAGCTATATTTATATAGCTAAAGTGTTTCTTTATTTATTTCTTGTTTTATTCCATAATTTATTTCTGATTGATCTTTTTTTTTTATTAAGGTCACTTGCGGCCGTACAAGCATTTCACTGTGTATGACTGTGACAAATAAAATATGAATTTAAAATACATAATACCATAGAGTTTACGCATCATGAAATACATGTACTGTATAGTTTTGGTAATAAACTGCCAATAAATAAATAACGTTTATAAATATTTATTGTCTAAGTATATATCCTTAAACAAGTGGTTAGCACTGCAACGTCACACCTCCAGGATTGAGGGTTCGAGTCCCATTTAGAGTCTGTGTGCATGTAGTTTGATAAGTGGTAGAGAAGATGAATGAATATCTTTATACAGGTATAAAATATAGAAATGTGTGGAATTTCTTTTTTGTGTGGCTTACAAGCATCACCACACTGACTCCAAAAATGACTATTATTATTATTATGATGTTTAAATTAATATATGTTTGCATTTGAGGTGGTAAAATGTTGCCTTTCCTCTATAATCCTACAGGTGGTGCACTCTAAACTGTCCGCACCTTGACGGGGAGCACAGCTTCCCATGTGGTACAAGCAAACTATTTGCTGAGTTTGTTTAGAATTGTACAAATCAAAGTCTAAAAAAAAAAAACTGATGATATAAGATATCGCAGAAAACTGTATTATGGTAATATTCATGATGATATCAATATTATAGACTTATTAATAAGTTCTCTAAATATTAAACATTAAACAAATGCTGCAAATGCAAATCTCAATCTGGTGTGTAAGAACTGAAGTCTGAGGAGCTGAGAGCTGTTCGATCAGCTTGTTGAATGCGCTGCCACATGCTTAAATAAGACAGACGTGCAGAAGTCTCTCGTCCTTTGTCACATCTTGGTTTAAAAAAAAAACAAAAAATCCCATTTCTTTGAGTAGCCTGATCTGGAGTTCAATTTCCACAGCTGTATGAAAAACAAGCAGGATTATTAGATTTTTTGTTAAAAACAACAGTGTAAGGGAAAATGGAAAAAAAATCATTTATGTAGCATGTAGGTCACTGATCTGGAAACTCTAGTATTGCTTTTAGGTTCGGGCCTCTTCTGCTGTCCTCTCTCTCTCTCTCTCTCTCTCTCTCTCTCTCTCTCTCTCTCTAGCTCTCTTGCTCTTACCCTTTGCTCTTTTCTATTTTGGTGAAATGAAATGTAAACAGTATCAGAACAAATACTGTATATTGTTTTATTGTTAGTGGCGCTTCATGTCCGCGCCTTCGCCAGTTCAGTATCTAATGGGAAAGGCATTTTTACTATTATTTTTTCCTAAAACTTAGTTGATGAATGTACAGTAAGTCATACATATATGAATAACGTCTTAAAAACCATCACCAAACATGCTAAAAAGTGCCCTATTTAAAACCAGGAGGATTCTAGAGTGTGGACAAGGTGAAGCACAATTGTGAATTTCGCGCATACAGTACCACCGCAAAACTCATCCGGGTCTCTGGCCTGCATCAACGTTGACAAACAAACAACGAACGCTTTATCACCAAGTGTTCCCAAGATCTCAGTCTGAGAATCAGCACAGTCACTTTCCTGTTGGTCTATGCAAGAGTCGGCGGTGCAGAGAGAGACGTTGCTAAGACATCCAGGCTAAACCACGCCTCCTCCACTCACACGACCAGAATTGATGATTCTTTATATCTCAGGAACCGTATTGCTTAGAAACGAGTCGTTTTCATCGTTTTGTTCAGGAAAAGTGAGGCATCTGTTCCCCCCTACTTAAGAATCGTATTCAGGTATTAGTTATAGTAGAAATCATAATATTTCTGAGAAAGGTAGAATAAGAGATGAAGTAAAAAATTACATCTTAAGTAGTGTGGAGAGGTGTATTGTGGACAGGAGCTCTGAGCTGTCAAGCCCAATGCAGCAGTAAAAGTTGAACAACAACAGAAGCGAGAAAAACGTTGCCTTAATGGCTTCTCTCTCTCTTTTCGCGCTCTCTCTCTCTCTCTCGCTCTCTCTCTCTCTCTCCTTATCATTGAGTGGCATTCAACAACTTATTTCTCCTTCCCACTAATGCAAAGTCTCCAAACAACAGGAAGGTAGGCCGATTTCAGACAGGGGAAATCAATGCCTCGGTTGGCTCCTGACTCCACTGGGGGCCTCCGCTGATGGATGTCGAACGCTTCTGTTTGGACAGCACTTTCTAGGTATTAAAGAGTGTGTGAGGGCAAACAAGCGCCCACGTACAGTACTGTACACATATAGAGCTTTAAACCTCTGTATTTTCATGCCATTCGATGTGCTTTCTTTCCTGACATTATTGAAAATCACCACTTTGTTTTTAGGCACAAGCAAAGAAAATGAACTGGCGGGGACAGTTTGTCACTCGTTAATGTAAATGCAGGGTTCCTGGACTGAAAGTCACTTGTTTACAGTAGTTTTTCCAGTTAAAGCCAACATGAAGAGGCGCTGAAATCAGGAGACAATAGAGCGCTGAACTTTTGCGTGACTGACAGGACAAAATTCCTGCACAGCATTATGTCATTTATTAGGAAAAAACGAATGCAGTGAAGGGATTCGTGAAGTTTTTAGGTGGAGTGATTTTTATACCCCAGAGCAACTTATCGTCCAGAAAATGTGGTGTACCAGATATGACACATGATTCATCATCTGTTTAGGTATAACAATAAACTCTGATGTAAGTGTTTCGCTGTGAATAGATGAGAGGACGCTGTAGCATTTTGGCTCCGTTCTCTGGGTTTAATTTGGCTAGTCGGGTCACTTCATGTGTCTTTGATTAACGGCCCGTCCACGGACCAAAACTAGTCCAAAACGGGGGTTCGGTAATTAACGTACACTATATAATAACGTAATGATTGTGGTTTGGCAAGGGGGAACGACTCGCTGACGTTTGAGGGATTCTGTCAAGAGCAGAGAGCTATGAAATCTGACAGTGATTTAGATTTCAGGGATTGTTACAAGTTTTATCCTCCAGCATTCTCAACGCCAGAACCGTCCACGAAGCTTTGTTTGCTCTAGTCATTTTCTTTTTTTGCGTCTACAGCTCGGCTGTCCTACCCCCCACATTTTCCCCCACCTTTGTGGCCTTCACGTCAGCCTGCTAGTGGCCGCGGTTGGTGCAACTCCCCATCCACGAGCGCGTTTGTTTCAGGCCCCCCAAGAGCCTCGGATTGATTAAACAGGAACTGCGTCACAGCAAGCGCAGAGAGCGAAACATAAAGATCATAAACACACAGTCTGCCTGCTGCTCAGAAAGGGCACTGCTCTGGAGACGGTGATTGTTTCTTTGGTCTTGATTTTGTATAGCCAGCAATCTTAATCTCGAGACACGCTGGCTCAGCTACCGCTGACAAACCCAGAAATTGGGTTGGCACGGAATTAAAATGTTCTCCCCCCGGTTCTCACTGGTTCTTTGGGCGTTTTGGTTGTTTTTTCCTCAATCAGAGTATGTTACACGCCTCAGCGGCTCACCGTTTGAGTTGGAGTTAGATGGGATCTCGACGGGATACGTATGATACAGAGACGGTTCGGATGCACAGATGGCGGACGGCACTCCAGAGCCAATCGGGCAGTTCGCGATGATGGGCAGCTGACATAATGAACCTGAATGACCTCTGCTGGAAATGCCAGGCTTGGAGTTGTCTGTCTACCTGGCACGTCATCAAATCTCGTACAAGATTGGCATCTGAGGTGTCTTTGTTGTGGGACGGACGATATGTTGTGACGTTTCGGAGTCTGTAGGGACTTGTGGCTTGGAGAGTTTGATAGATTATTTTGTTTTCCATGTAATAGGCGCTGATCTTTTGTTAGGAGATTGATTTAATTCATTTATTTGGAAGTCTAATAGCTGCCATGATGGAGTTAAAAGGGAAATAAAATCATATTGTGGTTCCTGAAATGACATCGCTCTCCTCGCTCATCGGACTGATGAGCAAAAGCGCCCTGACACGTGAAAGCTAGGCATGCGTGTCAAACACCGTTAACACTTTCTGACAGCAAACGCGAAGCCCTAACTCGGAGGGCTACACTCACAAAACAAACAATGCCAGCAGCCCTGGCAACAACCTCAGGATACAGTATGGCCTTGACATCGCGAGTATGTAACATGTAGGCTATAGGAGTGGCGTTTATAGTGTCAGGGTGTTGGATATACTGTACAGAATGTTACTGTAGCGTGAGTGTGTAGTAGATGTGCGTGTCCTGCGTGGTTCCTCTGGACCGAAAGAAGTGATCACGCTGCTATTAAATGCACCTGTCAAGCTGCATTGCATCAGTGCTTTCAGAGATTAACCCAGTTAAACGACAAAGGCCGCTGTCCCGAACGCCAGCACTGAGAGAGAGGGCCTGGCGTTTAAGGAACAAAGACGTTTAGGCATTCGTGTTAAATCTGTCTATCTTGACAAAACCCTAGTCAGCTGCAGGTTTACAGAGATGTTGCAGTTTTTTATTTGGGAGTTTCTAGACTAAAACTGAAGATCGGAGAGTTTAATTCTACACAGGTGAGTCAAAAATGATCCGGTTATATTGAAACTATTGTCTTATTGGTGCTCTCAGTCCGAGGCTACCGTCTCCCCGGTCGCTGCTGTGCAGGTAAGAACGCGTCGCATCAGTTCATTTGTAACTGCGGTGCGAGCAAAAATGGATGTATAATGAATAAAAGTATATCTGGTCCCTCTGGTTCAAGTGTAAAATAAAATATTTCATTCATCACTTTTTGCACACAGATTTGTGAAATGTTAGGCATTAGATTCTTTTCTTTATTGTTGTTACAGTGCTTTTTTTAGTAAATGGCATGCACAGGAAAATCCGCAAATGAGGAGTCTATCTTATATAAAAAGATTTCGACCAGTACAAGTTTATCCAAGAGATTTTATGCAGTGCTCTTAGTGCGACCAAAACAATTATTAAAAAAAAATCCAGGGCTCCAGTCCGATGAAAATGACCTGATTACGTTAGCGCGGCACCGATCCGAATAAAAGAAGAGCGGTGTGCATTGATTTGTTTTTGAGTATCGAGAAAGTGTGTTGTCATGACGAAGTGTATAAATGGATAGAGAAGTGATGACAAACATCCGGACACGTCTGCTTATACTTTTGACACCCTGCAAAAACTTGGTTTTGAGGTTTTAAAGCAGTCCTGATCTTGCCACCGTACATCTGACTTTCACCTGTCTGGTCCTCTGAAAGCAGCCTTACGAGGACGAGGATTCACATCTGATAAAGAAGTAAAGACGGCCGTGCATTCGTGGCTCACAGCTCAGCCCTAAACATTTTGTCCTGACGTGATACGACCACTTGTTGACAGATGGACAACGTGTAAGATTATGTTTAAAAAATAAATAAATAAAATGTATGATTTGTTCATTTTAAAAGTGTGGATAATTTGTGACTCGTATGTTAGGACAAATCTTTCTGCACTCTCAACACACTACAGTACATATAAACTTCTCATTCTCGTTTTTTAAAAACTTTTTTCTCTGTTGCCTGTTCTCCAAACGCATTAATTTCTGTTCAGCGGAGTTAGTTTGGTCTCATTCCAAACCACAACCACAGTGAAAAAGTAGGGCACACTATAAACTGTAGTCTGTTCAAATACTTTTTATACATATTCACTGCTACTATCTCTAGTTTTTGTTTTGTTTCATTTTTTTCTTCATTTATACAGCACCACGTTCCATAACAGATCCATGGCAACATCATGTGAAAAATTCATCACCCTGAAAAATGGTAGCATATCTTGTCTTTCTTCTGTTTGAAGAAGTGTTATCTTGATATGAAAACAGAATGAAATTATTAAAGGATTGATGAAAGTGTTTTAAAAAATAAGTCACGAGTTTTATTAACTGCTCCAGAAACAACCGCTTTGGGGAATTTGTACGCGAGCACCTCAGTAACCTCAATAGACTTCAGATGCTTTATTTAGACCACTGTCGCTTGGTAATCACCTCAAGGACAAGCTAGGACACTGGGGAGGAGGGAGGAGGGGGAACGAAGTTGGGGGGACGAGATATCAGGGGTACGCTGGTCACGATTTGTGCTGATGACTTATTATCATACGTGTAATTGTGATTAATGATTATTTTGAGGTGGGTTGTTTGCGATGTATGAGAGACAGAGAGAGAGAGAAGAACCCAAGAACTGGCTTGTCTTGAGAGAACAGGATGTTTATTTATTTTGTAAAAGCATAAAAAGAGCTCGCTTCGCGAAAGAGATTTTCGCTTCAAGTTTGATAAAATAAGGGCATGACGGATAATGCGAGCACAGCTTCTCTCCATTCACTAGTTTTAATTTCATACTCTCTCTCGCCTTTTATCTTTTTGTGTCGGTTGCATTAACTCAGTACATTTCTCTAGCAAAATACAGACTGTCTTTGATTAAAGCGAATAGACCTCATGAGAACAGTGCGTGGAGGATGTGCTGGCACTTTTCTTCCTGCTGTGCTCTTTGGCAGAATTTTCATTTAGTTATTTTGCAAACTTGTGTTATTATAGCTGATGTAGAATAAGAAGACACTTGAGAGGTTTTTTTATGAGCTTGAGGCAGGTTTCTACTTTCTTTCTCCTAGATTTCACATGCCACTTTTAAAACCAGGACTCCGACCCATCCTGTCTATTCTTGCCCACTTATACTTTATTACTATAAACAATTACTCTGGTTTCTTCTATGATACTCTGCAGCTATTATAGGAGATACGGCAGATACTCTGACCGCTCTTACACTCCATCCATCCTTCTCCACAGATACTTTTTCCCTTTCTGGAAGCAGATTCAAGTCCCTAGACATTTTGACTTGGAACTCTGACCACTTCCTATCTCAGATTCTAACCACGTCCACTTCCAGATACTCTGAACAATCCTGCACTTAGATATTTGACTGCTTCTATCCCTCACCTCCAAATCCGCCATCACTCCCACCCACAGAAGTTTCTGACCACTCCCACCCACTCACAGAAGTTTCTGACCACGCCCACCCACCCACAGAAGTTTGTGACCACGCCCACCACCCACCCACCCACAGAAGTTTCTGACCACTCCCATCCACCCACAGAAGTTTCTGACCACTCCCACCCACCCACAGAAGTTTGTGACCACGCCCACCACCCACCCACCCACAGAAGTTTGTGACCACGCCCATCACCCACCCACCCACAGAAGTTTGTAACCACGCCCACCACCCACCCACCCACAGAAGTTTGTGACCACTCCCACCCACTCACAGAAGTTTCTGACCACTCCCACCCACCCACAGAAGTTTCTGACCACTCACACCCACCCACTCACAGATGTTTCTGACCACTCCCATCCACCCACAGAAGTTTCTGACCACACCCACTCACAGAAGTTTCTGACCACACCCACTCACAGAAGTTTCTGACCACGCCCACCCACCCACAGAAGTTTCTGACCACGCCCACCCACCCACAGAAGTTTCTGACCACTCCCATCCACCCACAGATGTTTCTGACCACTCCCACTTACCCACAGAAGTTTCTGACCACTCCCATCCACTCACAGAAGTTTCTGACCACTCCCATCCACTCACAGAAGTTTCTGACCACTCCCACCCACCCACAGAAGTTTCTGACCACTCCCACCCACCCACAGAAGTTTCTGACCACTCCCACCCACTCACAGATGTTTCTGACCACTCCCATCCACCCACAGATGTTTCTGACCATTCCCACCCACCCACAGATGTTTCTGACCACTCTCACTCACAGATACTCCAACCATTTTTACCCACAGATACTCTGACTATTCCCACTCATAAAAGTTTCTGACCACTCCCACACACCCACAGAAGTTTCTGACCACTCCCACCCACAGATACTCTGACCACTCTCACCCATAAAAGTTTTTAACCACTCCCATTCACAAATACTCTGACCATCCCTTCCAAAAAACGCTTTTCCTAACACACACCATCATCTTCTAACATACTCTCTTCCATTTATCCTGATAGTTGGTGCATGCTCTCAGCTCCTCTATCCTCCTCCACAGGTACTTTGACCACCCACCCTTAAATGCTTTGAACACTCTTGCTTGTTGCAGATACCCGGAACTTCCTGACTCAGATTGTCCACAGAACCTTTAACCTGTTCACCCTCATCCTTAGATTCCCATTCAATCTTCGTACACACTTCGATCACTGTCCTCCACAGATCTCCTCATGCTTTTGATGAATATGAATTTTTGTGCATAGTGACTAATTATTACCCTGGACAGAGTCCAGCCGGCACGGCACGATTTCTCAGATGGGTCTGCCTTGACGCGTAGCTTGGCATGAGCTCATCGATCAGACAGATGTGGGAGATGTTTGCGGGTTTGCTGGAGAGTGATGAGTTTAGGAGTGATTTGTGTCACTGAGCTGAGGCTTCCGATCGAGCGAGTATGGAACGCTAATTCTGTGATAAACACTCCGTCACTGTCGTGTGTGTCAATGTTGATCCACACACATATGTGTACAGTATGTGTGTTCTGTCTTATAATATAACCACATCTCATATCCCGTGCCTGGCAGCCTCACCGTCGCGTTGGACAGGATCAGAAGCTGCACTGTTCGGCAGCGGTCGTTGTGGTTATAGTGGAATGTTATAGTGGAATTGCGCTGGTGTCTGAGTGACCGGCGTGTCTTTTGTGAGAATAATTAACTGACAAAGCGACGATAACACTTCCTCGTTCTTTGTTTTTGTGTATCCAGTTTTCCCTCGCTCGGTGGAAAGCAATGAGCTGGATCCATACTGATCATGAGCTCCCACACTTTTGCATGCGTCTTTGTGTTCTGTGTTTGTTTTAACGCCATGTGATGTGTAAAATTTTAACCACTGCAACACTGGCCTTCTGTATTTAGGCTGAAAGTGTGTTTAGGTGTAATGAAGTGGAATATGCACTGAATATTACAAGGATGTATGAGTGTGTGAGATTCCTGTTCTTTTGGCTCTCAGCAACAGGACCATTAATAAGCTCAGAGTCTTTCCGAAGGTCTGATTTCAAATCTAAGCCAACTGAGAGGAGGCACAGTGTTCAAACCGATTCACACACACACAGCTTGCTCTCTCTTGACCTCAATTCTTCTGGCCCAGTGCCGTAAATGCCATCTCACACAGTCTGTTCTCTCAGTCATCATCCCGAACGCCTCCGTACTCCTGAAGCACCAGTATGAAACTGGCAGCTCGGGCATATTGTGTTGGATTTAGCCGTGCGTACAGTGAATGCCAGCCTATTGACCGACTCTTTCAAGACGATCCACCTCAGTCCCAGCGTGTTGTCGCTCCCTCCCTCCCGTTACACCCAAAGGCGGATTACAGAGCGGCGGTGCGTTGCGGGAAATCTCAAATTAGACGCGGCCTTCTCGTCCGCCTCCGAATAGCACCTTTTGTCATTTCGAAAGCACCGACTGGTAGAGAATAATCTAACGTGACAGAAGCTTTCTCTCCTCCTCAACGTTAGTACGGGTCATTCCTCGCCTCCTCCAGCTGCGTTAGGACGATCAGAGTGTGTGAAGTTGATACGTCTGGATGAGCCGACACGCTTGTCAGTATGGAGCTCGGGTTTTGAGAAAATTCTCCCTCTGTTGATCGGTCTCAGCGTCGTCTTAATCGCTTTCATTCTTAGCAGTGGAAAGGAAAGTAGGCCTCGGTGAGAGGAACAAAAAAAAAGCGACAGACAGGTTTAATAGACCTGAATGTGATGTTTGTGTCAGGATCTGACTAGCCCTTGGCGCTCAATTCGCACTCGCTAAGAGCTCTCTTCATCTCCACGGTAACATATTTGCCACTGCTGCGATGGACACTGCACATTTTTTTTCTTTTTTTTTTCTCTCGATATTATGTCCATGTATTTGTGTCAATGTCTGTGCACTTGCTTGTGAACACGCGTGATGCCACACAGCACAAGTTTATTATACTAGCTGATAGCGTGGCATAGATGAGACGATTTGCTGCCACTTGAGAACTGATAGTCGTGATCTCCAAGAAGCCGATCAACGCTTTCACATCTATACTGACGCATCTCAATATCAACTGTTCAAATTGGATAATTGCATATTTTTTACATCTTCAGTATTGTTTTACAGTGTAAAAAGAAATAAAAATCAGGAAAGACCATGGAGTTAGAAGGTGTGTACTGGACGTACATCCCTAAGAAGGAGCCATAGTGGTTTTTCATAGTGGTTTTTCAATTCTATTTATTTTAATTATGAGTGGTCTTCAATTCGATTTCAATCCGGGACTAGTGATAAAATTTCTCATGAATGAAGGCATACAAAAAAAGTGATTTACATTAACAGAAGACTTTAAGCACAGTACGGTGATGAGACAATTAAACGTTCAAATGGTGCGAACGTGTTAAAGATTCATTCAGCGAGTGGAACGCCTGATCCCTGAAAATCTAATGGATAACTCGTCACCAACTTGCGCCGTGTGTGTGAACTATACACACCATTACTCAAAGCAAAAGTCCTGGTTTGACTTGAACACCCCTGCATGAAACAAATATACAGACGTACAAAATACACGCAAATTCAAGAAAGCAGAATTGGCGTGAACATGGTTAGGCTAGTCTGTAAACCATCAACCATCTGTTTCTTTAGAAAATCATTTTTTTTATTTTTTATTTATAATTTTATTTTTAAGGTTGTCGAGATCGTATAAGCTGAAACATTAGCGTATTAATCAGACCTTCAGCACTTATCACGTCTTTATGTCCCTCTCTATATAATCCCCTTCTGGTTCTCTTCCAGTGATTGATTGGGTCATGTGACTCCTATCATTGGTGTCCATCAGCTGGGTGGTTGCCATGGCGACTCGGTGACGGGGTGGTCCTAATGGAGGCCCTTTGTCCTGTGGTGACTTTAATAGTCGGCACTGAGACCTCCTGCAGGGCATCATCTGGCCCATGCTACACACACACAAACACACACACACACACAGTGTTTATACCTCAACAACGAAGGCATGAGAAAATCAAATAGAGCGACAGAATTTATAGCTTTTATCTTCTGTGAGCGCCGTGAAAATCCTCACACGTGGCCCGGCGCCGCGAAACTGCGGCACAGCTAACGTAATTATTTTGTAATATCCCCACGTTTTATGGAGATTAACGGTAACTGCACTTAGATGGGACCAATAAGTGTTCTGCTATGTGGTCTTTCTAGCAGATGAAAGACTCTTAAGATTAATATTAATTGCTCATACGAAGACAAATTGAATCTAATGATGATTTGGTATAAAAAAGAGCATAATGTACAATAATCGCCCCAGCATGTGCTAATACAGTATATGAAGAACAGCGAGAATATCGTGGGTATGTAATGGAGCTGAGTCTCAGCAGGCTTTGCACTGAAGAACTCCCGTCTCTTACTGTCTGGTCAGGTCTGTTGTCTCTCTAAATTTCCTCTAGTTTAGTCACTTACTCAGAGACATGATGATGAAAGATGTTCTTGTTTTTTTGTTTTGTTTTTTTTTTCCCTTAAAGCTGAGGTGCAATCCGGAGAGCAGACGTCTGTTCCATCCTTAAAACGATAATCAAAGAACGTGATTGAACTTGTACAGTTGTAGTACAGTACATCCTGTCAGGGGAAAAAAAATACGGACGAATAAACAGGCTCTGTTTATAAGAGGCCTTCATAACGGCTCTAATCCGAGGTGCTCTTTGTTATTTGGCGATTTCTGCTAGTGAAGAGTCTTTAACATGACAGGAAACAGAAATGAGTAGTTACCTCTTGATTCTTTTGGTCCGAGTCGTTCGTTCTTTTGTCACGTGACTCCCATAGACTCTGTGCAGTGCAATAGATTTAAAAGAACGAACGACTCGGACTGAAAGACCAATGAGAAGAACCGCTCAATTCTGTTTCCTGTGTAATGCACTGCATAGCGTCACGTGACAAAACAACGAACGACTCGGACCAGAAGATGTGAGAGGTGAGCTGCTCATCCTGTTTGTCATAATACATTGCTGGAACTATAGCCAAAATCTTTGTATGTAGACGTGTTAGGGGTCTGTTTATTGAAAATGTAACATTTTATTTTATTTCTAAAGAAAAGAAGGAAATGAACTAAATGACTCAAATCTGCATTCGTTCATTTCGATGAACGAGATTCAAAGAACCGAGTCACTAAAATGATCCAAACTTTGGTAACTTTAAATGAACTTCTCTGCAGTAGAGGTAAGCTTTGGTCTTGCTTTCCTGGGAAAGTCTTCACGAGATACAGTTTCCTCATGGTGCTTGATGGGTTTTGCAAAAGCACTTAACAATACTGTTCTTGCCAAGAGCTGTTCCAGAACAGTTGACCTCCATGTCTTAAAATAACGACTGTTGTTGGTGGCGTTGTTTCTGAATTCCTTAATTCCACTATGGATATTTTTGGAATCTTCAGTATTGTTCTTGAATGTAGAAAATAAATCAACATAAAAAAATAAAAAAAAAACATCAAATTAGAAGGTGTGTCCAAACCTTTTGACTGGTACTGTTTATAATTTAACTGGGACATTTAACTGGACATTGTCCTCGACTCAGTATACAAACACAGCAGGGGAACTGATTTATTGGCTGAAACACATTTGTCCGATTCCGCTACTATGGATGGCGTTATGTTGTCTTTCAGCTTGTTAGCATTATGTTCCTGTTTGACCTTTTATTATATCACAGACTAAGACAAAGTTAGCTAGAGGCTTCTGGAGGATTAATTAAAGTTTAGGCATTAAAATGCTGCATTGTTTTGGTTTATAAGCAAGCAGCATCCAAGCTCTTAAAACCTCTAAGTCACTTTCTTGCTTATTAAGGGTTATTGTCTATCGTGTTCTGCTTTTAAAGCTTTGAATTCTTTAACACTGACTGATCAGGATATCCCACTCTGAGCACTTCCAGTAACCGAACCAGGTCTAACAATAATCCTGAGGATTAGTCACCTCTTTTGTTGGTTGAAGATGTGTTTTCTTTCTTTCTTTTTTAAAACATGCTTGGTGCGATTTAAAACAAAACAAAAATCTAGATCAAACACTCATCTTAATGATACGTTGTTCATCTTGTTTAATATGTTTTTTCTTGATTTATTTTCATTGTGGCTTGACCCTTTGATGTGGCTCACTATTCACACCTTACACTCCATCATGCTGAGAGTTGGATCTTAGGCACAGCCTTAAAAATTTTCCCCAAGTAAGACAACATGGAAAGAATATACTGTAAGAGCATTCTCGTATCTCGTTCACGTCCATGGAGTTTGAATTTCGTCATCCTGTCTCGTATGTTTTCACTGGCTGAGTGCAGAGAGAAGAACGAGGCTCAGATGATTTCCAGTCTCAGCTTGAAGTACGGTCTCTACATGTCCTGGTGCAGACCTGTACTCTCGCCGCTCATCTCTTTTCCGTCACTCTTATCTTCTTCTGCAGAGAGATGCAGACTTCCATTGCTTTTCTGGATTATCCCTCTAATCCTATATGTCGTCTTTATGGTCAGACTCACATGCACCGGGTTGATAAGAACAACAGCACAGGAACATGACTTAGCGATTAGGGAAATCTTTTCACTCTGACCGAACTGCTGCAGGTTAGTCAGCGTACTGTATATTCAGCTTGTAAAATAAATAAATAAAAAAAAAAAAACCCTACTGTACTTCCTTGCAGTGCTTCCACAAAGCATGAAAAAAAGTAAAGTCACAGCACGAATGAGTATCATCCGCATACAATCCCGACACATTTAAAAAAAAAAATATATATATTTTTTTTCTTCTTTCAAATATTCCTACAAACACAGCCAGCGCATCCTCCCACTGCATCTGCTAGCCATTCCACTGCCTGCCAAAAGCACAATCAACTCTTACACACACACACACTTCAACACTCCCACACCCACATAACCAATATGTTCACGTTACGTCGTTTGCTTTCATAAGCACGGCCCGTGTGTCTCTTTGTGCGTAGACTCAGAACGTTTCTGTTCAGCCGACCTCTACGATGCACGGTTTAATCCCGTCAGAGCGTCTCCCTTATGCTTCGCTCGTCATGTCGGGTTTCTATTTATTCAGCCGATCCAGTTTGCGTAAAAAGCTGCTACAACAAATTAGCAACGACGTACACGTGGTGCGAGGCAACAACATCTGCTCCTGACAGCGGTATCGGGAATCTGGGTTCAGCGTCACCATCGTTATCTCTTTTATAAACATTACAGCTTGAAGACGAGCGATTATTTATGATCTAATTCAATTAGAAGTCAAATTTTTTCTTTTTTAAAAGAAATTTAAAAAAAAGTCACGTCCTGTTTAACTGGTAAAGCGGTACAGCCCAGGTCGAACACGTTGCTCAGCTGAGGAAGGTCTATTCTTGTCTCTCATGTGTCCACAGCCTGCTGCAACAAATTAACATCAACAAGCACTTACGTGGAGTAATGGGGAATGTTTGGCAGAAGGCGCACGGCGTTGTTTGGTCAGTTATCATTTTTATGGCTCGAAAAGAAATCCTAATTTACGACTCAATTAGATCGACTACGATTCCTGCGAGCTACCCAGATCGCAGTACAGGGCTGATTCGGAACTCTCGGCACCATAAAAGATGAGATAACGATTGCGCTTTTGGGAAATAATGTTAATCAAAAGCAGGGTGGGCTAATTGAATATTTCATATATCGCATTATTAGATTTAAACCATAAAACAGATTGTCAGAGATGAATAATGAGGTGGCTACTCTGGAGTTGTGCCAGAAACCAAATATTTATTTAGAGCCAGACGCTTCTACGAGGGACTTTTTTGATTGAGCAGAAAGACAGAACACAGTTATGAGAGTAAAAACTTCCTTTATTTCTCTATATAATCCCCCGATACAATAATGCACTTATCCCAGCGTTTCACTATTGCTTGGATACCATCAAGATAGAAAGTTTTATCAGTACACCGGAGATATGATCTGCATGTCTGAAACACTGGACTCCCGGGAACCCCTTCAATGGCTTAAATGTGTAGAAATGACTCTGGGGGGGAAGTGTTGGGTTCCAGAAGCAAGTCGAAATTGCGTATTGCGAAATGCATTTTCCCATTGGAAATAATGTACATGCAGATAATCCGTTCCAGCCACTTAAAAATATTATCAATTTCCAAATCTATAATCATATAAAAAACGAAGAAAAAGTTGAACATAAAGTGAAATATGAAATAAATGGATGTTAACTCTCGACAGACTTTCTCTCCAAATCACGAGGGGAATCCCCGTTACGCAAGAAGGTCAACAGACCATGTTTAAAGGGAAGACGCGCTCCATTGTTTACACGCATTCGACCGGACGCCACTTATTTGTTTTCCAAGCAGTGCAGAAGGCTGTGAATCCTGTCCGTCTCTCTATGGATACATCAAAATTGGATTACTCACCACTGGGACGGTATCACAGGAATGCTATTTTTTTCATGGTCGTGCTTTGGACTGACTTATAAAGCCGGTGAGGCCGATACAATACACCCACACACACACGCAAACACTTATTTACAGGACTTTACTATACAGTACATCTATTCACATACACACCATAATATTGTGTTTATAGTTGTAAATAGTCATATTTTGTGTTTTTCAGTGTCTGTTGAGTTCGGTATACAGTATTTAGTGTTGGTTTTGTACCGGCAGCTAACGGAGGTGTGCAAAACCAGAAAAAGTGTGACCGGCTCCATCACACGTATTCCAAAGTCCAGGTCAAATATTTCTAATCCGCGGCGTTCAAGATATCCATCACTCTTTAAGGATCAGGCGTTCCACTCGCTGGACATTCACGGGAACAAGAAATGTGTGTAAGGAATAAGATCGTCATTCATAGCCGTACGGCTTTCTTTAAATCGTTTGCACAGTTCGACTGTTTCACAACGGCTAAGAGTCTCATCACCGTACTGCACTTGAAATCTTTAGTGAATGTCAATCGCTTTTACACCTTTATTCACCAGAAATCTTCTTCACAAGTCCCGGTTTGACTTGTAGTTCCTCATATATTACGGTATTCCGACACAAAAACCTACATAATCATATTTCTATAAGGATTATAGCGGCTTAAAAGACCAAAGCCATCCATCTTCTGGTATATTCATCTAAAAATCCACCGTCTCTTTCCACCGCATTGACCACAATCCGTTCACACTGGCAGCTTACCGAAAGCCACCTCCTGTTGCTCAGATTACACGTCACTAAAATACCTCGAATCTATTTCATGCATTTTATTTTCTTTATTTTCTTGAGTGCTTTTTCTCCCCCCCCTACTTTGGCCGAAGCGCCACACACACATTTATATTTATAACCGTCATCGAGTCGGTAATAGGTGTGTTAAACGTTTCATTGCACAATACTGCAGCTTTAAGTGTTGCACAGACATCTGAGTCAGCAGCGGTACGCTACGTTGTTTTTTAAAACAACGATTCAGGTAAGTGACGAGCAAACAGTGGGAGAATGCCAGTGGCCGACGATGAACACACACTTTGTTTCTGTGGAACTTGGGAAGCGGAGCTGAAGCGAGCCGAGGTTTAATCATGTAATAGCTTTCAGATGGAAGTTTGGCCTCGTTATGGCGAGTGTTCGAGTTTGACACTTTTATAAAAAGCCACACACGGTGAGGACCGTTTATTCAGCTTCACTGTCCAAGTATTTTTTTTTATGCATATGTTGTATATGTATTGTTCTTGGAAATGCACTATGACTCATGTGATTATGTCTTATTAATAATATGCCAACTTTTAATATACTAAACAGTCATGACTCTTGGCATTGCACACTTCACAAGTCTTCTTGCATCATTCTTCATCAGTCTACTCCTCGTCGTGGCTGCGTCACATCACGTCTACATGTGCTTACTCAACATTCCGTTCCAGATTCGTTCCTCCTCGGCTGTTATAACAGCCTTCCGACTGGCGCAGCGGTGAAGTGTTCCCTCTATCACCCACACAGATCATGAGTTTGATTCCCAGGAGATGCGACGGCCATTCAGAACAGATTGCTCATGCTGTCTTGGGGGGTCACACTTGCACTCTCACATCAATTACAGCGACACTGGCTAATCATGGGCATCTGTGAGCTGGCACAAAGAGGGATAGCGCTTCATGACCTCCGAGTTTGCCGTTCCCCAGTGTTCCTCTTAGACTTAGCATGTGATAGTCTTCACCTTCCCATTGGGTGCTAGTTGCCTTGACGGCTGTTTGAGGGCCTTAACAGAGAGATGGACAAGATGGGAACCGGCTACGGCTAAATTAAGAGGAAAAATCAAGCCGTGGTGGTGGCTCTGCTTAGGCTGAGGCTAAAATCGTCCACTACTCTTTTTCTGAGAAGGCTTTCCACTAGATTTCGGAGCATGACGAGGGCGTCAGCGAGGTCGGCACTGATGTCGAGTGCAGTCAGTGGTCCAGCTCGTCTCTAATGAAGTTGCTTTGTTCTCTTGGCAGGTTTAGGCCTCCATAGGTTTAGTTCCAGTGAAAAGGAAAGTGAACACCAAGACCATAGAAAGACACACGGGGGTGTGATGGTAGTCCAAACATATGTATGCTAAATAATTATCCATAGCTGCGAACGACAGTTTTTGATATCGACTTCCTGTATTTATTAGGGATGGGAATTACATCACCATTTTATAAATACTCTGATTCTATATTTATTTTCCCCGAAAATTTCTTACGATTCTAAATAAACTTGGGAAATAATTTGCTCCTACCACACATTTGATCACACAAAATTAAATACAATTAAATCTCACCACACCGCCCCGCCCTCTTGATTAACCGTGAGATGTTCAGGGCTCTTTTTTTAAAAGGAAATCATTGACTCGCTTCCATCTTTGTTTGACCCTCAGGGCTGGAGATGGAAAGGTAATAAATGTTGAGGGTGCACTTTCATTTTTAATGCTTTTTTTTTTCCACTCGGGAAAATGGCAACAAGGAATCGTGTTACCTCCAAATGACCTCTCGCTTAGAGATACGGTGCATAACCCTGAATCATAAACGTGCAATAAGAACGAGGCCGTGTTGAAGCCTGGAAGTCTTATATCTTGTTTAAAACTGACAGGTAGACATTTATGTCACGTGGAATTTAAAGATGCCTTTCCAGCTATATTAAGATTAAAATATTATGCAGTAATATTACTATTTCAGATTGTGTGTCATGGAATGGAGTCTCCGGTTTCAGGGCTTCAAATGCAGCTTTCTTATATTTGCATCGTTAAAGCCTTCCGCTTTTAAAGACTAGTTTATGTAGTCACAGTTCTCCAAAACAGTCACAGTTCTTAACAAGTCTTGACAATTCATGACAAATTGTAGATGATTGTGTACATTTGTAAGAGAGCTGTAGAGTAAAAGAGATAAATATCTTGGCCCCGCCTCACTTCATATTCTTTATGTAAATTTTTTTATTTGTTGAACCACATTGACCTATGAATCATTTAAGCATAAAAAATTGTTTTAATTTAAAGCACTGAGAAACGGGTGCAAATGATGACAGATGATTAGGCTGGTGATTAGTATACTGATGCGGCTGAAGGCTGACAGACGAGAGAAGAAATGAGGTTGCTGCTGAGGTGGTTACATAAACAACCCATTTTTAAGTGTATCTTTAGGCACTAAAGAACATTAAAAAAACCTGAATTTACAGTCCAATACAGTGGAAAACAGCTCTGAGACAAAACGGTGTCCGGGATTCCTCTTGTGATTTAAAGGCACAGAGACAACACTTTACTGTGAGATTCATTTCCTTAGGTGCGATTATAGTATTTGGCCACATGATGGCAGTATGTGAAAAGGGGACAGAGATTTAGTCAGGTGGATTGGTATGCTTTACATTGTATATTAGTGTCAAAGGCATATAAGACTCTGTCGGACTTAAGAACAAATCGGACTTAAGAACAAATCGGACTTGTGAACAAATCGGACTTGTGAACAAATCGGACTTGTGAACAAATCGGACTTGTGAACAAATCGGACTTGTGAACGTGCTCCTGGAACAGTACTTGTTTGTAAGTCAGGGACTACCTGTACAATGCAGTTCTCCTAGTTCAATGCAGTGTCTCACAAACAGTTCAGGAACATAGCAATATGGCCTAACGTGACTAAATTGTTACCTTTAATGCTTAAACATTAATTAGCAACATAGAAATTAGCAACATTGTAATTAGCTCATAGCAGTTAGCAGTGCCTGATGATCTACCTGTATTGAGTTTGAAGCAGGGAGAATAAATCCATGTCATCAGTTCTGTAATCAGAGCAGCTGTTCGATTGATTTAAAGTGACATCAGGATGCCGGTTCTAAACTCCAGCGTATGCTTGTCGGGAACGTTTATCACGACGGTTTTAAGCGGAGATTTCTTTATAGTTTGTGTGTGAGCGGATGAACGGGTTGTGTGTGTGTGTGTAGATTCTTCTTACTACACACTTCAGTCTCTGTGTGCAGCACCACCTCTCACTCTTCAGTATTCAATCTAAACTGGTTGTGTTTCTTTATCCCTGACCTGCCACTGACCCCCCCCAGCACCCCCCAGCACCCCCCAACACCCCCCAGCACCCCCCAACACCCCCCAACACCCCCCACACCCCCCACGCCTCTCCATCTCATTGACCCAAATCTGGGGCTTCCCCAGTGCTGCTACTGTATTGATCAGAGAGGAGCCGCGCTGCACGGGAGAGCACACACTTGACGAACGAGTGCTGGGAGTTAGCATTACTTCACCCGAGTCAAGGTCATTATTGTGAGTGTGTGTGTGTGTGTGTGTGTGTGTGTGTGTGTGTGTTTGTGTGGTTGGCCAAAGGTAGTTCACAGAGCCTCTGTGCTTGTTTAGAACTCGGTGGCATCTCATCAGGTGGATAATTAATGAATTTAGGGACCATGTGACTTCTTCACACAACCATCTGTTCTCACGTTTCTCACGTCTCCCAGCACCGAGTCCTCTTATTAACTCCGTCTCATTTACTCGCTCCCCACTCTGAGACGTCTCGCTGCTCGTACTCACCTCGGCCATGAGAATTTTTTCAGTTATCTTTTCTTTTTTCTTCTCTTCTCTTCTCTTTTCTCTTCTCACTGCATCCCGACTGTGTACCTACCTGCTAACAGACTTTCCTTCATGTTTATTTTTCCTGGTTTTATCCTGTGTACTTTTGTCTGGTGTCTTCTCTTTTCTTCTTTGTTTTCCCCATGTTGTCTTTTTTCCTTTGATTTTTTTCACTATTCTTCCTCTTTTTATAATTTTTCTTTCTTTTTTCCCTTTATCTTGTTTTATTTTCAACTCTATTTTCACTTGTTAATTCACTCCATTCTCATAAATGTTTTTTTCCACTTTTTTCTGTTTTTTTTCTCATTTTTCTTTTTATTGCTTTTCCCAACTTTTCTGTTTCTTCTTATTCTCGTCTCTTTCCTATTGTTTTTTTATTTCCTCTCTTTTCTTTCTTTTCTCCAACTTTTTCTTCTTTTTATCTCTTTTTTGACTTTTCCATACTTCTTCGATCTTATTATCTTTTAACTTGTTTCTCTTCTCTTCTTTTTTCTTTTTTTCATTTCTTTTTCTTCTTTTCTCATGTTTCTCTTAAATTTTTAGTTAACTTTTCTTTTTTCTTCTCATTCCCTCTTATTTCTCTTTCTTTTGTCTTTTTGTTACAATTACTTCTATTTTTTCTTGTCTTATTTCTCCTTTATTTTTTCCCATTCTTTTTCCATTTTCCTCCCAATTTTCAGTCTTCTCTTCTCTTCTCTTCTCCTCTCTTCTCCTCTCTTCTCACTGCATCCTGGCTGTGTACCTACCTGTTAATATTAGATTAATTCATCATCAGGAGATGATGTGTATGTCTCTCTCTCTCTCTCTCTCTCTCACACACACACACATACACACACACACACACTCTCATGCTCTCGCTTCCTGCCGCTACCCCTCAGACGCTCCATCTCCTGCAGTTGTCTTTTGCGGGGGATCACCTGTGTCCCTTCGGAGTGTAATATTTTCTCCCGTTTTTCCTCTAAATCAGTTATTGTGTTTGATCTGCTTTGTGCGCGAGAGGTGACGGAGGCCATGCGTTTCCTTCCGGCTGCGACTGGCTGCTCCTCAGGGAGCCTCACTGAGATGAGAGAAAAATCGATAATGACGGAACGGAAACCGGTTCCAACCTGACCTGAGTGATAACTGAGGAATGAGGAGGAAAAAGGAGGAAAAAAGTGAAGGATGAGCACGATATAGTTTGAGAAAGAGGGATGGGTGAGCTGAGGTACACTGCATGCAGAGGGAGGTGTGTGAGAGAGACAGAGAGAGAGTGATGAAAAGCTGCATCGGAGGTCTATAACTCAGCCGGGCAGCGTTGGTGTCACCACACTGAGGCTCCATTAATATTTATACCCATTAGCTGGTGGTGCATGAAGGGGCGAGACAGGAGGGTGATAAATGCAAGCGTTCAGAGTAACGCAGTGCTATTGATCCTAAAGCTTTCATTCATCCTCAGCTGGGCTTCATGAAAAAAACACACACAGGCTGAAAGTGAGAGAGTGAGAACCCTGTAGGATCATGAGTTTATTTGAATGGTTTGACAGCCAAATGCTTTTAGCGGTTTTGAGAAAAACAAGCAAGTAGTATTAAAAACTGATGGAGAAAATGTTGTGCATGTTTTTTATTATTATTCACAAGTGTGTTAAAAAACAAAAATGCCAAAATAGTTTGTTAAAATTGTTTCAACGGGAATTTAGTGTGATTTTTCAAAACTTTGTAAATCCATCTCCAACAGTTTTATCACAGAGGATAAATCAGGCTGTTGTTGTGTTCGTGTGTGTTCAAATAAAAATAAAAATATAGCAAACTAAAAGTAGTAACAAACCCTTTTTAATTACAAAGATTGTTGAAGATTATGCCAAACATTGTAAACTATGTGCAAAAACTTCAGTACAGGTAGATGCAAACAAATCGCGAAAGTAGTTCATGTCTAATAGACACGGCAGTGCACCAGATACCAATGTTTACAATTATATACGATATTTTCAAGTGTAAGTGAATGTATAAAATGGTTGGTCCTGATGGTGAATGATCCTAATTTCTGAAAAAATCCACAACAATACAGAGTTCACAGTCCAATACAGTAAAAAACAGCTGACGTCTGGGATTCGCCCTTGCGATTAAAAGACGCAGAGACAACACCGTTTCATTCATTTACATAAATGCGATTACAGTTTTTGGCTACATGATGGCAGTCTGGAGAAAGAAGACAGATTTAGTCAAGTGGATTGGTATGCTTTACATTGTATATTCATTTCAAAGGGATATAAAACTCACTTCACCGGACTTAAGAACAAATCAGACTTACTAACGTTCTCCAGGAACAGAACTCGTTCGTAAGTCAGGGACGAACATATTGAACTTACGAACGAGCTCTTGAAACGGACACTGCATGTTAAGGATTTACTGTATTACAAATCTTTTTTCTTCAAGCGCCAGCCTCGTTCGATCGTATGAACGTTATGAAAAAAGACAGTGTGTGAAATAGAGACGTGTTTTCGAAGAGATGGTTTACGGAGTCACCTTCATCGCAGCAGGAGCACTGTGTCAGTGTATATCGCCAGGCTGAAAGGTTGCATGCACACCTGCTTAAAAAGACAAACGTGTTGCGTGCACACACACACACACACACACACACACACACACACACAATCACTTTGCTAAGGCTGATGGGCAGCTGGTTCCAACATGGCAGCCTGTTTAACACTCTTATAAGCATGTAATGAGGCAAGACAAAAGCCTTTCCAGCATTACATGTTTATAATTGTGTGTGTTTGTGAGTGTGCGTGTGTGTGTGTAAGTGTGTTATGGATCGACAAAGCACTCCCAGAGCTCTCGATCACACCATCTGGAGGCCCGTAGTGTCTCCAACCGTCGAGCCCACTCGCGTGTGACTCACGCCTGGCGTTAACCAGGGTTCGGGCGCTCTGTGGATTTAACCCTGTTAGCTGCTGCTAATGCGCAGGAAGCTCGGAGCGAGAAAACAGATTCGTGTTGAGGAACACTACGCAGTGTAAGCTTTTGTCATATTCTAATATGATTCATTACACCTCGGTTCTGTTGAATGTCGCCTCCTGATTGGTCAGCTTTCGTGTGAGAGGAATTACAGGTCCTGCATTTTATCCCTGACTCACATCATTGCTAACCCAAACGTCTCGTGTTTTCACAGGTGATCTCGGCGCTGTCCAGAATCTCTCACCACAGCATCGCTCAGATCAAAGGCATCAGGTGAGTTTCCATCTCGCCCCACTTCACTCGACGTCTTCGTTTCTCGGCTCCGGGCTCAGGTGCCTGTTCTAATGAAAAACTGTAAGACGACGTCTGGCTCCAGGACCAGCATGTGGGCCCAAGCTGTGGGTCGGCTTTCGCTACGAGGCCCTCGGGGTCTCAGCAGGCTCCGTGTGTGTGTGTGTCTTTACGTGCCCAGGCTCCACAAATAAAGCCTTTTATCCGGCAGGGTAATGAGCTGACGGAGCGGTCCATTAGACCCAGGGGGAAGAGAGTAGTCGAGATGGGGGAAGCCATTAGCTAACACGTTATAACACACACAGAGGGGAGTGGGAGGGGCGGGTTTGAATCACTAACTGGGAGCTTAACCACTTCCTGTTTGGTTCTGAGCAACTTTGATGTGATCTCTGAATGTACCACATCTGTCTCTGCAGCTATCAGTAAAGATGTTAAAAACGTAAAGGCTGACATGCTTCTAGCTGGGATGTGAGATGTGAAGTGTGAAAGTTCTCCGAGTGTCCGTGCGACTGCAGGGCTTGGAAACGTAGCAGGATGTGACTTGGCAGGGAAGGTAGTGTGTGACTAATGCAAGTCAAATTTACCCTCTGCAACGTTCCCTCTGTGTGTGTGTTTTAAGAGCACTCAGAACACACTCTGACTCAGCGAGCTCTCATGGTGAGAGAAAGAGAGAGAGAGAGGTCTAAGAAAGGCATCTTTGTGTCCCGCCGCATCGTGGCGAGTCTCTCAGAGCTCACAGCTCCGGCACATGGAGTGGTTTCGGGGACCGTGGCCTGGCGTGACCCTCGGCGTTTATTTGTGGCACTGAGACGTGCTGTGTCTCAGTCTGACCTTTTACTGAAGGAGCCTCTTTCTTTAAGTACAGTATTCTGATGAAGCGGCTTAGCGTAAGTCAAACTGGGACTATGAATCTTGGACCACAGTTATGAGAATAAAAAAACAAAACAAAAAAAAAATACCTTTATATAATCACCTGCTACACTAATGCACTTAATAAACAACTGGTGTTTCACTAGCGCTTGGATACCATCAAGGTAGAAAGTTTTCTCAGTACGCGCCAGAGCCATGATCAGACACACTGGCCTCCCAGGAACTCCTTTAATGGCCCAAGCATGTTTCTGTAATGTGGTATTTATTACGGTACAGTTTCCACAGATATCTGAATATTCTGCAGCGACGATGCTGTTGACCCCTAAGGGTTAAATGTTCACAGGAACGCCCGCAGTGGTTCACTTGTCCTTTATGGACGTACGGTCTTCTTAAAAACATTTGCACCATTCAGATGTTTTCCTGCGGCTAAAAGTCTCATCATCGTACTGCGCTTCTTCAGTCTTCTGGAAATGTCAAGTGCTTTAACGCCTCCTTTCACCAGAAAGTCCCGGTTTGACTTGTAGTTTCTGAAACATTGCTGTGAAAAAAAACTATAACTAAAGTATAAAAGCGGCTTACAAGACCAAAGCCAACCGAATACTTCTGGTATATTCATCTAAAATCCACCGGCTCTTCCCACTGCCTTGACCACAATCCGTTCTCATTGCCAGCTTTCTGAAAGCCACCTCCTCGTAGTTCTGGAGCTGTGTTAGAACGTTGTTGTGGTAGGACAAGAATTCCCACCTGTTGTATAGAACTTAGAACGTATTTTTGGCAAAACTGAGTCTTTCATCATTGATGGACGCTTTGATGCAGTTATTAAGCACTGAGACCCTTCTTGTTTTTTTTTTTTATTTAAAGCTTAGAAACGTGGAAATAGTCATTTGGTTCTGGCTAAAGCTTGCATCCGTGCATGGCCTGGCCTGGCCGATCAGCAGTTTTTCCTCATGCGTCTATTTTCGCACCAGATTTGGTTGTCAAATTAAATTTCACAACACATCTGTTAACTCCGCCCAACAGGAAGTGAACCATTTAAGATTTTGGCTCAGGGCCTGGGGATCAGTAGCACAGCTTTTGACTTATTTGTCAGGTACAGTTCATGTGTGTCTGAGAAGGTTTGAGATACTGAGCAGTGTTGCTCTAATTCCACCGTACATCATACAGTGTTCTTTGGTTGTGTGTTGAGCGATGCGGCGTAATGACATCGACTTGCCGTTAACTGCTCACGAAACACAGTCTTTGCTTGCAGCAATATTTTTATGTAGGCCCTGTGTGCTGCATAAATTAGTATTAATGTAAGATCATCCATTTCAATCCCTCTGCAGCAGAATTAGTCGTAAACCTTTGCTGCGAAGACTATAAACAGTCAGCCGAGAGTTAATCAGTGATCAGAGACCGATTTCATTTCTTCTTTCTTAATTCCTTTTTGAATTACTGTAAATAAGGCCCCATTTCATCTGAAGTGTCCCTAATATAACCGTTTAAACATAAAGGTTACTGAAAGCTGTACTGTAGTATCCTCACTTCAGTATTCAGACTGGGAGAAATGCAACAAGGAGGCAAGGAGAGCTGGTGATGATGTAAAGTGGGAGGGGCCACAGAAGTAAGAAGGTTTATGCAAATGTATAATGTAACATCACCCTGACTAGGAAACATCTCCCAGGTTCTTTGGTTCCACGTATTTGTTCAGGCGGTAATCCTCGCTGCGCAGTTACGGGTATCGGGCGTTTGATTTATCCAAAACATAACAGCACAGATGTTTTTGCTGCTCTATTTCCGTACATCAAAGAAGCATCTTGAGAAACTGTAAAGAGAGAAATGTTGTTTCAGGCTCAGAGGGTCACCAGTAGACGCTGATGCATTTTACAGTATGCAAACACTTTTCTCGCTGGAATGTTTCTTTTTGCTGGAAGACACTGGATTTGTCTCCGTAAGGGTGTCGCTTTGTGTGTCCTGTGGCTACCTTGTGCTGATGCCGATGCTATAGCCTGATATCCGTGGTTACTGGAAGTAAACCTAAACGTCCAATAGGTAGCACCTTAGAGATATTTTTGAGTTTGGTGTTATGACATGTACTGTATGACATTTGATATTTCTGTACAGGTGTTTCTATCTAAAAAGCCATAGAAACTAAAAAACTATGTTAGGAACTGTCCTCAAGGGAGGTAGAGGTGGTCCTCAAGCTATAGTTGTTGAAGTTGTTTTGGGATGTACTGTATGTTCTTCCAGTGCTTGCTGGGTTTCTTCCAGTTACTCCAATTTCCTCCAACAGTCCAAACAAATGCAGCATAAGTTTGCGAATTGCTTATAGTGTGTTAGTTGATGTGTGTGTAGAATGTGTGTGTGTGCTTGTGCCCTGTTATGAGTTGGCAACCTTTCTACTGTAGGGTGTACCACATCTTGTGCCCTGATTTCCCTGGCAAAGGCTCCAGGTCTTCCAGGATCCTACACAGGATAAGAGGTATAGAGAATAGATGGATAAAGTTTAAAAGATATGGAGATGGGATGGATGTATGGATGGATGGATGATGTTCAGGGAGTGGGAAATGTATAGATGATAAATAGATGGATTGATAATGTTCAGAGATAAGGAGATGGATGGATGGATGGATGGACAGATGGATGGATGATGAGAGATAAGGAAGTGGATGGATGATGATTAAAGATAAGGAAATGGATGGATGGATGATGATTAAAGATGAGATTGATGAATGAATGGATGGATGAGAGATAAGGAAATGGATAGATGATGCTTAAAGATAAGAAATGGATGGATGGAAGATGTTCAGAGATAGGAAAATGGATAAATGGATGATAAGAGATAATGAAATTGATAGGTGAATGAATAAATCGATGATCAAAGATAAAGAGATGGATGGAAGGATGGATATATGATGAGAGATAAAAAAATGGATGGATGATGCTCAGAGATGAGAGTGATGGATGCATGGATGAATGTTTGGATGCGAGATAAGGTTATGAATGGATGATGCTCGGAGATAAGGGGATGGATGGATGGATGATCAGAGATGAGGAAAAGGATGCATGATGTTTAGAGATAAGGGAATGGATGGATGATGAGACATAAAGAGATGGATTGATGAATTAATGGTCAGAGATAAGGAAAAGGATGGGTGATGTTTAATGATAAGAAAATGGATGGATTAATGATAAGAAATAAAGAAATGAATGGATGATCAGAGATAAGAAAGTGGATGAATGGATGATGATATGAAAATAATGAAATGCATGGATGGATAGATGATGCTCAGAAATGTTGGAAGAACATCAGAAGTGATGGATGGATGGATGTTTGGGTGAGAGATAAGGAAATGGATGGATGGATGGATGGATGGATGGATGGATGGATGGATGATGCTCAGAGATAAGGAAATTGAGACATCATATTGCTGAACTCCTGGTTGGAAATGGGAAATCTGGAGTTTTCTTTCGGAATTAAAAAAGGATCTTATCTATCATCTGTTTATGTACACTAGAACGAGAAGGATGTCAGATGGTGAAAAAACCCGAAAGTAGCATCGATCACAACAACTAGTTTACACCAAAAAAAATGCAGCAGTTTTTCAGTCCTCGCCCTGATGACCTTAGACCCGGGCACTGATGTCTATTCTTCGATCTGTAACTCATCGGTCAGAGCTGCTACATCATTATTTGTCGGCTTGTTAATCGAATCGCTGCTGAAGCCTATCGACGAGCCGAGCGGGTGAGCTACAGTACATTTCACTCTGCTCTCTCTCCACCTGCACGGTTTCCTGTTTTATAGCTCACACCACTCGCTGCGGGGAAACTTATTAGGTCGAACTTTTAGGTGTACCGCAGCACTTTCCTTTCGCATTGTCTGGCCTGAAAAACTGTGTCAGCTATCGGAGGACACGCCCAGCTGAGTCAAAGCAGCTGCCAGGATAAGTGTGTCCTAATTATAGAGGCGCCCAGATGCATCACCTAGCTGTGGTTTCTGTGTGCGACAGGAGCAAGAGGAGAGATGAGCTGCTCTGGGTTTCCTGTGGTACAGCACATCACATGACCTTGAGACTGTGGCTGCGGTGCTGTTTAATCGTTTCATGCAAAAATACATTCAAGCTATACTGCTATTTCTGAGAAAAGCAAAAGAGTTACCAAGTACAATACAACTTTGAAATATATCAACTCGATTCAGCTCGGTTCAGAGTCTCAGCTGAACTTTGGAATGCATTTTTGCACGGAACGAGGGTTGTGGAATTTGTCTCAGATTTCTTACAGGTGACAAAGTTAACACTACGTGTGCAGAGCAGGAAAATTTTAAATGACCAAGAAGCATTGCAATATACTTATATGTACATCGAATTCAATTTAAGACAGACTTTAACATGAAAAAAACATGAACCGTCCCCTTACCTTTAACAATATCGTCTCATTTTGGATGGCGTTCAACAATGGTTTGGTACAGCTTCATATTCTAATGAAAAGCAGACTTATGCTGTAAAGACATCTGGAGTCCACATCTGGATGAACTGTCACTCCTCCACATTTTTCTCTGCTTTCTGACACTTTCTTTTTCTTTTTACACTGTTGTTTTTCATCACATCCCTGCTTCTTCACACTATTATACTGGCATGTCAGTTTAGTTCTTAAAGTACCCCAGGTCATGTCCTCCTGCCTCTTCTGAAAGTCACATCCGTATGCTGTTTATAGTTAGTGATTATCAGTTTTCATCCCTAAATCAGTTTTTTTTTTTTTAACCAGGTAACGGTTAACATAAACAAAGCTGGACACGCTTAGTGCCACACACACTAGCTTAAAATTGAGGCTGATATTGCAGCTGCTTCACATAGGCTTATAAAATAAAATCAGATTGTTGTTATGTTGATATGGTAAAGTTTTCTTCGTAGAGAGGTTGAGAGACAGTAGCTCATTTACCTTTAAAGCTACAGACGGTGAGGAAACGGACACCACACTGCATGATGAAAGAAGGAACAACGGACCGACAGACAGATTTCGGAGAGACTTGTGTTAAAATGACAAAAAAAGGTAAATAACTGGCATCTTTAATAAATTGTGTAAAAATAGTGTAAGAAGAATAAAACACTCGCAGGGTGAAAGTAGTCTCTCTGCTTCATCACATCACCCTTTCGTCGATCATTTTCCCATAACAGCACATCCCCAAGCGTTTTATTCCTTGTAAACTGTTCAGACGTTGGTGTGTCGATATCTACTTGTTTTTTTTTTCCCTCGCAAGTTAAACCGTCATCACAAGATTGTTTGACAGTCTCCTCATTTCAGTGAATCGATAGCACAGAAATCGAACTCTTCACATTTTTAGTGGCGCGGTATTAAGCAAGACGGGAGCGCATATCAAAGAAAAGATCATGTCAGACACTGAGATGATTAAGTGGAAAGCACAAGACGACTGAAAGTGTTTAGAGAGAAAGAGAGAGAGAGAGATTGAAGTAGAGACTTGTGATGTGAGAGAGTGCAGCCTCGGGGCAAAGGGTTGGCCTTCCCATAGCACGGCAAACCGTTAATGAACCTGAGTTTGAGTTACAAAAAAACACCTGAGAGAGATGCCTTATTTTCTTTTCTGGCATTTTAATAATAAAAAAAAAAAAAGAAGAATTTTCTACATTTTCAATGAAGCAGACATTAGCTGTGTGACACCCGAGACAGCTCCAGTTCGCTTCGTTGCTCACATGAGTCATATGTTGAACAAAAAAAATAAAGAAAGAAAAGACGTGCTATAAATGGACAGCGGATCTCTGTGTCTGAGAGATAAAAACTCAGCAGTGAGATTGGATTGAGACCGATGCGCGTACCCGAGCTAATTAAACCTCGCGTGGGTTTCACTGGGATCGCTGATTTCTGGTGATGTGCAGTCAAAAGGCCTGACCTGGAGGAAACTGTGTCACATTTAAATGTTATTATTATAGGAAAATAGATATGTTGCATGTGTTCGAGTCAAACCGGGACTTTTTCCGCTGAATAACAGAACATAGTTATCATAGTTAAAAACTCCCTTTATGTCTATAATCTCAAGTTTTATTAGTCACAGTATGATAGGCAGTGAAATGCTTGTACGATCGTCTTTTAGTTAAAAGAGGAAATAAAGTATTTAAATAAAGAACTATTAAATAAGAATTAAATAATAAAAAGTATACAAATTAAGAAAATGTAGAAAACTTTTAGCTGTAAAAAAAAGTAATAAAATAGAATTGAAATGGAATTGAACATGAGCAGAGCGACGTGCCATGCGAAGTTTCAGGTGTGGAGAATGTGGACCATGTGCAACATGTGATACACTAAACTTACTTTGTAACCTCTTGCAGCCGGACGTCTAGACAGATCTGATTGGCCGAACTCTCCAAGAGGGTAGGGATGAGAAGTGCTTAATGCTCTTACATCAATCACGGCTCTACAGCCAATCAGGAAGAAGCGGATAGCGCTGTCCTCCGAGTGTGTTACGCCGGCCCAATGGTGCGTGAGCAAGCAGTTCGAAAATATGTGGTCAGCTGGCGTCACGTCGTTCGGAGGAAACAAGTGATAGTCTTCGACCCTCCTCACTGAGTGGTAGTAGTAGCTTAATGTGGGAGCCCCCTAGTGACAGGGAGGATGTTGTATCATTTGACATATCATCTGAAGCCGCTTATTCGACTGCAGTAGCGGTTCACACGATGGAATATTCCAGTGAGGTTATACTAAAGATAAAAACTCCTGGAACGTCAATCAGCAAATCAGATCACCTTGTGACCAGTGAACACCTCTGTGATTCGAGAGCCCCGTGTACCGTTTCATCAGACAACTCTGTACTCGGCAATCAGCAGCGTGCGTGAGACGCAGGAGCAGAAGTCTCTTCAGGAACAGCTCGTCACGCTCGGCTCATTTGAATGTGCCACAGATTCCTCTCCGTAGGCTTCCTCACCATAGGAGAGACAGCTCATCTGCGAATCCTGTGTGTGTGTGTGTGTATATATGTGTGCGTGCGCGCATGTGTGGTACATGACTGAATGCCCAGGTGTGTCTTTTTTTTTTTGTTGTTGTGTTTTTTAGAGCAGATGGTGGGTGGTGGTATTGAGCTCAGGAATGATGCAATGACGATGATGACGAATCCTGCCACAGTTGCTTCTGCAAAACAAATAACATCAAACTGCAAAGATGATGAGATTAGATTAGTTTTCTAAGTAATCATATCGGTTCGAATGTCCGCTGATCACTAAATGAATAATCTAAGGATGGTTCGGATGCTACCAGACCTTTTTTTTGTTTAGATGCAGGTTCAATGCGCTCTTGCTTCTAGCAAAAGTAAATAGAGAGAAATAGAGAAATTCAATAAGTGTAAGGTGGGCTTGGCTAACGTTAGATAAGTGTATATATTTAATGTCAGACGGCCACATTATGTATAACAGCTTAAAAAGGAGGAGACATTAAACAAAGTGGACATTAAACAAAGTGTTTTTATTTTGCTTTACTGCACATTCTTGCTGAATGATCTGTATCACACCTGATTCAGTGGTGTCCTCAAATATCATATCATATGGCCTTAAGTTTAGAACTTTTACTGTAGCACATCAACAAAGACTTTGAAAGACTCGGAAGTTGTGTTGTATCACATCGTAGCAGAAAATCTAAATAAAAATTTTAAAAATCGTATTTTTTGGTTGAAGTTGGGAAGAGGAATCCCTAGGGACCTTCCGATACACGATACCTAGAAGCCGAATCGATTTGTATTGCGATCATTTAAGTATCATGATTTCATAAATATATATTCATACTTTTTTTTTTAGCGTTAACTATTGTTTTTTTTTTTCATTATTAATTTCACTGAACAGGAACTTACGTCACTGAGGACTGCTTCTTAATCCTATTGCAAAAGATTCAGATTTTACTTCAAAGATGTGGAGTTTGTACAGCTTTAAAAAGTCAGAGGAGCGGAGAGGGTTTTGTAAAAAATATATATAATTCAGCCTTCCATCGTAAGTGCTATGTCGCCGATGAGAATTATACAAAAATAGTAACAGCGCCATCACCAGTATTTCAAAGAACCATTGTTTTGACTATTTGCTACTGTATATACTGTGTATATATATATATATTTATATATATATATATAGTTACTACTCTTAAACAAGTTAACATTTTTTTCTTTTTTTTATTAAGATAAGAAGTGGTGTGTCTTTTGTGTATTTCTAATATTGTTCAGGAATGGATGGGAGTGTGCTGCTTGTGTTTTTAAAAAATTTCCTGTATCTTCACAAGTTACATTCATGATAATTTGGAGGAAGTTTCATTTCTTTTTTTTTTTTCATCCAACCGAAACAGAAATGCACTGAAACGTGACTTCGAAACTGAGAACTAAGTCACCGAACCGTGACATCATGTTTAACGTTACACCCCTTAGTATCATATGATATACTGTATATCGCTGATTCATTTTTATAATGAAATAAGGAAACTGTTCTCTTAACAACCAAATATTTGCCTTGTAAATCTAATCGAGACCCTACATCCTAGCAGATTCAGTAAAAATCTTATCGTGGACTGTGCAAGCCTGAGATTTACATCTTATGCCTATTGTTTCATAAAGAGTAGTGACAATTCACCTGAGGAAGTAAAAAATACACTACCTGGACAATTCGTCTACAATCCTGTCAAAAGCACTTTGTTGGCTTTCGGCTTTTTCATTTTTCTCTCTGAAGTGGTTTTAAAAAGCACACTTTTCCCCCCCCCATGTGGGTCCACAACAGCGTCTAGGAACAGATTCACATAAAGTTCTTTCACATGGAGCTCATCAAAAGGGCATCAACAGAGAAAATGTAATAAAAATGACACTTGGAAAGCAGGAAATCAGCCCAGTTGATGTGAGGATTTATTTCTATTTCTCTTAACACTGGCAGCAGCGTGATAAATACTGACAGCGTAAAAGACTGTGCGTTATTGAGAAGTCTGCGCTCAGAAATATCCGAGAACTATCAGGGATTTTATTATTGTGTCTGGGATTCGTTAGATGTCTAATGATGTGCAAAGATACTATAAAAAATGATATGTTGTGACTGTTATATTGCCATAGTCCTAACCCCGCGTGATCTTAATCTCCACCACACGCAAACTCATAAACTCGGGTGTTCCTCACTAACTCTGCTGTAGGCTATGAGAAGAATTTGATTTGACTGACAGCCCAAAGCCACAGCGTACTTATTTATTCCTCCACCATGCTACAGCAGTTATTAAAGAACTTAAATCAGCAAATAAGAATATGTAAACACACACACACACACTGCGTAAGTGTGTATATGTAGTGTATAGTGGGCTTAGACACACCTTTTAACTCCATGATTGAAAAGTTTACATTTGATGTAGTAAAATGTTCCTCCATAATCCTATAGTTGGTTGAGTGTAAACTTTTTTTTTATATATATATATGGGGAAAAATTTATTCAGATACAAATCAAAACTCTTTTGTGTGAATATTCACATATCACCACGCTGACTCCAAAATGAATATTATATAACATAATAATATATAAAAACACTTTTTAAAATTATAACAGAGATGAACCGGTTGATGGACCAGTGAACACAATTGGCTGGTTTCCAGTTTGATTGGGCGTGACCCCAAACTCTCCCAGAGAATTACACAAGTCTTAAAAAAATCTTATAAATTACACAGAAATTAGTCAAAAATCGAAACCCACACGCTCACTGTCAAGTTGAGTTTTGAGAGGCGTTTGAGGAGGTAAAACATGGCCGGTCTTAATAATCCTACAGGTGGTGCACTCTGAACTATTTACACACTGCCATTCCGTGTGGTAGGAGTGAATTATTTGTTAAGTTTGTAAATATTACTTAAATAATAATTACGGCGGATGACGGAGATACGTGCTGCTCAGTCACAATGTAGCTTTTTTTGTTTTATTTTAAAGTTAAAGTGCTCCGATTATGCGTTTTCAAATATGATCTTTCATGCAGTGTGTCATGTAGCTGTATGTAAACATTAACTATCTGCACAGTTGTGACGCCGAAGGTGCACGATGAATGAAGTTTTTGTCTGTTAACAAAAAGAGTCGGCTTACATTTGCCTAAACGAGTCGTTAGCAGTTCGAATCTTTTTCAGTTACGGATCCACGTCACTAAGTAACAGATTTGCATAATGTCCGCCCACGTTCTACGTGGCGAACAACTTGCCCGCCCACAAACAGTACAATTTCCACGTGGATTAACATTACATCATGTCAAGAAGACGCTGTATCCTGCGCTGTGAAAGTAAATTTGTTTTATATGCCCTTCCGAAGGAAGAATCTACAAAGAATGAGTGGCTAAAACTCATTTATTCAACAACAGCTCAGCAGTACAGTCCCAATCTTGTGTTGTGTTCGCGTCATTTTACTGATGACTGCTTTTTCATGAATAGTTTTGTGGTCCAGGGTCACATTTCTCTATATGAGGCGTTACAAACTAAACTATAGCAGAAACTTATTATACTACCTGTCCTACTCCGCGAAAGCACAGGTTTTCACTTTCGCTTGCCATTCTGACACAGTTCCCACATGTGCACCTAAACAAATTACAATGACGATGCTATCACAACCTACAGTTAACGTTACCACACTCTTGTTAACATATGACACTGAGAAACGTCCTGCTCCAGTCGTGCTTGCGAAACAGTTTCTTGTCAATGTGCCACTTTAACCGGTTCATCAGACTCCGGCTCGAATTGATAGAAAAGATGGCGTCGGTTTTACCCTATGTATTGACGGATCTCCAGAGCTGTTGTTCAGTTATGGTTAGGGCTCACGGAAAGGAGGGGTTTGGACAGACTGATTCTTCGAACTGCTTCACACGAGTCGTTTACGAATCATTTAGAGATGGGGTAAAGTTAAATCTATTTTTTTGGAGAAAACTAAAGTGTTTTCTGACCTTGCATACATGTAAACCTGTTTTAGGAGACTCATAAAGCAATATTAATTGTATTGTATTGCTTTATTGCAATACTATATATATATATATATATAAACAAAAAATGTATATTATGTACAGTATATGTATATATAGAATATTGCACTAACAACAACAAACTGATAAAAGATTTGCAACATTTTGCTGCAGACATAAAAGGACCTGATTTTTTATTTATTTTTTTTATTTTTTTTGTCCCTTTCTGCATCTGCGTTATATTTCCACTCCAGTCTTTTGTCAAGGTAAACTCCAAGGTATCTTTAGCTCTCCACTACTGCCATCTTCTCTCCCAGAATGTGCGTGTATATACGTGTGTATGCATACTGTATGTGTGTGTGTATTTTTATCATACATAGGATCACATCATCACATGCCGGTTTGATTGTGACAGGATCCAGACGTTTATTCACGCTCTTATTCATGGATCTTGGCTCTTAGTCTGGATGTCTTATCCAGGATTCACGCACCAGGGCTCACCGTCACAGCAGGATCTTTACCTCTCTCTCTCTCTCTCTCTCTCTCTCTCTCTTTCTCTCTCTCTCTCACTTTGTCCTGTGTGTGTGTGTGTGTTTCTTTTCATATATCTCACTCACACCCAAAACTCTAATTCATGAAGAATGTCTGACACGTGTAAATGTCTGCACTGGTTACAACAGACACTCTCCAACCTACGGTTCACAGTAGAATTGAGATGTGTGTGTGTGTAGCCTGTCCAGTCCACACTGGAGAGTGTTGGTTTCCATTTGTGTGGGGTTTAAGAACAATGTAAGGAGAGTAGAGTTCAACTGAGATTTTAACTCGGGTGAAGATTTTAAACTGATGTTTCCAAAGGATGTGGTTGTGTATTTTACACTTCATAATGTAATATTGAAAACACATCAAGACACCAGGATGATTTGATGCCGGAGTTTAGATCAGAGTTTGGGTGTGAAATGCTGGGGCTCTGGTTTTAAGAATCTACAGTAGATTCTCTCTGCACTGATTATTTCTGAGATATAATCGCCGAAGGAACTGAAATGGTTCCCTGTCGACGTGCTCTCCAGTCATCCAGAAGAGAAAGTTGAGCATGAAAGTAACAAAGGAAAGAAAAAAAAAAGCCTATCCTGCTCATCGTGTGAAGGTGCATGTCTGTCACTTTTTCAGGCCGGACAACGTGCGAAATGGAAATCTCGATGAGCTCATCGAAGTCCACGACAGGCAGTTCACACACTGAATTACAGCTCCATTATGGCAGAACAGAGGAGGCCTGATTAACTGCTGCCTTTATTAGAGCTGCACGTGAATCCGGATAGCGCACATTGTTCCTAAAGTGTACCATGGATTTGAAGGCACTGGCACATCTTGCACCCAAATCATTTGAGTGCTCAAGGCCAGCGGTTTTGTCATACGTGACAGCATGCCATGTCTCTGATGAGCTCTCAGGAGAAAAGTGCGCAAGAGGAAAAACGTCAGATGGAGTAATTGATCGATCATCTGCAGCGCTCTAACGGGCCTGCGAGTATTAGTAAGTTCTGGCTTTAGACGTCATGTGAAAAGGAAAATTTGTGAACCAACTGATATTCCTCACTTTAAAATGCTTAAGTATAAGTGGAATAAAAACAGTCGCAACAAAAAGCAGTCGTATCATCACAGTATATGCTGTATAATAAATATATCATAAATCCGAGCCCAATTACTGTGATTACAGGATCTGATATCCAATATGTTTTCTCTGATATCTGATCCGCCACTTTTTTCTAGAAATCAGATCTGTACTCTCTCTCTCTCTCTCTCTCTCTCTCTGTTTTTTTACTAGATGATAAAACATTAGGATATGTTTGCAGTAAATCTGATTCAGTCGCTGATGCAAAAATAAAGACGATATTAATGTTTTGGCTTCAGGTTCACATTGTATAATTTTAGCATCCAGACGTAAACCACACACTGTTCCATCCAGCGGATCACAATTCCTATCATTTCCGCAGGCGACACTGAAGTTCTCGAGGTGTCATAAACACCCCGTCTCACATTCCTGAATTAGATCCTGAACCATAACATTTTACAAGGAAGTTCATTGTAGGTAGATAGTGCGCTAATTTAATAGGTGCTAAATCTCACCCTGCATACTAAACTACTATATAGTGCGTTCTAATAGATACTAAATCAATGGCTTAATTCTAACAAGTGACCTAAACTACTTGTGCACTCTAATAGATACCAACTCCACAGCTTAATTCAACCCTGCACTAAACTACTAAGTTGTACACTCTAATAGATACTAAATCCACAGCTAAATCCAACTCTGCGCACTAAACTACTAAATAGTATGCTCTAATAAATACTAAATCCAGGCTTAATCCAATCATGTACACTAAAGTACTGAATAGGACGCTCTAATAGATACTAGATCCACAGCCTAGACTATATAGTACACCCTACTATAATAGATTAAGGCTTAAGTACCATTTTAGTACTTAGTTAGTAACCTGGTAACCCAGTGTAAGGATCTGTCCAATGATGGAAACTACAAAGCACTTTTGTTAGTCGCTCTGGATAAGAGCATCTGCTAAATACCTAAATGTAAATGTGTAAAAGTACTTAATAGTACACTTCAATAGATACTAAATCCATGGCTAAATCCCACTGTAACATTAAACTACTAAACAGTACGCGTAAAATACCGTATTTACTAAATCTATGGTTTAATCCCACCTGCGCACTAAACTACTAAATTTTGTTCTCTGTTAGATAATACATTCACAGATCAGTTTAACCCTAAAACCTAAAACAAAACTACTAATTTAGTACTTTCCTAATCCATGGTTAAATCCAACATCTTGCACTAAAGTACTAAGTACTTTGCTCTAATATATACTAAATCCACGGCTTAATCCCACCTGCGCACTAAAACTACAAAATGTTATGTTGACATAAGTCTAACCCCAACACTAAACTATTAAATAGTAAGCTCTAATCGATGCTAAATCACACCCTGTGCACTACACTACTAGATAGTAGGCTCTATTAGATACCAAACCCACGTCGTTATTCCACCTCCGCTCCCTAATGACGTGTAATACCGCAGTTTGAAGAGATGCTGCCTGAGGCATCACGTCCCTCGGAGGAAGAAGGCGTCAGCCGTGCGTCATCGCTGGTCAGTAGGTGTCGCTAATGTCACTAATTACGGACTCCACTATTAATACACGTTGGAAGTCAGGGGAAATAAATGCTGAAAACTTGCTAAATTACTTGAATTAACATGAGCTGGACGTGATTTGTTTGAATTCATGTCACCACGTTTTCAGAGGTCAGAGTTGAACTCTTATTTCTAGAGCTTTCAACTCGGGCTTATTGAAAACGCACCCGGAGTACGCGTGTCTCGCTGTGTCCATCACACAAGGTCATGTCTTCCAGTCTCACCGTGACCTTTTCCTCGGTGTGTATTAAATGCCGTCCGAAATCAGATAAACGCCGTGAAACATCCGTCTCATTGTTGCAGGTGTCAATCACGCAGGAGTCAGCGGGTCATAAATAATGGCACCTGGTGAATTATGGATGTGATGCAGTGGAGCTGACACCTCAACTGAACTCTCTCTCTCTCTCTCTGTGTCTTTCTCTCCCCAGGCCTTTTCCATCAGAGGACACAGCGCTGAACGAAGATGACGTCTATCGAAGCTTGGAGGAGCTGGCCGAGTAAGTGTCAATGTTTACCCCACACACACACAATAGCTATTCTGATCCCCACCACCTCCGTATTTTATATAAACCGTCTGCTGCGATTCCCCTCCATCGGTTGCCATAGCAATGCCAGCCTGGTATCTGATATGGATCGAGTCCAAGATTGATGTAGGAATGGAGACGTTGGAAGGATGAGCGATCACAGCGACCTCTCGGATCCTCCCGAGCCGTTCTCACAGCTGCCTAATTCAATCACACACTCGTCTTCTCCACCAGCCATGGCGGTTTTTACGCCGTACGGAGAGGTCTGTCATTTCCCCGTCAGAGCGTCCGGGTTTAAAACCCACCTGTCATGTTGGATGGAGTGGGTGTGAAATTAATTCGTTTTTAGGTGCAACACAAAGTTAAGTGTGTCTTTGAGTCTATAAAGGTGATTTATTAGGTGGACCCGAAACACATTTCTCATCAGAGTCACACACCTGTTTTGCTCCGAGCGTCATTAATATTCATAAGCAGATCCATGATTATCATTAATATTCATTAATTGAAATATGATACCTGAACTGTGAGTCTGATTTCCTAGCTCCGCTGACTTAGCCAGATAGCATGCTCAGCGCTAGAGAGCAACATTATGCATGTCGATATAAACCGGAGTCTTTTCTTAGAAATCAGCATTTTGTAATTCGTTACTGTTCTTAAGCCTTGCAGGAAAAATGCTGAATCATCAGTAAACATAATAAAAACAAATCAATCGCCTACGACCTCAAAATGTTTTCAGTGCCATGTTGAGATGAATGAGAGTTCGTGCCCGAGTGTAAACAACTCCAAGCGCAATTATAGGTTAAAAAGTAATTATTTATTAATAAATTCAACGTTCCTGTGCCTGATCTTTCTTAGCTTGGTCAGCTTTTGGAAAAAATTGTAATTAAACTCTACTCATCAGGGTTGCATGTGACATTTTACAGCAACTAATAAGGGTTTCATTCCATCTCTGGATGTGACACAGTGAGACACACTTCAGCAATTTTACCGCTTGAAAGTTCCACAGTGCCATCACACACTTCAGTGAGATGAGATGTCAGAGAGGTTTGCTGAGCCTTAAATGATGAGTTACAGGCTTTAAAATACAGAATCTTCTTGCAAGGAAGAGTATTTTAATCCAAGTACTTAAGGAAATCGCAGTCCTTTGGACGTCATTAGAAGACTGCCAGTGACTCTGCTGTTCGGACACCTAGAGGACGTTCATTATACCTCCTTAATGCCAGGACAAAGAAGAGTCCTGATGATTTCCTTCCTTGTACCTTGAGAGAGATTGGGCCAGTTGAGCAATGCTGAAAGATCGGAGAAAGTCTGGTACAATTTCTGGTGTGATAAGTGCAATGAGGTGAGTGGGTGCTGGCCCATCAAACTTATAAATCTGATGCGGGCAGCTACAGGAAGCCAACTGTGAAATAAAATAAAATCCTTTCCCAGGCAGCAAGGACCCATAGGGCACAGCTGATCTTTGTTTCCATAGTCCTCAGCCAAACACTGGCTTCCAACACAAGGCTGCAGATACTGTACTGGCCAGGGTATCGTGCAACATGTCTGATTCCCTCCCAGCCTTGCAGCTGGTACCAAATTATGCTGCTTGGTGACAGGGGCAGAAACAAGCAAAGTGAAGGGGGTGGTGTGGGATAATTTAGGAAGATTGGAAACAAGTTGTAGAGCTTTCATTGTGAGATTGAATGGTGCATAAGAACAGGCCTGCCAGGAACAAGTTATAGTAGTCAATTCTCAAGATAGCAAGTGACTGAACAAGCACCTGAATGGCCTGTGTGGAAGAAAAAGAAAATCAACGTGACTGTGTCAGGTTAACAGTGTGAGCAGAAAAGGATGGTTGATTGTCCATGATTACTTCAAGGCTGCGTGCAATAGCTGAGCGTGAGATCCTAAAGGTGGAGGAATCCTTATTTCTGGAATAAACAGCAGTTCAGTTTTACTGGGTTTAATTTTCAGTTGACGAGCTGCCATACATAAAGTTGTCCGAGTTGAGTGTGATCTTCATAGCAGTTGTATGAAAACCTACATAAGTATATAACTTCCCTAAGAGTCGAAAGTCAGAACAGAAGGGGACTAAGTACTAAGCCTTGTGGGACACCAGTGGAAAGTTTGCATTGAGCAGATATGGATCCTCTTCATGTTGCCTCGTTGACTAACCTTTCAATTAGAAAAAAAAACATAGCCATGCTGTGGCATGGATTCCAAGACTCATGAGGGTGGACAGAAGAGTATTGTAGTTTATGCTGCTAAAAGGTCGAGGTGGACGGAGACCACTCTCAGTCTTTATAGAAATGTGCCATTTTGAAACCAGACTGGTTAGGATCTTAGAGTTTGTGGTGTGGACTGGCAGATTTTCACAATTTTCTCGTTGTAAAACTTGGAAAAGTCTTCAAGCTGTTATGGAGGTAACAGTAAAACCGCCATGTGTTGGTTTCATCATATGATTTATAAAGTGTTTCATTTCCTAATAAATAAAGAATGTTTTAAACCTGTTTGTGTTCAGGTTTTAGACCTAAATAAGATAATTTTCTTTGCTTGGCATGTTACATATGTGCTTTCAAGTGACAGTTAGAGTGTCTGATCTCCCTTGAGACTGTGCAGTTGAGTATCCCCTCCCCCCGGTGTAGTGTACAGTATGAACGAGGAGAGATCCGATATGAGTTGCAATAAAATGAAGTGGCGGTATAACATATGACGGATTGTTAATCGAGGCTGTTTAAGGTAATCTAGGAAGTCACTTCGCTCTGTGTTTATTGTGTCCATCCCCAATCTGATGGAGCATGAAATCATTCTGTTGGCCAGAGCAGGCTGAATTGCTCAGAGACTCTGTTTCCTCCTTTCAGCTGAAATAGCAATCAGGTACCTAGGCACACGCTGTGTCACAAGAGCTTTTCTTCATCTTTCCTGCTACAGTTGTTACCGGGTTACTCGCTCTACACGGGCATTCTGGCATGGAAGGCTTCTGATTTTCCTGAGATGCGTTCAGGACAAATTACCTCATACAGTTTACATCAAGACCACGAACTAACATCCGAAAATGTTATTGATAAACTGGATGTGCAAGGAGGGTCAGTCGAGTCAATATGGTGTGTGTTAGGGGGATAATGAGTGTACAAGCCAGTGCTACTGCTGCAACAGCTACTACAGTGTTTGTACAATTTAGTTTTCACACGTTCTCTCATTATCCCTTTGCTTGGATTTAGAAATACAAAGCAAAAGGAAAATAAATTATCAGAGCACCTGACTTAACTTTACCGGTGGGGAAAATCTCAGTCCCTGCCTGGTAGAATATATAACCCAGTAATAATAATAATAATGATAATAATAAACCCAATTTATATTATATACAGAATATAACATTTTTTTTTATTTCTTAGTAAGTCTCCAGATGCTTGGCTTAAAACAGTACAAACAAAGGTGACGTGTGATACAATGAGGATTCTATTGTGATTATTATTGGAAATTGTAATTATATAGTAGTTTAAGATTGGATTAGTAGGCATTTTAATCCTGAAACTTAATTATGTAAAGTAATGCGATTGAAATAAACAATCCGTGTGGTAGTTTGAATTTGCTCCATTATAAATGAATTTATAGGCGGCATCAGAATAAATTTGGGGTTAAATGACTTGAGAATTCAACACAGGTAGAAATAAAATGTAAAAAATAAATAAATAATTGGTTTGTTTTTGTGGGCTGCATGAACCATTTCCACTAAGATTATGGATAATTGTGGCCTGACAGTCTGAAGTATAGCTTGGGATTATTCCCACACTGAAAACAAGATGCTTTTCGACTTCTCATCTTTAGGTTTTTGTTGCATAGCAACACAGAACTAAATGTAAAACATTGCAGTTACTTAGTTTTTACACGGCTTGTTAAAATCTAAAATCATTGGAGCGAGAATTGGCTATGTTGTTAGTCTACAAATTTTTTTTGTGACACCCTGTATTATTATTATTATTATTATTATTGTACTCACATTATTTAACATGTATCTCCTCATATGATCAACTAGTCAACCGAGCTAGATTTTATTGAGCCATCAAACCCTCTTTCTCCTGTCACATCAGCTTTAACTCTACCTGGATACTAGCTGTTACTGTACTGTAGCTCAGTGGTTAAGGCATTGGACTACGGTTCGGAAGATCGCAGGTTCAAACCCCAAAACTACCAAGTTGCCACTGTTGGGCCCTTGAGCAAGGCCCTTAACCCTCAACTGCTCAGATGTGTAATAAGATAAAAATGTAAGTCGCTCTGGATAAGGGCGTCTGCCAAATGACTAAATGTAAAGTTATTTTTTCCGTTTGTGTTATAATCAGTAAGTTATAATCACTTAGTCATTTTGGTGCACGGAAGCTGTCTAAACTTTCAGTAAGCAGCTAAAGAGGAACAGGAGGCACACCCCGATGATGTCATATGGTTGCGGACAGTTCGAATGAATGCTTTGGCAGGAAGAACAGACACGCGTTGGAATACGTTCTGCTAAAGAAAATCACACTGAGCGGCGTAACCCACAGCGACTGGAGCTGCCCAGTTTGTGCCACGTCTCTGATATAGGTCTGATCCACAGTATAATACAGTACATAGTGCTGCATGACAAGCAGCATTATTCCCTTTGCTGTTCAGAATGAAATCAGACAGAAAAGCAGTCTGCTGAAGGATTTTGGAAGGAAGATGCTCATCAGGAGGTCTGTCGCAGATCACTGCGCTAAGCGGCATCCTGCTAATGCTTTCTTCAGGCTCGTTTAGGGGCAAAAAGAGAGAATGTTTCCTAATTATCTTATTCTTGGGTTCTTGTCTTTTTGGTCACGCAGCCCTGAGAGGACATTCGGCTTAACACAAGACCCTAATTAAAATATCAGACAGCTCAGATGTGTGTATGCGTGTTATTTTCTTTTCCGATTTTAATTCAAAAAGCATTCCTGACATATTTTATGAATTAAGAATTTTTTAATTAAATTGAGCTCGTGGTGTGGTGATAAAGCAACAACAAACTCATTACTTTACTGTAAGAGCATTGGCGTTTCCGAATGACATCTGAGCTGGAGTTTAGCGACTCCGGCGGTATTTAGCAACCAGCTTTTTAGCTGTGTTTTGTTACTTATGAAAAAGAACAACCACTGGATTGCACGAGCAAAAATATTTAGTTAGATCTATATTTTTTAGGAAGATATTTAAGGCTTTATGGTAGTTTGTAGTATAACCCTGCAGGGGACGTGACCGAACAGGTGCCAAAAGCCCAAAGCTGGCCAGTGTCCCTCAGGTCAGCGCTTATGTTGGATCCTTTACATAGCGTCCCAAATCTGAATTTTACTGGATTTAACTTTCTTCTTGCTTCATTAAGAAATTAAAATAAATGAACGTGATACAGAAGGAAAAAAGTGTTAGAGAGAAAATAAAATATAGTTAAAATATAAATAAAAATGGCTCCAACATTGAAATGTCACATTTCCGTCTCATCTTTTTTTATAATAAAAAAAAAAATCAGGCAGAAAATTATGATCAGAATCGATTTCATCTTTCGCCCCACAGTTCTGTAAACAGATGTCACCCTGTTAACCCTTTAACATCCCGCTTTATTGTTTAGTTATTTATCTTAAAGATGTTTCCCGCATCTACAGTACAGTGGAGTGTAGTCTACCGAGTCAGGAACGCAAATATAGAAATACTGTGTGTCTAGTGAGAAGAGTGAGAAGACATCACCCTAAAGAACAACACATGGCTGGGTGTTTCTCAAAAAAAGGCCACGAGGCAAGACGTCCTCCTGAAAAGAAAAAGAGAACAAGAGATACGATCTAAAAAAGTAAATATTCCTCAGAGCACTGGGAACTCTGAAGACAAGAGGAGGAAGACAGAGAGGGACAAACTGATACAGTATAGAGCACTCGAGTAGACATCACTCTGAAGGAGAGAAAGCAAACGAGATACCATCAGAAAAAGAGCATCATCCTGAGAGTGAAAAAGCAAGGGAGACGGAGGGGAAAAGAGCACATACAGTAGGAGCCATTACTCTGAAGAAGAGGAGGAGAAACCTTAATACATCTCTACACACACACACACACACACACACACACTTTAAAGAGATATATACGTAATTAGAAAGATTAAAGATCACGTGCATGAATGTGATGATTATAGAAAGCAAAACCCGGAGGTTAATATTACAGTACGTGTGTGTTCTTCATACCAGAGATGCTCAGCTAAAATGTGTAAAGGGAGTTACATACCGTAACATTCATTGCATATCAGGAGTCAAGGTCTAGTTAATATTTTGAAGTATATGCTGATGGTACAGACTGTAGTGTATAATGCTTCTGTATTCAGCCATTAAGTCTGTCCGGTGTGACTGAAACATACAGTTTTCATCTCGGGCATTTCTGGGACTGCCTTTAGCAAAAAAAATAAAATAAAAATTGAGCATCTGTTTAAAATCATTTTAGCACCATTAAAGCGACTCATTAAATCTCCTCCTGTGTGTACTAATCTCTTATGGCATTTAAGTTACATTCAGGTGAAGTTTAAAAGCTATAATAATAATATCCTAATAATAACTGTCATGCTGGGTTAAGCCTACTTTCGTCATCTACTTATTAGCCCGGAGCGGCGCTCAGATTCAGACTGAAGTTAAAAGTACTGTTTCGCCGTCAATTCTCACAAGAATTACACTGTACAAGTTACACTGAATGTCTGAGTGACTTCCATCTGAAGTCTCACACTCTCCAGGTGATGTCTGAGTTTACGCTTTCACCAAAGAGCCACTCTTGTAATGGGCCGGATTCAAGTTTTGCTCACGCTCGTTGTCTCTCCTGATTGAAACGAGAAGTCCAGATTAGGAGCAGCTTGAGTTCATTTGTCTAGGTAAGGAGGAGGTGCTGTGTTGCTTTGAGGCAGGCGATGCAGAGCAGAGACAGATGTGCTATTAGTCAGGACATATTAGTTAGTTCAGTCCGATTATGTGTCTGTGGGTGTTTGTGCATGCGTGACCACATCGGTGATGTTACCAATTTATCACTTTTAACAACCCATCTGTTTAATTACCATCTGAATTCCTCTCCCCACACTGAGAGCCACACTGAGAGAGTGCTGAGCGCTGGCAGCTGATTGTTTCTCCAATGTGTGCATCTGGGACTGAGACGGAGAAAGAGAGAGAGAGAGAGAGAGAAAGACACCTCACGCTAATCACAAGGTCATCCAACTGGGTCAGATATTTATTTACCTGGCAGAATAAAGACCGTGTTAAGGCCAAAAGGAATGCGTGCATGCACACAGAGAGAGAGAGACAGAGACAGAGAAACAGAGAAACTCATTTGTGTTGGCAGCGAGACACTTTGATACAATCTTTAAATGAATAAATTCAAAATAAAAATGCGCTCTGCTCTCTGATTTAGCCACTGGGTCTAATTCTGATTTTAACTCTGATTTGGACTGACTGGTACTAGCTTTAACTGTTATTCTGATTTTGATTCAGCTTACGACTGACTGATTCTGATTCTGACTGACTCTGGTTGTGACTGACTTTGTTTCTGACTCTAAATTTGACTGTTTGTGACTGAATCCGATTCTAGCTCTAATTTGACTCTGATTTTGACTTTGTGACTGAATCTGATTCTAGCTCTGATTCTGACTGACTCTGATTCTGACTGACTTTGATTCTGACTCTGATTTCGACTTTGGGACTGAATCTGATTCTAGCTCTAATTTTGACTGACTCTGATTCTGACTGACTTTGATTCTGACTCTGATTTTGACTCTGTGACTGAATCTGATGCTAGCTCTGATTCTGACTGACTATGATTCTGATTGTGACCAACTTTGATTCTGGCTCTGATTCTAACTTTGACTGATTGTAACTCTGACTCTGGCAAGCCTCTTAATCAAAACTCTGATTCTGATTGTCCCTGACTCCTGATTCTGATTTTGCCTCTGATTTTGATTTTTTCGCTTTGGTTCTGGCTTGGATTCCAAATCTTGTGTCTGACTCTGCCCCTGATTTTCACTCTGAATATGATTTTTTCTAATCCTAATTGACTAAGACTCAGAGTCCTAACGTGACTGACTGACTGTATGACTCTGAATGACACTACGTAATTCCAGCTTCATGATTCTGATTTTGACAGCCTGATTCTGATTCTCTCCGATTCTGACTAAGAATCTGGTTCTTATTATCTAATACTAACTTCGGCCCTCCTTCTGACTCTCTGTCTGCATCCATCTTGGAATCTGATTCTCAGACTAACTCATCCTCATTCCTTTATTCTGATGTAACAGATTCCTTATCCGACATAGTTTATTATGATTTATTGCAAAAATCAGGTTTCAGTGTTCAGTTCTTGCTCAGGACTAAGAGCTTTGTCACGGGTGACTGTTTAGATTAACAGTGATGAAAAAATGAAAAAAGGATGAAAAAATATCTTTTTTTTCATCCGGCACAGTGAAGTGTGTTCTTACTCAGAGCTGTGATTCCAGATGTGTCAGGATTAACGTGTAGTAGGACGCAAGTGCAGGTAAGCAAGGGAGTTGTAGTCCGTTTCTGCCATGTCTGTGTGCTGATACGGTCCTGTCTGTTTTGTCATTTCTGCTGGCCTGACAAGATGTGATAAGAACGCTGTAGCTCAGTTTAAATTCAGTCTAATAAATCGGTAATAAACCGGCTTATAGTATGGCTTACAGTTAAACAAAACAAAGCAGATAATCCATTAAATAGCATTTAATGAAAATGATTTCCACGGAGGAATAAACAGTATGCAACATAAGCCGTAAACATTAACACCAATGCTATGTATAAATACGACCTCATGTATATGTATTTGATTTCAGATTAAATACTAAATGCTTATAAACAAAGAGTTGTTAAAGGTTTCTGCTTTCCAGGATGACTTTTATTTAGATATGTTGATATTGTTTACTGTTTACTGTCTATTACTTCCAAGCTGTATTAGTCTGCTTTATGTATTTCCACTGCAAATGCAAGCTGCTAAAGAGTATGAGGTTTCTGTTCATCTGTTACTGTGTGTGTGTGTTTGTGTGTGTGTGTGTGTGTGTGTATCCACAGTGAGCATGATGTGGGTGAAGACGACATTTACGACTGTGTGCCGTGTGAAGATGAAGGAGATGATATCTATGAGGACATCATTAAGGTGGAAGTTAGGCAGCCCATGGTGAGTGAGCCATTTTCCTCCGAATGGCATCTGTGTGAGTGTGTGTGTGAGTGTGAGTGTGAGTGTGTGTGTGTGTGAAAAAAGCTGGAGAGAGATGTGTCCAATCGTGTTTGAGAGCTCATTTAAAAAAAAAAGAAGAAAAGACTGCATTATTTCTTCCCTTATTATTCCCTAAGGTGTGTGTGTGTGTGTGTGTGTGTGTGTGTGTGTGTGTGTGTGTGTGTGTTGATTTGTTCTGCTTACACATGCCACTTTGCCTCCTTAATGCTGCAGATCCGGTACATGCAGGTAAGTTAAAAACTGCATATGAGTGTGTTGGTCCTTCAGTGCCCTTTCTCTCTGTTCCCCCTTAGTGTCCAGTACGTCCGCTCCTACACAAAGGCACACCCGTGTTGAACCGTAGGGCCGTAACTCTAAAATCACGTCTCTGCAACTCATCAGGATGTTCAGCAGTTTCTGCCCAATCAGATTTAGGAAGTTTATATTTTCTGTGGTAGAAGGAAGGTGGGACGGTTTTTGGTCCGCGGTGTGGTCGGAGTCAGTCGTTCATAATGCAGGAGGCAGGATATCGAAATTAAGGATGGACAAAAAGGTTTAATATACTGTACACTGCCTGGCCAAAAATTAAAATAAAAAACTAAAGATGAGATAATCTGGACATTCAGGTCGTCAGCTGACTTCATTTTATTGCCAAAGACGTTGTTGAGTCTAGACCTGAGCAAATAAAGCAACCCCAGATCATAACACTGTCTCCAGAGACTTGTACAATGGACACTATACATGATGCTTCATGTGCTTCCCTTCTTACCCTGACGCACCATCGCTCTGGAATAGGCTCAAGCTGGACTCATCAGGTCACATGACCTTTTTCCATTTCTCCAAAGTCCAGTCTCTATGCTCTCTTGCAAACTGAAGCCTTTTTGTCTGACCGAGGTGGTTGTCTTGTGGACGCACAGCTGTTTAGTCCCAATCCTATGAGTTCTCATCACATTGCGTGTGTATGGAATTCACTATTAATAATTCACTATTAAACACTATTAAGCTCTGGTTTGTACTGATGATTTTCCTATAATGCAACTTCACTAAGCGTTTCCAATCAGGATGTTTTTCTGACCATGTTTCTTGTACAAAGTTGACGGTTCGACACCATCATTACAACCTGGAAGGATTTATTTTTTTTTTTTGCCCAGTTGGCCAGTTCTTCAGAAATTCAATTTCAATAATCCCTCCTTGTTTTCTTTGCTCAATGAGCCCAATAATTTGATTCTTGAATCAGCGAATCCAAATCTTTCTTCTGTCCCAACAGTGTATAACAAGTCATTTTCTTTCTGCATCATATGCAAGTGTACAGTGAAACAAAACAGGTCCTAGAGACGTGCGTTAGAAGATTATTAAGTGCAATTTAGAAAAATTTTACGTGCAAATACGCAAGTTACAAGGCAATAAGGACACATTACAGAAAAAGTGTGGCAGCACTAAAAGAGTGTAGAGTAAACACTGCATGATTTGCCATGTGATTTGCCAAGACGTACGACCTGAACCATGTTCAAAAGACAAAATGTTATATGTAGGGAAATTCTATGGCGTTATTGTGATTGAGATAAAACTACAGACCGCGAAGAAATGCTTTTGCACGGATGACAAGTGAATGTGACTGGCATTTGCCATTGCCGTGTACGTAGAGTATAAACAAGCTAATTATGCCTTTACTGTATCTTATACATGGATTTATGACTGTTTAAGGAGCAGTAAAATTTAAAGTTGTATTGTTTACAACAGATGAAATGGCTCCTTGAATAAATGCCTTATTGACCCTGTAGAGCCTTTAATAATTGTAAAATCCCATCAGGAATGTAAACATAGTGAACAAGCATGGGTTTAGCTCTGCCAGGTACTGTTAAGTCCGGAGGGTGGAGCAGATCTCACAGCCCAGAGCTGGGGAAAACAATCGAAAGGAAAGGAGAGGACAGGAGAGCTTGCCTGGGGAGGGACTTTCAAGCTGCATCCTGCACACACGAAAAAATGAGAGAGAGACAGATCTCATCTTTATCAACCTGAGTGCACCTCTTGTAAGAGGAAGAAAAGGCTAGAAAATGATAGCTCAAGAAAAGACACAAGCAAAGAGGAAAAAAAAGCAGAAAAGAAAAGAAAGCGCCACTGGGTGTCTCGCCAGACGTCGCATGTGTCTGCTGCCGTTACTGAATCAGAAACATCTCTAATCTCTTCCACAGTTGCTCCCAGCATGGATTACACATGTTGTGATGCAACACACATGTTCACTGCGTGTCCCAGATGTTCAGTCATCGTACTGAAACCCTCAGATGCCCTTCCTTCCTTCCTTCCTTGCTTCTTTGCTTCCTTCCTTCTTTGCAGTTTCTGGTTTTTTGGGATGGCCCATGTTTATGTAAACGAAGGATGGGTATCATGGCCGTGCATGATCATCCAGATGTTCTAAAGATACAGTATGTATGCACCAGACCGAAGCTTTTCCCGACTCTTATAAGAATCCCCGCTATTCGTGTTGCAAATTGCAGTCATGATTTATAAATGGAGTGAATACAAATGATATTGAAACAAACAAACAAACCACATAATGCTGTGATCGAGCTCCCCTTTCCCAAAGTGTGCTGTAGAACCCAATTTAATTTCCTGTCAAATGTGATCCATCTGTATTAGTTTGATGTGTGTGTGATTATATTCCTTGTCCTGCTTTGTTTTGTTTTTCCTCTTTCTGCTTATGGTCTGCCTCCCTCCCGACTGTCGTAGTTCCTCAACCTCACACTTTAGAGAGAATTCAGAAAACCCCCTTTGCTTTTTGTTTGCATCCAGAATGTCCTACAGTGTTTTGTGTGTGTGCTTGCTGTTTCCATCACAGAAAATGGGCATGACGGAGGACGACAAGAGGAACTGCTGCTTGGTAGAGATCCAGGAGACAGAAGCGAAGTACTACAAGACGCTGGAGGACATTGAAAAGGTGAGGATGGAGTGGCTGGGTTTGAGACACTTCATTCCGGGCTTGAATCAAGTCTAAATTGAGCCCGAGGCATCTCACAGATGGGTTTTCATCAGCGTGGCACAAAAAAAAAAAAGAATAAATGAATAAATAAATAAAATATAGTTCCAAGCTATGGGTCCAAGCACCTTGCGCCATCAGTCTCCCGAGCGCACCAGAAAGAAAGTGCATGCCTCAATGTCTTGAGATCACGTCGACCCGGTTTGGTGGCAATCGTTTATACAATTCCGTTGGGTGCGACCCAAAATAACTGACTTCCTGATGAGTAGAGTCCATGACATGCATTGTGAAAGTTGTTCAGCTCTCAATGTGTACCGTGCAAGTGTGTACAAGCTATGCAGTATAATCTCGCGCCATGGCCAGGGCCCAGACTCTCAGGCGTCCTATTGGCAGCAGATTTCAACCTGTCCGCCAATTTCCAGTTTCTAGGTCTAAAAGGACATGATGATGTCTGTGGGGTTCATCGGCTCATCGAGTGGGGTAACAAAAAGTTTAAGCGCTGGAAATAAGATGATAAATGGATGGAGAAAAGGCGTGAAAGTAAAACGGAGTAATAATATGAGTGGGTTTGGAGTGAAACAAAAGCAGCTTTGTGTAGGAGAGAGAGAGAGAGAGATGGAAGGATAAAGGGAGTCAGAAAGAGATAGAGAACCTTTTCATCTCTCTTTTCATAGATTAATGAGACGATACAGATGTCGTGTCAGCAGGTCGATACTATTTGCCGCGGTCCCTAGCAAGTCCTTTAAGCATTGTTTTAATATGTCCTGTATCCTAACACACAGGCTAGCGATTTGTCCTTTAAACATCCACAATCGTCTGTTTCTTTTATGCCTTTCTTTTAATTACTGCAAGGTCGGTCATTAAACATTCCGTTCAATTGAATTAGCAAATTTATCAATTTATAATCCCACAATAAAATTTTATTGTCTACCTGCACCAATTTTAACGTAATGTAATGCGAGATTAAACACATTGTTTAATTCATTTATTTATTTTTTTTTGTCTGATTTTTGGACATAGGAAAAGGGCTTAGAGTATAAATGTATTATTTATTAATTTATTTTAAACATTTTACATTTTGTTTACAAAGTGCATCAAATCAATCCCATAAAGGGGACCTATTATACTATTATAAAATATTTATTTTTGAATATTTAGTCGTGTCTCATTTGTGCATGTACGTACAAACAAACAAACAAACAAATCCTGTTTTTCGTCCTTTTTCCATCTTTATATTGGTCAGGCTTTAAACAAACCATTTAGATTTTCCCCCTAATGTGACATCATATAAGAAGATACCCATCTCTGGGTTGTTGTTTAGCTCTAAAGCAGTAGTTCATTTACATAGACACTGAAATGGCGTGTTTGAGAGAGGAGTGAAATAGAGAGAGTTTGTTTTATGAAAAAAAAAATGCTGGAGTTTTTTTTTTATTATTCTGCAGCATGAAAGACACACTTGGGGGAACTCTAAGACCCGTGTTAACTTGTTAAAGAAATAGAACCTGTAAAAGTGTGACTTCAATTAGCAACCAGAAGAATTTTTTTTTGTCTGGAGGGATCCAGAAAGTCATTAAACGGTAAAGGACTTGATGGAAGTGTTGAATGAACTGGAGATTATACAGGAAGCTAATATATTTTTATGGCCCCTATTTGCGATGAAGGCAATACAATTAAAAGTTATATTACTTATCCGACGGGTCCTTATCTCTTATACCATGTACTGTAGTGAGCATCTGTGATGGAGAAGAAGAAAAAAATAGGATGTGTACATTTTCTCTTTTATGGTGCTACTTGTTGTACCGCTAATGATATCTGTGTCTCTGTAAGTGCAGTAGGATCATTAATATTTAAAGTCATTTTAATATTTAATATTTTACATATTTAACATTCAGAAGCAGATTTTCACAGGAGTCTGGCAGCCCAGTTCTACACATTAGCATGTTTCCTAAACTGACGGGTTTTTAATAAAGCTTCGTCTTTGATCGTAACGAGGAATGAGAGAGGTTTTGCTTTATTTGTCTCAGCAAAGCAAACGTGGTTAATTGGGTAAGCATCAATCCCAGATGATTATTTGATTCATTTTTTGCTCTGAGTCAATATCGCTCCTACATGCAAACTTGCTCATTACCTTTCAGCTGAGATAAATGATTTCATGGCTCAGGATTCATGCTGCTTTTTACCAGCGCCGCGGTATCTATATCTAACCTTATTCTGTTTTCCGAGCCGTTTACTCGTTTTGATCAGCAGGGGGACGTGAGCGAACGTAAACGCGCGCGCCGCGGGAGGGTTTTTACAGCTTTGCCTTCGCGAGGGTGCGAACGCCGAAGGAGACGGTGTTTGCACAACGGGACAGGAGTTGAATTATTGCAGCTGTTTGTAGAACATAACGAGCAGCGCATCTAATCATCCATTACACAACATGTGAGAAAGTGTTTATACCGTAGATGAAGACTGTACAATCACCTCCTGTATGTTTCCACAGAGCTACATGATCCCCCTGAAGCAAGTTCTGACTACACAGGAGATGAAGGCCATTTTTGTCAATCTAGAGGTGCGTCAAGTTTTGGGGTGTGTGTGTTGTAAACAGGCCAATTAGACTTTCCCCCTAATGTGACCTCATATGAGGTGTCTAAACCTACAAGATGAATCCTTAGTGACATGCTGCCTTTTAATCTTGGTGTGTTTTTTAATCTCTGTGCACACAGTAGCAGGCCTTTATCAGGTTAAGAAGACTGATTAAAAAAATAATAATAAAATAAAACAATGAAAAAAAATGTCCAGCACTCGTTAAAGCTTGAAGTATTCAAGAACAATTTACACGAAAGGGTACGAATTGAGACACTCGCACTGTTGTTATACCCCTGATAAAGATGTTAATGTAGTGGGTCATCAACTGCTAGCGAATTTGTACAGTGTGTAACACAAGCGTGCTGTTAAACGAATCATGCTGAAAGTGTAATGTTCTGTAGGATATCATCAGAGTCCACTTCGCCTTGCTGAGGGCTATCGACCAGAACATGGTGATTGGAGGCAGCGGGCTTGGAAAAATCTTCCTGGACTTCAAGGAGAGGTCAGTAAGACCTAACTGTGTGTGTATGTGTGTGTGTAAGCAAAATCAGCAGGAAATGGAAGCAGTAACCTCTATAAAAGAAGATAAGAATGTTATCTATATCCTTGTGTCTGAACGCTTCACGTGTGTGTGTGTGTATGTGGCTTTAGTAAAATCGCGGCCCTGCAGTGCTTCTGATCACTGGCCCGAAACTTATGCTGAATATGTTTTGCAGCTCCCGACGCTTTCCGAACATTCAGGCATGAAGATAGCCATCAGCTAATTCTTCCCATGCCTCACTACCCCCTCGGTGTCATCAGGCTTTACGGAGACGCGGTTTACCTGCGGCGCTTCTTCCCTCCACCCTCATCCTGCTGTGTTCAGCACAAGCAGCCTGTTATTGCAGCTGTGTTATTCAGAGACACCGAACGAAAGCGCGCCCGCTTAAACTGCACAAATCCTTCGCTGTTTTTAAGTTGCAGGTCCGGGGCTTATTAAAGCGCCCGAGTGAGGCCGAGAGCCCATATTAGTCAGCAGCAGGATAAGTAGATAAGTAAGGTGAGAGTCGTTTAGCATGACATGCTGTTACAAGCCGCTGTTATGTCTCAAATTGCGTATGTGTCCACTGCTTCAGATCCTCCTGATCGGTAAAGGGAATGCAGCGGGAGAAAGAAGCAGTTTCCCCTGTTTTTTATTTGTGGAAGATTATATACCAGGCATTTCCTGAGCAGTTTCTTAGAAAGATAATATTACAAGAATCAAAAAGCTTAGAAATATTTGTCACATTGGTAAGAAGCTGCTAATTCCTTTACCTTGGGGAATTTTTGTCCTTTATCCCGCAGCAGAAAGCAAGAAGGCAAGGCTCACAAAGGGCTGTTTGCACATTTTTTAATTTGCCCATGGCTGAGTTCCCAATACCAGCCTTAAATTTTTTACTCAAGATGTAACACAGACCTTTTTTTTATGGCTGTCTAAACTCACAAATCTGATATTTTTCAGATCGAGTCACTTTCGTATGTGGTCCCAGAGCGGATATACTGTACCGTATATATCCGATACGCGATCATGTGACTTGAATGAGAACGGGCAGATCAGAATTCATGCAACTTTTTCCCTCTGCGCATGCATAGTGCGCTGACATCATCATCATTCAGGACTGGCTGGCAGCGCAGGGATCTCATAGCAGTGCTAGCAACAGGGCTGTCTGGCTTTCTTTACTTTCTTCTGGACCTCAACAAATACAGCCGACTGAATTTTTTATATGTAAAAACTTTTCAGAACTTTTTTGATCTTTTGTATAACATCTGTGTCATAAACCAAATTAAAATAAATGAATATTACTTTCTGAAAACAAAAAGCCACTTGAACAGGATTGCATGCAGAAAAGGTGAAAAAAAGAGAAATGAATGTGTGTCCAGCAATTTTCTTGCTTGAATGACTAAATGATGGTTGAACTGCAACCCTGTAAAGTACACAGATATTCCCCAACTTACGAACATACAAGTTACGAATTCAGATACGAACAATCATAGATGCAAACAAATCACAGAAGTAGCTCACATGTATTGTACATCAAATAGACCCTGCAGTGCACCAGATGCCAATTTTAACAATTATATATATTATTTTCACTATGTAAATGAATGTATAAAAAGTCTGGTATAGTGTGTGAGGTGCAGAAAAAATGAGTCCGCCTCACCGGAGCACAATGAAAATGTCTGTCCTATAAAGGGGACAGAGATTTAGTCAAGTGAATTGGTATGCTTAAGATTGTATATTCGTGTCAAAACGCTGTTAAGACTCTTTGTCGGACTTAAGAACAAATTTGGACTTATGAATGTGCTCCTGGAGCGGAACTCGTCTGTAAGTCAGGGACTACCTGTATTGATGTTGTAAAGTGGACACTGCCACGATTTTTTATTTCTGACTTTATGAATAATAATGTCTCATGCCGGGGGGATTTAAACACACCTCACTTCTAATGTGTGTAATGTCCAGGATAATTGTTTCCTGTATAAAAGAACACTGTGTTACACAAACCATGGTTTAACTTGAAATAGTTCTATATTAGCCATATAAATATCCCTCATTACTGCATGTCGAGTTGAGCTGAAAGATAAAAACCTGCAGGAAGCGAGATTAGATCATCAACAAGTGTAATAGCTGCTGGCGCCGAGATGTTTGGCCCACGCCAGCTGCTGAACGGACACACGCTGCATGTAATCCAAAAACCGTATTACTTATTCTCTCCTCGTAGCCTTTTCCAGCTGTTTCGCCTGTTCCCCGAACATGCAGTTGGGGGCCGCCGTCCTTTATCTCTCCTCCAGCTGTCTTCTCGCTTTCCGCACATCCCTTTCACTTTTACATCCACCGGGTTTGAAACGTAAACAGTGCTGCGAGCCTCGGGCGCCCCGAGCGAGACCGGGTTCTTATACGTGCGCTGATGAGGCATCTGGAGAGTTCGGCGTCAGTGTCGGCAAAGGCCTCAGCTGCAGGGAGCAGACCGGATTTGCATAGCGGTGCGGAGTCGTGCTCGCCGTCCTGCTGGGGTGTAGGCAACGATAATCACGGGTTTCTCTCTCTTAATGACCGCGCAGGCTGACAGGAGCACTCTGGGAATGTTCAGCCCACTCCCTCACATTCAGCCCACGCCTTTATTATTATTATTTTATTTTTTTCCCTTGGAACAGACATTGGTCAGAGGAAAACCTGGGTATGATGGTGTACACGTGTGTTTGACATTTGCCTGCATTATGATTATGAATGATCTGCTCAGCGTTTGATAGGAATCGGTTTTGGTTTTCGGGTTTTAAGAAAGCCTCAGCCTAAAAGAATAAGGAGCTTTATGTAATTGTGTGGGTAATGGGCTCATTAGTGGGCTATTGGCAGAACCCCGCCGGCTGCTTTGTGTGGAGCTGGCATGACGGCACCGCCTCCTTCGCCTCCACACTTTTTTAATTTTAACTCCGAGCCTGTGATCTGATCTAGCGTTAGTGATAATGTGCAGAAGAAAAGCACCCAAACACTGAGATGATACGTTGCTATTTATAGGTATTCTCTTTCTATTCGTGTGTGTATGTGTGTGTGGCAGCATTTAATTCATTTATACCGTAATCATATACTGTACAGTATTGGGGTACTTCAGTACATATACATATTTAATCCAGTTCTTAAGGTCAGTGTTCGTATTATGAAACGCATTTTTTTGTGGGAAATATTGTAAATGCAGACAATCTTTTCCAGCCACTCAAAAATATTTAAACATTTAAAACGGACATGTAAATGAGGTAAAATATGAAATGAATAAAATGAACCCTCACTTAACCTTAACCCGACTTATTACCCAAGCTTTAATTTCGCATACAGTTTTATTTTTTCCTATATATTTGGGATTAATAGAACCTAAGAAGTATACAATCTAAGCATCGTCTTTAAACATAAAACTGAGTTTTTTTTTTAAATGAATTGATGTATTATGCTTTTGCTACCATTAAACAATGCTATGAAGTGTCTACGAATGAGGACAACAGATCTGAGTTAGACAGAAGTACTGTATAAGGTGCAGCGAACAATGCAATGTCTTGCATATAGGGACGCAGGAATCTACAGTATGATTTCTCTTGACACCGGCTGCTATACAAACTAAACTGAAAGTCAATGTCTTTTCTTCTTGATAGTATTTCTGTCCTTGATAATCTTGCACAGAATGCAAAAAAAAAAAAAAAAAAAAACACAAAAAAATGTGAACTCACTTCATTTTGCTTTACACAGATGCAAACGTTCTATTTTAAAAGGCTCCTGGACCTACCAGCGTTCGGTTAAGCTCGGTTCGGTTCAGCTCGGTTCGGTTCAGCTCGGTTCGGTTCGGTCGCTCGTATGCCAAAAGAGATTCGTATGCCGAGTCAAATTTATTGCAAAATTTTGTCCGTTCGTATGCCGAGGTACCTCTGTAAAGAATGGGAGCAGCATGGAAGCTCAAACTGGACGGACACCGTCCAGTGTCTCTGCTCATTATAGCTCAGTGAGATTGCTCAGACGGACGGTGCAGCATCTACAGCGGCGCCTTTAAGATTTTCCAGCTTGATAAGGACCCCTTGGACCGCCACGTTTAACTCCCGCCTCAGAAGCATCTGAAAATGAGCAAATGAGCCTTTCTTATTTTTAGAAAAGTGTTGAGTCAGTCAGCGGGAGATTTAAGATAACACTGTGCGTGCTTGTGTGCTCGAAAGCGAGTCTCTCTCTCTCTTTTCACCCAGACACAAACGCTTATATTTACATTTGGTGACATTAGACGTAATGCCCTGCAGAGTATTTTTGGTAAATTATTCATTTCATTAGAACAGGAGCACGTCACTGATCTTTTCCATTCTCCTAATGATTGACGTGTTTTTTAGTCTCGTAACGAAGCGCGCCGCTCTCCTCCTTCTTCGCGCTACAAAGAAGGAAGCGGTCTGGGAATTCGCCGTGCCGTCCTACGCGCCTTCTTCCGCGGCTCAGCTGACTTTAATTAATTTTGTTATCTCCTCTTGTAAGTCCCCGTGACCTTTCGCAACGATACATTTCACAGAATATAAAACGAACGCCGGGTTTTTCAGGACGCCGGCTCGTTGAAGGGCAGAGGGAAAATGCCACTGTTTTCCAAACGCGTCCGTGCTGGAAAAGAGTGGAAGCGCTTGAGCTGACGGGGAGCTTTTTTAGATTGAAGTGTTAGGAAAGGTCAGGAAAGTGTTTAAATTAAATATCTGCAACAAGTCCATGTGTTTAAGAAGCTAACATTTAAAAATTAATACGCTCTTGATTGGAACGAGAACGTTGATAGCTGTCGGGTTGCATCAGAGGCTAAAAAGGCTGGTAGTGTACTCTAAGGCAATTAAGAGAAGAGCGGAAATATCAGTACGGAGACAGACGGCGGGGTTCACAGAGAAAGCATTAACACCAGAATCACGTTTGCATTGGAACAGCATGCATGACCGCGTTCCGTAATGAGAAAACCAACAAGCACACTAAAAGCTAATTTCATGTTTAGAAAGTGTACATATGAAAGCTTCTCACCCTGGGGAGTGTTCACACTAAAGCAGCATCGCTTTTCCCTTCACCTTCCAACGAGCTCTCGTTTAAAGGATAGATTTCAGCACAATCCGAGAGGAAAGAGGGAATATACAGTATTCAGGAAGATTAGCTTCCAGTCTGACGGAGTGAACATGACAGCCTGATCGACACATCGCTTTATCACCTCTGGTTGCATCACCCGTTCTGTTTGTAGAGCTGTTATTGATGGAAGGCCGGGTATTGTGTGTGTTTGGTATCAGAAGCCAATTTTTAGTGTTAAACCCGATGATCCAGAGCTGTGAGAGCGTCGACGCGTCGATCTTAAACCTTCCAAGCGTTGATCCGGATTTTTTGGAAGCCTCCGGTGAGTGAGGCGGTCAGACATGAAAAATGAAAAGAATGTAATAAAAAAAATGTAACAGGTAAGTATATATTATGATGGTGTGTATTCATATCGGTCGCTTGAAGTAATGATCTGAGTGAGTCAACAGATCCTTTATAAGACCGTGAGATGCTTTTAATGCTGAGTAGCGAACAGGAAGTGAAATCCTAGTAATCATCTCACTGTTTTGTCTGAGATCTGCTTTCAGCACATAACCACTGGATGAGAGCGTGTAAGCTTGTTTAAAAGGACCTGCATCATTGATGGTTGCATTTAATCCAATACACGGCCACAAGTCATTACACCATCCCCGGTCAGCTAAAGTGCATTCCAGCACGCTCTCTCAGAACAATGTGGACATTTATTCATATAACCCTCGGCGTGTTCCCTGAAACCGGATCTAAAAAGGCAGACGGGAACACACAGGGTAAAATAATGGATGATCGCTCTCTGCGTCCGTCCCGTCTTTCAGCTAATTGGTTTATTCGTGTCTCGGTTACCCTTGTAACGTAATGGCCGTGCATAATGCATAGATGTTTTGGATAGTGCTCGTGTTTGTTGCAATGGTGGTGTAATGGCTCTCCAAAGCGAGATCATAGTCACAGGGTGCAGGGTTATGATGGCATTAAGCCGTTGTAATGGCACTCGTTTAACAGCGTGTCCTTGGCCTGGGTGTGTGAGACAGCGGAGCATGGAGAATTGTTTATCAAGAGCTTCTCTTGGCTGTATGCGCAGTGGTGAAGTGGTTAAGGTGGTGAGTTCATGAGGTTTAGGGTTCAAAGCTTGGATTGTGTTCTGTCTCATTGGATGTTGGTTTGGAAAAGGCTGGACGGATGGTTCTGAGAGTTCTAGGAATTCCTTGAAGTCTTATTTGCTGCTTTAAAACACCTGGAGAAGTGCAGGCTGTTTGTAGGAAAAATAACAAATGATGAGGTGATGTAATGCAGCCCAAAGCGATGCTACTCTACTGTAAATTGATTATTTTCCTACTTTATATTGGCACGTTCTAAAGTGTTTTCTTAATCTTAAATCACAATGAATTACTAACTGTTAACTAGTAGAGGAGGAAGAAAAAATTAAGCTACATATTGTGATTATTTTTTTTACTCTGGCAATTTATTTGTCAGGAGACTACTTTCGAAACCGCTGCATTTCTTGCATAGCACTTCACCATACAGTATGTGAAGCATCCAAACAACACAAGTCCCGGTGTAATCTGTTGCTATAGAAACTATAATGTAATAGAACAAGCACGTTAGTTATTCATAAACCTCTCAGCGTGATAGAGCGACTGTCCGAGCTGCTGTTATGGAAAATCAATTTACGCTTTCCGGCCAGTCGGGATCGGGTAACATCAGTCAAACACTCCCTCACTCACTCTTATTCTCTACAGCGCTTATCCTGTACAGGGTTAAAAGGTGCCTGGAGCCAATGCCAATGGTGGGCACATGGAGGCGTTGACTTTAGATGGGCTGCCAATTCACTCTCACAGTATAGTCAATTGAACTGTACAAGAAAACCCACCAAAAACAAGGAGAACATCCAAAAATAACAGTGGCTGAATCGTTAAATAATGTGCGTATTTAAACCTGTTAAGGGCGGCCTATCATCCGGAGATCACGAGTTCGATTCCCGGGTGATGCTGTAACCTCTCGCAGCCGGAGGTCTAGAGAGAGCTGATTGACTGAGCTCTGTCAGAGGAGAGGGATGAGAGGCACTTAGTGCTCCCACATTAATCAGCCAATCAGGGGCATCTGTGAGCTCACGCGGCTGGAAGGAGCGGATAGCGCTGTCCTCCGAGTGTGTTACGCCGCTTCCAACGGTGCGTGAGCGAGCAGTTCGAAAAGGTGCGGTCGGCTGGCATCACATGGTTCGGAGACACATGATAGTCTTCGGCCCTCCCGACTGAGTGGTAGTAGTAGCCTTATTGTGGGAGCCCCCTAGTGACGGGGAGGAATTGGATACTAAATTAGGGAGAAAATCGGCGGAGAAAATCCCCCCCCACAAAAAACAACCTGTTAATACATTCAATAGATTGACTGACATTTTATGAATACATTTTTTTCATATCTTCAGTATCACTCCTGTAACACTAGAGATGCTGCATTCTATGTATTTGTTATAATTCACAAAGACATCCGATTTTATTGCACCATTTTAATTTCTTGCATACAGAAACCTCTGTCTCTTTTTCTCTCTCAATGTGTTTTTAATACAATTTGATTGAAAAAAATTGCCTCATAAAAAAGACCTTCATAATCAATTAGTGCCGTGACATCTGTTATTAGAGCTAATTTCTGACACCTGCCCCGGCGTTTTCAGAATGCCACTGAGTCTGTGTTGTGGCCCGTAATTGAACGCTGCCCCCATTAATCTTCATCAGACGTGCTCCATGCGGAGCAGAGCCATCTCTCTCGCGCCGCATCAGTCCTTAATCAGGCCTGCTTAGCCCGGGGGCACGGCGGCACAGCGAAACAAGAGAAACCCTGTCAGCTCCCCGACGGGCGCAGGTCCATTCGGATGTTTAAAAAAATAAATAAATAAAAATACAGAGCTGGAAACGAACATAGTATAAAAATATTCTGTTACAGTGTGAGGTCGGTTATTATAAGCTTCATCGCATTACTGTGATACTTTCAAAGGTGTTGATTCATTTTTTCCGACAGGTTTAATAAAAATGCATTATGATGCACGGAATACACGCTACTGTACATAACGGCAAAGCATTTTGTTAGATAGATACAGTAATAAGGTAAGGGAAGTTTCTTGTGATGTCAGATGCTCTTGTAGGATTTTTTTGAAGTAGTCTCCGGTTTTAAGAGTCGAAGCTAAAGCTGTGATTTCCTTTATGGAAAAACAAACAAAAGAAATCGTTTTTGATCAGATTTGTTGCATTGCTTTCTGAATTCGTCTCTGTTATACAGTAGCACTTCAGGTGATGCACAGAAGGTGCCAGTGCAGAACATCCAATCTGTTACACCAACTTCAGAAGCAGAAGTGCCAGAAATATCCAGGTCATGTAATGAAACAAGGCAATCTCAAAGACCAGATGTAGCACTCTGCTCCAAGCAGGCTACTGTGTCAACACTCCAGTGTGTGTTTTTCTTTTGTTTTAGTTTAATTAGGTTAAGTAGATTTATTTTTGTTATAACGGTGCGCTGCGATAAAGCTGAGATCCTCGATTGTGTTCTGACGTGGACGCGTACAGCGGCAGTAATTTAACCTGGCAGTTCTAGTCGTTTATTTTATAGTGCATCGGTTATAAATTAACCTTGAGTCATTTATTAAAGCACGAGGAACAAACAGCGGACCCCCCCGAGCCGCGGGATCGAACACGGTGCGCATATAAATGCTGAATTATCCACTAGTAAGGAATGTACCTGCAGGAATGTTAAATGTTTAATCACGGCACTGGATGTGACTCAAACACCGACTTGATTTATAATTAATTTATTTAGTTTTTTTTTTTTTTATCGTTTCTTCCAGGCTGCTGATCTACGGACAGTACTGCAGTCACATGGAGCACGCTCAGAAGACGCTGGACGACCTGATCGCCACACGGGACGAGGTGAAGAGCAAAGTGGAGGTAAACTCGCTCACCTTGCCGCGTCCTTCCCTCGCGCCGATCGAACCCATTAGCTTTATCGGCTCACTGGAGCTACACACGAAGCTCTGTAACTATAAATCAGTGGAGCTGATCAAGTGCACAAGCAGCACGCCGATGTCATCTCGTCCTAATCAGCTAAACGCTTCATAGACGTATCCGAACATTAGAGCGACGAGTCGGAAAGCTCTCATACCGTAATTATAGAATCTCAGAATATGTAGTTAAGGAGAGAGACTCACATGCACTCCAACACTAATCGTCAGTCGTTCATGTCTGCCTGATGGGTCGCGATAAATGCAGAGTCAGCTGGAAAAATTAATACACACTCCATGAAAAGAAAAACTTCAAAAAACAAAATTCATCGCTATATGTTTTATATTAATAAATATGATACTATTTATTATAATTAACACAGTAACAAAAGTACACAGAACTACGGTTCCTAAGGTCCCAGGTTTAAAAACCCCACGAGCACCGAGTTGCCACTGTCGGGCCCTTGAGCGAGGCCCTTAACCCTCAACAGCTCAGATGTACACCGAGATAAAAATGTAAGTCACTCTGGATAAGGTCGTCTGCCAAATGCCATAATGTAAGTAACACGGTGATTCACAACTACAGCTTCAGCTAAACCCTTCTAGTTTAGCTGTAGCATTTACAGCCGCCATTGTAATGAGATATCGAAAATGTAGCTACTGTAAGATGGGATATTGGGTCAGGACGTACCAAAAGTATGTGAACTGGTGGCAGGGTGATGGGTGGCCAAGGCTCAAAGCGAAGGTGTGTACTTACTGTAAGTAATTATGTATGTATGTATGTATAAAGGTTGATTTCCAGGTTATTATTCAGACCTTAGTATTAGAAGTGTAGCACAAATGTTAAATAACTGCTCAGGAGGATTACACCAAAACTATATTATTACACCTGGAACAAGATTATTCAATTAACTAATAAATAAATGATGAACGCACCGAATGAATTAAATCCTGAGCTGAGTACTATGGGAAAAGAAAACCAGCAGTGTTTTAAATATCAGTTTAACATCAGTTTTAAATATCTTAAGAGGCATTTTATTACTTTTCGAATGAGGAATGGAATTAATTCATTAAGTATCATATTCATTCCCAAGCCATAGGATATTAATTTACTTAATTCAGTGTTAACTTGCTGTGGGTGGAAAAACTCTGCTTCTTATTAAAGGTTCTGGAAATAGACACAATTTCAGCTCGCAAGGGCTTAACAAACCTTGATACAGAAATATCCTGGGCATTTATATTTTATACCGCAATAACACCGACCGGCCTCGTATTCATTACGATGTCGGATTTATATCGGAGCCGAGTGGCCAGAATTAGCGCCGTGACTTTTTAAAGGCGCTTTATGTCCAGCCGAGATGCTGTACGGCTCTACTGCTTTACAACATTTCTTGATTTAAGGATTTAATCGTGGAAAGAAATAGTCCTCGTAAGGTTTCGAAGGTTTATGAGTTAAATCTAAGGCGCTGGAGTGTAGTCTGTCAGAGCAGGACGCTCAGCCCGCGCTCCACACCCCACCCTTACTGACCTTTTAGCGCTCTTAAGTGGCTTTGTACAAATCGGAATCTTATCCTGGAAAAGTACACAAACACGGGTATGACTATGACATGCTCTTCACCCGGAGCCACAGTAAATGTCAAGTGCGGAGCGTGTGTGTGTGAAGAGAAGCTTGAAAGATTATAAAGATCGTATCAATAGTGTTTCAGCTTATTTATAAGGATATCGATTTAGGAATGTCGTATTGCGTGTAACGTACTTTCTCACTTTCTACAATGTGTTTCGTTCCAGAAGATGATAATAACAAGCACAAACATAACTAATAAAAAAGAATTTGCATGTGTGAGTGATTTGTTAAAGCGTTTCTGTTCGATGACGTGCCGCTGATGTTTCTCAGGAGTGCACCATGAAGGTCCAGGAGGGCAAGTTCAAGCTGCAGGATCTGCTGGTAGTTCCTATGCAGAGGGTCCTCAAATACCACCTCCTGCTCAAGGTCAGTATGACATCATACACGTGCGGTGATTTGGGGACGTTCGGATGTTAGTCACGTAAAAAGATTAATCGCAGAAAAGCATCTAAATATTAACGAGTGTATCATTTCTACAAGGATGAAAGAATAAGTATAATTGCAAATGTTTGTTTTTTTTCGTTTGTTTGTTTATTTGTTTGTTTGTTTGTTTTTTCCTTGTCTCATTATTATGTGCATGTTGTAAATATTCACAGGGCTGGGCGAAAGCAAAAAATTATTTGAGGCATATTTTGTTTAAAAAAATCTCCAAAACTGCAACCAGCCTTTTTTTTTTTTGATCCTCTCCTTTTTTTCCCTCGTAGAAAGAAAGAAAGAAAACAACAACTTAAATGTCATTGCACTGTACACTTACTCAGCAACGAAATGCAGTCTAGCATCTACCAGAAGTGCAAATACATTATCAGTGCATACACAGTACATCAATGCAAATATTACAAATATGTTGCAATGCAACTTATAAAGTGTGCAGGTTAAATAAATAGTTTATACAGTTTTTACAGTAAATATTTTATAACAAGGCTATGCAGTGAATAAGTGCAGTATCTGTAGAACTGATAACACTATGAAATTAAAAAAATGACACTGTTAGTATAAAAAACTGCTCATTTTGTATGAGAAAGATATATCTCATCCTCCTGCTCTCAGTCTCATTCTCATTCTCATCCCGACACATATTAAAAGATTCTGCATGAACATGGCACGAAAAATTACAAAAGATTCAGATCACATCGTTTCATCTCTGTGGAAAAGAGTAAAGTACGGCGAAAGTTTCCGCTTATTTGCAAACGAGTGACCTCTTCCTGGGGTAAGGATCAGCACCGAGTACGTGATGGACATCCCAAATATCTGATTACATCATCAAATCAGAGATGCTCGCTTCCACTGATGCTCAGTACATCGTCTCAAAATCAGTGATGAACTCACAACCCAAGTACACACTGAGAGCGCTCGCTGTGCCTCGAATCACTGAGAGCACTCAAAAGATCGGAATGGAATGTAGGAGATCGGGGTTCGACCAGGGATGGAGAATGTGTGTATTAAACAGAGTCACATTAGATTAGATTAGATTAGATGTTACTTTTATTGTCTTTTTTTATTGTGCAAAGTGCATGTACAGAACCAAGGATGTTCACTTGCCGCCTACAGTAACTACTGTACAAGTGCATAAGTGGCCTATTTACAATATATAACAATGAGGGCAGACTGTAGGTGCATACAGTATGTACACGAGTAAAAAGAGTGTGGTATGAAGTTACCCAACAGCGATGTGAAAAACTAGAGCATGACAAAATGCATGAAATGTTTTAATGTTATTTAGCCAAAGCATTAACACAGTTTCTTTACAAATTATTTATTTGCATTTTGAGTTATTAAAGCTCTGCAAATGCTGCATAATCTTGGGTTATTTTAATGTGCTGTGATGTCTTTTCGCTTAAATATACACTCTAAATAACAATAGCTACTGTATATCTTAAATTTAGGAGGAATATTGTCAGCAGTTCACAAAGAAATAAAACCAAACTGTTCATCTCACCAATACATGCACCTGCAAGAAAAAAAAAAAAACATAAACTGATTATTGTACAGTATGTACACATAGGGATGTCTGTACGATAAAGTATACAGTAAAAAAAACAAATTATGGATGTTGCAAGGATGCATAAAACAGTTCAAGCTGAAACTACAAAGGAAAAAATACAGGTTTCCTGTTTCAACACAACAATAACAAGCCGTATGTATCTGTTGGCTTTGCCTGCTGGAACTGTCCCACGTCAAGAGCCAACAAACCAAATCAAAAGCCAGGTGCACTTTGGGAAATAATATATAGTGAAAACATTCCTACACCGCAGCAGATCATTCAAATATTTAATGCAGTGATGAAACGTTTTCCCATTCCATTCCTCACTCAAATCGAACCGTCGGCTCTGACACTCCCAGTGGAGCAGGAGAGGATGATGGGAAGGATGGAGAGGGTGTGGGTGTTCTGGTGCACATGATTATTTGCTTTCCATTTTTCCAGCTCGTACACAGTGTCAGCGTTTTCATCTCATTACACACCTTTATGGTAAAGCACTATGACAGTGACGGGTGAGGCGAGTGTGTGTGAGAGACATGACTCGGGGTCAGGCTTACAGTATAAATCAGGGATAAAAAGGTAATGCTAAATAATCAAAAGATTTGAACGACAGGATCTCCATGCAGGTTTGATGGATTTCCTTAGTTTAATCTTGTAATATGGAATTTAGAAAATATTATTTCCTTGAAATCGGTTTATAAATGTTACCTTACAATAATTTTTAGTGCATAGAAGTCTTCATGAACTACCTAAAGAGATACACCGCCCTTTCAGTTCCCGTGCTTTTCTAGGACAGCGCTGCTGCACGAAAATACGACTGTATCATAAATAGATGTCCTGCAGCTCAGGTGACTCATATGTGTGTGTGTGTGTGTGTGTGTGTGTGTGTGTGCGCGCGCGTTCTCTGCCCTACAGGAGTTAGTGAGTCACTCGATGGATCGGCCAGAGAGACAGCAGCTGAAGGAGGCACTGGAAGCCATGCAGGTAGAAGCTGAAGTGACGCTGACATCCTCACACATCATCCTTCACACACATCCAAGCACCCTGTCACTCAGCTCGGGAGCCGTGGGGACGATCAGTCCCGCGCTGGCTGCACGCTGTAATGGAGAGCGATCTGAACACGAGTTGAAATATTACACAGTGAATTAAGATACATGGGGGGGGGGACTGTCAGTCTGACATGATGTCTGAGTGTCTCTCTGTACTTCTGTGTGCCTTCGCAGGACCTGGCCATGTACATCAATGAGGTGAAAAGGGACAACGAGACTTTGAAGAAAATTGGCGAATTTCAGTGCTCCATAGAAAACCTGGTAAGGACCTCCGGGTTCAGGAATGATGATTGAGGACACATGAGAGCATCGTTGCCAGGCAACCGGATCGAATCTAAAGCCGTGAAGTATTTTATTTTCATAGTATAAAGGTTTAAGGAGTGTAGAACTGAGACAGAATATCAGTTTCTCCCGAAAGTCCTGGTAAATCACTAAGATGTACGTCATACGAAAGCTAAACTTCCACAGGTGTCCGGCCTTTAGAGGAACATCGCCAGGGTATCATAACTTTGGAGCTGTCGGAAATATTTAGCTCGTGAACTTCCTTGGTAATTCCTGTTTTGCACAGATCCACAGTACTTGTTGGATCTATGACATCATCATTAATCTTGCATTTACGGTTAAGATTACGTCTAAATTTAGTGAAAAATCCATTGCAAAAAACTTAATAATAATGAATTAATTATAAAGAATATTATTATTATTTACAGGTTTAATGTACCTGATTAATGTTTGATTCAGAGTAAGAGACAAACTACCAACGAATGCTTAGGAAAAAAATGTATGCTTTGTCAAATCTTAGTAACTCTTGTTTTTTTTTGGGGGGGGGACGGGACTGTATGAGGGGCGTTCAAGTCAAACCGGGATTTGTGATGGAATTTCTCATGAATGAAGGCATAAAACTAATCAACTTTTTACAAAAGACTTCAAGCGCAGGACGGTGAGGAGACTCTTAGCCGCAGTAAGACATCTGAACGGTGCAAACGTTTTACGAGAGGTCGTCCATCCGTGAGTGACGATCCCGAGCGAGGTGGCTCGGAGCCCACTGCAGTCGTTCCCGTGATCTGTGTGTGGGAACTGTACACACACTCGTTCACTAACACCACTTGCACATTACAGGAACTCGGCTGGGAGTTCGACCGTACAGTCCTGACGTCACTCCAAGCCATTTCTACATGTTTGGGTCATTAAAGGAATTCCTGGGAGGCCAGTGTTTCAGATCATGGTTCTGGCAACTTTCTACCGAAGTGCATTAGTGAAGCAGGGGATTATATAGAAATAAAGGCAGGTTTTACTTTCATGACTGTGTTCCTTAATCCTGCACAATCGAAAGTCCTGGTTTGACTTGAACACTCCTCATATACGCAAGTGAGAACTTGAATGTGTGCCGTTATAGGCAATTAATCAACAACAGGTTCATTTACATTTAACAATGTATTGCTTTAACAATCTGTTGCAAGTTTACGGCAACCTTCCTTTATCATATGGTGTTACCATGGAAACAGCCATAAAAAGGGGGCGTTAATATAAACCTCCATGATACCTTGCTGTGGAACCAGTGTGCGAGAAAATGAACCAACACGTCATGATCAATTAGGTTCAAGAGTTGAGCAGCTTCGTGTCGTACAGATACGCATCAATAACAGACGTTAAAGATTCATATTCTGAGAGCTGTGGTTCTTGTCTTCCATCTCCTGGCTATTGAAAATCATCTACTATATGTCCAGCAACAGCTCATTATACGGCTCTGAGACGTGTCCTGGTCACTTCCTCACGCCGCTCGCTCCCTACCTGCGGCTGCTGCGAATGTTTGCTCTCATAAATCATTTAAAAACGTCTGAGAGGACGGACATTATTTCCGTGTTCGAATCACTGCATCCTTTGTTCCAGCAAGTGGGAGGAAGTGTTTAGTTCGGAGGCGAGCGGTTTATTTACATATGTGCCTCTGGCTGAGGGGGAAAATAAACAACAACAAAAAAACAGTTGAGACAGTGTTTGCTTTATCATTCTTACTCACTCACTCATCTTTTATACTGATTTATGTTATATTCAGGATCGTGGGGGCCTGGAGCCTATCCCAGGAGACTTAGGACAGGCAGGGTACACCCTGGACAGGGTGCCAATCTATCGCAGGTCACACACACCCACTCACACACTACGGGCAATTTGGGAACGGCATTTAGCCTAACCTGCATGTCTTTGGACTGTGGGAGGAAACCGGAGTACCCGGGAAAAAATGCAAACTCCATGCACTCAGAGACGGGAATTGAGCCTGGCCGGGAATCGAACCCGGACCCTGGAGGTGCGAGGCGACAGTGCTAACCACTACAGCACCGTGCCGCCGCTTTATCATTGTATTAGAGAGAAATGATGACATGATGCTTGCCGTATAACAAAGAAGCCTTCACGGTTAAATTCAGACAGCGTGTGCTTTAGTCATAACACGTTCCATTTGAATTGTGTATTACCGTCTACATCCGGAAACCTGAAACGTTCACACGCTGAATGAAATCTGTTTGTGCTTGTACAGCAGGTGAAACTGGAGGAATACGGAAGGCCAAAGATAGACGGAGAGCTCAAAGTGTGCTCTATAGTTAACCGGACCAAACAGGACAGGTAAGGGTTTAACACACACGTTGGTGGCTTTTCAGTTCAGTTGAAACCGGATTAAACACTTAAGACCAAACCCAAGAATTTTAATGATAGAAAAAATCTGAATCACATTTACTCCGAAGCCTGATTTGCTCAAGCACTTCCGGTTATAAAGGTAAAAGAGATTTCTGAAACCTTCTCCTCCGAAACTTTGTTTCCTGCCTGGCGTCCACAGGTACATCTTCCTGTTCGATAAAGTGGTAATCGTGTGCAAGAGAAAAGGCTACAACTACGAGCTGAAAGAAATCATCGAGCTCCAGTATTACAAAATGTCAGACGACCCCACAAATAACAGGGACATGAAAAAGGTACGGATGTTACTTCTTTTACCGTACACGTTTACTCACAATTTAAATGCGACATTTAGGTAGACGTGATTCATATCTACGTACGTTGACGTTTCCAAATGTTCCGCACGTGAGATGCTGCAATGTGAGAACTTTTCACGGAGGTAAAGTTGCCTGTAGTTGTCTTGTTTAGTCCGATTCTTTAAACAGACAGCATGGTAACTCGGGGAGACGCACTGGATTAATCATGTGCACGGGGGAGAAGATCGATTTGTTAAAAATGCCTTTATATTTCTTGGAATCTAACACTCTGCATGTTTGAAAGATTGCATGTGTAACTGGGTATCTGTCTCTTCTCTCTGTTTCTCTCTCTCTCTCTCTCTCTCTCTCTCGTTTCATCGTGCATGCCTACCAGGCCAGTGGAAAGATGGTAAGCCAAATCAAACCTCTGATTTATGTATGGATCAGCAGCTGAGATTGCCTGCCTTGCCTCTGATAGTGTGATTTGTGTTCTGTTATCTCGAGAGCTACACAGCCTTCTCATGTTTGTCAGAGAGGGATTAGGTTTTTTTTGTTGTTTTTTTATAACTAATTGTCTCTGGTGTTTCCTTCTTGTTTTTTTTGTTTTTTTCGTGAGTATTATTAAACCACGCAGACGCTGTCATATGCTTAACCCCGCTGTTCTGCTCCTTGTGCAGTGGTCGTACGGATTCTACCTGATCCATCTGAAAGGCAAGCAAGGCTTCCAGTTCTTCTGTAAAACAGAAGACACCAAAAGAAAGTGGATGGAACAGTTCGAGATGGCCATGTGCGTAAAGTGCAGGCAATAAAATGTTACACAGGGATTTTTTATTTATTTATTTTTAACATGCTTACGTTTTTTTTTTTTTTTTACATTTTTCCTCCAAATAGCTCCAACATCAAGCCAGAGAGAGCCACGGCCAACCAGCACGACTTCCAGATGCACACGTTTGAAAAGAACACCAACTGCAGAGCCTGTAAAATGCTCCTTAGGTGAGAACACACAAAAGCCGAAAAAAAGCTCAATCACCGCGCTGCTCGTGCTACAAATCTTTTATCACTTACAATATGTAGGTCTAACCAGAGGGCGGCTGCTCAGCCAATGAAAACAGGTTAAAGCTTTTATTTATGCCTTTTTGGAGTCATTTCCGTGACTGAAAGGTGAAGCCCAGGAAACCAAATAACCACAGAAATGCATGCAGACACGCTCAGCTGAGCTTCCTGAACTCGAAATACTTGAAACGTTAGGTCTTGTGAGAAGGTTTTAGAGCTCTGTCCTGTAAATGATCCTACAGTTTTGCGCTGACCTCAAGTCGGTCCACTAACTATGAGCATGCACTGCGCAGTTCTAACACTGTGGTCAGATCACCAATCAGGTACACTTGTTCAACTGCATATTTAAACGCAAATATCTCACCAGCCAATCACATGGAAGCAACTCATTGCATTTCGGCATGTAGACGAGCTGCTGAAGTTCAAACCGGACATCAGAATGAGAAAGGAGGATGGTTGTTGGTGCCAGATGGACTGGTCTGAATATTTCCCAAACTGTTGATCTACTGGCATTTTCACTGACAGCCATCTCTAGAATGACCTATTAAAAAGGAAAAAATATCCAGTGAATGGCGGTTATCTTTGTCTTGTTGATGCCAGAGGTCAGAGGAGAATGACCAGACTGGTTTGATCTGATGGAAAGGCAGACGTAAGTCAGCACAGATGGGCTACAGCAGCTGAAGGGCACACCAGGTGCCACTCATGTCCGCCAAGAACAGGAAACTAAAACTACATTTCACATGGACTCACCAGAATTGGACAATAGAAGACTGGGAAAGCATTGCATGGTCTGATTAGTCTTGATTTCTGCTACAACTTTTAGATGGTCGGGTCAGAAACTGACTGCACTGTAAACAACATGAACACATGGATCCGTCCTCCCTTGTATCAATGGTTCAGTTTGTTGGTGGTGTAATGGTTTGGGGAGATTTCCTTGGCACGGTTTGGGCCCTGATGTTCAATTGAATGTCACTGCCTACTTGAGTATTGTTGCTGACCATATCCATCTCTCGATCCTGAGGTTCCTGTACTCACTCCTATAGAGCACCTCTGGGATGTGGTGGAACAGGAGAATCGCATCAAGGATGTGCAGCCAATAAATCTGCAGCATCTGTGTGATGCTATCATGTCAACATGGATGAGAAATTCTAAGGAATGTTTTCAGCACCTTTTTAAATCCGAATGCAAAAGTGGGTCCAACCTACTACCACAATTAAATGCTCGCATAACAGCATGTCTAAGCATTCCAGCTGCAAGTCAAAGCACGAGATTATATTACTGTATTAATTCCTTTTTCCTGTAGTAACAGCTAACATACTCATAAAATAAAATGAACCACTCTTTTTTTTTGAAAATTTTTTTTTTTTTTTTTACATACAGTAATCAAATTCACTGGTAGCAACACTTACAAGGTTTTTTTTTTTTTTTTTTTTTTTTTTTGGTCACACCCTTGAGCGCAGTTCCTCTCATGGGACAGAAACTTTCCCCTCTAGCCTGACTTTCAAGTCTGGTTCTGCACGTGGCATAACAACTGTAATTATGGTGACACGGACCAGTTGCAAACTCCACACGATGATGTTTAAATAAACTTTTTTTTTTTCTTAAAAAATGTTAAATCTAAACGACTTTGTACTGGCATCTAAACAGCTGACTTTGACTTTTGATTGGAGTTACAGAGATATTAAGAAATGCACTTTTGACCAGTCTGAGGCTCAGCAGTGTTCGACAGAGGGTTGAGTTTTAGGGCGGAAATATAGTTGGTGATAAACGTCGACCGGCAACGCCATAAGCGTAATTGTTCCATGCGTGCCTTCCAGAATTCCAGTAGGGGGCACTGTTTTCAACCAGATACTTAAGGAGCTTAGTTTTCCTTAGTACTTATCTCTGATGTGCATATTTATCACTGTGCAGCGGTAGACACATCATACAGGGGGGGGGTGGGTCTGGTTTATCACAGACAACTTTTCCTGGAAACATTCCTCCATTTCTGACGTGCCTCCTAACTACGCTGATCCTACCGTTTACCAGCAGGCACGTATGGGCACGTCGCGTTAATTCCTGACGACGTGCTCAAGTTACTCAACAAACGAATGCAGGATTTAAACACAAGTATTTTTCCGCCCTTAGGCTGCGTTTATGCTGATGTTCTGGGGGAAATGATTACGCAACAAGTTACTGGACTGGAAATAACAAAAAGTGGCACTGCTCTTAATATTTCCTGCGCTTCCTCTCTCTCCCTCTCTCTGTGTCTCCCTCACACTCTCACACTGCCCCAGGGGGATCTTCTATCAGGGTTACTACTGTTCCCGCTGTGGCACCGGCGCCCATAAAGAGTGCCTGGAGGTCATCACCATCTGTAAAATCAGTGAGTTCTCCATGCGCATCTCAGCTCTAATGAGCGAAATATCAGCTAAAATGAAACCATTTAGCTAATGACCCTCTCTCTCTCTCTCTCTTTTTCTTTTCCTCTTACTGTTTTTACGCCTCTGTCTTTCTATCTCCATAGATCCCCATGATTCGGTGAGTGTAAGATCTTTATTATTATTATTTATATGGAAAACTTTTCCACTGAGTGAAATAATAACCCACAGTATCACTTCTGTCTTTCAGGATGTTGAACTTCCACAGTCAGGTAGGCGCGTGTGTCGTCAGGCCCCTCTCTGCTCAGAAACAAATTATTATTAAACATTTATTGACTCTGAGTTTAGGGCCGGGGGTTTTGCCGTAGCTCACTGCTGCCACCCAGTGAATTCGGCTTTGATTTCAGGCTAAACAGCAGGGGAGTGTAAAGGGTTTGGGAATAACTTGACAGGATATTGCTCAAGATCATAGCTATGTAGTCTGTTTGGGTTATATATATATTTTTTTCCTACAGTTAAATTGCCGCAGTCTTTATTTGGGTTCTCATTTCCTGACCCATTTATTATTATTTTTTTATTGTTTTGCGCAACTATTGGAACTGATGTTGTTTTTGGGCGTGGCATCTTTCTCTGCATGACTTCAGGTCCAAAGATGGTTGCAATCAGGAACTACCATGGCACTCCAGCTCCCCCAGGCAAGTGCCCCCTCTCCTTCCAGACAGGTGAGGTCATTGAGCTTCTGAAAGGAGATCCAGACACCTCGTGGTGGGAGGTGAGTTAATACTTTTTGTTCGTTTATGACCGCATCTTGAGTCATGGCTGCTGAAAAGAAAAGCCACAAAAGGCCTTTTGATAACTTGTGCGATTTCTGTGTGTGTGTGTGTGTGTGTGTGTGTGTGTGTGTGTGTGTGTGTGTGACTCCCAGGGGAAGCTTATTCAAACCATGAAGATCGGCTACTTCCCCAGCTCCAGTGTCAAGCCATGTCTAGACCCAAAGGTTTGTCTCCTAATGATTCGTTTTAGAGGACAAAAAAGAAAACTGAGTAAACTGGAATGCTGACAAAATGAAATTTTTGGAACACTAAACACATTGATATAAAAGATTATTGCTATATAGATTATATTAGGTACAGGAATCATTGCTCACTACGCCGCACAATATCGTCACGATATCTCGGCGTCAATTCGATTTACATGGGGAATCTCTGAGTATCATGATTTTATAAATGTCCCGATTTAATATTACTTTTCTTTTCGCAGAAATTAAGACTTTGAACCAAGTACAGTACTTAAATGTAGCCCATTTTTTTGATGCAGCAACATTAGTTTTCTTACTTAAAAACCAAATGCAGCATTTAAACAATACAAAATAACTTTTTTTTTAAATGAGTTTAACATTGAACTAAAAAATGAAATATAAAAAAGCTACATTTTACTGTGCAGCACACATCTCTTGAATAGCTTAGATTGCACCACCTGTAGGATTATGACGTAACGGCAACGGTTTATCGTCTCAAAGCTGGACACGACAATGAGTGCATGTGGCCCCTAATGCACGTGATTTCCGCGACTAATTACTGTAGCTTAACACTTTTTTTGACGAGTGTGTTTGAGACTAATTCGCTTATAGGGTTTGGAGAAAGAGGCTGATGAGGGGCTTTTTAACTTGTGTGACTTTTGATAATGGTAATGCAACAAAAATCTGTTTCTGTTGCATCGCTCAGAAGCTCGTGCACACGGCAGAGAATCGTTTATATCTGATGCTGTGTGGTCGATAACCAGTTATGGCCGATCAAGCAGCAAACCAACCAGTTTCGGTCACTGGTCAATCCACCGGTTTATCTCTATTATAAATATATATTTTAAAAAAAATCTATTTTGTAGTCAGTGTGGTAATATTTTAATCAAATGATGGCGTGTAAATTGTTGAATACCTAATTCTGCTGAACCTGTCAATCAAATAACCGCCCTTCTGTTACATTTGCAACTTTTGCCTTTTTTTGACCATCAGTCTTGTCGTAGTAGACGTGACAGCGAACCAATCATGTAACCGTGTTTTATTTCTTTTGTACTGCAGCGATTTTTAGTAACATCCTTCTGTATGCATTTCATAAAACAGATTAGTTCCAGTTGCTATTTACTGTATAGTACAGCAGCATTAATTTCACTTTTTATTAATAAGGCTCTTAGTTCCTGAGAAAGCACAAAAGAAGACCTTTCTCAGAAATCAAGTCAGGGTGTGCTCTGTGAGAACTCTTCTTCTTCATGTAGGTAGGAAAGCTTTAGCAGTAGAGGCGCACACGTCATAGGGAGGAGACAGCAGAAGGGACTGGGTTTGTCTGAGCACCAGCCAAAGATGTTCTGTCCTAAAGTTAAGTTTTAGATGGAGGTGTCTGAGACGGGCTACATAAGGTTTAAGTAAATATTCGAAGCCTCGATGAAAGAGTAGGACGATTTGTTTAGGGTTAATTCAGAACATATAGTTACATACAAGTAATTCTCTCTTTACAAAATGGTTTATATACAGCACAGTATACGGAACGTGTGTAACATTTGTACACGCTTAGTACAGTATCTGTAAACAGTTGCCTAATGTGTAATGTAATCTCTGCAGCTAAAAACACGCACATCCTCAAAGTTCATCTAAACATTTACATGATGAAAATATCCAGCATTTTATTAGCGTTATGAGCAGAAAGTTTCATGCTTGTATCATGAAAGTGAGCTGAATTGAACACACTTTTGGAGAATTTTTTGGATTCTGGATAACCTGCCATTACGAAGGGTGGACGTGACGTGTCTGAATCAGTCCTTTACAAAGTATTACGTTATTATAAGTGATTAAGAAATTATTAAATCAGCAGTTACTTTAGTCAGCTGGGACTTTTTCTGCCCCTTTTCTCTCCCGCTTTGTAGATTTCATCTTTTTTTTTTACCTGGTTGTGGTTTTTAACGCTTATTATTGGACCTCACTGTTTAATTTGCTAATAAAATTGTAGTCACTATAAGCAGATGAGGTTGTTTAGTACTTAGTGTGTGTGTGTCAGAACCTTTGGTATGAATTTACACCGACTCTCTCTCCCTCACCCCCCGCTCCCTCTTTCTTTCGACTCTACCACTTCTTCTCTCTCTCTCTCTCTCTCTCTCTCTCTCTCCAGCCATCTCAGTCGTACCCCAGTCGTCAGTCCTCGAGAGAGATGGATTACAACGTTTATCCTTGGTACGTCCCTTTTCTTCCTTTTTGTTTTCCAATTTCAACACTATTGATTTTCTCGTGTGCTGGTAAGTTTACTCACAGCCAAGCAAAACGTCTAATCAAACCACTCCCGGAACATTTGACCCAACTAAAATTCATCAAAAACAACCGCATTGCACTTACGGCTCGAGTCGATGCAGGTGATGGATTGCGTTGAGCCGTATGCAACACACGCCATGGCATTTCCCAATGCGCCGACCCCTGCATAAGACCTGCGATGATGAATGTTTGTGTGTGTGTGTGTCTGTATGTGTGTGTGTGGGTGTGATGCAGGTTTGCAGGGAACATGGAGAGGCAGAAGGCTGATAACCTCCTGAAGTCTCACAGCAGCGGCACCTACCTGATCAGAGAGCGGACCGCGGAGGCCGAGCGCTTCGCCATCAGCATAAAGTGAGTGACGGTCACGTGACTGCGGTTAAAACACGCCCACTTCCTGTGATGTAAGCGTGATGCGAGTTCACCCGACTCTGACGTCATGGCTCAGTATTAAACAGTGCTCCTGCTCTCTTGGCCAGGTTTAATGATGAAGTCAAACACATTAAAGTGGTCGAGAAAGACAACTGGATCCACATCACTGAAGCCAAGAAGTTCGAGAGCCTGCTGGTAAGGAGTTACACCGCTGATGTTAAACGCTGTCTCCAGACAGGAAGTGTAACAGGAAGTTCTGAACGCATGTGGACGGTGTGTGCAGGAGCTGGTGGAGTATTATCAGTGTCACTCCCTGAAGGAGAGCTTTAAGCTGCTGGACACGACGTTACGATACCCGTACAAGTCCAGGGAGCGCGCCAACTCCAGAGCCAGCACCCGCTCTCCAGGTACACGCCCGTCTCACTCTCTCTCACTGTCTCCCAATGTCTCTCTCTCTCTCTAAACTCTTTCTTTATCTCGCTCTGTTTCTCTGTCTCAGAACCTACTTTTTTTATTGCTCCTTATTATTTTTTTCTCTCTCTCTCTTTCTCTCTCTCTGTCTCTCTTCCATATCTTTTCTATTTATGTACATCTTTGTCTTTGAGAATCTCTTAGTTTTTATCTCTGTCTTTCTCTCTATATCAGTATAATTCTTTTTTCTTTTTTAGTATAGTCTGTCTCCCTCTGTCTCTTTGTCTTAGTCTTTCTCTCTGTGTCTATGTCTCAGTTTTTGTATCTGTCTCTCTTTGCCTCAGTCTTTCTCTCTATGTGTCTGTCTTTCTCTCTGTCTGTCTTTCTTTCTGTCTCTGTCTGTCCCTCTGTCTCAGTCTTTCTTTCCATGTCTCTGTATTTCTCTCTATGTCTCTGTTTCTCCCTCTCTCTCTCTCTCTCTCTCTCTCTGTCTCAGCCTTTCTCTCTGGGACTCCAGTTTCTTTGTGTCTCACTCCTCTCTCTCTCTTTCTCTGTATCAGTCTTTCTTCCTATGTCTCAGTCTCCCTCTGTCTCTCTTTGCCCCAGTCTTTCAGTTTTTCTCTAAGTCTCTGTATCTCTCTGTGCCTCTTTCAGTCTTTCTCTCTCTTACTCTCTTTTTTTCTTACTTTCTTTCTTTCTTTCTTTCTTTCTTTCTTTCTTTCTTTCTTTTTGTGTCTCGATCTCTCTCTCCCTGTGTCTTTATCTCTCTCTTTGTCTCAATCTTTCTCTCTGTGTCCCTGTCTCTCTGTCTCAAACTTTCTCTCTCTGTATCATTCTTCCTTTCTCTGGTTCTGTTGGAGTGCATGTCTTTTTCTGTTTCTCTCATCCTTTCTCTCTCTGCATCTCTTTGCCTGTATAAGTGTACCCTGTTTCTCTCTCTCTCTCTCCCTTTCTCTTCTCCTTGGCATCACCCGCTCTCCCTGTCTATCTTTCTCTCACCCTCACTGACTCTCCCTCTAAAGAAACAGCTGTTGGTCCCGCCCCCCACATGCTGCATGCCACGCCTCTTCCCATTGCCCCTGTCAATCACCCCGTTGCTCATGTGCCGCCCCGCTGCCCTAGCTTTCTGCTCCAGGAGGAGGTTGGGGTCCTGCAGCTTGAATAGGTTGTGTTGAGCGCATGCAGCAGGGTCTATTATAAACGCTATTCTCCACCCTCTGGCCAGACGCCCGCAGCCCTGCCTTTGTTCCTCGTCCAGCTGTGTCTAACAGGCCTCTGTGGAAACGCACGGCTGTGAAACGAGCAAGAGAGAACGGCTGTAAAGAAACGAGCTGCAGTCTGTCTCCAGGATTAACTCGCTTATTTCTTTACAGCCGTACAACTGATGTGACTGTCGGTCCTCAGATACTCACACGTGCACGGTGAAAGAAGTGTGCGAATGTCGTTTGTTTCTCTGTCTGCTGCTGGTTATTTTTTTCTCACTTTATTTCCTCTCCTATTTTCTCTCTTCTCACTCGTATCCCAGCAGCCTCCTGTGCTTCCTACAACTTCTCCTTCCTCAGTCCTCAAGGCCTCAACTTCTCCTCTCAGAGCTCTACTCCCTTCTGGTCAGGTACTCTCTACCCTCTCTCTTTCTTTCTCTCTCTCTCTCTCTCTTTCTCCTTGTCTTATGATCTCAGTAGAAACCATAAATTCATCCGTCCCCTTTTTCTTTTACATCCTTATTCCTTCGCCTGCTCCCTACTTATTCTTGTACTACGCCGATTTCCGGTGATGCATGACAACATTGCAGACGCCGCATGCGTCTCGGGTTTTATCTCCACTCGTGATTCATCCACATCACACACCTGGGTCCTAAACCCCTCCCACTCCCCTCCCACGTCGGCTGCGCTGTGTCATTTGTTTCATCCGTTTAATTAATCTGTTGTCTTATTTAGTTTTCACGCCGAAGGTGGTGAGCACTGCGGTGGCCAGGTATAACTTTGCAGCACGGGACATGAGAGAGCTGTCTCTGAGAGAAGGCGACATTGTGAAAATCTACAGCAAGATCGGAGGAGACCAGGGCTGGTGGAAAGGAGAGGCTAATGGCAGGGTGAGACACGAGCTAGAAATAAGCACATATACAGAGCTGACGTTGTTCCATGGAGAGATGCTTCCGTCCTTTAGTGTAATACACTGGAAATAATGTTAATGATAAATAATCCGGGAATGAGTAATCTGGTAAAATTTCATATTGTGAAACGCATTTTTCCATAGGAAATAATGTATATGCAGATAATCCGTTCCAGCCACCCAAAAATATTACCATTATTATTATTTTTCAACACTATTATCATATATTTGTATACAAAAACAATCAAAACATTTAGAAAAGACATGTACAGTAAGGCAAAAGTTAGTTTGGAGTGTGACTGTTTAATGTTGTGGACAGGTGTCTTTTATACTGATAACGAGTTCAAACAGATGCCATTAATACAGGTAACGTGTGGAGGACAGAGGAGCCTCTTAAAGAAGAAGTTACTGTACAGGTCTGTGAGAGCCAGACACTTGCTTGTTTGTAGGTGACCAAATACTTATTTTACCGAGGAATTTACCCATTAATTTATTAAAAATCCTACAATGTGATTTTTCTTATTTTGTCTCTCATAGTTGAGGTATACGTATGATAAAAAATTACAGGCCTCTCTTATCTGTTTAAGTGGGAGAACTTGTACAATTGGTGGCTGACTAAATACTTTTTTGTCCCACTGTAAATAAAGTAAAATATTAAATAAATAGATATTAAACCTCACCTTAATTTATGATTCCTCTTGGCACTGGCTGCTTTACAGATGAAACCGAAAGCGGCTCCGGTTTCCTTTTGCTACTGTCCTTGCTAACATTCTTGGGACTCATGGTGCTGTGTCTTCACTAAACCTTGCACAAAATGCTAAAAATATATATATATATATATAAACTCACTTTGCTTGGCTTTTTCTGACCAAACAAGTTTTGAACGACGCAGGTGTGACCAGATGTACACGCAATCGCATGTACTGTACACGCGACCAACACGGTCGTTCGTATACAGTAAATGTTTAGCAAGCCAATGTTAAATATAATCTCGGATAGTTAAAAGTGTGAATAATTCCACAGCAATCCACAGCCAGGAGCCGAGAGAGCAGATTGGCCGAGCTCTGTCTTGGGGAATCGTGGTGACTCTGGCCGATCGTGGCGTCTGTAAGCTCGTGCTAGTAGAAGTGGACGATAACGCCGAGTTTCCCCCGAGTGTGTTACGCTGCACTGAAAAAAGCAGTTAGTGACTTCACCTGCCTCGGAGGGAGCTCGTTAGTCTGCTGTCGCTGATGAGTTAATAAATTAGTGCCTAATAAGAGACAAGGGACACGATTGGATACAATTACATTAGGTTTAAAAAAAGTGAGAATGAATTCTTCAATGAGTTGCTGCTTTGCTGTGGTATAAGAGGAATAAAACACAACATTTAATCCAGTATAAGCAACCGTATAATGCTTCATGGTGCATAGAGTCAAAACTCATCTCAACATTGTTCATTATTTCTCTAAAACAACCAACCCTAAAGTGTTTTCTTTCCTGTTTTCTCGTTCCTGTCTGTAGATCGGCTGGTTCCCTTCAACATACGTCGATGAGGAAGGCGTGCAGTGAAGCTCTGACGTCATCTGCTCTCTCCACTCAGATCATCTCTCGTCCACTTCCCTCAGGGAGAGGATTTCTTCCGTTTCCTGCAGAAAAAAAAAAACCCTTTGTGGATTTACATTCCTGTTTTCTTTTTCTTCTTTTTTTTGGGGGAAAAAAGAGTAAATATTTGTACTCCTGTTTTTTTTCTTTTTTTCTTTCAAATCTTTTTTTTTTCTTCTCCTCCCTTCTTTCTTTTTCTTTGAGCAATCTGTGTGAAGGAAACTGCAAACTGTTTCCGCCGGTCTGTTGGAGAAACCGAAAAGCAGAGCAGAACTTGGGCTTGAGCAGAGCAGAGCTTCTGCTGATCCTGAATTTGTGTAAAAAAAAAAAAAAAAAAAAAACCAGAAAAAATAGATCTATAAAGATTTCTATGGCCAAACAGCATGAGCTGCGCTGGTGTGTGTGTGTATGTATAGATAATTTATTCCAGAGAACTATCTATGATATATAAAAAAAAAAAAACAGAAAAAAAGAGTGGTATTGAAAGTTTATTATGAACCTGGAAAAGATGCACTTTGCATTTCTTTACAGAGAAAACCTGCCTTAGTCCTTCAAATGCGCTGGAAATGTGCTGCGGGGGGGAAACGTTTCCCGCCTAATGAGAACACACCTCTGCCCTCTTTAGTCAAAACGGTGCCTTCAAACAAAGTGTGGTCTAAGACTACACGTACAGGTTCTCTTTTAGCCGTCACTTCTGTATGGAAAGCAGTCCAGCCTGGGGAACGCTTTCTGGCAAGGGATCTGTAAGAGAACGGAGGGCGCACTGGAAAAAACATCCATCCTCGTCTCGGTGGATGTGAGAGGAGACTTCTGCTATGCAGCTTGCTTTACAGATACGCTGATCTCAGAGACTCGGTGCATTGATGTGAGGGAAATATGGTGGTCTCTTAGAATCTGCAGCTTCCTTCTTCTTCTTCTTCTTTTTTTTTGGTCCAAATTCAGAACTAATCAGTAACACGTTTTTTTGATTAAATGTTTCTAAAGAAATCCGTAATTGTTTTCCCCTCCCAGATTTTCTGTTGTGTAATCGATTATCTTGCCTTACTGATTGGTTGACCAATGGTGCTGCAGTGGTGTGTTTTTAACCCGTGGGTTCGTGACAGGATTCTGTGGACTTAAGAGCCTGCTGCTTTACCTGAACCTCAGCCATCAAGTGCACTTTATCCATCAGAGACCATGAGTCAGGCTGCAAAAAGACAAGAAAAAAAAAACAAGACGGAAAGTTCTTATGTCACAAGATAAACAAGGACGCTCACACAGACGGACTGCCCTTTTCTGGAAAGAAAAAAACCACGGCGTCTCTTTTGGACCCGATTTCGAGCGGTCCCCCGGTAGAGGGAAGAGTACTACGTGATTTTCCGACACGCTGACGATCGAGCCTTTATCTCTGTTCCGGACTCCTCTGGAGCTGCACTGATATCAGCCCGTCATGTAATCTACTGAAAAGCACCACATCGCTGTGTTCCATCACAACACTGGCACTGTTTCACAAAACACTGATGGAAAAGATGGAGACGGTGAGAAACGTTCACTGGCCGGGGTCCAACGCGAGACGTCTGTGCTGTTTAAAGCCGAGGAGCTTCATCGCTGTTTGTGTAGTGCACAGAAAGCCATTGCATGTGCTCATAGATATTACAACTCCTGTCAGTGATCCTAAAGAAACAAAAAAACAACAACAAAAAAAAAAGATTAAATAAACTAATTGTGTACTTTTTTCGAATGGTTGGTTATTTCCAAGCTGAAATCTATCACAAAATAAATATTTCTTCTTTTGTCTAAGTGGCCGAGTCTTTATTAACGTTGAAGTCGCGCTTGTTTCTTGTTTTATAGACGTACTGTACGAGTATATTTGTTCTCAGAGTCATTAGTCCTCATTGTGTCAAGGTTACACACCAAATATCTTTTACTCATTTTCTTATACAGGAAAGACATCTGGTAGTCCAGTAAAGTGAACACAATTTAGAAATGAAAATATTCCCTTAAGCGCAAGAATGAAACTCTGTTACATATTAATGAATGATGATTTCTGCTTGGAATTTAATTAAATCGGGAAACGGCGCTCCTCTGTGCTTCCCACGCAGTCTAACCTCTGATTCCATGTACATATTTCATGCATACTTTAAAAGTCTAACATTTTTTATTGAAACACAGCACCAGCTGGAAAGTTGTAAAAAAAAAAAAAAAAAGATGAACAAGTACAAAACATGATGTGATTCAGTTTAAATCCACGGAGCCATTGTATTTCTTTGTGTAGGATTTTTTTAGCAATGCAATTTTTCAACAAAACCTTGGTGTCAAAGTTCCCAGCAGGTACATTTTTAATTTCCTGTGATGTGTCCTGAGATACTGCGGCACTACTCCGTAAAGGACGGTTTATATTAAGTGTCTTTCCATACTTGTGTTTGTTTTGTCAGCATGGACTTTGAACTTCAGTTCAGGTTTCAAGAGACTGAGACTGACATGGCCATTGTACAGTTAATGTTTTTTTTTCTCCCTTTAAGTATAATTGTGTTGATTTAGATGTGCAGTACATGTACAGTCTGCTAAAATTTAAACCTCCCTGCAGAGGCAATCAACCTAAATCCGCATCCATGAAATAGTCTCAAAGCATCAATAAAACACCTCTGTAGTTTACAGTTATACTGTAGTTTACCAGATCTCTAAACTATTACAGTCTTATTCATACACCAAGGCTTTGGGTCTCATTTGACCACAAAAAGTGAAGTCATTTAAATTTCTAATGATGCTTGGTCAAGGTCCTTGCGACATTCTTGCAGGAAAGTCAAACAGCCATTAAAAATAATAATAAAAGTGGTTGATGTTAATATTTGACAACCACAAGAATCTAATCAAGTCGGAAGCTGTGATCTTACTCTGTGAAATTTCCACCCTGCAAATTACAGGGATTTAGCTGGGAGTTATTGCTACATACCCCGTACAGCCCTGACCTCACTTCAGTTCATCTCCAAATGTTTGGGCCAGTAAAGGAGTTCCTGGGAGGCCAGCGATTCAGACATGAAGCATGCAGTTCGATCAGGGCTGATGTACTGAGAAAACTTTCTTTTGCATTAGTGTAGCAGGGGATTATATAGAGAAATACATTGAGTCCCAGCTTGACTTGAACGCTCCTTGTGCAGTATATAAATCCAGGATGAGACTCTGACACTGATGATGGGAATTCTGTAAAGGAGCTGATGAACTATATAGCAAAAGATTGACTCGTCAGTAAATGCAATGCCACAATGTGAGCTGTAGGTTAGACCTACCTGCCAAAATGACCAGCGAGTCGTAGAAATCCAATCTGTGCATTAACTCGTCAACTTAAAAGTAATCTTTTATAGACTTTATTTAAGACTGTATTTAATTATTTAAATATCTTTACTATTCTTACAAACTGTAATAATTAATAAAATAATTTTATCATGATGTATGAGTAATAATAATGCTGTAAGTCTTCGTTTTTGCCACTTGAGGGCAGCAAAGCACTAAATATTCTTCATGAACTGGTTTTGTACATTTAAGTTTTATTAATAGTTCATCTTTCATGCAATTTACTCAATAATAATAATAATAATGTAATTCTATAGGAAATTCCTACAGTACATCTCTTCTTTCTGATCATTTTTCTTGAACAGATCTTAAAAATGAAACCAACAAGCCCTTTATTCCATTATCAGGTCATAGGGTGAAGGAAGAATATCAAGCAATGATGAAGAGTAACATGGTTCAGTGGGCACGATTACAATGAACATTAATTTTCTTCATAGATGTTGCGCACGTTCTTAAACAACAAGCAGTTATATGAAGCATTTACAGTACATGTTTTTGATTCTTTGGAAAGCAGGTGAGTCTCAGACAGGTGACTGAAGCATCAGATTTGTCCAATCTAATCTGTTAAATCTGATCGATCTAGTTTTCCCTATATTGTACACTGCCTAGGGTTTAAAAAAGGCACTATGTTAAAGGGGGTTTAAATATTAGGCTGCATCAAGCGAAGAAAACAACTCAGGAGATTTGAAATTGGAACTGGGTTGAGAATCCTTTAAAACATTATCAAAATCTGGAAGGATAGCGCTGGACTGTAAACTTTGTGGAAGACATGTGGTCTCATGAAAGAATCATGAATGGAGATCAACAATAGATGGGTTTGATTGCAGGGTAAAAAAAAAAATCATCAGTAAAAACCAGAGTGTTATGATCTGGGTTTGCTTCAGTTGCTCATTATGTGGCAATCATATGAAGTCAGCTGATATCCATGGAGTTTTTCTTCCCTGATGGCACGGGACATTTCCCACGACTCTTGATTATGTGAGACTGGTTCTGGGAGCATGAGGAATCATTTTCACACATGAACTGAACTCCACATTGTGTGTTGTAGTCAAATCGAAAGGTGACCGCCTCAACTGTGGAATTGTTTTTGTTTCTTTTTAGTGTATAATGTAGTTATTACTTTTTTAAACCAATAAATCATTATTTACTGCATTACATATAATGCTATTTATCTCATCTCGTGTTATTCTCGTTATAGAATGTAAGTACAGTATGGCCTGACCAGTGGAAAAACAGAGTGGTCCTTTTCACCGGAGCTGCTTTCATCAATTAACAAACAAAGTGTCAGTGAGCTGAAACTCATTAGAAGGGAAAAAGAGCACATGTTTTTTTGATCCCGATGACCCCTACTGTACGTGTGTATGTAGATTGGTTTATCCAGCTGTCTTCTGCCTTAGTAACTAGAGAAAAAAATTCATTTGTAATTATTCAATTGGTCTTCAGGTCTTCTCATATTTTACATAGAGTTCATTTGCTACTTTGTACATATATGTTTATATAAATGCTGAAAAACATCTGTATTGTCTGCACCATATACATGAAATCCTAATTCATGGACCATCACGTTTCCATGATCCATATTTTCTCTCTTTTTTTGGCCCATCTCACAGTAGCTTCATTTTTAATATCTACTTACAATGGTTGGAATATATTAAAACTTTTTTTTTTTTTTTTTTTCCCTGAAGTCGATCTGTTGGAAGCTGAAAGAATGGGCAAGCATAAGAATTAGACATGGGCCAAATTGTGATGGCTAGAGGACTGGGTCAGAGCAACTACAAAACTGCAGCTCTTGTGAGATGTTCCTGGTCTGCAGTAATCAGGACGTACCAAAAGTGATCCAAGGAAGATAAACCGGTGACACATGGAGTGCACATGGGGAGTGAAGGTTGGCCTGTTGAGTCTGATCCCGTAGAATCGTCAGTATAACTCAAATTAAGGACTAGGTTAATGCTGGTCGTGATAGAAAGGTGTCAGAACACACAATGCATGCAAAAAGGGTGGAAGTCCTACCAACTGTAAAGCATCCTGAGATGTTCACGTGTGGGGTTGATTCTCCCGTTCCAAAAGAGTGGGCTCACCCACAAGTTTGCCTAAGAACACAGCTGTAAATAAAGACTGGCACAAAAACATCTGCCTTCAACACCTTTTCCAACATGATGTAGCTCCTCACCAAGTGGAATTTGGGATCCATGTTCAGGGACCTCCCCAGACCTTATTGTTACGTGGTGGCTGGACAAACAAACACCCACAACGTCCAAGCATTGATTATGTCAGAGCGAGGTGCCATCAGTCAGGATGTGGCCTAGAAGTTGATTAGCAGCGTGGAAATGAAGAGTCGAGACTTCTTTTTCATTATTAACTCTCTTCATAAACTTCATCTACAGTAATGGTCAATAAAAGCCTTACGGTATGAAACGCTTGTAATTATACTTCAGGACACCAGAGTCACATCTGCACAAAGATCTAAACACACAGAAGCAGGAGACTTTGTGAAAATTAATATTTGTCTCATTCTCAACACTTTTGGACCCCGGCTGTACAGAGTATTAGTCAGGTGGTCATAATGTTATGGCTGATCAGTGTGTGTGTGTGTGTGTTAATGTTGCAACACATTGCAAGCCCAGTGACATTTATGTATATAATGAGTGTGTGGTGTGTGTGTGTGTGTGTGTGTGTGTGTGGAAACTTTTGTCCAAAACTGTGTAAAATCTGTTTTAAAACACAAACCAACACAAGTCAGTTCTTTCGTGGGAATCGATTCTTTTGAAGAGTCGTTTTTAAAGGGAGTCGATTCTTTTGAAGAGTCGTTTTTAAAGGGAATCGATTCTTTTGAAGAGTCGTTTTTAAAGGGAATCGATTCCTCATAATCAGTGTGATTCTGTGCTAAAGCCCAGTGTGTGTGTGTGTGTGTGTGTGTGATCGGATCCTCAGCGGTATAGCACTGAGTGGAGAGGTGTGTGTGCGTGTGTGTGTGTGTGTGCGCGTGTGTGTTTCCTTAGCGGGATGAACCGACTCCGAGCGCAGACACTCCTCAGAGCCGCAGACAGGAGGAGGACCGGGGTGTGTGTGTGGGGTTAGAGAGAGACATCACGCTGTGTGTGTGTGTGTGTGTGTGTGTGTGAGAGAGAGAGAGAGAGAGAGATCACTCTGTGTGTGTGTGTGTGTGTGTGAGAGAGAGAGAGAGAGAGAGAGATCACTCTGTGAGTGTGTGTGTGTGTGTGTGTGTGTACGCGGAGTCTGATGGAGCTCGGGTTCCTCCTCAGCATCAGCACCATCAGCCTCAGCATCCGAGAGATCCGAGCAGGTACCTCACTCACACCCTCATCCAGATGTTCCATCTGGACATTCATTAATAGACTTTGAGTGTAGTCTCTCTCTCTCTCTCTGTCTCTGTGTGTGTGTGTGTGTGTGCATCTTTGTGAGCATTTAGTATTTAAGTCAGAATTTACACCACAAAGTGTTCAGAAGTCACTGATGCTCCTCTTTTTTCATGTAGAGAAATAATAGAGAGATGTTGCTAGAAATAACATGCATGCATAGTCATGTAGAGCTTATACTGCAGCTGTGTGTGTGGGTGTGTGTGTGTGTGTTTACATTTTGGTGAGGACCTAATGTCCCCCAAGCATAGTAATATCTAAGAGTTCTGACCTTGTGAAGACATTTGTCTGGAACCTGTAGCTTTTCTTTAAAGCCCAAATCCTTCCTTTAATTCCCCGAGTTATCAGGTTCATATTTACTCTAGATGGAGACGTAACATAAACTAGAAGCATTTATGATTCTATTAATTGAAGTGGACTTTACATGCATTACACGTTACGTCTGGGGCTCAGTGTGTGTGTGTGTGTGTGTGTGTGTGTGCTTTTGGTCAGAGCTAAAACCTCAGCTCAGTGCTTCAATGTTGACAGATGTTTTTCTAATCCGATTATTATTGTTGTTATTATTATTATTATTATTATTATTATTATTATAAATATCTACCGTGGTTTTATAAATTCAGTTTAGTATTTGGTTACGATTTGTCTAAAGCACTTCCTTCCTCTTCAGTGAACTTTATCATTCTGTCACTGACTCGAAACGTATTTTCTGCATATGCAAATATTTATGTACGCAAATCAATCAGCTGGTCGAAGTAATGGACTTTTTTTTCCCATTCCTGCAGATTAACCTGAGCTTCATGTCTGTGTCTCCTCACATGTACAGTATTTTGAAATCCATGCAGTATTCCTCCTTATTTACAGTAAATACACTCCTGGGTTTAAAAAAAGAAAAGGTCAAACATTAGCATTTGGTTGAATTGCTTTTGCTTTGCTTACGGCATGTGGCATCGTTTCCATTAGCTTATTCAATGTTGCATTAATTTCTCCCAAAGATCTTGTATTGATGATGTGAGAGTCTAATCGCTGTGTCAAGTCTTCTCCGGGACATTCCAAAGATCCTCAATTGTGTTAAGGTCTGGACTGGAGATAGCTGGAGACACCACAAGCCAGCCATGTGTGAGGATGATGCATGATTTGAGCTCTGATGAAAAGAGCAGAAGCAACTCAACACACTGCAGCCGAGACTGTACATGATGGGTGCATCACTTCATTCGCCTTACTTCTTTTTCCTAATATTCAATAAGAACAGGATGGTTCCCAATTATCCTCCCAGGTTTTACTAATGCATTATGCAGCTTTTAACCTAATTGTAGTAGTTTAAGTAATCTCCTTGGTTGTTTGCAGGAAAAATGGGCAAGAGTAAGGACTTTAACGGAGGATAAATTGTGATCCATAGATGACTGGGTCAGAGGAACTTCAAACACTTGGTCTAATGCTGTGTTTGTTGTATGGAGTGGTTAGTTCCTACATTACCAAAAGTCGTCTTCTAAAGAAGGACAATCTGTGCACCATGGTCAGGGTCATGGGCTTCCAAAGTCTAGTGGAGCATTAAGGCTACAGTAGTCTTTCTGGTCAATATGATGCTCTGGTAAGTGCTGTGCTGCGAAACCATGAGTCCTGGCTTTCACATGACTGTTACTTTGACACATAACACTTATCTAAACTGACCAGTTCTGGCAGACCAAGTGCACTTCTTCATGGCAACAGTAATTCCTCATCCCAGTGGGGTTTTTCAGCAGAAGTTCATGCCTTGTGACTTGGGTCAGAGCTGTTTTAGTGGGACATGTGGGACATGTGGGACCTACACAATATTACATACCCAGGAGGCTTTAACTTATGTGCGGAGGTTTAATTGTTAGTATGGGTTAGTCCTCAATGAAGAGATATTTTTGGAAGGAGTCTCCAGTGCCAGTGGTTTGGAGAGGTCAGTAAGTTTCTTGACATGGGAAAAGTCTTTAATGTTCTTCCTAAGCATAACAGCAAGGTTTGTCTAAGAAAGAAAGTCATGCGAGAGGATGAATTAAGAAAACATTTGGTCGATCCTTTTATCAGGCGAAGCACTGAGCTAATGAGGGTTAAGGGTTGAAAAGGGTTAGAGGTTCTTTCTCAAGATCCCAACAGTGGCAGCTTGGAGACACCAGGATTAAAACTCACAACCTTCTGATCATTGTTCCAGAGCCCTAACCAGCGAGCCACTTCTTGGTCCTTGCATTCCAGTCGAAGCTGCTTAGTTCTGTTGGAGGAAAATACTGAAGCCGGTTTTAGTGTTCGGATTTGAATATATATATATATTTTACCCCTGTCATGAGAGTCTCTGTCTCTTACTTTTGCCTGCTGTCTCCATGATAAAAGACTTGATGAGATGAAACAGTTTGGGTTTAAAGCCTTACAGAGCATCTGGGAGAAGAAATGCTCAGCTTATTGATTTGAAGTTTATAAAAGTGTCTGACTGCGTTGCCTGACATCCATCCAGTGGTGTATGTGTGTGTGTGTGTGTGTGTGTAAGAGAAAAAGAGAGAGAGAGAGATAGGTAGGTAGAAGCTCAGTGTGACTCAAACTGCCAGAATCCTGTCAGGATGACAAGGCACACAAAGGTGATAGGATATGTCTCTCTATCTCTCTCTATCTCTCTCTATCTCTCTCTCTTTCTCTCTGTCTCTCTCTGTCTCTCTCTCTCTCGGCTCAGACAGATCGAGTGGGTGGTGGTGGTGGTGGTGGTGGTCTTTGCCTTTACCTGCAGCACACATGGATGCATTCTTCCTGTATAGCTGTGTGCATGGATATAAAGCCCTATTCCTCGCTCTCTAAAGGAAGCTCATTTCAAACCACATTAAAGACAAATAATCATTTAGACGAGTTCAGTAAGTCGGCGTTTAGCGAGCAACCTAAATACACTGGCGGCGTGAGCCGGCGGCGGGGAGCTGGGGCTCGAGAGCGTTTTTTTTCCTCATGCTGTCAGAATCACTCGTGCCATCAGGGGGGAAGAAGAACCTCCATAGACGTGATAACCTGGTCAGTACATTCAGGTCGTCAGCTGACTTCATTTTATCGCCGAATAACGTTGTTGAGTCTAAACCTGAGTAACTGATCAACCCCAGATCATCACACTGTCTCCAGAGACCCTGACACGCCTATCACTCTGGAACAGGGTCAGTCTGGACTCATCAGGTCACATGACCTGTTTCCATCGCTCCAAAGTCCAGTCTTTATGCTCCCTAGCAAACTTCTTTTGAGTCTCACTAACAAGTGGTTCTTCGCGCACTAGACGGATCTAAACCCAGTTCCCGTCATTTCGGAAATATCCTTAGTTGTTTTCTTTGCTTGATGCAGGTTGAGAATTCGACTCTTCTGAAACACAACTTTTTTCTTTTTCTTTTTTTTTTTTTCAACCTGCAGTGTATTTCGATATTTCGAGTATTTAATGCAAGGCTTTTCCAAATTAATTGAGATGATTTTCTTTTTCCCTTTTTGTTTTCTTAACGTTTTACACAATCAGTGAGAAGCCAGTAATCCCAGCTCAATGGATCTGTAACAGACACGACAATAAGTCAGGATTTGAATTGCATGTACTGTACAGATGTAAATATACTTTATTTCCAGGTTTTTAGGGGTTTCCAGTGTTCCTCCAGTACTGTGCATAAATATTCACCCCTTTTCAGCCTTTCCACATTTTGTAGCTGATCTAAATCGCAGTTTATTTACCTCATGTTGCACAAAACCTTCACAGAATGCCATCAATAGAGTTTGCAATAAACAAAGAAAAAAAAAGTGAATAGCTGTGCTTGCATAAGTATTACCCCCCCAACACCCCCCCCCCCCACCCCCCGCCCTGCTGTGAAACCCTGAAATTAGTTCTGTAGCAACCGGTTGCCACCAGACGACACGTAATTACTTGAATGGAATCGACCTGCGTGCAATTAAAGTGTCACCTTAACTCAAGAGCGCGTGCAACAATTAACTCATTAACTAATGTTCACTTCGGACGTATTGAGGACGAGCTCGCATGCTGTAGCGCGATCTAATATAAATGAACTCTGTAAGGAAAAACAGGAACATGTGACATGGCGTTCCACAAAGTAAACAGCCTGACTAGATCTGCCTGGGTAAATTTCCTTTCTCGGCTTGGAAGATCCGCCGTCCTGGGTGGCTTCCTGTGTGTGTTTGTTGCACATCATTTCCTGTTCCTCAATTAGCAAGAGATTATATTGTGATTTTTATATTTTATCGCTGTATTTTTCTCATGGATCGGTGCAGTGGGATTGGTTTGGGAAATAAATTGACTATGAATAAGTTTACTGCATGAATCAGACACAGACAGAGAGAGATGGAGACGGAGGAGTCGCCCCGCTACACGCAGTTCATTTCCTGTGATCTCATAGATGCCTGCTCTGACAGATCCCTCCGTGTGTATTGTAACACGTGGGTGGCGTTCTTTCACTCCGAACCCTACGCGAAGCCGCCTCGATGAAAGAGGCCGATGGCAGATGTGTGCGCGCGCGCTCTCCGACCGCTCACTGTGCTGCTCATCATGACGCCAGACTCATTGTTTTTTTCTTCTTCCTCTTCTTCCCCGGGGGTTTTATTACCGCACGAGATGGACACTCCGTATGGCGTGACCTTTGGGATGTTCGAGTCATTATACTGTAGAGAGCGCGAGCTGTGTGGAGCTGCTTCGGGTTACGGTAGAGCGCGCAGAGGCTTTCTTAGAAATCCCCCAGAATAGCTCAGCTTCTATTCTCACCTCAGATGTCTGAGCTGGAGTCTAATACCCTGCGCCTGGATTTCCTTCGACACACACACACACACACACACTCAGGGAAAGGGGGGGATAAAGCATCGTTTTGTGCTGCTGTCAGGCGCTTGGGTAAAACACTGCTCAGACGGCCGTGTAGACCTCCTCATAGAGCGTATATAATTACACACTGTGTGGAACGCTCTCCTCTCCTCTCATCCTTCTCTCCTCTCTCTCCCTCTCTCCTCGCGTCTCTCCTCCATCTGCTTCCTCCGAGAGACCGGGCCTGGCCTTGCTTCAATTCCGGCGGCGTGCCGCCTTCTCTACGTGCCTTCTACGTGTCGTCTGAGCAACAAGTGCATTGGGAGGTCCGTGACGTACCGTAGAGCCGCGCATCAGGGTGACGAAGAAACGGCATCTCTGATGCTCCTGGTGGTGGTGACCTCTACACGTCTTAAAAGGAAAATCTGCAAGCTGACTCACTAGCTCATAGAAATCATCCATTAGGTCTTGCTACTTTGCAGAACGCTGAATGATTCCTGATGTCTACAGGCTGAGTGCGCTGGAGAGTCAGAACAACAACAGCGAAAGAAAAAAATCGAGAAAATTAACTCGCCTTTGATATTCTCCGCATGAATCACTAGGTGATTTTATTCAGCACAATAAACTCAGTCTAGATCCTTCCCATGCACACACACACACACACACGTTTGTTCACTGCAGGAGGGGTCTGTCACTATCATTTCCCTTCCCAGTCTCCCCAAACGGGGGCGGATTTAATCTGAGCGGAACAGGGGCCTCTTGCTTCTCTAATCTGCACTCTTTCCTTTTAGACTCTCCAGCGTTCGTGATTCAGCAGCTTGAGCAAGCGTGCGCACGAGTGGCTCGGCTTCCCAGAGTGCAGCGGGGCTTCGGAGCGTCTCCGGGAACGAGGTGGGTGATCGACGGGCCGAGGGTTTTTCCACGCAGATCCCTGCTGCACTGTGTTTAAGTGAATGACGCCGAGACAGAGAAACGTCAGCGTTTGTGTGTGTGTGTGACGCTGTTTGTTTAGTGTGTGAACATGTGGACTATTGATGCATCTGTTTGTAATTCATTTAAATTCAGAGTTATGTGTGTGTGGGGAGGAGGAGTTCCTCTTCAGGGACACTGACTGCTCAGCATGCAGCTGCCCTTTGTGCTCGGTGGCTTTCCATTCTGCTCTACACAAGTGGGATGCTCACTACTAGAAATAACAACCTGCCAGCTAACCGGAGGCGCTCGCTCCATGGCCGAACCCTTACTGCTGTTTGCACACGTCAGCCAAGGGCATGAATATTGAACTGGCACCGGGACCAGACTTCATTTACTCGTTTCTTATTATAATTCCTGACATTATTGTATTACAGTCAAGTTTATGTCACTTATCCTGTTTACGGGTCATCATGCAGCCTATTTTTAGGAAGCTTGGGGCACAAGGCAGGGGCGTGGTGCCAACCCACAGGAGGGCACGAGGACACACTACTGTCTGATCGAAGTAGAAACGATTTAACCTTTTTTTGGTTTTTGGTTTTAGTATCAGGAGGAAACACAACGTATCATTCGTACTGACGCCTCGCTTCACATGCAGGATCATTTGTTTCTCACTGAGTAAAGAGGTCTAGGGAAAGTATTGGCAGCATGCAAAGTGTAACCATATGTGTGTGTGTGAGTAAGTGAGAGAGAGAGAGAGAGAGAGAGAGAGAGAAATGTTAAGGCAGATGGAAAACAGACAGGCTGCATAAATAGCACCTGAACGCTTCAATGAGAGAGAGAGAGAGACTATCAGGATCAGGATGTTCTTGATTTACTTTATAAAGATTTGTCCGCCAACATGATTGACAGGGACAGAGAAGTTTAAAAGTCATTACCAAACCAGGAACATGGTGACACTGTGAGTCGAAACAGAAAGGGGGCGGTCCTGTCTGACCATCACATGTCCCTGGACAGGGCATGTGACCATCACAAGAAAAAAAGGATTCGTGCTTTGCAGTCTGCTCACGTCCTCATTTTTATGTTGTGTAAAGCCGCAGCTATTTTAAAACCGTGGATTAACGTTCATTTCCTCTTTGTGTAAACATCCACCAGCTTGTCTCCGTACGCCGTCCCTCAGACTGACGCACTGCAGAGCCAATCAGCAAGAGCGACCCAGGCTCAGTAAGGACCTCCCCTTTTTATTGTGAGTATTTGTTGGCTATGTTTTTGGGTTCACTGTTGTTGTTTTGGTTTTGCTGCTGTTTAATTTTATTTTTAGTCGTATTGTGTCTGGGCTTCTTCATTGTGTTTGGCCAAGCTTGATTTCTTTTTAGGTTGTTTATTTTATGTTTAAGTTTTGTTGTGTCTGGCCTTCTTTTTAAGGGGGGAGCGGGGCTTAAGTTTTCCTGTTGTTTTGGTTGTGTTCTATTGGTATTTTAGTTGTGTTTTGTTGGTGTTTTAGTTGTGTTTTGTTTGGTGTTTTAGTTGTGTTTTGTTGGTGTTTTAGTTGTGCTTTGTTGGTGTTTTAGTTGTGTTCTGGTTGTTGTTTTAGTTGTGTTCTGGTTGTTGTTTTAGTTGTGTTCTGGTTGTTGTTTTAGTTGTGTTCTGGTTAGTGTTTTAGTTGTGTTCTGGTTGTTGTTTTAGTTGTGTTCTGGTTGTTGTTTTAGTTGTGTTCTGGTTGGTGTTTTAGTTGTGTTCTGGTTGGTGTTGCTGTTGTGTTCTGGTTGGTGTTGCTGTTGTGTTCTGTTTGGTGTTTTAGTTGTGTTTTGTTGGTGTTTTAGTTGTGTTCTGGTTGGTGTTTTAGTTGTGTTTTGTTTGGTGTTTTAGTTGTGTTTTGTTTGGTGTTTTAGTTGTGCTTTGTTGGTGTTGCTGTTGTGTTCTGTTTGGTGTTTTAGTTGTGTTTTGTTGGTGTTTTAGTTGTGTTCTGGTTGGTGTTTTAGTTGTGTTCTGGTTAGTGTTTTAGTTGTGTTTTGTTTGGTGTTGCTGTTGTGTTTTGCTGGTGTTGCTGTTGTGTTCTGTTTGGTGTTTTAGTTGTGTTCTGTTTGGTGTTGCTGTTGTGTTCTGTTTGGTGTTGCTGTTGTGTTTTGGTTGGTGTTTTAGTTGTGTTCTGTTTGGTGTTGCTGTTCTGTTTGGTGTTTTAGTTCTGTTTTGTTGGTGTTTTAGTTGTGTTCTGGTTGGTGTTTTAGTTGTGTTCTGTTTGGTGTTTTAGTTGTGTTTTGTTGATGTTGCTGTTGTGTTCTGTTTGGTGTTGCTGTTGTGTTTGGTGTTTTAGTTGTGTTTTGTTGGTGTTTTAGTTGTGTTCTGGTTGGTGTTTTAGTTGTGTTTTGTTTGGTGTTTTAGTTGTGTTTTGTTTGGTGTTTTAGTTGTGTTTTGTTTGGTGTTGCTGTTGTGTTCTGTTTGGTGTTGCTGTTGTGTTTTGTTTGGTGTTTTAGTTGTGTTTTGTTTGGTGTTTTAGTTGTGTTTTGTTTGGTGTTTTAGTTGTGTTTTGTTTGGTGTTTTAGTTGTGTTTTGTTTGGTGTTGCTGTTGTGTTCTCTTTGGTGTTGCTGTTGTGTTCTCTTTGGTGTTGCTGTTGTGTTCTGTTTGGTGTTGCTGTTGTGTTTTGTTTGGTGTTTTAGTTGTGTTCTGGTTGGTGTTTTAGTTGTGTTCTGGTTGGTGTTTTAGTTGTGTTCTGGTTGGTGTTTTAGTTGTGTTTTGGTTGGTGTTTTAGTTGTGTTTTGTTTGGTGTTTTAGTTGTGTTTTGTTTGGTGTTTTAGTTGTGTTTTGTTTGGTGTTGCTGTTGTGTTCTGTTTGGTGTTGCTGTTGTGTTTTGTTTGGTGTTTTAGTTGTGTTTTGTTTGGTGTTTTAGTTGTGTTTTGTTTGGTGTTTTAGTTGTGTTTTGTTTGGTGTTTTAGTTGTGTTTTGTTTGGTGTTGCTGTTGTGTTCTCTTTGGTGTTGCTGTTGTGTTCTCTTTGGTGTTGCTGTTGTGTTCTCTTTGGTGTTGCTGTTGTGTTCTCTTTGGTGTTGCTGTTGTGTTTTGGTTGGTGTTTTAGTTGTGTTCTGGTTGGTGTTTTAGTTGTGTTCTGGTTGGTGTTTTAGTTGTGTTCTGGTTGGTGTTTTAGTTGTGTTTTGGTTGGTGTTTTAGTTGTGATTTGTTTGGTGTTTTAGTTGTGTTTTGTTTGGTGTTTTAGTTGTGTTTTGTTTGGTGTTGCTGTTGTGTTTTGTTTGGTGTTGCTGTTGTGTTTTGGTTGGTGTTGCTGTTGTGTTCTGGTTGGTGTTTTAGTTGTGTTTTGTTTGATGTTTTAGTCGTGTTTTGTTTGGTGTTTTAGTCGTGTTTTGGTTGGTGTTTTAGTTGTGTTTTGGTTGGTGTTTTAGTTGTGTTCTGGTTGGTGTTGCTGTTGTGTTTTGTTGGTGTTTTAGTTGTGTTCTGGTTGGTGTTGCTGTTGTGTTTATTTTATTTCACTGCCTGTGAAGCGTAGGCAACACCTAGAGATCACTATCTTGTTGTGTCATATCACTCGTTAACCACCGTCATCACCCTTGTCTTCTATCAGCAGCTCCTCCTAAACCATTCATGGGGCATTCATGTACCGATCAGAGGTTTATTACATGCTCATCCTAAATAATGCTACACTTCCTTTCTGTTGTGTTGTTGTAGACCAGAGCTGAATGTGTGTTTACAAGATGCTCTGATTAAGCCTTTCCGCTAAACTCCCTCTGCTCAGTTACGAGCGGTGCGGGGTGTGATTGTTATATTCTACAGTTCATGTATAACTAATGAATGGATCAGGGCAGGGGTAGCTCATTGGTTTAGACATTGGACTACTGATCAGAAGGTCCCTGGTCTCACCACTTTTGTGTGCTTGAGTAAAGCCTTTAAACCTCATCTGCTCAGATGTATAATGGGATCAAAATGTACGTCACTCTGAATTGAATGCCGTAAATGTAAACATAGTGTCATGAAGAACTGGCTTGTACAGTCGATGTTTAATAGTGTATATACAGTATGCACTAGCTATTTTCCTCTATCCACAACTATTCCTAAACCATTCACGGAAATCTGACCAAAGCTTCACAGCACATTTATTACGAGGCACAGATGTGCACTAGACATTTCATTTTTAGAAGTAGCGCATTCAGTGGGCAGGTGACACATGTCGTCTTTGGAAGACTCGTATATTTTTATTCAACATGCTGCTGCGTTGGTGTATGTTGTTGTGTTTTGCATTTATAGCATCCTGTAGACTGGCAGGTAGAGACGCCTCCTCGTGCTGATTGATTGGGATCTGGCTGTCTCCATGATTTGTTTTTCCCTCATTAACAGATTTTGGCGAACCAAAGACACTGGAGAGTTTCCTCTAACGAGCTCAAGGAACAGCAGGAATTTTGGCAAGCAGTAATAGCAATGGGCAACCTAAGCGAAGCTGGGGTGCCAATACTTTATTACTAGTGACAACATAGATGATGAGTAGTTTTCTTTTGGCTGAATCGCTAATTCAGCTTTATTATATTTATTATATAATCCAGCTTGAGATACTTTGATGACCGTATTCGGATATGGGGGTAAAAAAAACAAACTTTTCTAACACTATTTTAAAATATTATTCTTTTTTTCAGAGAGAAAACAAAGACCTTGAAGACACTTGCAGGATCTTCACGAAGAAATGCGGATCACCATTTTACCACATCAAACCACATCGCATGAGACGAGTATAGCGCTTGAAGAACAGATGTGAAAGGACAGAACTAGGACGCGTCTCGTTTCTGTCGAAGCAGAAGGATAACGGCGCAGAATGGTGGAGGAGAACCGCGACTCTGTTCGTCGTGATCCTCAAGCAGGGTTTTGAACTTCAGAGAACTTTTTGAACTCGTCTCGTTCCGCCCGCTCCTTTCAACATGGAGTCCAGAGGCGACGGCGCAGGACTGTCCACTGCAGCAGTGGTGGCTATAGTGTGTAATGTCCTGGTGGCTGTTCTCCTTTTGGTCCTCTTTCTCATCCTGTACAAGGCTTGCAAAGTGCCTTCAAGTCAGGAAAGGGTGCCAGTGCTGGCCCCGGGGAACACCCAGCAGAAGAACGAGCAGAAGTACCTCCTCACTACCTGAGTGTTTAGCGTCGAACCAGGAATGGGGCGAGGTTTGGAGAAGGACACGCCTAAGGGACCGAAGTGTCCAATTAGTACGATAACATCATAGGAGCTGAAATTAGCCGCAGCCACCATTCACTTCTGTAGTATTTCAATAGTTAGACCACATACAGTGTGTAATCTCATAAGCTTTTCTATGCTTAGAGAAGTAGTAGAGAGATGTTTCTTCACTGCTGCTGCTGTACGGTTTTGGGCTCCCATGTGGCGCCGGGACGGGCTGCTTGCCCATGGTCTCTGATGTCTGAGCTCTTTGATTCATTAGCACTCAGCTCTGAGTGGTTTATATAAAGGTAAAGAGACACTTATGGTCCTCTTCACCACGGTCCAGTCATGCCTGCTGGAGTTGCACTCAACCCACACACTCTGCTTGACCAGTGGACCAACTACCAATCAATACCGTGCTAATAATGACGCATACATCTGGGTTTTGAATAGGTGCTCTCCTGTAGTGCTTACAAGTGTCTGACTGATGCATTTTAATATCAAACAAGAGTTGTTGGATTGATTTTATTTATTTATTTATTTTGTTCCCCCACTCCCACTTAAAGCTTGCTTACTCAAAGGGCCTGAGGAACCAATAAACAAATATCTTCTCATCACATTTGCATATGATCTGGAACAGGTGTGTTAGACGTGATGAATGGGTTTAATAAACACATCAGCACTCACACAAGGCTGAACCATGTCGTCCTGTTTGGGAAGAGTTTCCACGTTTACAGATACAGTAGCACATTGCTTTCGGAGATGTTTAATATTATGCGCACACACAATCACAGTACATTTATCAAACACGATTGGTCAGAATGGGTTGATTAATTTTCCGTAACAGCGGCTCTGACACTCGTGGGCTTGTTCTAATATTCTAACATCATTATCATTGTCTTCAGGATGAAAACAGCTCTCTGTGGTTACTTAATAATGTGGCATTTTTGTCTTATTAACTTGATATATAAATAATAATAGTAAAAGGAAGGATGATTTATACTGTAGCTGCTCTAATGTAAGTGATAAGAAGAACTTTCAGTTATTTCACAATTTAGTTTATATACAGTACTGTGCAAAGGTATTGATCAAATGAGAAATGAGAGAAAATGTTTTACTGTAACAGGCTGCAAATTGCCTAATGACTCGATTGTTTATGAAACATTAAAGCCTAAAAAGCCTGAGCAGCGACCTTATTTTCCCTCTCGTCCGTTCCAAGCACTCAGCACTCAGCATCACCAGTGAACTAATCACTGATCTGATCATCTGCGCCTGTTTCTTACTGGGTCATATCTTACCGTAGATGCGTTTTAGGCTGGACTGATTCATAGGTGTGTGGTTTAACAACCAAAAAACATTCCTCTGAAACTGCTCAGGTACAGGGACTGGACTGAAATGAGAGCTGAAGAAGATGAGAGCCAGAAAAGTCCTTCAGGAAGCCTGGAGAACTATTCCTCAATATTATATATATATATATATATATATATATATATATATATAAAGAAAAAAACAATACAAGATAGTCTGGCTCATTGGAAGCAAAATATAAATATAGTGAGGGCGAGGTCCAGATTCTTGCACAGTACGGTAAGTGAAATATCATCATTATCAGCAAACTGCTCTAATATCAGATGAGTGAAAGTGCTGTTAGTGTAAAATGAACAATGTCCGGTAGTTACAGTAATTCCGCTTTGTGTCAGCCACATCATTCTACACTGTTATTGATTATTTTCCTCCAACATCATGTCCTGTTGCGTTTCATTCATTACATAAACTGCCTGGCCAAAAGATAAAAAAAAAAAGAAAAGTCACACACACACTAAAGCTTTCATTCAGTCGCAATTAGCTTTGATTACATCACACACTGTGGTGTCCAGTTCAAGGTGATTCGCAGAAACACTCTTACGCAATCCGAGTCCTGGAATACGGCCGTCCCATCAGGGGAGAAAAGAAAACCTCCATAGATGTGATAACCTGGTGGTTCAGTACATTCAGTTCGTCAGTCGACTAGACCTGAGCGACTGAAGCAACCCCAGATCATCACACTGTCTCCAGAGGCTTGGACAGTGGACACTATGCACTTCTTACCCTGACACACCCATCACTCAATCTGGACTCATCAGGTCACATGACCTTTTTCTATTACTCCAAAGTCCAATCTTTAGCACTTTAAGTGTTTTATTCTTCTTCTTATTATTATTATTCTTGAGCCAGTTCCAGTAACTACAAATCTTCTTAGTTGTTTTCATTGCTTAATGCAGCCCAATAATTTCACCCTTCTGATTTATTTTTTATTTTTATTTTTTATGGCCAGGCAGTGTATTTACTTAGTGACAAGCCAGGAGAGAGATTAGACCTTCCTGTTTCTTCTTCCTGCTACATTTTTTTGCTATCTCTATGTGTGTGTGTGTGTGTGCGTGTGTGTGCGTGTTCTATGTAAAACTGTAATCCTGGACTGATGTGATGGTTCAGAGCACTTGAGGTGTTAGTACAGTACAGTACAGTAGGTTACTTCTGTTCAGGACTGTCAGTATCTCTCAGTAGACTCAACAGCTTCTCCAACTTTGCTATCTCCACTTCCGGTCCCTTGGGCACCTCCTGACTCTTCTTCTCCTACGAACAGAAAGAGAATAAGAGGGGGAAAAAGGTGTAAGCCTTTTTTAAAAGATTCACCTCATGTCATATTGTAACTATGACTAATTTAAATGTTTATTCTTATCTCTGGGTGAGAACCTGGGAGAAAAAAAAAAGCATTTCCTGTTGTTACCGTAGCCAGAGCGCGGACAGCACTGAGCCAGACACTGGAGAGACAGGCAAGCACCCCCGCTTTGGGCTGGCAATTATTTAGACACATTATTTCCTCAGGCGTGGAAAGGGTGCGGAATGGACCGCGCTCCCCATCAAAGATCATCGCTATGGTTACTGACCTCGCAGACGCTCTAATGAACCTGACGCCCCGAGGAGCGCTTCAGTCGGAAAACTGCAAATAAATCCGTTTTATTCTTGGAGTCATTGAACCCTGCGCTAAATCCCACTAACTGCTGACTGCAGAAGAAAACACGGGCCATGTAAACTAAGCTGTTACATAACCTTCCTCTAGATAATTCATTCTCATTCATCATGTGGAAGATCATTTTTAATGAAGTAGCTTTGCCTCGCGCAGTCAATGACTACAAGAAAGAGGCAGTCTATTAGGATGATATAAATAACTCTGAAAATATGCCAGCCTAAATCCACTGAGGCTTCAAAACTCAAAAAAGTAGCTCACATTGGTGAGTTTCCATAGAAATTATTAATTTATAACTCCTGAGTATGATGACGGAAAGTAATGGTAAAGAGAGTTGTTTAGTGACTTTAGTGTTGTATGATTCAGAAATTTCTAAACAAGTGCACATTTCTGTATTTTCTATAAAGGTATATATTGACCAAAGAGTATTTTAAAACTAGCCAAATTTAGAGTAAAAAAAAAACATGCCAGCCTGTCAATAACTGTAGTGTCCACTGCTCCTCTTTGATAGAGCATGAGGCACCGTGATTCCTGCCCCAGTCACTATGAAATAGTGCTTGCTGCAGTTCCCATTTCTGACCACTAGGGCAGTCAGCACACTGCTCCACGGTAGCGTATCATCTAGATGGGAAGTCACCTCGAAAGCATACATGAAAAATAAACATTATTAGTAATAACTGACATTTAAAGCTTTTATTTAAAATTTTAAGATGTTGCATTAAAGTAAAATTACAGCCGATGAAACTCTAACAGGGCCTTAATTTTAAGGTTCCTTCAAATTGACTGTATTCAAATTCTATGATGATTAGGAAGGCCGTTTTTTTTTTCAGTCTGACTGACACCAACAACTGCTCTGTTGCAGGAAAACCTCAATAATGGCATCGCCTCAAACAAATTCAAGTTGAGAGGCTATAATTAAGGGAGTAATGTCGTAATAGGCAGTTTATTCATCTATGCTCCACACAGCAGGTGTGTTTACGAAAGAGCTAATCAAAGAGCTAAAGATACAATCCGGATTAGCACCCGGACATCCCTTTCAGACAGCTTCCTCATGCGTCCACAGTTACTCCTGCTGGATGTGGTCCGTCCTTCTTGGTGGTATGCTGACGTTACCCTGGATACCGTGGCTCTTGATACATCACAAAGACTTGCTGTTTTGGTCACAGATGCGCCAATGGGACGCGCACCAACAATTTGTCCTCTTTTGAACTCTGATATAGTATGTCACCCATAATGTTGTGTCTATTGCAATATTTTAAGCACAACTGCGCTATTACTCTGCTATTTAAACCTTCACACTCTGCTCTTACTGGTGGAATGTGCAATCAATGAAGATTAGCCACCAGGCTGGTCAGATTTAGCCATGAACCCTCCAACACTAAATCGGTCAGTGTTTCAGTTTCATTGTCCAACCCCTGTATAAGTACAAACTATATATAGTCTAAACTTACCAGCATTTTCCAGTCATGATGTAACGTCTCCCACACAATCAGAACATATAAGCAGCTTGTCATTTATGTTCCGGCTCTAAAAGATTCCTCTTTCCCAAAGTTACACGAAACTCATTAACTTCTTTACTGATAAAAATAATATAATATAATAAATAGGTCTAAATAGCAGGCTGGTGAGAGCATTGCTACGCCTTAAAAACAAAAAAAAAAGAGGCAGAAAAGCTGCTCCAGATTGCACTGTTTTAAGGGGAAAAGTTCAATTTAAAAGCATGCTACTGTAACAGCTCAGATTCAATGCTTTCAGCTTATTAAAGTATGCAATTGAATAAAAAACTCCAAATAATAAAAAGTGAGAAGCTTGATTTAAATAAGTCATTAGTTGGATGAATGAACACTTATTTTAATTGTTATATTAAAAGCAGCAGGAGAAGAATCAATAGGTTTCCTGCAATCTCAGAGGTCCTTAAAATTCTTAAACCTTAAAAAACATTAATAAATTTGTCATAAATGGGTTTTGTGTGTGTGTGTGTGTGTGCGCGCCTTATCTAAATTTGAACAGAGAATAAAATCAACCATACTCTAGGGTTAAAGTGTTCTAAAGCATTTCATGAATTTTCAGAAGTTTACTTTCTTCCTGTTATCAGATATTTCGAAATGTGCAAAAGTCTCGAGCCAGCCCTCATTTCTTTATACTTTCAATAAGACAGACTTTCTTGCATTTTTAATGAAGTCTTGAGGAATAGTCCTCTAGGGTTCCTAAAGAACTTTTTTGTCTCACATTTTTGGCAGGTTTTTGGGTTTTATTTTCAGTCCAGTCCCTGTACAGTACCTGAGCTGTTTCACAGTAAGCTATGAATCATTCAATCACAAGAAGCATCTAACTTAAGGCATGACCCAGTGAGAAACAGGTGCTGATGAGGACAGATGATCAGACCGGTGATTAGTCTACTGCTGGTGCTGAACGCTGAGTGGTTGGAACAGACGAGAGGGGAAATGAGGTTGACGTTGAAGTTGGTATAAAAACAACCAATTTTTAAAATTTTAAATGGTCTTCTTAGACACTTTGCAGCCTTTGTCGAAAAATGTGTTTTTTCCACTGACTTATTGGGGAGAAACTGATAAATCTATAAATAATAAAGCAATTTATGTCTAGAATTGTTATTTCTGTAAAGCTGCTTTGCAAGAACATCCATTGTTAAATGTGCAAATCAAATAAATAAATAAAAAGTCATTAAAAATCAAACTGAATTTACTCGCTCACTCACACATCATCTATACCGCTTTATTCTGTGTACAGGGTCGTGGGGGCCTAAACCCTATCCCAGAAGACTTAGGGCACATGGTACAGCCCTGGACAGGGTGCCAGTCCATCACAAGGCACACACACACACACACACACACACACACACACACTATGGGCAATTTGTGAACACCAATTAACCTAATCTGCATGTCTTCAGACTGTGGGAGGAAACTGGAATATCCGGAAGAAACCCACCAAGCAAGGAGAGAACATTCAAACCCCCTGCACACAGACCCCGAGGCGGGAATCGAACCCGGACCCTGGAGGTGCGAGGCTTTTGTTTCTTTGAGTTAAATCTTTTTTTAATATCGCTCCTAGTTATACCTGCTGTTGATCAGTCAAGCACCGGATGTCAACAGTTCTTTTAGATCAGCAGCATTTTGGTGCTATACAGTCTACACTCTGACACAGTCTGACATTCTCAATTATAGGCCTCCTAGGCTTATTCTGCTCCTGCCGGAAAGCACATCAGCCATATAGTCATCATTCTACAAATTATAGACGTCGGTCCCTTTGTCGCCCTTGCATCATTTTTCTGGACAAGATACAAAAAACGTAATAATCTGCCTGATGAAGCTGCCAAATGAACTGTTAGCATTTCCACTTCTGCTGATGAAGCTCCCCTGTTGTTCAAGGACAATCTCCTTCCGTTGATTAAATCCTTTATTATTATTCTGCACAAACTCTTAGCTCTGTAAAAAAAAAAAAATGCTTAGGAGCGATTCAGAATGCTGATGGGAATTGTCTGCCAGCACCTGCTGAACTGAATTAAATCGATTTTTACATCAGACTTATCGTCTGGGAGCGTTCAGTTCCAGTCATCTGATTTCTCATTTTATGCCGGTGGCTCACCAAAGAGCTGCCTTATAACAAGTCCAACCTACTTCATTTCAAACACAAGTTGCCCTTAGGATCATATACACATTTTCAGGTTGGTTTTATTTATAGAACCGTTGCATGGTTGCCACGGTTGTGGTTTTTCTGTCACACTGGGATGGTTTTGGAAGAAGGTTCTGGGTGAAAGTCTATAAGAGTTTTTTTTTTTTTTAAAGCCTTAAAAACAGTCTGGAGTTTCCAAGCAAGGGAAGTAAAGTGTAAGTGCAGACAGTGTATCTATAATGCACAGAACCATGTCTGGTGGGGATTATAAAGATATTCTGGTGCTTCTTGCATTGATAGGCTAGCTGAACAGAGCTCTGAGACAAACAGAGCTCTGAGACTAGTGATGGAAAAGGGGTTAGGGAGTGGATCATGGCTAAACAAGGTGAAAACACTGGCTTTCCATGCAAAGATTAAAGCACACAGGTGGCAAGGTGGTATAATGGTTGGCACCGTGTCCTCACACGTCCAGGGTTCAGGGTTTAATTTCTAAACCCTGGATTCCTGTTGTTTCCTCCAACAATCCAAAGACGTTCACCGTAGGCTAACTGTCGTTCCCAAATTGCCTGTAGTGTGCGTGTATGCTTGTGTGCCCTGTGGTGGATTGGCACCCGTCCAGGGTGTATCCTGGCATAGGCCCCCCACGACACTACAGGATAAGCAGTATAAAAGAGTTGATTTATGTACTGACACAAGGCCAACTAGGTAGCATTAATCCACAGTATCACTATAAATATTATGCTTGCGCTGTTAACAATATGTAAACTTCACAAATATGTGTTAAATGAACTTCTGATGTGTCAACCTCTTCATATGAGATTTCCAAGCTACTGATCCCTCTAACTTTATGTCCCTGCCCCAGTAGAGTAACTTCTGACTGATGCCTATTCTAAATTTGAGCTCCGAACACAATATTTGCTTTGACTGTTCATGCCGAGAGCTCAGAATGTCCTTGACACACTAACTAATCGAACTGTTTGTCTTTGTCCTCCCTCCCCGTGTTGTTACGCACGGTTTCTCTGTCTCCCTTCTATAAAGGAATAACATGCTCAGACTTTCAGTACTTGCTTCTCAAACTCTTGGTGCATTTTACAGTATATACGGTATACAGGCGGCTTAGCGTTTAGCACTGTCGCCTTGCACCTCCGGGGTCCGGGTTCGATTCCCACCTCTGTGTGTGTGGAGTTTGCATGTTTACCTCGTGCTTGGTGGGTTTCCTCCGTGTACCGGTTTCCTTCCACAGTCTAAAGACATGCAGATTAGGCTATGTGGCCTTCCCAAATTGCGCTTAGAGCATGAATGAGTGTGTAAGTGTGTGTATGTGTGTGTGCCCTGCAATGGATTGGCACCCTGTGCAGGGTGTACCCCGACTCGTGCCCTAAGTCTCCTGGAATAGGATTGAGTGGTATAGATGATCAGATGAGGTATAGACTGTATAGTCATCACTCATTTCCTTTGATCAAACCAAAAAGTAATGCAGCACTTAGATTTAATGCCTGCTGAGTAATTCAGGGACTGTAAATCAGAAAGAAGTACCAAAGTTTCTAAAGGAACTTTTGCGAAATGCTTAGTCTGCATCTTTTGTTAAGAACGCAGTGAATGTTCCAAACAGTTCTTTAATTGCTGTCATGTTCAGCAAGCAGTTAAAAAGTACTTAACGGCTTTTAAAAGCAGAAAGGAGACGAGGTTCCAGGCAGAAGATGAGGAGATAAGGGTCCTGTCAAAAATCGCATTTCAGTAGATGATGTAAATCAATATTTTTTGCAATAAGATAGCAGGCTGCAGCATTGTGTGGTCACTTGACCAAGGAAAGGCTATTCCACAGATAATAGCATGCTGCCAAGTAATACACTAAAGTGAGGGCATGGCAACTTGCAATTTATCCAATGCCTGATGCTTTATTTACCGTCTGGTGATGATAGGGCAGAAAAGTGTTGATTAATTGCCTGTAACAGCACTCTGACAGGAATGCTGGCTACTCAAAGGTTTATATCCGATACAATGATCAGCCATAATGTCACGACCACAGAGAGGTGAAAGGAATAGAATTGATTATCTCATTACAAAGACAACAACAAGTTAGGCAACAAGTGAACATTTTGTCCCTGAAGTTGGTGTGCTGGAAGCTGAAAAAAATGGGCATGTTTAGGGATTTGAACAACTTTAACCAGGGACGAATTAGACAACTAGGTCAGAGCATCTCCAAAACGGCAGCTCTTGTGGGATATTTATGGTTCATGTATTTAGTTTACAGCACCAAACATAGTTTAAAGAAGGAAAACCAAGACACATTGATGCATGTGGGGAGCAAAGGCCCCTGTGGTCCGATCAAACAGAAGAGCTACTGTATAGGTGCAGGCCAGGCAGATTGCCCATGCTGACCTATGCCCGCTGCCAAAAGTGGCTACAATGTACAAATGGGCATCAGAACTGGCCCAGCGAGGAATGGAACAATGTGGATGGATGCAAGCGGGCATTGGGTGGGTTGAGACAGTTGTGATGCTCTGGGCAATGTTCTGCTGGGAAACCTTGGGTCTTGCCATTAAGGTAGAGTAGATGTTACTTTAATACCTAAACATTACCTACCTAAACATTGCTGCTGACCAAGTACAGTACCCCTTGATGGAAACTAAATTCCCTGATGGCAGTGGCCTCTTTCAGCAGGATTGTGCACTCTGTCACACAGCAAAAATGGTTCAAGAATGCTTTGAGGAACACAACAATGAGTCTAAGGTGTTGAACCGGCTTCCAAATTTTCCAGACCCCCAATCAAATCGAGCATTTGTGGGACATTCTGGAAAACAAGTTCAATCCACCTCTCAACGTAGAGGACTTGAAGGATTCGATCCTGACAACTTGGTGCCAGTTACTGTACCACAGCACATATTCAGAGGTCTAGTGGAGTCCATGCCTTGACAGGTCAGGGCTGTATTGGAGGAAAAAGGTGGATATATTTAATATTAGGCAGGTGGCCATAAGGGCTGATCATTATGGCCGAACACAAGGATTTACATAATGGATGCTCCACATGAACACATTTGGAAAAGTGTTTAATTGTTGATGAGTCTTTGAAGGTATCTTGAAGCTGTAACTTTGTGTTTCCTAATATGAGAAAGTATTCAGGATGAAGGGTGAGAGGGTATTTTGTTTATAGCTGCTATAATGGAAATGATATAAGGAACTAACTTGCTTTTTATATTGCATGATATCCTTTAATCAGTAACAGTAAATTGAGATTGTTGGCAAACTGCCCAACTGTACAACAACAAAAAATGTAAACTGATTTCCCTACACCATCACACCCTGTGTGTACAACTACAATCCTGCTCTTTTAGGGAATTTACATTTTGCCCATCAAGTGTCCTGGGGACTCATTTACAAAGATGCATGTCGAATGGTTATGAAGGTGGACATAAGGACTATGATAACAGAATGACTTCCCAGCGCTGTTCACATTGTCTTTTGTCTTCATTTGTTTATGAAGTCGTAATTTCCATGGTGTTCGCTCCCTGTCTCTCAGGTTATGGAGCCTTGCAGGCATGGTAGGTGCTCTTGTTTAGACGCACCTTCGACTCTGCCTTCTGCTTTTGTCACTCATCTGTTCTGTGTAACTGTAAACAGCACTAGTGACCCTGTAGACTTGTGTGTGTCCTCAGGGGACGTCAGGCATGCAGAAATACAGACTAAACAACAAATAAACAGCCAGACACATAACTATTAAAGTCAGGCTTGTAGGGGCAGGGGGAGCTCAGTGGTTAAGGCTATGGTGTACGGTCCCACCATTACTACAGTAAGTTGGCCCTATTGGGCCCTTGAGTGAGACCCTTAACTGCTCAATGTATAATGAGATAAATGTGTGATTCGCTCTGGATGAGGGTCTGCCAAATGGCCTAAGTGTACATGTATTAACTTTTAGGATAAAATAAAAACTAGGACTGAGAATGTGGAGGCACGTCCATACTTTGGAAATGCTTTGGTTGAAAATAAAATGAGACTGAAATGACTCACAAAAACATCTAATCATAAAGGCACAGTCTGCATAATAATGAGGTCTGCGTGACTCTTATTAAACTGCTGTTATTCCAATGAGTAATTAATTATATCATAAAGTATTGTTTTACTTACTGACATAATTAAGAAATTTTGGATGAAAGTTCTATAATTCAAAATGTTTAAATTTTTCAAATGAAATAGGGTGGCTAAAACTTTTGCACAGTACTCTATGTATGTGACTGTTATTGTCGGATTCTTTACTTTTCCCTGACATTTCATTTTTAAATTTAGATATTTTATACTAAGGTCCTTATCATTAAAGTTTAAAATCATGAAAATAGGATACAATTTTCATATGGGCTATGGTTGTTTGGTTGTTTGGTTGTTTATTTGTTTTTTTATTAAACCCCGTGAGCCGAAATGATAGGATTACTGGTGGCCCAGCGGGATGGCTGGAGGACGTTCCCTCTGCACTCTGCACTAACTCGGCTCGGCTCAATGCTCAGTGTCGAGTCTGCTCCTTCCTGTCACAGTCATATTCTCTGTACTACCCTGTGGGCCAGACTGGGACTGCATCGATCTAAAGTGCACACACACACACACACACACACACACACACGCACGTACACAAATCCCAAGCGAGGTAATACGACAACTCGGGAAACATAAAGGTCAGACTTGATCGAGTTTGTAAAAGACTACAAGATGTAGACTGTTTTTTTTTTCTACTTTCTTAGCAGTTAAAAGAGCAGCGTATCGATTCTTATAGAAGTCGACCTTTCCTGAAAAGAAAGCAATGCGTAGAATAAAGAAATGAAATGACAGAACGAGACTGATTCTGCTGTTAGCGCTAATAAAAGCTTATATCAAAGCACTGCTGAATTTTCCGATCTGATTAAAACCCTTCGGGGTCGACGGCCCCGCCCATGATGCCAATCACTTTTTATCTCTTTGTTTTTTGTTTTTTTCTGTAAATGAAACTATATTGTAGCAAATCAGAAAAAAATATGTACACAAAAGGTATGCAGTATTTATGTAAACGACTCCATTCAGATGTAAGATGTCATTATATAAATGCTAATTGTTGTGTTGTTTGGGGAGCGATGTGCTGATTCAGGTCTTCAATGAAAAAAAAAATCCAAATTTCAATATAAATATTCTTATATCGATGTAACAATCTGTCTTAGAGAAAATGACTCGTCGCATGAATCCACATTAGGCGCTTCAGGTTTTTAAATAATAATAATCATCATGCTTTTTTGCTCTGTGTCCAGCGTTGAATTATTATTTGACTACGAATGGCTGGAACGTGGTTGTGAATTTATGACTGTAATAACGCTGCTCACAATTGGCGCACGCTTTCATTTCATAAACGGCAGCATTTATTAAGAGAATATATATTTGTGCTACAGTATGTAGTTTTTCTGGGATACTGATTTTACATTTTGTCTGCTTTGCAAAATTTGCCCCTCTTTATATCTGAGTATATTATGACTGTAATAAAGCTGCTCATATCAGCGGCGTTTGGATCAAAAGGGAGATGAAAGCGCGCATTGATATAAACATGATTTATTTCAGTCATAAAGAGGGGCAACTTTTGCAAAGCAGACGAAATGTAATAAAAAATGATATAAAATAACAAAGCACAAACATATACTCGCTAAATAAACACTGGCTTTAATAAACACTGTGTGGAATGTGCACGAAGGAAACAACCTAAAAACAAACTGATAACTAAAACATGTTCCTGACAAATAATTTGCACACTGACCATATAGCACCCTGTTACAGAATAAGTTTATTGTTTATTTAGGGTCAGGATGTCCGATTTCACCCAAATGAAGATGCGTTCCTTTTTGAGTCTGGTTTCTCTCAACGCTTTGCAGGATTAAGGAGCTTATCCTCACCACCGCCGCCTCCGGCTTGCTCATTAGAGAACGAATCGATCAAAAAAATAGACATATCCTAAATGTCTCAATGCACAGGTTTTAATATTATAACCTATCGGTGTGTACAGTATATGCATGACTTTTATTCTTGTACTGTACATCGGCTTTGTGAAAATTCAATTAATTCAATAAATTTTATTTCAATAACACCTTTAACAATAGTCATTGTCTCAAAGCAGCTTCACAAAAATGATAAGAAAAATTGAAAAGAAAATTTATGGAAGTGTGTACGTGTGAGAAAAATGTGTCTAGATAATAATGAAATGTCTCTGATGAGCAAGCCAAGGGTGACGGCGACAGTGGCAGGGAAAAACTCCCTGAGAAGGCAATAGGAAGAAACCTTGAGAGGAACCGGACACAACAGGGAACCCATCCTCATTTTTGGGGTATCAGATAGAGATGATATCATGTGTGTTATGCAGCTGAAAGTTCAATATAACAGAAATTCTTTAAATTAACATGAAGTCCAGTTCAGCACAGGGACGAGCCAGCGTGTGCGGAGGGCAGGTGGGGTCGGGATCACTGGGAGTGACGATGTCCATTATTAACAGTGCTAAATAAAAACAAAATTAAAGTGACCTGAACTTATGTAAAGGATCTTGAGTGCTTTGTAACAATTAGTGATAAAGCTGTAACTTGAAGTTTTCCAGGGATGTCTTTAAGGCAGAGGGCTGTACGGTTGCTTGGTAACATTACAAGCTGTGTTTCTTGTCTTATTCAGCTTCAAGGAAGAAAAAAAGAAACGACAGGAAGGGAAAGAGTATTCACAGTCCTTATAGCTAGAATTACGTGGATTGCAGATGTTGTACAATATGAACTGTGACTATATATGGATTACTGTATGTGGCATGCTTTATTTTATATATTTACCCTGATTTACATGACAACTAACATCCAGATTTCACTGATTGGCTTGATAGTGTCACTGGGATTGGTAGGGGAGACAAACTATGTTGCCCCAAGTTTGTTTCCCTGTACTCCTGGCATTGGATGTCTGTGGCATCACTTGGATTCAAACTTGCAGACCAACTGATCCGCACAACAACTCCCATTTTATCCAGGCTTGGGACGGCATTGCATGGTTTGAGCGTTGGCTGGGAATCGAACCCGGGCCTTCCGCATGGTAGGCGAGAAAGCTACCACTGAGTCACCAAATGCGCCTCGGCATGACACCACCATGTTATTGGGTATTTTCCTATTTTCCAGCGCGTCCCACATTCCATCCTAGCGCCGGCTGGTACCTGTAAGTCAGGTAGTGTGTACTGTATATCGCCTGCTTCTTATACAGTAGTGGTGCAGTGCTAGCCTGGGACATTTACTACTGCAGCGATTAGTACAAACGATTTTAATGGTAACGCAGCACTAGTGACCACACAAACTCGTGTTCTTGCAATAACAAAAGAGTACGCTAAGCACATTGATGCAGTTTGGCAAACACCCAGATGGCAGCTTATCTCTAAAGCATATTGAGGGTGATGGGGAGTGTGTGTGTGTGTGTGTGTGTGTGTGAGAGAGAGAGAGAGAGAGAGGAAGCTTGGAGATGCTCATTATCTGCAGGGAGCAGCTCATTCTGTGTGACACTGTTATTTATCCTGCTCAGTACAGGCTTAGGTCTTCTTACTCATGATCACTGATTCATTTCAGAAAACAAAAAACCAACAACGACCCGAAAAAAAACAAAACAAAAAAAACAAACACAATCACTGGCATGAATAATGCAAAGAAATCCATGAATTCTGAGTAGCTTGATGTGGAATGCAGGATGCTTGTTAATCAGGATTCAACTACAGTAAGTAGATCACCGGGATAAATGGTGGCACGGTTATGCTGGCGTGTGCATGACGATGAGGTGGAAATGAGCAAACGAGGGATAACGAGACGACCTTTCGCTCAGGAAGGCCGCTGCGTCGCAGAAGCTGCCGCACAGACGTGAAAATGCTGAACAGTTGGGCGGGCGCGGTCTGAGCGTACCACCTGAATGCTAAAACTTATCAGAGCGCTGTTGGATTCTCAACTCTGACTAGTCAGAAGGTGTTGATTCATTTTCTTCAACAGCAGATCTGACAGTAGTGCTGCTGCTGACAATATTAATGTGCTTCTCTCAATACAGTATGGTTTCTTGTGTATAATAAATAAAGAGCTGTTATAAGTGTTTATGTGGTAAAGGAGATTTTTATTTAATGTTTATAGAATGAGTCTCGGCCACCGTCCTGCCGAGACTCGAGATCCGGGTTCGACTCCCCTCTGTGTGCATGAAGTTTGCATGTTCTCCCTGTGACTGGTAGGCCAAAGGCTTAGGCTTATTTTTTTTTCCAAATTGCCTGAGTGTGTGCGTGCGATGGATTGGCACCCTGTCCAGGGTGTACCTCGCCTTGTACCCTAAGGCCATGTCCACTCATAGCCGGATATTTTTAAAAACTGAGATTTTTATCCGCGGTTCATCCACATGCAAGCAAAGCTTTTGAAAAAAACTGTCCAAAGTTAATGTTGCTTACTGGACTTTTTACATACGTGTGCATACACACGCAGTTACTCACACATTACGTTATCGTCTGAATGTACTACGAAGCTCTACTGCTGCGAAACTCCGACGACACACAGACCCTGCAGACAGTGACGCTGGTTTTGGGATGAGACCCGTCGGACTTCTACAACCGGTGATGACGTTTTGTCTAGGCTTCTGATTGGCTACCTGTTGATTAGGGACGCTCCTAACAGCACTTAACAGGGCGTTTTGCATTTTCATGTGGACTGGAACGTAGGTCGTGTAGACAATATAATAATAATAAAAAAAATAAAAAAAAACAAGTAGAAAAAAATCCCGGCTTTGTGTGGACTGGGATTGGCTCCAGGCCCCCCGGAACCATGTATAAAGGATTACGCGGTATAGACGATGAGTGAGTGGGAATGAGTCTCCGGTGTCAGTGCTTTGTTGGTGTCGAGACGTTTTCTTTTCTGTCTTAGGTTTGCATTCACATTAATTGAGTTTATAAATGCTTTAACATACTGTAAGCAATACCAGGAACTTCCGTGTTTCATGGACAATCTACGAGATGAAATATAACCACATATATAGTATGCTATATTAATATAGTACATTATATAGTACATTAATTAATACACAATTTGATGGGGGTAGTGTACAGTAGGGATAAAGCATATGAATGGGCAGAATAAGAATAAACAATCCGAAGAGGTTTTAAGGAAATGAAGTAGCTGGCTTTAACTAAGCCGGGATGATATCCTTTTAAAATTCTTCTCTCTAAAAATCAGTAATAAATGTAAATCGTTCCAGTTATTTTTTGCCAATATATGTGGTGCAAAATCAAAGTCTTGTCTTGGCTTAACGTCATTGAAAGTAAAGCAAAATGGAAGTGGAGATCAAGCCAGGGAACTAATAACATACTGTCATAAATACATCACATGTTAGTGCCTGAGGCTTGCAGCCAGGAGCTCCTGCGGGCAGCATGATGTTTTTTCTTCCCCCTTACCTTTGGCTTCTTGCGGAGGTTGGGCGAGAGTTTCAGGCTGGTGACGTTGCCTCGGTCGTCTCCCACGATGATGATGGGGTACACGGGGTTAAACTCGATATGAGTTAGCTTGGTCTTCTTAGACACCACGGCTTGCTGGCAGATGGCTTCGTATTTGTTTATACTCAGGTCGAAGACGTGCACCTGTGAGACAGACGGAAGAGCAGGATTAGGGTCGTTTAAATTAATGGAAAAATTAATAGCTCTGCGGTATGTGTGTAAACGCTACGATGGCCCTGATAACCTCCATTTTGGAACGGCAGCCCGGAGGAAAAGATCTGTGTAACTTTCGGTCCTGAAAGGGTTTCAGTCAGAACAGGGACGAGGGTGACAAATCTGTCAGTGAATATGGCAGGCCGTGACTGTGGTGACATTCTTGTGGGAGTCGTTTTTCATGCGCGGTTTGGCTCCATGTGCCACTGTCGTCGGAAGGTTCACTGCCAAGTGATAAGGATATTGGAAGTGCTCTCTTTCAGGAGAATCCCATCCCCAAACCACATGGCATGATGGTTAACAGAATGGTTTGATTATTTAAAAAGAGATAGATGGATGGATAAAGGGTTCTACATATTGCATTTATACGCTGTGTTGCTCCGGGGTAGATGGTAATATGTACATTAACTTCATTACTGTACTTGAGCACATATTTCACATATCTGTGCTATACTTAAATAGTTTTATTAGTGGATAAGTTTATAAGTTTTGACTTTTACTTGTATGTGGTATTTAAGCCGTTACCTACTTCAAGAGCCACCAGCTGGCTATCTACTGTATATAAATAAAAGAAAGCTTTTGTCTGTATATTGGGCAGAACTCGCTCTTTCGATTATATATTTTTATTGAATACATAGGGGACGCAAAACCAGTCTCGGAAAAATTTCTGTCTGTCCAGCCAGATTTTGTCACAGCATCACGCAGAACGGCCTGAACAATATTTATCAATTATTTAATAATAATAATTATTATTTATTTATTTATTTATTTATTTTAATTACACAAACATCTGCACCAATAGATATTAATTAGAAAAAGCCAAACTTAATATTTTTACTGGGATTAATTAATTTTTTTTTTTTTTTGCACCACTGAAATAACAGCGCTGAAGTGGTATTAGTGAATTTTAATGCGCTGGAGGCGTTTCAAGACAAAACCTGTCTTAATTTTGATCTGATCTACTTTTCGATGTAATTCACTCTGCAATTACAGATGTACAACTTAGTGTAAACTACTGTAGGCGTACGATACTTAACCTTACAAAATAGTTTTTATTTGTATTAATACTTTATTAATAAGTTAGACAGAGTTTTTCTGTACAGAAAGACACACAGATGTGGGCTTCAACCTGAAATAACGGCATCACTGATTACATTAAAGATGATCAGATTATTTTTAGCTTTAACCTTTAAACTATTCCTACAAACTCTTTTCCCATCAACAACGGGTACTAACGCTAGTTATGCATAATTGCGTGATTTGCCTTCCCTAATCATGTAGCAGGTGCTTGAAATCAGAAGCGGAGACAAGTGCAGGTAGGAACGAAACAGAGAGAAAGAGAGAGAGAAAGAGTCATATTCCAATGATTTTAAAACTACTGTAAGCTAATACAAGCTCAGTACTTAAATAAATCTGAAGGTAAGAACTGTAAATTCAGGACTTCTACTTGTACTATATTACAATATGATGTCATATTTTACTAGGGTATCTCTCCTTGTACTGGAGGACAGGATTTGTGTATTTTTCCCACCTTTGGTGTCACTGCAGCTTTTATTATGAATGCATTGGATGGATGGATAAATGGATGGAATGCAGGAAAGACAGATAAAAAGGTTGATGAAAAGCAGGAAGGAAGCGTTAAAGGACAAAATGGATGTTTGCAATTAATTGTGCGGCTCTAATGCACCGGTCCAGCAGTTCAAGCAAGGTTGGTGCAAAGACAAGTCCAGGACGGTCACACACCTAGAGAGATTTCTGCTTCCTTTTTTTATTTATTTTATTTTTATAACAGAACAATTTTAGCCCTGTTATTTAGCAGAAGAGTTTAATTGGGTACATGAAAGGAAGTAGAGTCTGAACTCTGCAGTCTGACACCAGCGCACAAGAGGAAGGAGCTCAAGCTCACAAACAAATAATGCAGTCTGGAAAAGTGCCCCATAATATCCACACACACACACACACACACACACACACACACACCTCATATCCAGTCAGAGGCGCTGCAGGCAGGATTAACAGTCAGTGCAGACAATAGACGGAAAATAAGGTATATAAAGGATTATACGTATAAAGCCTGCATCTTTGCGGTTTGAACATCGCAGTCTGAGAAGCAATGAATAAAAAGACAGAATGGGAGATCAAGCTAGAAAAGGGAATTAAAAGAGACAGAGAAAGAAGGAGAGAGAGAAAATATGGCTAATTATGGTGCTGATCATTTTTCATGGCCATTAGGCCACCCACCTGAGCAAGACAGTCAGTGAGAGTCAGGGGACAGAGGCTGAGAGTGCCCGCGGTAAAGTATTAGTCAAGCAGCATTGCTCATAGTTAGTCACAGAGCATTACTAAATGCACTTCTCTATTCTAAGCAGCTGAGGCAGGGGCGCAGAAACACAAAAATACACCCGTAAGGGCTGAAGGAGCCATCTGTAACTGTAGGAGGCCCACTGAAAGCACACAGTCACATACTGACCAACAGCACGGCTCTGCGATGGAGTCGTGTCGCAGATGAATTTCGGCACCCGTGCCCCGATTGTATAAACCCATGTCCATGACAGCGTTCTACGGGAACGTTCAGCTTCAGGCTGCTGCGAGTACGTACAGTATAATATATAATCTAACGACTCGGCCCTGCTTTGAACCTTATTTCAAATGAATATACTGCAGAGTGGAAATTTTCTAGCCTTCAGGAAAGGAGCAGACTTCTGAAGAGACGCCAGTCTTACTGAGACTCTGGCACTTACTAGTTATTTCCACACTGTGACTTGCGCGCTCATGCTGGCACACAATCTGACTGGCACTAATAAAGACCCTAGAGCCAGGAACGGCTCCGTAATACGGCGCAGCGCAACTCCCATCTAACAGAATACAGCTTGAATTAACGAAAGCCAAACTGGCGCTGCTGGAAACAGTCGAGAAAATGAGAAACGCTCACAGATGCACCATACAATAATGTCCTGCTTTAGTGCAGCATCCCGTGAGATGTATAACAGGAGCGAAGAATGCATGCATAGAATGCTGTCTCACTTAGACTGAACATCTGTGATGCACTATACTGTAGTTTATGCACCATAAGTATGTGGACATCTCACCACCTCTCTTCGATGAACATCCTTTTCCAAAACTATGGACACAAACATGAAATTGGTGCCCACTTCGTTGCCATGACAACCTTTTGAGCAGGATTTCCATTTTGAGATTTTGGAGCTTCACTGTGTGAGCATCCAGGTGTGCAGTCACTCACTCATCTTCTATACTGCTTCATCCTGTATTCAGGGTCGCGGGGGGCCTGGAGCCGATCCCAGGGGGCTTTGGGCATGATGCGGGGTACACCCAGGACAGAGTGCCAATCAATCGCAGCGCACACACATACACAGATACACTCACTCATTCACACACTACAGGCATATTGGGAACTCTAATTATCCCAGTCTGCAGGTCTTTGGACTGTGGGAGGAAACAGAGTACCCGGAGGAAACCCACCATGGCCGGGGAGAACATGAAATCTCCATGCAAACAGAGACGTTAAACCTCCTGCCTGGCAGTTCAAACCTCAGCATCCTTCTACTAATATGCTCACCATCTCTCCTCTGAACATGTCCAAACCACCTCAATCTGGCCTCTCTGACTTTATCTCCAAAACATCTAACATGGGTTGTCCCTCTGACGAACTCATTCTTGATCCTATCCATCCTTGTCACTCCCAAGGAGAACCTCAACATCTTCAGCTCTGCTACCTCCAACTCTGCCTCATGTCTTTTCTTCAGTGCCCTTGTCTCTAAGCCGTAGAGCATCGCTGGTCTGAACACTGTCCTGGACACCTTTCCTTTACCTCTCGCTGATACTCTTTTGTCAGATAATATACCTGACACTTTTCTCCACCCATTCCAACCTGCCTGTACCCGCCTCTTCACCTCCTTTTCACACTCTTCGTTGTTTTGGACTTTTAACCCCAAGTACTTAAAGTCCTGCACCCTCTTTACCTCTGCCCCCTGTAGCCTCACCGTTCCACTTAGGTTCCTCTTATTCACACACCTGTATTCTGTCTTGCTACGGCTAACCTTCATTCCTCTGCGTTCCAGAGCGTACCTCCATCTCTCTAGATTTTCCTCCTCCTGTTTCCTGTTCCCACTACAAAGCACAATGTCATCTGCAAACATCACAATGTCATCTGCAAACATCCTGTCTAACCTCATCTGTCGTCCAGTCCTTCACCATATGAAACAAGAAGGGGCTCAGAGCCGATCCTTGATGCATGTACAGTACTGTATAAGGAGATAAAAATGTAAGTCGCTCTGGATAAGGGCGTTTGCCAAATGCTGGAATGTAACCACATTTTGTGGTACAAAGTTCCAAGAGGGTTGACATTTTCAGGAAGCTTTTGGCGTCCACTCATTTTAAGTTGTTCTCAGTTGTCTCCAAATTAAAGATGTATCTCAACCTTGGCCTTAAATACTTCAAGAATGCAATGTAATCCACAAGCTTGACTCGCTTCTCTGCATTTAAATAAACATTTTCAGGGACGGCGCGAGAAATAACAACATAAATCAGCAACCCTGAGGATGCACCATCATTTTTTTATTCTAATGTTTACTCATATATTGGCTTGGACAGTTAACTGTATTATTATGCTTATTCATCCACCAAAATAAATATTACGAGACTTCTGGGACCTTTGATTCTGCAAAGAACATAATAACAAAACCCAAGTTATGGGAGTAAAAACTCCCTTTATTTCTTTATATAATCCCCCGCTACACGAATGCGCCTATCCCAGCATTTCACTAGTGCTTGGACACCATAGAAATAGAAAGTTCTCTCAATACGCCAGCCATGATCAGACTTTATGTCTGAAACGCTGGCCTCCCAGGAACTCCTTAAATAGCCCAAACATGTGGAACTGTCTTGAAGTGAGGACTGTTTTGTACTGTAGATGTGCAAAAGCAAAAAATGTGCACGTAAATGGATTAAAAATAATAATAAAGATGTTGATTTGTTGAAAAAGTTACACTGAAATTCCTATGGTGAATGCTGTTAATAGAAAATAATCTTCAAGGTGATAACTGTAACAATAACAGTACCACATCTCTTGTATAACAAATCTCTAGAAAGACTTGAGATGTTTTTTTTTTTTATTCACAGCTACTACAGAGACAGACAGTACAGTGTTTTCTAAACATATCATTTCTTATATTTATACATTATTTATTGCTCTACAACAAACTCGAGCCCTGTGTCATCCAGGCATCTGTTCAGTCTTGTGTATCTCGGATATCCGTTACACAAGAGGCCCAGCAGTGATATTCATAAACACTACACTAGCAGAAACATTATACTGACATTTCTTTTCTATCACAAGCTCGAAACCCTTGTGATAGAAAAAAAGGCGCCCAGCTGACACGAGCAACTTGTCGCCTACTATTGCGTATCCGCAGTGGAGATGACGGAACAGGACATTTCTTCAGCCTCTGTTCTGAGGCTAACAGTTAATGTCAGGCTGGTTAATGGCTGTCCCTGGAGACTAACCCGAACAGACAGACACACACACACACACACTGTGTGTGTGTGAGCGCGCAGCATTATGAAACACCAGAAGTGGAATCCCATCGTGTAGCTGCTATACTGTTTCATTAACACCTATTACACTTTTTAAAAGTGTGTGTGTGTGTGTGTGTGCTTGATGCGAGTGGTCTGGAATGTCTTAGTAAATGATGAAACCACCATCACAGACAATTACACACATCTCTCAGCATCATTGTACCGTATTAGCACGACATAAGCAGTGAATTCACTGATAAATACATTGTACAGGAATAAAGTTTTACATAATTGATTAAATATGAATAAAGGAGGCAACGTCAAGATCTGATGCAAGACGGATCATTCCCTAGCAATTACCAACCTCCGCTGTTCTCTCAAATACATAAATGAGGAATCTATTTAGATCTATTTAATGTACCAATGGCAGCACTTTAAGCCTTCTGAGTTTCATAATGAATGTTTTAAATTAAAAGTTCCACCATTTATTAAATCATGCCTGGTGTCTACAATTTCCTGCCTCTATAAACACTGGCACGTGGTCATCACTGTCGCCTTGCACCTCGGGCGTCCGGGTTCGATTCCCGCATCGTGTTCTCCCCGTGCGTGGTGGGTTTCCTCCCACAGTCCACAGACAACCAGGTTACGCTAACCGGCGTTCCCCGTAGTGTGCGAATGAGCTGTATGCCGAAGCAGCTCTTACCTTTCCATCAATGGTGACGGCAGCGAACACGGTGGAGGAGTACGGTGACCAGGCCACGTCACCCACAGCCGTGTTCAGGTCAAAGGTGAACATCGGGCTCCTGAGAAATACATGAGAGAAGAGAACAGATGCAAGTCTTGTGAAAAGATTTTAGAATCATGGACTTAATTGCGCATGGCGGGTCGCCAGAATCTTATCCAACTGCGTTTAATTGAGCGTCATCACTAACAAGGAAGGACCTTCTAGCAGGCAGGAAGAAAAAAACTGAACTTTACCGCACATAGACACACACACAAAAAAAAAACGTTTTTTCTGGCGTAGAGAAAAAAATGTTCACCTGAACCAAACAACCAAGAAAACATTTCAGTGTCAAAATAATGAAAAGAATTCATACTGATGAGGTTTGTAAATTCCTTGGTCAACATTTACATAAACCGTACCAAGGTAAAGCTGGAACAAAGTGAATGCCACCAGAAGCAAAATACAAGAGGTGTCTTTCATGTTCTTTAGCTCGCAGTGAACTGGCTTCTCAACCAGATGAAATGAGCCAGGTGTCAAGAACTGTACAAATACTGGGGCTCGGCTGGGAAGCACTGCCACGTCCCCGTACAGTCCTGATCTCGTTCCAAGCCATTTCCATATGTTTACAACCATTTAAGGAGTTCCTGGGAGGCCAGCGTTTCAAACATTAATCAGCTTTAATGAGCCGATAATAGCTCTAATGAACTGATAAAACTTTCTCCCCTGATGGTATCCAAGCACTAGTGATTCGCTAGAACTCGTGCATTAGTGTAGCAGGTGATTATATAAAGAAATAAAGAAAGTTTTTACTCTGATATTCTGCACAATCAAAAGTCCTGGTTTGACTTGAACATCCCTCGTAATATTTAGTTGTTTGAAAGTAGTTTTGTGTCTGGATGTAGTCTGATTTTTACCCTGTAGTCTCGGCTAAACCACACACACACACACACACACACACACACACACACACACACACACACACATCAAATCACCTGCATATCATAATCCTGGTGAATCACTAGTACAGGTTGGTTTAGTCATGCTGAGCAGACAGTAAGTATCCTGCACTGTGTCCTCTCCCTCATCATCAGACAGACTCATCCTCTTTCCCTCTCTCCAGCCACACCGACCCTGTTCTGGCCTTTCTCCGGTGATGGAATCGCGCACGGACAGCCGAGACGAACCCCTGGTCTACAGCGCGTCTCCGCTCACCAGGTTTCTTATGCGCCCACACAACCTGATGGAGCTTCAAAACCCAGAACCATAAGTGTATCTTTCATGTGCTTTACTCTGAACTGAGCTCATCTCAGGACTCATTCGCAGTGAGTCACATACAGAGTTGAGTTATTTTTCAGGTGTTATGGAGTCAGACGTATTTTTAATCACTATTCATAAGATTCCTGCATTAAGGCGTGGGCCACCGTCTGATAGTTGGATTATATTTTACTGAAATTTATGGTTTAGGGCGCAAATACTTCTAAAGAGACTATGAAATATCACTTGAGGCCAATATCAAATATACGAATGAAAAATTATCCACTGTAGGATTTATTTTAATTAACAGAATAAAAAAAGACAAATACATACTTTTTCGACATAATCGCTTTGCTTACAATACACTTTGTCCGTCTGTGAATAAGCTTTCATATTCGCTCGTTAAAATGTTTTTTTGCATGAAAAAAACGGTAGACTTGAAAGGAAAGCATATGACGCCGCGGCCGACGGAAGTTTTTAATATAAATGGCGTGCAGATCACGCATGCCTTCCGAATACTTCCTTTCAATTATTTAGGATTGTTGTAGGGTGCGACGACCTCTGTCTCCTCCCGTCTTCACTACACTAGGGCCCTCTGCTGGTGAACGCAGGTCGTCTGAGGAGCTACACGGCCCAGAATAATGAGACGCCGGCATGCATAGTGAGCTTTGTCAAAATGACATCGTAATTATAATCATTACTCACCCAGGGGTCTCTCTTTGACAGACCGGGAATGGCTAACTGATTTGTCAAATCATTGTCTTGACAAGCTAATTATGTTTATTTTAATAACAACTGTAGGAGTTAAACGCGTTTAATTTTACGCTTGCTGTTTCTAAGGTAGAGATAACAGAGCTTGGAAAGGCTATGGAATGATCCTTGCAGTTTTATCCATGACCCCGAACCGGACGTATTTCAAACTCTATTCCACTTTTCAAATGGCTGAAAGATAATCATTACTATTCTACATGAGCAAATGTTTTGAGAATGACATGAATATTGATTATGAAGATGAGATGAATTAAAATTAATATTTTTTGATCTCTTTGCCATGAAAATGAACTTAATCCCCCCAAAAAACCCACTGCGTTTCAGTCGTGCCATAAAAGGACGAGCTCATGGCATCATGTCAGTGTTTTTCTCATTAACACAGTGTTGACGAGGACAAGGCTGGAGACATCACTCCGTCATGCTGATTGAGTTAGAATAACAGACTGGAAGCTTTAAATAAGAGGGTGGTAATTGAAATCATAGTCTTTCCTCAGTTAATCATGGTTACCTGCAAGAAAACACGTCATCATTGCTTTGCAATGAAAGAGCGCACCTGAATCGACCATTTATTAGATCATCAAGAACTTCAAGGGGAGACTTGGTGACTTCATGACCAGACTGATATTATGTAAAAGGTACAAGGATTGGACGAAGGTTCCGATTGTTTGGGGCATCTGGTAAAAAGGTTGTCTGGAGAAGGAAAGGTGAGCGCTGCCATCAGTCCTGTGTCATGCCAACAGTAAAGCATCCTTAGACCATTCATAAATGAGGTTTCTTCTCAGCCAAGAGAGCGGGCTCACTCACAATTTTGCCTAAGAACACAGCCATGAATAAGGAATGGTACAAAAACACCCTTCAATCAGGGCAATGCCTTTTCCAGCCTGATGGAGCATCTTGGCATAGAGCAAAAGTAATAACTAACTGGCTCAGGAACACAAATCATTGAAAAACATCTGGCCAAAAGACCTAAAACACTGAATCAGCAGACTTCGTAAAAAATATTATTATGTATAGAAAACCTATACTGAGAAAAAAAAACTATGGAGCGTTTAAAAAACAATCAACTCCGGCGTCACAGTTGAAACTCTTATTCACATTAGACCACATCAACACAAGCACATGCTTATTACAGTGCTGTGAAAATGTATTTGCCCCTTCTTGGCTTTATTTATTATTTTCCTGCATATTTGTCACACTTAAATGATTGAGACATTCAAACTAATTTTAATATTACACCAAGGTAGTTTAAGTAAATACAGAATGCCTTTTGTAAATGATGATTTCATAAATAAAAACTGTGTGCCAAAGTGAAGCAGATCTAAAAAAAAAAAAAGCAACACATCATGCCGTGATCAAAAGAAATTCAAGAACAAAAGAGAAACAAAGTAATTGACATTTATCAGAATGGAAATGGTTACCAGGCCATATCTTAGGCTCATATAAGGTCAGTGTTGATGATAAAGCAATACGAAAGAGACTGGGCATAAATGCTATCCAGGGCAGACTTCCAAGGAGAAAGCTAAAGAAATGTAGACATTTGCCAAAAATCTTAATTATCCTCATGGAGGGACAAAACAGTCTTTTTTTGTATTTAACCGGGTTATCTTTGTGTAATATTTAATTTAGTTTGATGAGCACAATCATTAAACTGTAACAAATATACCAAAAAATCAGAAAGGGGGCAAATTCTTTTTCACAGCACTGTATTTTTCCATAACAGCGCCCACCCAGTTATGTTTTATTCTTTGCATTACTTTGGTGATGCTCTGCAGTGTAAAGGCGTGCAGTACAGTACGTACGTGATAGTGTGATCCCATATCTTCACCGTCCAATCCGAGCTACAAGAGATGAAGACCTTCGGATGGAAGTGGTTCCACTTCACGGCATCGACAGACAGGCTGTGTGCAGCGTAAGTCTCCAGGAACTGGCTCGAGTAGGATTTGGAGCACTGCAATTGAACACATGGAACCGGGCTTAGATATCAACCATTCATACCACACACACACACACACACACACACACTTGAACGGTAAGTCTTACTGGGAGAGATTCCCATTTTGGATGAAGACAAAGCGGCACTACAGAAGTAAATGCTGCTGTAATGCTTAATTTTGTAATTTTGCTTCTTGCTACAAACTCCAAACATTAACATGATTTGCAAGGAGGGGTTAGAAGAACAACAATAAATCCAGAAAGGTAGCAAGATTGCCTCTCATTTTTCAAAAAAGAGAGGGAGAGAGGGAGAGAGAGAGATGGACACTAAACCTCATGGCGTGTCTCTGCGATGAGCGGATTAGACTGTTCCCAGAAGCCCTGCTCCACAATATCCTTGCCAAACAAAGGCGTCTCAGCTTGTTTTTTCAAATGTCACAGATTTATCACCTCAATCTGAGGTTCGACCCTAAAGCTTCCTAAGGCTTCGTGCAAAAAAAATAAAACGTGAAAATACTGCATAACACAGGCTTTACCTTTTGTGGGGGTGTAAACTTCAGTCGGAAACACTCTGCCATCATATCAGGCAGAATATTATCAACCTGGGCCTACGTGATAGGTAATGATGGTTCCCCAGACCTCTTATCATCAATAAAGTGAGACGAGTGTAGGAGTTTTTACAATGATGTGGCATTTTTGCCCTGCACTTGGGACTCGAGTGTGTCCCTAAAGCACAACAAGCTGCGCGCATCTGCAGTAACGTGGGCAAATTTATGCAGCATTTATCTTATTCCAGGTTGACTCACATGTATATAGTGGTGGCCAAAAGTTTTGGGACGAAATTAAAAAATTCAATGTTCTAGGTAAACAGATACTTCATTAATGCCAAAGGAAATTCCAGATGTTTAATGATGTTCTCAAATTTTTTACAACACTGACCAGGTACCTAATAAAAATTTGTTATTAGATCCAATGAAATTGCTAATAAAAAATTTTGTATTTAGTACGAAGTCCCTTATTCTTCAAAACCGGCTGGATCCGGCTGGGCTTAGAGTCAAAACGTCTGCAGTACTCTGGTGTCACTTGCTCAATCTATGCTTGTTTGATTGCTTCCTGAAGAACATGGTTTCTTGACCATTACTGCCTTGCTGTCGGGTTTAGGTCTGGAGATGATTTTCACTAGGTTTTCAGTTAATTGGCACAACTCTTCAGTCAGATAGGCTCAAACTAATTAGTGGATTCATCTGTTTTCTGCACAGGAAGAACTAATACATTGGCATAACTTCGTTTTAATACTTTTGGCCACCACTGTACACCGCTCGGCCAAAAACAAGTCGCAAACATTAATATTTCATGCAATCGCCTTTGTAAAAATGATTGACCATGCTCCCAGAACCACTCTGACAATGTGACTCCCAAAATCAAATCAAATTCAAATTTAAGTATGATATACAGTGGAATGTCTACATGACCGCCAGTGACCTTAAAAGTAAATTTTATAAATAAAAAAATACAGAAGAAAAATAAAAATATTTTGTGCAATATAAAAAAATATAGAAAATATGGAAATATTTGTGTAAATAAAGAAAAATGACTGGGGGGGGGGTGCAAATATGCAAGAAAGTGACTCATTAAAGTGACTTGTGTGCAATGATCCAAGAATGAAACATAAATATGAAGTGTGCATGAATGTGTCCATAAGTGTCCATGAGTGTCCAAAATATGTCTGTAATAATCTGGTCATTCAGTACATTCAGGTCATCAGCTGACTTTATTTTATTGCCATATGACATATGTGACACAGTTTTCTTATGGCCAAACAGCTGTTCAGTCCCGACCCTGTGAGTTCTCATCACATTGACTTTCATTATTAAACTATGATTTCTACTGTCCAAGTGTTTAAGTGATCTCCAATCCAGGTCATGAGTCATGATATTTTTTTCCAACCACATTTATTTACTGATGTTAATAATTTAGCGTTGTCCTTCCAAGTTTTAGGAATGTGTTGGACATTTCATCACCTAAGTCCAGTAATTTTAATGTTTCCTTTGCTCGATTTGAAACGTCAGCTTTCTTTAATTGATCATGGAGGTCAATGGTGACCATAGTGGGACCCTCAGTCCCAAGCACGGGGTGAACATGCAAACTCCACGCACACAGACCACGAGGCGGGAATCGAACCTGGACCCTGGAGGTGCAAGGTCACAATGCTAACCACTAAGCAACCATGCTGCCTATATTATACTTTAGTATAATATAATAAAAAAACCTGCAAAAATGATTTGTTAAGTATATAATATTCTGTTCATAAGTAATAGGTTTTAGACGAGTGCCCAAATTGTTGTGTTTAAAAATGAAATGAAGGAAAAAGTATTGCTTGAAAAGGAACACATTAACATATTCTGGTTAGGAAAAAATAGTTCCAGAGGATACAAGCTATTTGCATGACATAAAAAATTATATGCCGCCTTCCTGAATTAGATTTTTTTGTAGATTTGTTACACTTGAATGTCAGCAAAGATAACCTAAGTAAATACAAAATGCAGTTTTAAAATTCTAATTTCATTAATTAAGGGACAAAAACCTGCCTTTCCGAACCTGCCTGGCCCTATGTGAAAAAGTAATTGCCCCCTTGCTAAATGAGAATAAATTGTGAATAAACTTTGATAATTCTTTTGTCTGAGTTTAATTTAACGTGCCACATCCAGGCCTGATTACTGTCGAATCAAGAAATCACTTAAATATAACCCGTCTGACAAAGTATTTACTCTGGTTTTGTATTTACTTGAGTTATCTTTGTGCAATTATAACATGTTTTAATCATTTAAGTGTGACAAATAAGCCAAAAAAATTAGAAAAAGGAAAATTTTTGTCGCACTGTTTTCGTCTGGATACAGACTATAGGGAGGTGTTATTATATACTGTAAGGAATCAGGAAGCAGGGTTGTTTATGGGCGTAGCGGCATGGAAACAATCCTATTCACATCATACCTTACAATAAGTTTAAACTGATAAGTTAAAAGTGATATAATGATAGACTACAGAGACAGTTGTTACTGACCTTGTGGATTTTGCCCTCTTCAGTCCCAACGAGGAAAAGGTAGTCGATCTGTTTATGGAAATCAAAAGATGTTCCACAGGCTGGAATAGAGAAAAATACTGTATAGCATTGAGGAGTTTCACGATGTTGTGCAGGAACAATAGACAGCAAAAACAATCTGGTCAAAACAAAAATAACCAAGGACCATGCAAGAGTTTAAAGGAAGAACGCTCATGGCTGATCATTCCAATTAAACTGAACGCTCAATTATACATGCTGTAAGAAGTTATGGATGGCTGATGATCACCTATGTCAGCAATCGTCATGTCCTCTTGTCCTTCAGAAACAGCTCCTTCTACAGAGAGTTGAATGATATCTGTGAACAGCAGCTCGTTCTGAAAGGAACAAAACATTACCCTTATTATTAAACCACATACAGTAGAACCTTGGATATTAAACAAAGCAGGTTTTATTAAACTTGCCTTCACAAGAGTCCACGATACCACACGTCCATCAGAGGAGACCGAGAAGAAATTATGATTCTTGTCTATGTCGTCGTTCTGCCACTTTATCTTAAGGATTTTGCAAGACAAAATGTGACGTAACAGAATAAAATGTTTATTTAGTTTTCTTAATATGGAATTTTTCTGTCATGCAGTTTGTATGATTTCTGCCAATATGAAAGGCGTTCAAGTCAAACTGGGACCTTAAGAAATTGTTAAGACATTTTTTCATGATTAAAAGTTGAACCCGGCCGAGGTGGCTCGACCCCGCTGCACTCGTTCCCATGAACAATTCAGCGAGTGGAACGTCTGATTCTTGAAAATCATCTAATATGTGTTGTCGACTTGCGCCATCTGTCTGGGGAAACACAATTATTCATCAACACCACTTGCACATCACAGGATAGTTTGGGTCGTTAAAGGAGTTCCTGGGAGGCCAGCGTTTTAGACGTGAGGCAGACAGGCAGTCCGATCACGGCTACAACGTACTGAAAAAACTTTCGCCCTGGTATTCGAGCACTAATGAATCCCACTTTGACTTGAACGCCCGTCATACTGTAGTTATGGTTCTCTAATGTAGCGCCCCCTACCTGCCACACCGGGTCGGTGTGCTTTCCCGTCTTGGCGTTGCTCTTATAAACAGGCTGAGGTTTGTCTTCTTTCAGGTTATACACGGCAACGCTGCCGTCGTAGAAACCCACCGCCACCAGGTACGTCAGCTCTTTGTGGATGTCCAGACACATGACCCCAGATTGCGTGTGGAAAATGTACTCTGGGTAAGTGGAGTTCTTCAGGGAGTAGAAGAGCAGCATGCCTCGACCCTGCTTTGTGAACTCATCTTGAAAGAAACGGATAAAAGAACAATTAAAAATTGCATTTGGAAGGAATATTAAAGTCTGCTTAAAACTCTAAAGGTGAACTCACATGAACCGAGTCCAACAGCAAACAGGTCTTGGTATTTCTGATTCCTGGATGAAAAGAAAAAATAGCACTTACCAGTTCCTTCAGGTTAATAATTAAATGGATGGAGATGGGTGGTATGATGCATACAGACCAGCAGAGAGCGGTTACTGAGAGATGCTTGGCTTTGTCATACTGGAACTTCCACAGTGGCAGAAGCGTGCCCTCCTGTTCTCGGAACTCGTCTGACGCATCCTCAAAGTACTTAAAATCTAAAATGGATGAAGACCAGAGGAAAAGCAGAGGTGGGGTTTCATGAACGCTTTAAATTTCCTGGAAAGTTCCTTATTCAGTCTGGGTTCGGTTCCTGCGTCGGGTCTGTGTGCATGTTCTCGCCTCCCACAGTCCAAAGACATAGAGATTCGGTTAATTGGCTTGCCCAAATCGCCCTGTAGTATGTGCGTGCGTCCATGTGTGTGTGTGCCCTGCTATAGATTGGCAACCCGCCTTGTCCCCTTAGTCTCCTGAGACACGGGACAAAGCGGTATAGATGATAAGTGAGTAAGTAAGAGGGAGTGAGAATTCCGTTAGTGACATCTAATAAACATCCTGGTGCAGTCATGTGACAGTAACCCTTAAATTATCCGGGAAAATGTCACGTGACGTCATTCGAAACGTGTTCCATGTGCTCTTTTTGGTCTGTGTTATAGTACATCCCTTGTAATGTCTCTTAAAGGAGAAAGGAGTCTGGGCTCTTACAGGTTATGGGTCGTGGACTCTTACCCTTAACTAAATTTCAAGGAGGAATAATTACCCTGAGCAATGTCATCGAAGGTGTTCTGAGTCACCATGCGCTCGATAATCTTGGCCACCTTCGCCACTTTGGTGATATCGTCACTCTGATTGATAAAGGAGATCGGTGCGATGTGTTACGCTCAGCCTCTTATTAATGTCTATTTACACAGCAGACAATAAACACGTGCTTTATGACGTTAATGCCTGAAAGAATGCCTTTGTTGACCACACATGACTCAAAGCTTCCTACCTGATTCTCCACCAACACTGTCTTCTTCCTGGCTTTGTCTTCCTCCTTCTTGGACGAAAGGGTCTTCTGTTTTTCTTTGTTCTTCTCCTGCTTCTGGAGCTCCTCCACGTAGGCATCGTAGATCTCCCACTGCAAACGCACACACGAAGCACGTGTTTGTGTATAAGGTTAATCTATTCCGTTGCCAGAATGGGCCTTGCTGTACAGTATATGAACAAAGACGCCAGATAAAAGACGCATCATGGTGGAACTTGAAACAATTAAATATTTTTCCCTGAGTGATGTTCCTGATGTCCATGATCACAACTTTTGGTAATGCACAACTTTTTTATTTCTTATTCTATTTTCATGCCAAGACATTTAATTTTAGCTCATCCTTTAGTCACATCTACATCACCTTGTGTACGGCAGACCTGAGTAAAAATAACTTTCACTTGCCCCTTGAGTACGAAAGTCACATTTGCTCTTACCTGATTAACTGTAGCGGAGAAGGTGGCACGAGGAGGAGGTTCGGTTTGGCAGGATCTTTCCTGCAGAAATAGAAATCAGTTGGTACCCAAAGAAATCATCATGCATGGGTCTTTACTGTCTAGTATGCACGTTTTGTCAGCTTGAGTACAGATACGTACATGTATAGTATCACTACGGTCAGAGTTTAAAAAGAAAGGCTACGGGGAGCAGAGGTAAAGGAGGAGCAGGACGTTAAGTACTTGGAGTCAACGGTCCAAAGCAACATATAGTGTGAAAAGAAGGAGGTGAAGCTGCTTAGAGACACTAGCACTGAAGAAAAGACCTGGAGGTAGCAGAGATGAAGATACTGGGGTGACAAGGCTGGATAGGATCAAGAACGCATCAGAAGGACAACCCATGTTAGATGTTTTGGAGATAAAGTCAGAGAGGACAGATTTATGTGGTTTGGACATGTTCAGAGGAGAGATTGTGAATATATTGGTAGAAGGATGCTGAGGTTGGAACTGCAAGGCAGGAGGTCTAGAGGAAGACCTAAGAGGAGATGCAGTGAGAGAGGACATGAAGTTAGTTGGTGTAAAAGACGAGGATGCAGAGGATAGGGTTCGATGGAGGCGGATGATTTAAAGTGGAGAGATCCAAAAGGGAATAGCTGAGAGACAAAATTTTTTTTTTTACAAAATAGCAGCTGTGGAAGATACGTAGTGACCCAAGCTTCATGCACTATCCTGGATTGACTAAGCTGAATCTTACTCTCTGAGGGTTGTTGAGCGTTTGTGATGCTCTTTCGCTGAAGTTGAACTGGTTGGTGATTTTGCGCTCTTTCTTCTCTGCTTGGATGTCGACGCTGTCCGGTCTCTCCTCTCCGTTGCCATCTTCTGCATCACCTGCATCCTCAGCCCCATCTGCCAGCTTAACAACACAACTATTTAACACTCATTTAAATCATTCCATTTAACTTCACGTCTGTTTCCTGTTATTGCCTTCACTTACCGTGTCCTCGTTTTCTACTACGTTTTCTGTCTCCGTAGTTGTCTGCTCTGAAACTATAAGCAATACCATCACTATTAATATAACATCATGGTGTGTGTTTTCTTTTTTTTTTGTAATCTGACAGATGGTAACCATCCTACCTTCTGCAAAGCCTTGCCTGGCTCTTTGCCTTCGAGCGTCATCAGAATCCTTATGCAGAAGGTTTCCCTCCAGCACGAAGTGAACAGCCAACTGGTCCACGCTACTGATCGGCTTATACGAGCGTTCCTGAGGAAGGCGTAGCGTGTTTAGTGTATATATATATATATAGTATACAGGAAACGGAGAGTAAAAGTGAGGCGAATGTGCAATGGCTTTACTTTGAAGCTGTATCTGACTATATTCTGCGGAGCGTGCGGATTGTTTGCTGTCAGTATTCTTGTGAACTCCTCTTTCAGCTCCTAAGAGACCAAAAGGAAAAAAATTTAAAAAGTTAATTGGCATGAATACTGAAGGAAACGTTCGTTTGATCTTAGCAGACCTCAGCTTCAATCGCCAGGCAACGAAAACACAGTATTGTCTTGGCCAAGAGTGTGTGTTTTTAATAAATATACCACAGTGCTGGTAAATTCTTGATTCTGACTGGGTAGAAGGTGTTGATTATTTTCTATAACAGCAGCTCTGACTGCTGCAACGTTTAAGGTGCATGCAGCGATGAGCAGGCCCAAGCACCATCTGGCCATCGCCACCAAAAAGACAGTGGGCACACTAGGAAAAGGAGGAATTTAATTTTTACACCTCCAAAAAGGCCCAGATGCTGAAAAAAAACTGATAACTCTATGATGTCGCTCAATCTGATGTCATTCAATGTGATTTCAGTATGACACAGAAGGTTATAAACCACTTTTCAGCATAAATTGAAGGCATCGTCTTGGCTGACCCATTTGAAATATCAAAAATCTCTCCGCAATCTATCCTCAGTGCAATGTGTACCGGGTTTCGTGTGCATACGTGCAAGTTGATATGAGCTATGCAGCAAAATCTCATGTGAGGGCCCCAAGCCACACCCATCATCTTGCTGATGTCATAGTGTTTGGGCCCTAAAAATGAAAGTACATACTGTTTTCTGTGCCAAGATGTTTATTTAGTATCTTTTCCTATATATTTTCTTTTCTTTTTTTTAGCTAGTTCATTTCGCAAACGAGAAATAAATGAAAGTTGTTTAAGGGATGACGATCTATAGCTGCAATAATGTAAGTATCATTTTTTTAATATAAAAAATGGTTAGGATTGGCAGATTACTGCGGTATAAGAAAAACAAACTTCGGGACATACTGTTTTTGGAAAACAATCTGAGGGTATACCTGGTGTAGAAACAACACAAGAGTATAAACCGAAGCGTGTGGATGTCTGCAAACAAAATATGGAGCGATACTCTACGGGAGGTGAAAGTTTCTTGAAGAGAATCATTACTGGAGATGAGGCATGGATTCATTACTAGGAGCCTAAGAGTAAATTCTTTTGACTCACCGATGTAATCCAGCTCCTAGCTCTAGACAGAGACTGTAGAGATTTTAGTGAAGTGTATGCAACACTGTGCAAGATCACTCACTCTCATTGTCTACACCAGTTTATCCTGTATACAGTTGCATAAAAACAAGCTGACAGGGACGCTACTGTAACTCAAAAGCAGCTCATAATGTTCATTTTAAAACAGTGAGTGTACAAAAACTGTGGTTTAGACAATAATAATAATAATAATAATAATAATAATAATAAAAATCTTCATGTTGCATTTCTAAATCCGGTTCTTTACTTCCCAGAAGGAAATCATTTCTGAGACATGAAATGCACATTGCTGTATAGTACAAAGTTTAAAGGCTCAACACAGTGTCTCCTGTCAATCAATCAATCAATCAATTACAACTTAAATCCCTTTAGGATGCTCATTAAGCTCAGAAACCTTCAAGGAACCCAGTTGTTCTCACCGCCTCAGTCAGGTTCAGCTGGTCTGGAGGTTTAACCAAAGTCCTTCCCTGCGTCCACTCGTCTCCGTCTCCGGTGTCTGTTCCGTCCTCATCATCCTGCATGGTGAAAAAGACCTCAGTGTGTTTTATTTCACACAGATGACATGGATGAAATATGATGTGTTGATTTGGTACTAACCCTCTTTTTGCTGGTGATTTTGCCTCCCTTTACAGAAGGGGCTTTTAACAGGGACTGAGTGATGGATCCCTGTGTGAGACATGAAGACATGAAGACAAATGAAGATAAATCCATTGTGGGGTGGAAATTACTGGTGTGTGTGTGTGTGAGAGAGAGAGAGAGAGAGAGAGAGAGAGAGAGAGCAACACACTTCTCAGCTAACTACATAAATAGCAAAAGTTTCACAGAACTGCACATTAATTTCGATTATTTACCCGCACGGACCGAACAGTCACAGGTTTCTGAGCGACCGGCATCTTGGTTTTCAGCTCCTTATATTTTTAAAATAAACTAAGTTATAACTCCTTAGCTGGTATTTGTAAACGCATAGACTACACACCCCTGCGACTGGTTGCTAAGCGTTTGTGCTGTCCGGGTTTCCATGGAAACGAGGAACTGAGTAACACGCATGCGCATTCTCTTCTATTGCCACAAGATGGCGCAAGACTGATATTTTACCTTTAAACACTGGAACAAGTAAAACACACACACTTTATGTTAATGTTTAAATTTTTTTTTTTAGCTGTAAGAGGTATTTTCAACTTTTAAGTCGCATAATAAATACAACAAAATATATCTAAGAAAATAAAAAGATGATTCTGGAAATTTCTGGAACCCAAATTTGTACATTTTATCTGATGAATTTCTCTTTTTTCTTCCTTACTTTCTTTTAAAAAGTAATATTAGTTTTGATCCTAAATTTTGTTTAAAATCACACTGACTTTTCTTTATTTTGTAAGGAAAAGTGGTTAAGACTATTTGGAAATGTAAAACTTTTTTGCATTATTAGTACATGTGATTTTCGTTGCTTATTGAAGCAGTTGGCTGGACAGTATAATATGGAGCCCAGCCTACTGTGGGTAGACTAGAACCCAGGCAGCACCGTGGCTTAGTGGTTAGCAATGTGAGGGTTCGATTCCCGCCTCTAAACTGTGTGCATGGTCTGAGTTTGCATGTTCTCCACGTGCTTAGTGCTTAGTGGGCTTCTTCCGGGTACTCCGGTTTCCTTCCACATTAATTGGCATTCCCAAATTGCCTGTAGTGTGTGAATAAGTGTGTATGCTCCCTGCGATGGACTGACACCCTATCCAGGGTGTAGCCCGCATCATTCCCTGAGTCTCCTTAGATAGGCTCCAGGCCCCCATGACCCTGTAAACAGGATAAAGTGGTATAGACAGTGAGTGAGTGAGTGAGTGAGTATGTTTGAAATATTGAATAATGATATTGTTATTGATAAATCAATAATATACGAAAGATTGATTTTTTCATTAAATTACAAAAGAAAATAAACTTTTTCATGATTTTTCAAAATGCGCTGTATTTCTATTTCATAATTTGAACACAGGTGGCACGGTGGCATAGGGCTGAGCACTGTCACCTCGCACCTCCATGTTTGGGTTTGATGCCGACCTCAGGTTTGTGTGCATGGAGTTTCATGTTCTCACTGTGCTTGGTGGGTTTCCTTTATGTGATCTGGTTTCCTTCCACAGTCAAAAGATATCCAGATTAGGCTTTATTGTTGTTGGTGGTCTTTCCGATTATCCCATCCACACACAATTTGGCGCACACATTTTACGTAACCACTCCATTTTACCCAGTGGCTTGGTGTGGGCATTGAGTGGGAATTGAACCTGGGATAATTGGTGTTCCCAAATTGCTCATAGTGTGTGCCCTGTGATGGATTGGCACCCCATCTTGTGTACCGGATAAAGCAATATAGACTATGAAGATAATGAATTTGTGCACAAGTTCTCTCACACAAGTCAACGCAAAGCCATTTTTTCTTTTATTTAAATGCTGCTTTATTTGCTATCTTATTTTTATACCTTAGTTTATGTACTGTTTGACGGTGTTCCTGGCACATGTTAATTTAAGCTGATTTAATACAGGCGAGTAGGAGAGTGCGTTTGGCGCATGCGCAGTGCTGCGTTATATTCGCCTAGCCAGGCTCTGTTTAGTCATGTCGGATTAGGTGGCTTTACCTTTTCCGTTTATGAGATAAAAAAACAAAACATGTCTGTGTCTGAGGACAGCGTATCGTGTCCGATTGAAAACAGTGTCACTGTGCATTTAGAAACAGTGCAAAACAGTACTAATGTCCATAGTTGTGATGTTGAAGAAGGTGAGTGCGGCACAGTAATTAGCCAAACATCTGTGTGCTAGCTGTGTTCAGTCTGTTACATCCCTGTTTAATATATATAAAAGAAAAAACACCTTAACGAGTATTTCACCAGATTCCGGATTCATAAATACTACACTGCTAACCAATTGTTCGAGATGGAGAGGTTTCAGCAGTTATACTGTATTAGCTAACGCTAATGAGACTAGCATGCTGCTAATTCATGCTAGCTTAGCTTAGCGTTAGCTGGTTCACGGCTGGCTTCCATATCAAACAATAACACACTCAGGGCTGCTTCACTCCGCGTTTAACTTCAGCTTTTAGAGTTAATAAATTCAAAAGGTTTAAAAAATAGAAAAACCTTACATATAAACAGGTATTTATTTCCGATATTAGATTAGACTAGATTATTATTAGCTATTATTAGAGTTTAGACTGTCATAGTTACGTAGGATGACGTAATAGAGCTAAAGTTTATTATGACGTCGTTACTAGTTTACTATTTTAAAAGATTATTTGACCCCTTTACCACCTGAACAAGAAGGCACGTAACCACATAACACCTCAAGGTTTATCCGGTTTATGTCTCTGGTAAATGGATACTTTTAAACTAATGAATGTAAAACATTTTTATTTATCTACCTTTTTGTTCCTGATCCTATCTATCTATCTGTATATCTATCTTTTAGTATAGTGATAGACTAGCATAAATACCCGTCGTTGGGTAAGTAAGTTAAAAAAAAAAAGGTACCCGTCAAGTTGTTTCAGTGCCAGGTGCCATCTCAGATCACAAATAGAATTGTTTCGGAATCTCTTCTTTCGTGCAAATCGCAAGGGAGCATTTATTTTTGCTTGCACCGCAGTTACAAATGAACTGATGAACTGATGTGACGTTAAAAATTAAACACCTTTTTATTTCCTGTTACAGTACATGTAATTCAATAAAGGAAAGACAAATAAAAAGGCTAATATAATGAATTAGGATTAGGAAAATACCAAGGATTTAACTAAACAGTATTCAACATTATATTGCTGCCCTAATAGTCCTAGATGTAATCACTGAAAATTTGGTTCAGCTTAAGAGTATGGCATTTCCCACATACAGTACTTGGTACGTCATTGACATCTCAGCAGTCAGCTGTACATGGTAAGATTTATGGGGTGATAAGCCCAAGTTGGGCTTAGTTGATAAGTTGATAAGCGTCAACTTTCAACAATTTCTGAAGCCTCTAAAATCTTATACAGTAGGAATGGGTGCAAACATTTATTTAGTGTTGTATCATGATTCTGTTCCGTGGCAATTCATGTAGCGCCACACTAAATCTAAAATTTTAAATGCAAACATTTATCAATTTTAAAATTATGGATGTTTGCATTTGAGGTTGTAAAATTTAGCTGTTCCTGTGTAAACCTGCAGGTGGCACACCCTATAAACTATTCACACAGAACAGCGTTCCATGCGCTAGAAGCAATGTGTAACAAAGTAAAAACGTTTTTTGTGCTTACAAAATCGCAATACAAATTGCTACCTAGATATCATGATAATATTGTATTGGGAGGCCCCCTGTGATTCCTGTCTCTATTAGACAGAGATTATCACTGTTAACTCCTAATAAGACGGACAGTATAGCAACAGACAACTACAGATACGCACAGCAACAGCAAAATGCAAATGAAGAACGCAAATTGACGGGTAAAAATCCTTATTTTCCCTGGCTCACATTAAAGATCACAAGAAAGATGGGTCTGTCATTAGAGGATTTTATTGTATAGTCTTTAGGGAGAATATAAAAAAAAGTTAAAGAAAAATATTTGTAGTTTGAAAAAATATTTGGAAAAAAAGCAGTATAATATATAAGCGCCCACTTTTCAGACAAAAACAATATGGAAACTGATGGGTTTTGCACAGAAATAAAAAGCTGGTGTAACAGTCAGAGGTCCTCAGAAGAACTCTGGCTGGTTCTGCAGGATGCTGAGTAAAACTTATTTCTTAAGCTAATTTCCTTATAAAAGTACAGAACTAATACATGAGACTAAAGGGCAAAGCATCATAACACAAATACTGACTTTGTTTTATTAATTACTGAGCTGTTTGGTGAGCTTCATAGTTTTTTTTGTCTAATGTGCCTAAGACTTTTCCACAGTGCTGTATATATATTTATGTCATTTTTTAAGTGAGTAATTGCTAAGTAACAATAACAGTTTTTTCCCCTTAAAACATTAGTGCTTTATACTGTCTACCTAGCATCCACCTCAGAATCTTTTAGCATAAATCTTAGTATTATTTTCCATGATTTTCTGTGCTTGACCAGGCTAAAGTTGAGCTTCAGATTATGTGTGCGTATCATTGATTTTTGAAAATAATTACACAGTGAATTGAGGACTTAGAATAGCTTGAATGATTTGATCAGGTTTTTAGTTAATTATTAGTAGCTACATTTTTGAAAAGGAACAATGTGTTTATCCCTAATGAAATGAATATTGATCGTATAATAAAGATAAGCAATTGGTATAATTTATTGTGCTACTATGAATGCTGACAAATTAACAAATCTTCATCAGATTATGTAATACTCAAGCATGAATAAACAGCAGTGATGTATTGCCATGTAATCCAGCATACACTAGGTTGCAATGTTCCTCACATCTGCACACTCTGATCAACATAGTTCTTGTCTTCTTTAAGCATAATGTTAACTGTTGTTGCATAACTAAATATGTGATTTTTTTTTTCATCTTTGGCAGAAACCCAGACTGACACAGAGCTCCTTAAAGGTATGCTTACTGACACTTTCTGTCAGGTGTGTGAGGCGGTTTTGATGTTTGAGTCTCAGAAAGTCTCTCACTATGAGGTTGGTATGAGCTTTTAAATTTGTGTATTGTATAGTGTTAAGATGTTTGTGGATGGTTTTTTTTTTTTTTTTTTTACCTTTTTTTTTGCTCATCAGGGTAAAAAGCACGCTCAGCGGGTTCGAATCTACCTGCAAAGCAAAAAAGCTGAAAGAAACAAGCAGAGCCATGAGAGTGACGGCTCGCAGGTAAGTTACCATGAGTGCAGGTTTAGCACGATAGCTCATTTGGGTCATTGTATCTAATTTGGGTCAAAAATCTATTTTTTTAGTAAACGTCATACTTGCATATTTGTTACACTTATGTGATTGAGGTAATCCAGTACATTTTAATATTACACAAAGACAACCACAGTAAATACAAAATCAAGTTTGTGAATTAGGATTTTGTTTATTAAGGGAAAATGGCTGCCCAAACTGAAAAACTGTCCCAATGTTAAAAAAAAAAAAACACAAAAGCTCGTCTTACATTTGCCAAAGAAACATCTTGATTCTTCCCAAGACCTTTGGATAAAATATTCTGTGGACTGATGAGACAAAAGTTTAATCTTTTTTTTTTTTTTCACCAAGTTCAAGCACTCTTGGGTTATGCAGCAGGACGGTGCTGATGAGTGGCCCAAAATTCCTCCGATGTGAAACACTTCTTGCCAAACCTAAATTGCAGTTGTTGTCGCCAAGGGTGTCCAACCAGTTATTAGGTTTAGGAAGCAATTACTTTTTTACGTAGGGCCAGGCAGGTTTGAACATTTTCTTTTAATTTAATTAATTAATTAATTATTTAAAAACTGTATTATTGTGTACTATATCATTAAAGTGTGACAAATATGCAACAATAATAAAAAAAAATCAGGAAGTGGGCAAATACTTTTTTTCAGCACTGTATGTTGATTAATATGTGATTAGTGATTCTGGTGCAGATTTGTTGCGCAGTGCTGTTTAGTGGTAGTTAGGAATTCAATTCAATCAATTCAATTTAGAAAGATATAAATCCCACTTTCCCTAATACAGAATCAACATTATTTATTTATTTATTTATAGACTCACTGGTTGATTGATTGATTGCTGTCCTGCCTTTTTCTATAAGTGGACACAGGTCACAGAGCACTACTAAAGCGTGTGTGTGTTGATGCTCCAGCTAAAATACACCTCACACAAAGCATTTTTTAATACTTTAAACGCCCACTTATTTCACTCCTCCTCCAAACATATCATTTCAGTGTCTATGTGGATGACATTTCAGTGTCTCGCTGGGACACGACCCTCCAGAAAACAGCATAGCTAAACATTAAACCAGGGACCTCTTATATGAGGTCACATTAGGGGGAAATGTAATTCTATAAAAGTTTGTTAAAGTGTTTTGTTTGTATGAGTAGATGCACCTGAACGTCTAACCATGACTTAAAAATGTGAATTCTGCATTATAGGTCACCTTTAACAGTGTTGGTGCCGATCCTGAGAGGTTCTGCCAGCTGTGCAACATGGTGTTTACCTCTCCTGTGGTCGCCAAATCTCACTACAGGGGAAAAGTCCATGCCAAGAACATGAGGAAGTCTAGCGCCACGTCTTCAGTAGGTGAGGGATGGCAATCATTTTGAGTGATAGTGTTGTGTTTGCTTGATTTGTATACATTTCACAGTATAGTAGCATGTTTCATAATTAATCATTGTTGTTGGCAGACGCCAGGGCCACAGTGAGTCCTTCTGTGACAGCCGTTGAGGACACAGCGGAGGCAGGCACGCAGGACGATGTCGCTCAGGACAGGAAGGAAAGCACCACTTCTGCTGCCCAGGGGGTCGACCTGAGTGACCCAGACAAGTACTGCAAGTTGTGCACGGCTTCATTTAACAACCCGACGATGGCCGCCGAACACTACAGTGGTCGTAAGCACCAGCGCAACCTGGCCCGGCAGGCGCCGCAGAGTCAGCTGGAGGAGGAGAATGAGCACGGTACTGTCATTGATGTTCTGGCACCTACACCTCATGTACACCCTGAAGTAGATTTCATGAGTAATCGGTGTAATCAGGTTTTAAAATTCAGGTCAGCTGAAACAGAGCGTTTGTAGCATGAAAACTTATCTTGTAGTCTTCCTTGGACAGTGGATGCAGATTTCTGGGCTTTCCAAAATGGAATTGAACCACGGTCCAATTATATCTGCGGAAAATCGTAACTAGAATGTTCATAAGTCGGGGACTACCTGCAAATCTGCATCTGTTTGTGAGCTAGCCTGTGGTGATCTACACTAGCGGATGGGATTAGATTTTAACATAAAGGGATGGTTTAAGTACATTATCTAGCTCTTAAGTTGTATTTAAACTTCCTTCTACATATATTTTACTACTAAGTAATGAAATTTTTTTTATTTAAATTTACTTCTGGTACAGTTTATCAACACTTTAATACAGTTTAGTAATTAATCGTCTGTGTGGCGACATGTGCTTTCATCCTGTTTTCATTCCTGTCGTTCTCTTGTTTTATTTCTTTAGTAAACTCCCTCACGTGTCCACTCTGCCATGTGACGCTCAGCTCCATAGACGCATATCAGGCTCACATGAAAGGCAATAAACACCAAATAAAGTAAGCACTTCTTTTTTTTCCCCTTGTATACACTTAATGTCTATCCAAACGTTCACACTCTCTTTCAATTCAGAGAAAAGACGACGGAAGAAGATGCAAGCAAAAAGAAAGTGTACGACTCGTTCCAGGACGAACTGGCCGACTACATCCAGGCGCAGAGGGCTCGGGGACTGGAGCCCAAAACGGGGCAGGGATCTGAGATGCGGGGACAGAGGAAAGCAGAGCATGAAGAAGACGAGATCGCAGAGCGTTGTGACCAACCTCAGATTCTCTCCCTCCAACCCCGTCTTCCAGCTCCTGCATTCCGACCGCCGCCTTGGCGCCCGCCGGTTCATCCTCACCCCAATTCCGCCCCTTTCAGAGGGAGATTCCCGGCGCCAAACCAGTGGGATCAGGGTTACTCTCCCTACCCCCCTCCACTCATCCCTGGGCTGACAGGAAGAGCTTTACGTAGAGGGAGGAGCCCTGAATCTTTTAGCTCCTCGTTCTCCGACTCGTCGTCTTCGTATAGCAGCAGCAGCAGCGAGGACAGCAAAGACAAAAGGAAACGGAGGAAAAGGAGACGAGTAGGAATAAAAAGAAGAGGAGAAGAAAGCGACGATTCAGAAGAGGATGCGCAAAAAAAGAGGAAAGAGAGGAGAAGGAGAGACGATGGCAGCACGAAGAAACCAAAAAGACGGAGAGAAAGCTCCGATGAAGAGCATGGAAAGAGACGGAAAGAAAAGAAGCAAAAAGGAAAGGATGGCAAGAAAAGACGGAAAGGGGAGGACAATGGAGAGTGGAACAGAGTGCCTCAGGTAGCGATGACGAAAGGTGAGGGAGAAGGAGAAGTACAAAGCGAAGGAATTAAAGAGGAGAAGTCGAAGCACAAGAAAGAGAAGAAAGTGAAGGGCAGAGAGGACAACAGGACAGAGGAAGAAAAGCTCTGGGATGAAACTATCCTGGGGGTATTTTGCTAGACAGTTATTATGACATTAAAGTGACATATTTATCCTCATTCACTTTTTCTACACCACAGACTTCTACAGTACCTAACACGCCGAACAGCTTCCTGCCTTTTTCAGCCTTTTAATAGTGTATTGGATCAGGGTTATGCGATGGAACTCCATTAATCTGCTGCTAATTTATTATTTTTTTGCACAACAGGGTTAATCCAGGCATGATGAAATTTTAGACCGTGCAATGTGTCTCTTCAAAACACTAGGATGAAATAAATATCATGTACTCTTCATTATGGTTTGATTTTTTTTTTTTATGTGAATGCTCTCATCTAAGCAGTTTTCGAAGTTTCCTAGGATAGACTTCATGCTTTCTGCGACCAGGAAAAGGGTAGGGTATACATTCATTTTCTTGGAATAAGCGGTATAAAAGATTAATGAGTATTTAAACATACTGTATGGCCATTTCATCAAGGGTAAAATTATCAGCCTGCAATTATCAGAGAAAACATTACAGTTATCAGAATTGGGTTAAGAACTGTCTGTCATATTCATAAATACAGGAAGGAAAGTACTGAATAATCTCCTTTGCAGAAGAAATGTGGCCTTGGTAAAACCTAAATGACCTTGTTCAGGGATCACTTGAACACTTAGTGAGATTGCATCGTAAAAACTGAAGCTATGTTTAATTATATTTTTCACAACGCAAGTGGATTTCCGAGCAGCACGGAGGCTTAGTGGTTAGCACTGTCGCCTTGAACCTCCAGGGTTCAGGTTCGGTTCCAGTCTCCTGGAATTTTTTTTTTCCTTTTTATAATGCATGTGTGATTAATTTTACTTATCAGTTTAAAACTCATTAGCGTATATTATTTTATTCATTAATAAGAGAAAGGAATACTTGTGTGTGCACGCGCATAAATGTATGTATAATCCTATTTATATTAACTTTAGTTACAGGTTGTTACAATACAAAATGAGAAACCTTAATGTTAATGCACAACAGTGTAGCACTTTTCAAGACAGGTGCAATGACAATCTCTAACTCAGGGTGGCGCTGTTCAACTGACAGTTCATCCTGTTGATCAGAGTGAAGAAAATCCAATGTTTGCTGCTGATGGATTTGCAACAGAGTGGCTATGTGTATGATTTGATGTTGAGGCTTTTCAGTTTTCTCAAATGTGAGTTTTCTGATTAGGAATTATTATATACTTTCCTGTTTATTATGGAAAAGCTCTTTATTAACGTCAGGTTCTGTGATTGTAATGATGTGAGTTTGAATCTAATGTTGTCTTGAATGACAGGTGCATTTAGGGTAAATGAGGACACTTGGTTTTTACAGCTCACACCTGGCTCTCGGGTTAGACCTCAATTGCCCCGAAATAAAGGATAAAGTACTAAGATATAGTGCACAGACAAAAACGTCTACAGCAGGGAGAATAAGTATTTAGTCAGCCACCAATTGTGCAAGTTCTCCAACTTAAAAAGATGACAGAGGCCTGTAGTTTTCATTATAGGTGTAAAGGAAAGAATGAATGGGGCCATTTATCGTGAGATTTTATGTAAAAACCTTCCATCAGCAAAGGCATTAAAGATAAAACGTGGCTGGGTCTTTCAGCATGACAGTGACCCCAAACACACCGCTCGGGCAACAAAGGAGTGGCTTCCTAAGAAGCATTTCAAGGTCTTGGAGTGGCCTAGCCAGTCTCCACATCCCAGATAGATAATCTTTGGAGGGAGTTGTAAGTCTGTGTTGCCCAGCGACAGCCTTAAAACATCACTGCTCTAGAGGAGATCTGCATGGAGGAATGAGCCGAAATACCACCAACAGTGTGTGAAAACCTTGTGAAGACTTACAGAAAATGTTTGACCTCTGTCATTGCCGACAAAGGGTATATAACAAAGTATTAAGATGCAATTTTGTTATTGAACAAATACTTATTTCCACCACAATTTGCAAATAAATTCTTTAAAAAAAAAAATCTTATTTTGTCTCTCATAGTTGAGGTATACCTATGATGAAAATTACAGGCCTCTCATCTTTTTAAGTGGAAGAACTTGCACAATTAGTGGCCAACTAAATACTTATTTTCCCTGCTGTATGTGAATACATTGGAGATAAAAACTCATTAAAGTGTAGACATATATCAGATATTTTGTAATCCTAAAACTAATAGAACATCATCAAAAGGAATAAATACACTTATTGTCCTGTAAGTGCTCAGAAAACCTTCAGATTTTCATGCCATAAATGCTCCAAATAAATATTTATTTAAGATTCTCATCCACATTAATATAATCGCATCACATGTTTGGTGCAGGTTTGTCGCCTGCGGGTTCATGCTGCAAATCTCCTGTTTCTTCTTCCAAAGATTCAGATCTGAAGTCTGGGGAAATGTCCACTGAGCTCAATGTCATGGTTCTGGAGACAGTTTTGTGTCAGTCTGAGATGCTTTTCTGCTCACCATGGAATAAAGACGTTAAAGCAAGGTCAAACCTTTAATTACTTTACATATGTTTAGTCAAAGCTTTTTGCATTAACGGACTATTTACATTTACAAGCATTACAACAGCTGTATTTCATTTGTGTTGTTCGATAGTATTTTGTACATAATATTTTTATTTTTAATTATTTTTATTTATTATAACAACTATTCTGCATGCCATAAATTGCCCATGGGGATAAATAAAGTTTTTTTTTTATTGAATTGAAAGTGTGAATCATTTATACTTTTCTCCATTTATGAGGTTAGTTTTGCCTTCCAGTCTTTTTCGATAATTGAAGGTTTCCCGCCTTTTGCATTATGTTTGGTTGTAAAAATTTGCCACAAAACGTTGCTGAGACTAGACCTGAGCTACTGAAGCAACCCCAGATCATCACACTGTCTCTAGAGGCTTGTACAGTGGGCACTATACACGATGGGTGCATCGCTTCATGCACTCCCCTATTCACTCTTGACACGCCCATCACTCTGGAATAGGTTCAGTCTGGACTCTTGTAAGCGTTTCATTGCATATCGTACTGTGTATGACTGTGTATGTGACAAATAAAATTTGAATTTGACTTATCAGGTCACATGAGCTTTTCCCAAGTCCAATCTTTACTGCTGTCAAGCAAATTAAAGCCTTTTTCCCTAATGAGTCAGGTGGTTTTCTTATGGCCACACAGCTGGTTCTACACTGAGTTCTCATTACATCCTGTATGGATGGATGGAAATGTTCTTGCATTCACTATGAAACATAGCTGTGCTTCTTGTTTTATCATGCAACTTTAAGTGTTTAAGTGATCTCCATTCATGATTTTTCTTTTCTGACCATATGTCTTCTACGAAGTTGACAAAGCACTGCCCTTCCAGGTCTTGATAATTTGCTAAGGGGTTGTTAACCCAGTTCCAGTAATTTCAAATCTCCTTGGTTGTTGTCTTTGCTTGACGCAGCTCAAAAATGTAAACCTTTTCAAATTACTTTTTTTTTTTTTGCTAGGTGGTGTACAGTTACATACTGTATGTGGACATCATTCATTTCATCCTATGATCAGAGAGTATGGTGTTTTCTGTTTAAAGAGCATCATAAAACGAATAAAATAATGTAAAAACAAAAAAGTCTTTAATCTTGTTATATATTAAATGAAATATATTTTGATGTTTTGGCGTACTTTAGAATAAGATACTGTATATAGGAGATTCTTAAAATACGGCACCCATAACGCAAGTTTATAACAAGTTTATAACACAACTTCTCTATAGACACACTCTTGAGTTTCTCGAGTCGTGTTTTCCAGATGTTTGAGCTTTTTCGTATGAAAACCTTAAAGCCAAGAGCGCACACCCCTCACCGGCACGTTCAGCGAGTCTCTGAAGCCCCCTGAGATCTCCTGTTTTCAAAGAACAATGTGGTTACGTTCCCAGTGTCTCAGACAAACCTTCGACCACTAAGCGCGCATGCTTCGCCCACATCCTCCCCCCGTACGACCCTCCCGTTAGCTCACGAGCCTCTGAAGACCTCCGACTGAGGCTGTGGGGCGATGGGGGCTTCAGAGTGTGGCAACTGAACCTTTCCTCCATTTAACCTTTTCTTCATTTGAGTTCTAACAAATGTTTTTGTTTGTTGAAATACTCATTTAGAGGTTTATACAATGCTTTTTTAAATGCACGGCTAAGTGTGTAAATGAAATTATATTTTTCACATCCTTACGGTTTGACATACAGGTACATAATTTGTATATATACAGGTTTGCTAACAAACTGCAAGAAAGACAGTACCATACAGTATATATAATAATAATAATAATAATAATAATAGTAATACTAATAATTTACATGGTGGTGTTATTTGATGTCCAAAAAATAGCAAAGCTTAAGGAGAAGATCTAAATTGCAGTTTCTCAGTACCAAATTCAGTTTTTTTTAATAAACCAACATGTAAGATATGATACATGTGTAATATCTCAAACAATTCTGACTATTTTGAGATCATTTATCATTATATTAATATTAAACCATCATATAGCCCAGGTGTAACCTCAATGCATAAGTATTCGCATTATTATTGTACTGTTACAATCCAGAAGTAAAATGGATTTAACTGTATTTTTACGTATTTACAGTATAATACCTAATACAGTATGTTTAAAATATCTCAAGCGGTTTTTACTACCTTTTTAATCTTATACAGCTGCTACAGTGCACAATGAAACCTTCGACAGAAAACAACGCAGGACTACATGAGACTACACATTATTAAATTTGACCACAACGCAGGACTACATTAAGTGCATGTGTGTAAGGCAGTACAGTTACTACTAAAACCTGTGCAATATCCACATTTGGAAGACACACTTATCCAGAGCAACTTGCATTTTTATCTCATTATACTGATGGTGGGATTTGAACCTGGGACCTTCATGACTGTAGTCCAGTGCTATAACCACTGATAGACCCCTGACCCCTGCCCTCTTTCCAAACGTAAGTCAGGGAAGCTCATTGTAAGGCATTGGACTACGGGTCGGAAGATCCCAGGTTCAATTCCCACAACCACCAAGTTGTCCCTGTTGGGCCCTTGAGCAAGGCCCTTAACCCTCAACTGCTCAGATGTATACTGAGATGAAAATGTACTCATTACTGCTAAATGAAAAAAAATTTTGTCCACATCAAACATTTTCCATTTGCATAAGTAATTGACTAATAAAACTTGTGTGTTTTAGTCAGTCTGGGGCTTCTGCATATTAATATTTAGATTTACACCATAGTGTCAAATTTTAATCTGACTTATACTGTGTTTACGTTCAAGTGGTAATATTTAGAGCTTCATTACCATATTCTGCATTTGCATATTCATGCACCGTATACGTCCTGAGTTGAGCTACACGTGGCATTGGGTCCGCGGAAGAACAACATCTATGAGGAACAGATTCTGTCTTTTATATTTGACTTTTCTTGTAAGAGTCTCTATTGTAATTGAAATTGGGAAAAGTGACAATATGATTGTATCAGATTACATTAAGATATAATGTATATATATATATATATATATATATATATATATATATATATATATATATACAAGTAGTTATACTTTCTTGTGTTACTATTTTCTTGGAAATTAAAAGTAAAACAGTGTGTGGAACAGTGTCGGAAATTGTACCCGTCGTTTATTGGTGAAATTAGTTATTGTGATGGATTTTTTGTCAGATCTTTTCATCTCATGAAAACAACAACCACTATCTTTATAAAAAAAAAAGTCCCACACTAACTGAAAGACAGACAACCCACTTAGACAAATCGAAGCAAGAGGGATGGAGCCACATGCATGTGCGTTGATATAAAACCTCTACGATGACATAAAATGTGTGTTTAAACTCTAGTTAGAGTGTACAAAGCCAACGTTGTGTGTGTGTGTGTGTGTGTGTGTGTGTGGTTTGCTCTAACTCCAGCAGTGTTGATGTGCAGGCTGCTGGTGGTGTGCTGCAGATGTTGGGCTAGGTCACACACCTGGGCTGTAGCACTGAGCAAACAACAGGCAGGTTTACTCCAAATTTCATGGCGGTACTGATGGATTTAATGGAATGTTGGGAAGACATTAGTGAAATATCATATTCCTTATTTTCTATTTTGTTTTCTAATGATATTTACAATTATCGCATTTTTAACATACATCTTTATCCAGGGCTACCTTTTTTTATTGAACTTTTTTTACATGCTTAAAAAATTTATATCCTGGCTTATTTTTCCATCTAAAAAAATAATTTTTATATTCCGAACTTAATCCGTAATATCTCGTACGTCAGTACGGTGCTTGTGATGGCCTGTTATTTAGGCAGAAAAATGAATAATTTACATACTTTAAAAAAGTAAAATAAGTTTAATATTAGGCATGGAAAGATTTATAGTGATAAAATATCCTGTGTCAAAATCTATGCATATACTGTACATGCGCTGTTATTGTAATACATACAATGAAAAAATAAAAGATTACAGATATTTTGCTATACACTTGCTTTTTTATACATTTAAATGTGTTTCTAAAGTTTATATTTATTGTTAAGTATAATTGTTAGATAACAATAAATAAAGATCTTTGGTGTATATGTGCATGTGTGTGTGTGTGTGTGTGTGTGTGTGTGACTCATGCTCTGATAGGCTCACTAAGTGCCTGGGGCCCGAGACACTTCAGTTCCTCCCTGCTGTGTGACATAACAAGAAGGACAGGCAGCAAAAAAAAAAAAAAAAAAACTAAAGCAAACATACACACACACACACGCACAGGCACACGCACACGCACAGGCAACCCCATACTGGCGACACAACTGCATCCTTGAAGATGACCCTCAATTACTTATGGAGCTTTTTCTGCTTTATAATAACAGGTATGATATAGTCCCTCACTAAGATTACGATCAAATTATATCTCTCACACTGAAATTCGCAAAAAGTAGGCCTCGGTCAACTTGACTGTCTGCGACGCTGTCTAGGTTTCGTCTTAATTGTTTTAGCTTTGAAAGTAATAAGAACTTTATTCTTTTATGTGTGCATGTTTTATATAAATTTTTTTGTGTACATATTAATTTACAAAAAAAGTATATACAGTTTGTTGTTTGTTGGAGGTGGCGCAGATGAAGTTAATTCTCCACTCCAGGTCGGATGATGCTTTTAAAACTTAAGTGGATTAACACTGATGTAATATTATGGCTCAGCGTTATAACTTTTGAAATTTGAGAATTGCAGAAACATTCGGATTTTGCTCGTTTTATGTAAACAGAGTGGTTAGGACTTCGCAAGCTGTCTGTGTCAAAAAATAAGTGAAATACGCATAAGTGTTTGCATATAAGCATTGTGTACTGTTTTTCCGCTTACACACTAGTTATAAACACAGTTTATGATTATACGTTTATATACTGGTTATAAGCACTATATACTAATTATATGCTTTTTTAAAATAAAATTTATAAATAAACAATAAGTAAAAGCTACTGTCTACAATCTGTTTCTACAACTATATACTGTTTATAGATTTATATACTGACTATAAACGCTAATAATCAGATTATACGCTTATATACTGATTATAAACCCTAAAAACTGATTATCCTCTTATATACTGATATAATACTGATATAAACTCTGTAATCTGATTACACTCTTTTATATTGACTATAAACACTATTAATCAGATTTTACCCTTATATACTGATAATGCGTTCTATAACCTGGTTATGTGCTTATATACTGATATAAACTCTATAATCTGATTCACTATAATTAGTAAACTATAACTCAAGACTTATCCCAATAAAGTGATTATAAGGAGATGCCATCATGAAAAACTCTTTATACAGATTTAACGCGTATACACTGATTATAAAGTCAGTTTATAGCTTATAAGATTACATAGCTCTATATACCGTTTATAAGCTGTATATAATAGTTATAGACGTATGACTTATAATGAGTATAAGTTGTACAATATTGCATGCAGTAGATACAGTATATAACTGTTTTTTGTGTATATATACTGTATATCTTGCATTAGTGACATCGTCGATGCATGCCGGAACCGAGTCAGCATATTCATGTTTTTCTGTAAAAGTATCGATTTATTTTCTAAACTTGAACATGTTTTCACTTCATTATTTAACTCATTTTGGTGACTGCTCAGTGAAACAGCGTAACCCCACCAACCTGACATCATGTCAGCACATTTCTCTCATGGTTCTGCAGCAGCCTGCCTCAGAAGGACCAGTAAGGAAAAACTATTTTGCAAGAAGACGCTATAAAATGTTCTACCCTATGCGGCCTTTTCCAAGCAAGGCCTCTGGCATTTTGCAAGTTCTGTTCTTACAAAATAATCGTGGCAAATGGAACAGATTTATGTTGGCAAACGTGTGTTTCTTTACTCACTTGTTTTTCCAATCTGTTGTTGCGTAAGTGGCTGCTTAGTGCAAAAATGTAGAAATGTCGTACCATGTAAGGGATGAAACACCGTGCACAAAGTGAACCGATACAAGAACAATATCTGACCAAGAGGTGTCCGGAGTGTTTTATTCCGCTTGTATTTCAAGCGCAATTTGTGAACAATTTGTTATACGCGTAATAATCGCAAATTCCCTTTTACAGTACGTTTTAATTCATTTTAGACATATAAATGTCTACAATATATACAATTTTCTGTCAAAAAAAAAAAAGTTAATTTTGTACAGAAATCTGTGTCCACCAGAGATGAAAAAGTTTAACGATATTGACCATGAACATTTGGGACAACCTCATAAGACCTTGCACGTCCAGCAAGTCCAAACTTAATTTATTTTAGTCTTACACCATACTGTATGATGAGTAACCTCGGAATCCCAGCAGCAGTAGTGGCCTCAGTTTCTATACGCTTTTTAAATGACTCCATCGAAACAGTCCGTCTCGTCTTGGTCTTGTCACTCTTGGTCTTCCAGAGCTACTGTAGGACGAGCAGCAGCAGAACCAGTTGTTCTGAATCTGGTATTCCTGGCAACTCCAAAGCACCTGGCGACGTGAAGCGTTTCAACGGCTCTCTCTCTCTCTCTCTCTTTCTCTCTTTCTCTCTCTCTTTGCTGCATCGTCTAAATGGGGCATGATAGTGTGAAGACAAAGTATGTTTTAGTTACTTTTCACACCATGCTGGACATAATTACAAGGCAAATAGCGTGCACGTGCAGGACGCCCCTTAAGAAGACGCGAGTTAGGTTATCCACAATAAAGTGACACTCTACTGAGCATGACAGCAATTTTACCTGTAACAAGGCAAACAAGATTATGAATTAGATTTTGAAATTTAGTTTTCATAACAATACAACGATATACACAAATATAATGATTTTTTTCCCTAACTCGTCTTGTTTTTCTTCATTTCTTCAGCGTCCGCAGTGAAAGTGCTCTACCCGAGCATCAACAGCTCTGAGACCCTGAACTGCCTCTGTCCGGACCACCAGTGTCAAAAGGTGAACTGGTACCGTTTACTGCAGGACAGCGACACACCCGAGTTCATCTTGTCCGCCAATAACATAAACTTCCTACGCTATGGTGCAAACATCGCCCAAAGCCGCTACAAGCCAACGGCCTCTGATAGTTCAGGAAAGGTGGTATACACGCTGCGCATCACTGGCATACTGAAGAATGAAACGGGCTTCTACTCGTGCCTGCTCGTCAGTCAGAACTCAGCGCAGGACCCCAAAGATCTGATGCCTACAGGATATTCTATCAGACCTGGAGGTCTCTATTCTCTTCATTCATCTTTGAGTTTCTTGTAGCCCTTAAAGCACAGAGCATTTTAAGCCAAATTTGTTCTTCTGTGTTTTTTTTTATTTTTTTTTTTGAAACCTATATGATATGATTGTGCAGTATAGAGTGATGACCTGTTTTAGTGCAAAATCAGCAGCACGATGAACTGCATACTATACAAACACGACTGAGCAGAAAATGGGTCACAAAGGCAAAGAAATAGCACAGATGCTAATAATAATAATAATAATAATAATAATATGCTTATTTTGAGAAGTCTAAATATTTGTGATGTCATTCTCATATTCTGGTAGTGGTAAAATCTTATAACACATTTTAAAAGTAATGATAACTTTTGGTCTCCCTGACATGCACAGTTCGAAGTTGGAGAAACTGTTAACAAAAACTGTGTAGTGACTTGAGTTTAATATGACCGTAATGAGGAAGCAGCTCATCTGCAGCATGGTTTTGGGTGTAGCAACAAATCTTACTAGATATTCCTAATTCTTAATGCTTGACTGCACTTTGAACAATATAAATCCAGATGTGGACGTATAATGAGATTTGTAACGAGTGAGCCAGAGAAGACAGGGAAGAGGAAAAACTCCCTGTAAGTAATCTCGAGAGAAGATTAGACATTATTATTCTAGTTCAACTCCTATATACGTAGAAGACATATGGTTATAAAGATAATAAGATGTTGATAAGATGTTCAGTTTGACTAAATTGGGAATAAAAACGAGCGCACGACAGTCTTCAGGGGGTCCCTTGTAATTGTACCTTATATAAATTTATACTGTATTGCAAACTGGCAATTTAAAATAAGAAAAAGAGATGAAATGTGCAAATTGTCAGTGTACAGTATGTATGTGTGCATAACGTGACAGTGTGTATATAAGTTGCTATAGTCAGAGGAATGTTTTCTAGGAATGTACTGAAAGTCGCATAAAAAGACTCTCTCTTTTTTTCCTTTATTTTATTAATTTTGTGCTTTTTTGGTATCCATTATTCATTATTCAAGTACTGTATATTTCTCAGTGGCTCAGTGGTACAGTAGGTTTCTCTTGGGTTCGATTCCCGCTCAATCAGACACCAGATGCAGTGCCGGTCCCAAGTCCGGATAAAAAGGGAGAGTTGCGTCAGGAAAGGCATCCGCTGTACAACCTGTGCAGATCAGTTGGTTTACTGTTGGTTTATTCTCAGCAGTAACAGACCAGAGTGATAACATTTCCCGCTTTAAATGCTAGTAACTGATATATTATAGGTTTTTTAAATTTAAACACTTATTAATCACTCATCAATTAAAATCAATGGAACAATTAAAAACAACTGAATTGTTTGTAATATAGAAAGGCTGTGTATACAGTATGTGTGCGGTGATCCGAGTAATCCATTCATTATGCCGCTGTGGCTTATTACTGCTGACAAACTGGGGAACAGAATAACTTTCAAGCGATATTTCTTAAACAAATATACGGTATATGTTTTTACTTCTTATACTTCCTTCCTAAGTGTTTTCTATGGTCATGTTAGATACTGCAGATAACAAACCTGGCCGCAAAATTATGTCTATGAAGAAAGCTGGATAAATATAAAGCACACATGTCTATGAGATAAACACAGATTAGATTAAATGCACATTTTCTGCTTTTTGGTGCAACCAGTCTTCAGTCTGATAAACGTGTGGTTAAGATGCATCATCTGTTTGTTTGTTTTTTGGCTCCTGATGCATTTTGTTTCATTTATTGATTGTTTTTCCAGAAAGCATAACCACCCTCGCACCTCCAACAACAAAAAAACATATACATAAGAATCGTTCACCCAAGATCTGCAAGTCCAAGTCTCTGAAAGGTACAGGCTTGTTTGATGGAGACGTATAAGATTCTCTGTTTTACCAATGAAATGTTTAAATGTTTACTGTATTGTGGTTCTGTTCCAGGTTGCCAGTCTCTGGTACTCTGGTCGGGCATCGGTGCTGTCCTGCTCCTGGTGGTGGTCCTGATCTCAACACTGTATTATTTTAGCAGTGAGTACACACACACAAACACACAAACACACACTCACTCACACATAGACACACACAACAAGACAGTGGATGCATGAAAAGTTATAAAAATATGAAAATAAACCCTTCTGTGTATTCTGAGTCTGCACTTCCAAATCAATTCTCTTGACATAGTTAACTGCAAAGTTATCACTATCTTTTATATGAGGCGCCTTCATGTCAGACCAGGACTTGTGATGACATTTCTTATGGATGAAGGTGTAAAAAGCGATTGACATTTGCAGAAGACTTTAAGCACAGTAAAAGTGATAAGATTCTTAGCCACATTAAAATGGTGCAAACCTTTTCAAGAACTGTGAATGATGATCCTGGCCGATCATCGCTCCTGTGATCGTTCAGCGAGTGGAACGCCCAATCCTTAAAAATCGAAAAATACCTTGTTGGAAAATTGCGGAATAGACACGTCTGCCGGTGAAATTATACACACAATTATGAAGTAACTGCCCAAAAAAATCCTCACTGCAAGCCATTTCCACATATTTGGTCCATTAAAGGAGTTCCTGGGAGGCCAGCGTTTCAGACATGAAGCAGGCAGTCTGATCAAGGCTCTGGCGTGCTAAGAAAACTTTCTACTGTCCCAGTATATTCAACAGTGGGCTAAAGAGTGCAAAATACTGTAGTTTCTTGCTGAATTCTTCCAAATTCAAATTCAGCATCTCATTAAGCTTCTATCATTTTTTGGATAAACTTTAAAATTTTAAATACATTTATTTATAAGTTGGTTTAAATCATACACAGCATACACAAATCCCTGTGAATGTTTAGTTTCTCTAATGTATTAGGCTCAGGGCAATAAGTTAAGTTAAGCCTTTATTTGTCACATATACATTACTGCACAGTATGATACATGAGCTTTATTATGCATCACCCATTATTTGATTTATTCATTTAAAATCATATATTATAGTCATATATAAATGTATATTGTTTATAAGGTAAACCTATAAAGAAAAATCACTTTTTTTTGTTTTTTTGTTTCTTCTGGATACAGGACTACCTAAGAAGTGCAGACACAGGTTTGAGAAGTTAGTTTTATGATTTACTTGTTTTTATTTACTCGTTGTAAATTTTAAACAATGTTGTCATATGAGGTCTTGTCATTCACTGGTCATGGAATTCCGCCATCCCTGCGTAGTTTAGTGTTTTCTCAGCTTCCGACACAACCGATTCCAAATTGAAGTGGGTGTGATAGGGCGGCGAAAACACTAAAATGTGCAGCGCAGGTCCGGAGCTAAGAATTTCTTTCTCTGTATCTAATTTCTAGACAACTGTTGTGTCCTAAACAGGCTGAAATGGAGAATAGAAAAGGTTTATAGTTCAATCAATTTTAAAATTTTGTTACATTTTTGCTGTAAAAAGTTTAATAATTTTGATATATTTTGACTCTGATTTAGTTTTATTCCTTCTTTTCTTCTTAGTTTCAAACCCCTTTTTGATCTAAAATAAAAAAAAAATAATTTTATTAGGATCCAGCTAATGGATCCAGAATATTGGACCTCTCTGTATAATAACCTGGTGCTTGATTACTGTATTTGTTTAAGAAGTAATCAGTTGGTCTGTTATTGATCGCTTTTTTATTTGAAACACAGAACGCATCGGCTGAGATAAGATGAGACGAGACGAGATGAGACGGGACGAGAGGAAGCGCTCCTGTAAATGAATCATCTGTATAAAGAAACATATAGAGTATTTTTAAAGCAGACGCCCTTTCTTCATTTCTGAATCTGAGCCTATTGATCCTGGCTATAGCTCTGTTTCCTTCACTGTTCTGTAACGGTATGTTTAGAGTTATTTATTTCTTTCAGCAAGAGGCTTTTATGCGAAACGACCTACAGTTAGACAGATTATATTACAGTTATAGAATAATGCAGATCAGGGGTGACAGCGCTGACATTAGTACTGCAGGGATGGGTAGGATTTTTAATGTCTTTTTTAAATTGTATTTGACAATGATAGAAAAAAACTGTATATTTGAAAATGCATGTGTCTGTGTGTGTTTTTTTAATGCATCTGATTTGTAAGCTGATGTTCATGGGATTTTGCTCCATTTTAAAGCGCATAGAGCTGCTCGTCCCGCAGCTTGTAAAAACCATCAAAAACCTTTAAACCTTAACATTAACCAAGGAATCATACTAACAGGATGGTGTGTGTTCCTAAAACACAACGTCCCAAAAGTGTTTTATTCCTCTTATTCCAAAGCAATTTGCCAAAAATTACACTTTTGTAGTTATTCAGCAAATACTTCATGCATGTTTTTAAAATCCATTTATTGTAACATCCATAGTTGTGTTCTCTTAACTTGCAGCTTGTTTTACTTTCTCAGGAAGTTAATAAGTTGTGCAGCTTGTCATGTTACAAAGGAAGCTCAAAGCTCTCTGTCCTAAAGTCTTGAAAAACTTACCTTTGTCACTGGTGAATCCTTCCGTAATTGCAAATTAAATTTCCCAGAAAACTACTAAAAATTAAACGGTTTTGTGTGAAGATGTCTACTATACAAGCCTCGGTGTACACTGTTACTATAGGAGCGATCATATTTTGTTTTGAAAAAGAACAAAAACCTTGAAACTGTTCTGGTAATTAGAAAAGAAAATTAATGAACTTACCTTCAGACCAATCAGAATTGAGAATTTCACAATGCTGGAGTCTATTACATATTAATTAATGCATTAACTAGTGTTTATTTTATTCAGATATACAACCACTAGCATGTTGATTATTTTAATGCAAGTTGGTTTACTGTATGTGCACTTATTTCTTCTCACTGATGCCATAAACACTGATTAATGCATTACTTTTTTTTGTAAAATTGTAAAATAATAATAATAATAATAATAATAAAGACAGTCAGTAATAACTTTAAGTCTTTAAAAACTGATATTCCCGGTTTAAATGATGTTTGTGATGTTAGTAAATTTACTTTTAAATGAAGCTTACTTGATTTTTCTCATACAGTACTTTATGCTAGCTTGTGTGGTAGATGCTAGCTAGCAAGCTTAGGTGTAACGTTGTACTGTAGCTAAACGCAATAGAGATAAATATGACAAATTTAAGTTACTGTTTAAGTTACAAAATGAAAAGTTTTAAATTATTGATTGAATAGGTATTATTTAATGACGACCATCAGTGTAGTTTCAGTAAGATATCTAGTGTTAGTGTTAGCTTATCATCCAGCAGAACAATGTTACCTTTTAAATTTGGAATTTTTTTCTGTTTTAAAACCAATTTCTGTTTTCTTTTTTATTTCGTTTTTTTTACAAGTAAATTTTGTGTTGTTTTTTTTTATTTGAAAAAATTTTGTCCTAAATAATCATCTGATCTAAATGTTTTATTTGAATTTTTATAAACTGAAGTTGCATTTGCTTTTAAAGTTCTACAGTTTAGGTGTTAAAATATGTTTCGCAAATTGTGAAACGCATCATCATTTATGCCCAGTGTTTTTAAGTATTAAATAAATGAGTGTTAACAAATGAAATGATTTAGAATAGAATTATTTAAATGATTATTATTTGCATTTATTCTCACTGTTATGATATAAAGTATGAATGTACACCACATTAGTTTCACACTGCCTGTTTTTGTTACATATCTGAGGGTGTGGTGGTTTATGTGTTTGACTGTTAGCATGAGTTTCCCTCTCCGAGGTCCATGTAGGTGAGTTTGTTTCTCTATGTGAAGGTGTGTGTGTTATAAAAGTGGGCGTTATCACAAAAATATTAGATCATGAAAGTGGAGGACTCCTAGTCTTATATGATGAGAATGATGATCTTAGAAATGAATAACATACTGTATAGAGACAATTCATCACAATCTCAATATTACAATATGATACAGTATCTTCCCAGGTCTCGTGCTTATGAATTTTCCACCCCCGTCCCATTAAACACCAAACCGTGATCAGTAATGAGAGCTGTACTGTAGCTGCAGGCAGGTTTTCTAGCACCATTGTTCCACCGCGATGCGATCCACAGCTGTTTTGTTTTATATGAACAACCCATTTTCCTGTGCAGTGAGGCAGAGAGGACGTTATATCTCTCTCCCTCATCGCTCGTTTAACTTTGAGCTCTTTTATCGCTGAGCTGAAACAAAAAAACCACAGAGAGACCACAGACCCAGCCACAGCTACAGCGTCACAGGCACAGAGAGAGAGAGCAGCTCAGGCTCTCGTTACACTCAGTACTCGTACTTACCATACTATATCCTTTACTACGTCTCAAAGTACCTGCTAACTCAACACCGTAGTAGGGGGTTAAATTTAAAGCATGCAAATGATAATATTTTAATGGTGTGAACTAATGTGTAATGTTATGTATATGGGTTAAATATGCATGTGCTTTATGACATCACAACATTTTTCCAGATGCAGGGTGACTGTCAAATGTGGGGCAAGCAAAGGAAACTGTTTCTAGAAAATTTTGGAAACTGAAAGAGCACAGTCCATCTTGCCAGTTCAGATTATTACTTTATTATTTTTTATTATTATTACATATGCTATAGGCTTACTGATTTTATGACTTCCTTTAGCAGAGTTAAAACTGTCATATTGCTTTACTAATATTTTAAACAAAAAGCTCTCACATGATATTATAATATTTAATAATATGTATAATGCAATATATAAGATTTTTTGTTAATATGATTCATATATTGTCCCATGTATGAAATTTTTGGAAAATCTCTATATATATCGGCATTATATCTTGACCATCCATTCTTAAAATAGCTTTTGTAATGGGTTTGTTTATATTTTTATCAAAGTCAACTTAATTGTCGATTCTGCTACATGTACAGTACATACATACTGTACAGAGAATTGAAATTGTGTTACTCTCAGTCCCTTACAAATATATAGTGCGATATAATGTTAAAAAAAAACACTTAAATAACACAAAATATATGAATTTAAAGTATTTTTATTTGGTTCTCCTTTTTTTATTGCAAATAATATTTTTTCATTGTTGCCATTTTTATGTTGCAAATCAAGGTCAGTGAAGTTACCATAATACATTTTGGTATAATAATAAAATAAGGTATACCTATATAAATAAAAGACATTTATTTAAATATAAATGAGGTTCTTCTTTAGCGTTAAGTAGAATTTGTGTGCATTGTACATTATACTGTTTCTATGCTGATTAACATGTAAACTTATATACTTAGGGTTTGCTTTTGTTCGCATTTGTGTAATATTTCTTTGTTTGCTTTTTCTTAGAATTTTAAATTTATTTATTCATGCATTTACTAAACTTACAATAGTAAATACTATCACTCTGGACCCGTATTATCATATTTTAGTTCTATAAAGGAAACACTTTAGGTGACAGCATTTAAGCAATGTGCTATAACTATACGCTATATATAATATTACAGTATATGTATAGTTCATAAGTATCACTATATACAGTAAGTACATAAGTATAACTATAATATATTTATAAGTATACCTATATATACACTATGTATAGCGTTTAGTTATATCACACCGCTTTAATGTTGTCACCTGAAGTGCTTCCTTTATAGAACTGAAATGTGACAATACGGGTCCAGAGTGATAAACTCAAAACGTCGGCTTTCAGTCAGTTTTATTTGAGTTGCATGTTGAGGTGAAAGTCTACAAGACAATCAGAATTATTATGATATCCATTAGTCTTTTAGGCATTTAGCTAGAACATCCTGTTTAGGGAACCTACATTATACTGTAGCTTGCAGTTTATATACGTATTTTTAAGCTCGCCAGTTAAGCCAGAGCTTCAACACTAATTCAAAGCTCAAGAGATTTAAAAAATTCATGTGCCAATATCTGCAGTAATAGAAACATTTTTTCACTGTCAGTGTTTCAGCAGTAAAGTGCGTTTAGTTGATTCAGCAGGACCGCCATTTATTTTAAACATGAAGAAACGACAAAATAATAAATATAATAGTAGGATACAAAAACATTTGAGTTGTTTTTAATTAATTGAATAAAATATGAATTTTTTAGATAACGAGGACAACAACAACAAAAATAATAATAAAGATAATAATAATATTAATAATAATAATAATAATAATAATAATAATAATATAAAATAACCTGTATTAAGCAACCAGGCTTAGTAGCTTAATTAATAAATTAAGTAGAAAATAATTCCAGATGGCACTGTATGGATATATAACCATAAACAGCTTGCAACAATAATAATAATAATAATAATCTTTTATTTAAAAAAAAAAGAAAATCAAAAACAACACAATAAGAGGTGACGATACTACAACAATGCTTCCACATTCTACACAGTCCACAAATAATACTACTTTATAAAAAGAAAAAAACAAGAAAAAGTGCACACTTTTATATGACATAATCAAGATACATTTTTTAAAATTACTTAATCTAAAATGTAACAATTTTTTTAGGATTTACAGAAATTGTTAATCTATGTATAAATTCCAAGTTAAATGGTGTTTTACAGGTTGGATGACTTTCATGAGTTAATACACTACCCACACACACAAGTTCGGTTATATTAATATACATTTTCCTTTGGTTTGATCAAATGTATTGATTCTATGTTAAACAATTTTAGTAACATTGTTGCAATGTTGCTAACTGATCTAGTGGGTATTAACTTAAAACTTCATACATATGTATATTTCCGTATCTCACAAAAAAAAATCTATTTGATAGATTTTAAAAATTAAAAAATCTATTTGATAGGTAATCAAATTTTTACATTTATTAATAAATTTATCAAATATCAACTTGACACAGATCTTTTGAACGACACTGATTTCAATTTGCAGAGCAAGCATGATGCCATTTTGTCTGCGCAGGAAAGTGACGTGTGTAGAAGTATGGACGAGAAAACCAACGCTCTCTACCTCCTCTTGTTCCACCTCGGCTGGTGCGCAGTCACCGTGGACGACGTTCCCGCTCCTCATGGACCTTCATTCTGAATCTACGCATCATCTACACTGACATCGTTCAATCTCACTGTCTGTGCAATCATACGATGATTTCGCTCTCCACCTGCATAAAGTCTGCTGTGTAGGATGCTGTGTTACTCATCCAGGTCTTCTATTGTGGTGCACAAGGACATGGGTTGGAGTCTCGCACTGAAAGGAAAGCCCAGGTAATCCCCATCCCACAGTCTCTCTCTCTCTCGCTTCACAACCAGATATATACATGTTCATGGGTGTTATTTCATGTAGGAACCCTTTGTTTTTCACTTTTGTGAGTCATGGAGGGATCCCCGGGTCAGACCTAAGCGCAGAGTGAAAAAGTACCAGAAGAGACATGATGACTCAAAAATAAGTGAGGGGAATGGAAACCGAGGGTGGACCACCAGTCATAAGGTAACTCTCAATCTAACAGCACCCACCTTTCACAGAAAAGACGCAGATAAACAGAAACACTGTGTTGTTTTTAATAATTTATTTTTAACCTAGTTGTTTATATATGACAGTGTAATATTTTGATGATTTTTTTTCTCAACCCCTAACCTTTTTTTTTTACTTTAACTGACATAATCTGTAAATCTATACCAATATAATGCAATAAAAGTAGTACAGAATAACATGGGTCAGATATCTAGAGCATTTGCTAAGAAGCTACAGTAAGGAAAACACCATCGATCAGACAGGAAATAGACAGAATCAGATATAAAGCTCAGAGGATGAAGAAAGGCTCTGCTCAATAACATTGTAGTGTATTGAACAAGGTACAGTGATTGTATGGTGCTTCATGACCCATGTACCTACAGTATAGTTGAATATTGTAGCTGCTTTATCCGGAACAATGTGTTATGTGCTATCTAGTTCATATTATATTCAGTTTTTGCACACTTGATCTTCGAGTCTACAGTACAAGTTTTGCACTCCTGGATCTGGCTTGTTGTCTCTCATTCTTCCTCAAGCTTTATTAGATTAGATCTGTGACCTGCCATTATCATGTCTCTTTGAAGATGTTCGGTGGAACCTGGAGGTCTACATTGTTAGGTAGAAATGTCTCACTACTCATCCAAGCAGCATTAAATTGGTAAGTTACTCATATTTGTTATAGGTTAAACAGAAGGCTCACAAGTATCTGAAGGCAGTGTTCAAGACCTGCGGATATCATAAGGTGGCCTTCAACAATATAGATCCCATATCCAAAAGAAGGACAACAAAGAGAGCTGAGACCCAGGCGCAACAGATAATTCTTTTCATCTTGTATGTGGTTGGAGTGTCAGAGAAGTTAAAAAGGATTTTTGGAAAACACCACACTTGTTGCTCGTTGGTAAGTGTCTCATCTGCCAGGCGGAAGGCCCAGGTTTGATTCCCACCAGTGCTTAAACCCAAGCCTGGAAATAATTGGAGGGTTGCATCAGCACAGTAAAACCAGTAAAAAAGCAGACCAGATGGTCCGCTGTGGCGACCCCTTGTCAGGAGCAGCCGAAAGACCAACAACAACCACATACCAGTTTACTTAAACCCACCAACGCACTAAGTCAGAGTCTTGTCCACCCCAAAGACCGCACACCAAAAACATACTGTAGGAAGAGCAATTGAATATATGTGGTTCAAAGCAGTGAAGAGTGTTCAGAGCTCTATAATAGCTCTATGATACAGTGGGACAATGTATCAACACACAAGGAGCAACACCTCTGGGCCTGAATCAGCGGTATACAGTACCTTCACCTGAAGGACAATGGGGACATGTTTGAGGGTATGAATGCAAAAAATTTGGTTCAAGAAAGGGGTAAAAGCCCTTGTGTGAAAGTGGAAAATACTTCTCTGAAGGTCTTAAGCACAACCTGTCTCCTGCTTTTCATGCTGCCCTCATCTATATCTATTGCTGTTTCTTCTTAACAGCTCCCCTCACACTCTTTAACGACCCTCCCTCCTACTCCTCCCTCCTACTTTTACCGTCTCCACTGTTGATATAACGAGCCTTTTCAGACGGGGATCCTTTGACCTTGAAGGACTTAAATATTAAGGAACAAGAAGCCACCAACTTCCCTTAGACTGAAGAAGCTACTTGAATGAGTAATGGAATGTTTCCACCTAACAAGGAAGAAGGTTGCCCAGTTGACACAACTGATTCATAGCTTAAAGGCCTGATTAGCAAGGAATTTCTGAGATTGTTATCCTTCTACCAGGCTTTCCCATCAGCCAAGTTATCTCCCGAGGACCTCTGAAGCTCATTTTGAGTGACCGGTGGGTTCTTGATTGCCCTACTCTGTATTTGCTTAAATAGCTAGGTCTAGAAAGATCTAGTAGTGGTGGTTATGAACTTCTCAATTTCAAAATTATTGAGTCAGCAGCATGTTGGTATAGTGGCATTGCTTCTTCAGGATCAAGAGTTCGAGTCCTACCATAGGGTGTGCTTGATGGGTTTTTCCGCTAGGTCCTACGGTTTCCTCCCACAGTTCAAAGACATACAGTACAGATCTGACTAATTGGCATTTCCAAATTGGCCATACCATGAACTGGCACCCTGTCCAGGGTGTACTCTGGTTTATCCCCCGAGTCCCCTAGGATAGACTCCAAACCTCTTGTGAAAAGAGGTATACAGTAGAGAGTGAGTGAGAATTATACATAATTCAGAGATTTTGATTTTTTTTTTTTGTCTAGTCCTCAACTAAGCTTAATCAGAGTTCCTTGGACTTTATTATTTGGTTTTGAGTATTGCACGCACTGTGGTTTCTGGGACCTTATACACATCACTTAAGATAACTTAAGATAACCTATGTAAACAGGATGCACCTGAGCTCAGTTTGTAGTGCTTTAGCCAAGAGTCTGAACTCTTATCTCATCTCTATATTGTATATAAAACGGAAACTCTATGTGGCCAGTGACTGATGTTTGTGTGTTTGCACAGGTTCTTCTGTCACAGGTGTTGCTCACTAAATGTAACTGTAGGCATCATTATCATCATCATCATCATCATCATCAACGTTTATGGTTACAGGCGTTCCTCACAGAGGAAGAGAGCCAGGCCTTCTCACCTAAAATCAGTGTTTGACCTCACAAACGCACTTCTGGAAGAATGGTCAAAAGTTCCCGTAAACACACTCCTAACCCTTGTGGAAAGACTTCTCAGAAGAGTTGAAGCTGTTACAGCTGCAAAGGGGGCGGAGCCAACATCATGTTAATGAAACCCTATGGATTAGGAATTTCATGTTACTCAAGTTCATATGCATGTGAAGGCAGACGAGTGAACACTTTTGGCGATATACAGTAGTGTATCTACTAACCGCTTGGATCAGGGGTCATATGACAGGCAGAAGGAGGCGGTGCCAATGGAGCGATGAAAGGAGCAGCAGCGAGTTGATCGTATATTTTATTCACCGTTACTGGTAAATTACTAGGGTAGATTCACCGCAGAGTAAACCTCTAGTATCTCATATTTAATACTTATCAGATTTCATGTTGGTTTTCGATCATGAAGAGACAGACAGACAGACAGACAGGCAGACAGACAGGCAGACAGACAGACAGGTTTTAGTGCTTGTAATGTAAACAATAATAGAACTTAACTTGCTTATATGAACGTTTCTGAACACTAAACGCAAATATAGATGGATTAGGTGTACGGTGTATTGTTTGACAATAAATATTTAAAATCATACTCTAGGCAAATTGCTGTTGTTGTATAAGAATAAAACAGAACAGTTATTGGCAAATAACACACACTACTCTTATGTGATATATGTGTTTTCACTTAGCGTCAGTAAGCCTATATTTATAATGTCATGCCTGGGTGGATGTTTTCAGTAACTCGCAGTCTTTCCCCTGAGTGTGTGGCCTTGGTGAAATTGCGTTATTTTCCCACTGACAGCGTGAACGTGAATCACGTGACGCAAGACAACGTGTTGCGACATTAAGAGCTTCAGGTGAGTGAGGATTGCTGTGGTGTAGGCAGCTCTTCCTTTCACACCTCAGAGGATTTCTGTACGCCTACAGCCCAGAGTGGGCTATCTTCCACACTCCAGCGCACATGTGAAACTTTATCAGCTCTAGACTCTTTTCCATTGCTCTCAGGAAGTGGCCGTTCGCAAAGACGTTATTTACAATGCAGTCTTTTTTTTTTTTTTCCACAGGATAGCATCGCTTCGATATTAGTTTCTTTTTAACAGCGGATGTCTCGTGCTTCGGATAGGGGGGAAAAGGTTTTTTTTTTTTTTTTTTTTTGGTATCAACAAAAAGTCATATCCTAAAAGGGTCTTTGGGAAACCAAAAATGTCGCCTTATGTGGCCACAAAGGGTTCTAAAGTACCACCCTGCACATTCTGGTGTTTTGCTTTTTCTTACTCACCAGCGTAGTGCGCTTGTAGCTCAGTGGTTAGGGCTTTGGGCTACTACCCTACTGACGGTCGACGATGGTGCAACTACTGACATCTTTAGAGGAAACATAATACTACACATTGGTGCTGTAATTCAATATGAGTTTTAAAAGGGGGCAACTGTTTAGGACACATTTTAGTGTCTCTTGAGTCATTCCAAGTTTTGTTTGTGTTCTTCAGTTGTTTTATTTATAATCTAATATGAAATAAATTGGTTGAACAGGTTAAACGAATTTTCTTCTAATGCATGTAAGTCATCGCTCTTATAAAGAAGTCTGTAGATTTGCATAATGTGTTGCTAGGAATGCATTGAACAAAAGTTATTTAATAAGATAAGATAAGATCATTTTCAAAAAATGATTTAAGGACCTTGAGTGGGCCTCCATCATTTATATTATAAAAGTTTACATAAACAAACAAAATTAACAATCTAAAAAAAATTTTTCTTGCATTACTTGAAAGGCTTCAGTCTGATAAATAAGCATTATTTATCAAATGATCATAACAATAGACTTAAGGATCTTTTTAAGTTACCAAATACAAAGTTGAGGATGGTTTACTTCGGAAATCTTGGTACAGTCCTACGATTAAATGAGAGAATAAAGTTTGTAAGCTAGAGGAGCTGAGTCTGATACTAGTGGCATACTGTACTGTACTGTAGGACATACTGTACATCGTCATCCTTTAAACAGGACATGTGTTTAGCCCACAGGGGGCAGTAGTCACCTAAAGCTCTTCGCCTGCCAGGTGTGCTGTGAAAGTTTCACAATGGCAAATAAAGCATAGCTTACCCTAAATGCTTACAGTATTTCAATAATATCATAAAATAATCCATTTATACATCCTCATCATGTTTTATTACAGTTACTTTGATCTTTTGGCCAGAGGACACGAAGTAGTAGGAATTACCATAGGAATTATGGTAAACTGTAGAACAATACTCAATATTTAAACATTAACATTAATATTTGGAATTTAAACATTGACACGGACCATACAGGTTTCTCAAAATTTATATTACATACTATATGTAAGAAAGTATGTTAAAATAAAGACAAAAAATAAAATTAAGGCGGCACAGTGGCTTAGTGGCTAACACTGTGGCCTTTTCACCTCCAGTATCCGGGTTTGATTGTGTGCTCTGTGTGCATGGAGTTTGCATGTTCTGTCCGTGCTTGGTGGGTTTCCTCCAGGTACTCCGGTTTCCTCCTACAGTCCAAAGACATGCAGATTAAACTAATTGGTGTTCCCTAAATTGCCCCTGTAATGTAAGTGTGTATGTGTCTGTGCCCTGCAATGGATTGGCACCTTGTCCAGGGTGTACCCCGCCAGGTGCCCTAAGTCCCCTGGGATAGGCTCCAGGCTTCCCGCGACCCCGTATACAGGATAAAGTTGTATAGACGATGACTGAGAGTGAGTGAGACAAGGCTGATCCTGTGTACACGCCCATCTTTGTCAGAGGTTAATGAATATTATTATAGTATGCACATGAAATGTCATGTGACAAGGTGGTGAAACAAACAAGTGAAGATTTTTCCTGGCGGATTCCATAAAAAGCTTGCGTCTTTTTTGGAGTTGGCCCTGTGTCTACCATAATGGTTGTTTTGAAGAAAATTATAAGGTCATGTTATCTCAGTGCCATGGAAGGGAGGTTGGGTCTAATTAGCATACTAAAAGTACAGGCTGCACAAAACAAATTTAAAAAAAGATTTTTTTATAGATAGATGTGCAAAGCCAAGACAGTAACAGCATAACTCTTATTTCTTCTTATTAATTGTGTACTTGTATAGTCTGAATCAATCTTTAAACAAAGCCCAGTTGGTATTATGGGACTCAAAGTGTGCCATTAAATCATTTCCCACACCATTACACCTCAAGCAATTTGACCTTTTAATCCAAGGCAGGTTGGGTTCATGAGTTTATACTTTTGATGCCAAATTCCGTCTCCCTTCAGCGGAAATCAAGATTCATTAGACCAGGTGTGCAGGTGGGCATATGGAATGTACCGTGTGGTTTTCTGATCCTTATACAACTTGGCACAGGTTTTACATTGATGCAAACCTCTCATTCTAACCAGGCTGGGACAGGCACTAAGGATACTCCACATTCAGTGACAGCGTTCGGGTATTGGCTGGAAATTAAACCCAGGTCTTATTCCCATGTAATATAATAAATAATAAATGTACTGGATAGTTTGTATACAGAGATAAATCTTTACCCCGTGATTTATATTAGATTTGCTTACTATAGGAAACATAATGCGTTTTTACGGATTTACTACAGTAGGTCATAGCTTGTTCATATTAAATTTGATTCAGTCATGACCATGGAAATTAAGAGAAAATCCATTTCTCCGCCCACTCCTGTACATCCACCACCAACAACCCGCCCGAATCAACTTCCATAAAAGATGTACAGTAAGGTAATAGTTGCCTGACATTCATATTCATATAGGAATATCCTTATAAAATAAATAATACGGTCTAACTCTGTTAAGGATGTAGTATGGGGACTTAACTAACTAAACTGGATTGTGTGCGCACTCAATAAAACTGGGACATCCGGTGAAGTAGAACAGAGAAGGTTTCCCATGTAGTACCCTTTCTGTCTGGGCTAAAATATCATATAACAGCATATAAACCTTATGTTGACCCTGAACACACACACACACAGCTATTCATATTACTAGGATAAAACCATAATAAATATGAAATGATGTGGCAGACGTCTATATCTAGAGTCACTTAAATTGACTTAAAGTGTGCAGATAAGAGTCAAGTCAGGATACTTAGAGTCACTCTGATCAGCTCAGTGCCACTTTGCTTTAGGTTTTATGTCCTAATGTATTTGACTTGATTGTTAATGTTAATCAGGCATTAACAGTATTGATTATTTTTAAATGTATTTATTAATCTACTGGATTGTGTGTATACTCAGACAATTTCATGTCATTCTCTTTCCATTCTGAACATGACCTGTTTGTGATTCTGTATTTCTGAGCTAAAATGTGGGAATTCTGTAAGTATAACTTTAAATCCACGTGTTGACCGTAAATACATAATTTACACTGTTTTAGAGTTCAACACCCAAACTAGTTTTCAAAATGCCACATCCGCGTTTTATTAAGATCTACTGTAGACAAATGCAATGAGTGCAATGAAAATGCGATAGGAGTCATGTATACAAATAAGACCTACTGTTGAAACACTTGATGTTTTGAAATGTGTTTTGGGTAAAGTTATGTAACTTTAAAAAAAAGAAGAAGTAATGATTAGATTTTTGGTGATTCCCTGTGTACAACACAACACAACACAACACAACACAACACTATACAACACAATTCAATACAATACAACACAACACAATACAACACAATACAACACAATACAACACAATACAACACAACACAATACAACACTATACAACACAATTCAATACAATACAACACAACACAATACAACACAATACAACACAATACAACACAATACAACACAACACAACACAACACAACACAACACAATACAACACAACACAACACAACACAATACAACACAACACAATACAACACAATTCAATACAATACAACACAACACAATACAACACAATACAACACTATACAACACAACACTATACAACACAACACTATACAACACAACACAATACAACACAATACAACTCAACACTATACAACACAATTCAATACAATACAACACAACACAATACAACACAATACAACACAATACAACACAATACAACACAACACAATACAACACTATACAACACAATTCAATACAATACAACACAACACAATACAACACAACACAACACAACACAACACAATACAACACAACACAACACAACACAATACAACACAACACAATACAACACAATTCAATACAATACAACACAACACAATACAACACAATACAACACTATACAACACAACACTATACAACACAACACTATACAACACAACACAATACAACACAATACAACTCAACACAACACAACACAATACAACACAACACAACACAACACAATACAACACAATACAACACAACACAATACAACACAACACAACACTATACAACACAACACAACACAACACAATTCAAGTCTAGTAGTAACAAACCCTTGGCATTTTTAAAGAACCTCATGGTATCCTGGAGACTCACAGACCTCGACACATGTCCAGATTTTTAAGTGTTGAGTCAGATGAATTCTTAAATAATAAATGAAATGAAACATGTAAGATGGTTTAAAAAAATTCCATGTGCTATTGAGTAACCACAGTTATTGTCATTGTCAGTCATTGACAATAACTGTCAATGAGTCATTGTCAGCTTTGCGGAATCAAAATAAAAATTAGGGAAATGGGTCTAAAAGTGCTGTGTCTATACATAGGTATGCTGTTTATTTTGCCCTCTCTACAACCATGTGATTTCTGCTCTTTCACTTTCTTAGGCGTGGCAGTTGACTGAACAAGCAAGTGATTCTTAATACCTGAAACAATTTGTTTTGAGCAGATCATTTTTGAACACATTTTACAAATTCTGTTCACATGTCCATTTGGATTTATGGGAAATTTAAAATAAATAAAATAACTGTTTTGTTTGCTGTGACACAGATGTGTCCAGGTGATTTTATAGCACAAAAAAAAAAAAAAAAAAACGAACAATGAACAGCAAACTTGGCTGAAGTATAGATAGGTGATGTTTAGTATCTGGTGTGTATAAAACTCTGTGGTTTTAGAAAGGGGTCTCAGCTCGGCTTCTGATTGGTGGGCTTGGGTGCGATGCGTGCTCTGCAAGACCCTCAGACTGGTGCATGGTTCTGCAACCCTGCTGCAAAGTGCATGATAACTGAAAGATTACAAGCAACATTTATCCAATTTCCTTTTTATGTGATCCAGTTCTATATATATATACACATACACACACATACTGTATGTACATTCATAAGACTTGAGATTGTGGGCAATTAAAACTAGAGGGGATTAAATAAGTTTTTTTTAGCCATGTGACAGAGCCATGCACCGCTCATGAAAGAAAGATATACATTCAGCATATAATTACTAAAGCTTTTTATTATTATTATTATTATTATTATTATTATTTTAGTGATCTTCCTGTGGTCATTGTGATGGGGAATAAAAAATTACTTGTATGACAAAATGATCAAAAATGACATCTGAAAATAAGTGAACGTGTTTACAAAAGAAACAGTTGCTTATAAAAAATGATCATGTGCCAGAAAAAAAAAACAATAATGCTAAAAACAAATTTATTACATGATTGTGTAAGACAAACTGAGGAAAAAAACTGGTTATTAACTAACATATATAACATATAAAGAACATATATTGTAGATTTGGATGTGCTCAAAGTTGAATTCTTTTGTTAGTTAATTCGACAATTCTTTTGTTAGTTAATTCAATAGTTTCCATTGTTTTTTTTTAAATATTATACATATTCTGAGTAATACAGGTTTAAATTTATATACAATTTCTTTTGTTTTTGTTTAAAAAAATCCAACAAAGCCAGATCAAAAGAGAAATGAAAAACGAATCAAAAACGGGGAGGAGAGAAGTTCTTCTTCTCACTTCTTCTTCTTCTTCTTCCTCCTCTTCTTTTTCTTTACAGTCTTCATGATCTACCATTCTGCTGGGATTAACTGAAAAACAAAAACTGAGTGCAAAACAAGAAAAACAACGAAAAAATGATTCTGAAAATGATCCAGAGTGTTCTTTGTGTCTTTTTATTTGTATCACATGGTAAGAAATGTTTCCTTTTTTTAGCCGGTGTATTGGAGGTATAAGAGGTTAGAAGGTGTAATTAATGGTCTAAAAATTAAATAAAACATTAATGTAAACATTATATTTCACATAAAGTACTAGAGTTCATTGGATAATTTGCATCAAAAATGCTTGGTTTAAAATGTTCTACACATTTTTATAATCTGAAGAATTTAAGAATTTTCAAAAATAAATCTAAATTATAGTTTATTATTATTATTATTATTATTATTATTATTATACTATGTATTTATCATTGATTATCCATGGATAATTTGGGTACTGATGTGTGTACAATGTACATACTGACATTCATTTATGACTCAATTGTTACTGCACATATCTATCTATCTATCTATCTATCTATCTATCTATCTATCTATCTATCTATCTATCTATCTAAATTTATAATATATACTGTATAATATATACTGTTCCTACTTGCTAAATTTCTCGAAAGTATACATCAGTATAAAAATCTTACTTTTTTTGATGGCTCAACATCCTGCATCTCAAGACACATTTTCCATTTTCAAAAACAAATATTTTTTAGTTTTTGCAATTATTATTATTATTATTATTATTTTTAACAACAAATTTTTAAAGTATCTTTCTAATTCTTTGTATGTTTATATTCACATATGCAAATTTGTACATATTTGCGCATATTTGTAAATATGTAAACTTGCTCATCGTAATCAGTGACTAATAGATTTCTTTGCACATGTTTAGGTGTTGAAGGTAAAGTCGTTGAAAAGGTGATTAAAGAAAGCGAGTCTGTGAAGATCGTATGTGAAAAGGATCATTCTGGGACACTCTTTTGGCTTCGGCAGAATGGAAACGGAGATGGGTTTGAGTACGTTGGAACATACAGCAAGACTAAAAAATTAGGCAAAGTAGTTGATGAACATAAATTTGAAGTGACTGAAAAATATTTCAATGTAAAAAATTTTGAGCGGCAGAAAGACAGCGGCATTTACAGCTGCGTTTTCATCAACAACAATGAACTGCAATTCTGCGGCATCACCGAACTGCGTGGAGAGACAGGTGGGTTACTGAACATCTGCACAGCTAATAACACCATCACCGTTCATTCACAGTGATCCAGATGTGTCAGCCTTATCTGGCCAAGTTCTAAAGCTGATCAAACTGGTAGACCATCGTAGCCAGGTGTTGTTAAATTCTGGCTTTCTACTGTAAATAAATACTTGGCCTATATAATGTTTTCCACTGTTTCTGTTCTGTGATCTCACATTATTAGTAGTAGTTTACCGTAGGAGCAGTTTCCATCTTCCAGTTTGTCCAGCTGATCCAGCTGTGTTTGATCCAGCTGTGTTACCAGCTGATCAAAGCAATTTCCAGATGTTTGGACATTAGGATATTATAATGTTACTGCGTTACAGTGACTTTTTTTTTCTTATTGAAACAACCCTATAGTCCTATCATAAATGTACAATCTCAACAAGAAGAAACCCGAAATATGCATTATGAACCTTAAAAACATTTCTCAAAACTTATGTCCAAGTCTTTTTTACTAGTATACTGTATAAAAATCCTGGAATTAGCTTCAGTGGCTTTAATAATTCTAACACACATAACAGTATAAATAAACAGAATAGAACTTTACATTGTTAAATATAAATGATAATTTTTCTAATGGTTTTTCTTCTAGAGAAGACTGCTAACACAGCTAATAATGCTAATATATGGTATAGAATAATACTAATATAATGCTAATAAATAAAAACATTTAATATGGGACATTTTGTGTCCTAAAGTTAATAATATATTGATTGATTGCACATATTGATCATAAAGGTACATATCATTTTTTTCAGTCCCAACAACAGTCAAACCAAAGGTACAAACGGTCCCTGTCCAGACAGTGGCTGTCACGACCAATCCTGGGCCGACATGTGGACAAAATGGTATTATTATTATTATTATTATTATTATTATTTATATTATTTTTATTATTAACAATTTTCAAATGAAGATCTTGAAAATGTTTAATTTTTGACATTCCACCACAAACATTACATGTGTTCAGGTGCGCCAGCAGGGACAAGGTCTAAAAACCTAGATGTGCTTTTGGGTTGTGAGCTGCGCATCTTTATTTCTTTGGTTGCTGGATGTGGAATTCTACTCCTGCTTCTTCTCCTCACTATTCTTTACTGCAATCGTAAGTCTCTTCACCATCACCAGCACCATCACCATCATCACCATCATCATTAGCATCATCACCATTAACCCTTTATAGACCACTTTATAGTAACTTTGAATGTGAGTGACAACATGAGAAATAAATAATTAAACCACAATATCAAAAACAGGGTGCATTTCCCAGATGCTATTAAATTTATATAACATTTTAGTGTTTTTTTTTTTTTTTTTTTTTGCTTTATTGTCATACAGTAGTGCACTCAATCTGACACACTTAACAAGTTTGTGCAAAACCTGGATGGTCCATTTTAGATAGCGAGCATAGTGTAATATGTGCTTCAATAAAAAAGACTTTTTCACAATATTGCACACTTTCTTACATTTAAACAGGGATGGAGACATTCTGCAACAATTTGAATACTGAATATTTAAGATGTGGCACATTTCTTTTTTTTTGGAATTCTAATGCTTTAGACTCTCCTCCATTTAGCCATCCATCTCTAAAATAATGGATGTATTGGTACATTTCAGTAAGTGTTTAGTTTAACCTGTGATTAAACTAGATTCGACCACTAACATAACATTTCCTCTCACCTTCTCAAGATATAAGAACACGACGATGCCCTCATCATTACAAAAAACAGTAAGCTCTTTTAATCTCATTCTTTCTTTTTTTTCTGAATACTGTACATTTGTGATGAATTTACTGTATGAATCTCTCCTGTGTATGTTTGCAGACCCCGGAGCAGACCAGCGGGCCACAAAACTCTACCCAATCCTCCAGACTATTAGACACAGTGACCAGGAAAAATCATGTTTTAAACTAATTCATCAAATACTCATCAAAAATCATACTTTTAAAATCATGCTCATTTTGTCAGATCCTATTCTGAGATGTAAAATGATTTGTGCAAGTAATGTTCCTTACAATCCTTAACGCAAAGACTAATGTAGATAATTTCAATAGACTTTCTTTGTAGTTGTTCAGATAGTTGATTAGGGTTCTTTTTTTGGTTGTTGAGCTTATCTTGATGATGATAATGATGATGATGATGATGATGATCTATGTCGTAGTTTTTAATGTTCCTAATTCTGTTGTTCTTGCACAAAATTTCTAAATGTGTCTAATTCCCTAAAAATATAGATGTATATAGATTATATTAAATATTATGTGTAGGAATGTGTATTTAGACAAATACCCAATGATTTCGATAAACAGCTTATATTTCGTTAAGGTTTTTTTTTTTTTGAGATGATGATTAGGTTTACATATGTTTTAGGTTTGTTACACCAGTGAAAACTAAAGAAGCAAATATAAGACACAAAATATATGTATATATTTTTTTGCCACAGCTGAGATTAATGGCAGATATTCTGTAGTAATCTTATTCCTGTGTGATTCTTTTGCACCAGCATATTGCTTTAAACCCTAAACTTAAACTTCACACGCATCAGCAAAGGTTTTGTTCATTTTTTTATTTTTATTTGACAACTTTTGTTTTTCTTTCTCTTGTTTTCTTTCCTTCGTGACTCTATCACATACACAAATGTTTATTCTTCTCACTGATGCATTGTAAAGCCTTCTTTTCAATAATTGTAATAAATACAGTCCCTTTAATGTATACATTTTATTTAATTCCAAATGATCTCCTATAACTATAAAAATGTTTCATCAGATTAGAATACATGTCTAAAGGCATTTCCTTTGTTTTAGTTTTATATCATTACTTCAGGTGCCATCTGCTGGCGAAACAAAGTATTACACACCAATAAGAACACCTGTTACTGAGATGTATGTGTACTGTACTGTACTGGGTTATATGGAGTTAGTTACTGTATGTACAGTGTAAGATTTAATCTGCTGTAAGAAAATATCTTTAAAAAATCTAAATAATTAACCTTGTTGTCTACAAGTCTCGTTTTACACCTTAGATACATAAGGTATTGTGTTATATACAGCAAAAGTATTCACCCCCCTTAAACTTTTCCACATTTTGTCACATTACAACCACACACGTAAAGGTATTTTATTGGAATTTTATGAGCTAGACAAACACAAAGTGTCACATCATTGTGACGTAGAAGGAAAATGATAAATAGTTTTCTTTCTTTTTTTTTCAAATAATTATCTGAAAAGTGTGCTGTGCATTTGTATTCTCAGTTAGATTTCATTCTGGACTTTTAATAGTCCAAACACATGAATATGCTGTGATCTAAACCATTCCATCGTAGCCCTGGCTGTATGTTTAGTATTGTTGTCCTGCTGGAAGGTGAACCACTGCCACAGTTTTTTTTTCCCCTAAAGTTTGCCCTGTGTTCGGCTCCATCCATCTTCCCATCAACTCTGACCAGCTTCTCTGTCCCTGTTCCTGGAAAGCATCCCTACAACATGATGCTGCCACCACCATGCACAGTGTTAGTTCTCCACAACACATAGAATTTTTATTGGTAGGTTTGCACTTGTGCCATATAAATTTCCATTTTCGGATGATGGATTGAACAACGCTCCATGAAATGAGGGATATTTTATATAACCTACAGTAACCCTGCTTTGAACCTATCCACAGCTTTATGCCTGACCTGTCGGCTGTGTTCCTTGGGCTTCATGATGCTGTTTGTTCATTAATGTTCTCAACACAGAACAGCTGTATTTATACGGAGATTAAATGACCTCATCACCAGAGTATTACATTGTGTCATGTTGTCGCTCTTGTTTGCACATTTGCACGAGCGTTTTATGTTGTATAATACTGTACTTGTTTTTTTGTAGTTATATAATGTTGATCTGTTTTGTCAGTTAATTACTGTAGGTTGTTTTGTTAATTTATGCTGCACCTCGGTCCAGGAGGAACAGTGTTTCGGTTTACTGTGTACTAAACTGTATATGATTAAAATGACAATTAAAGCCTGCTGTACTTGACTTGACTTGAAATTACACACAGGGGGCCTCTTTTTATTAATTAGGTGACTTTTGAAGGTAATTGGTTCCACTGGATTTTTTTTTTTTTTTTTTTTTGGGTGAAAACCATTTATAAATTTTCTTCCACTTTTATGTACCACTTTGTGTTGGTCCATGACATAAAATCCTAAATAAAACACACACAAACTCTCTGAGGTGGGAATCGAACCCGGACCCTGAAGGTGCAAGGTTAGCGACAGTGCTAACCTCTAAAGCCAGGATATTAAAAATATTAAAATGAAAGAAAGATGCACAAACCATTATAAAAGTTTTAACTTTTTTTTTATTATTATTTATTTAACCACAAAAAAAACAAAAACAAAAATAATAAATCCCTCCTCCATATCTCTGTCCCTGGGTTAAAATAAGATTGCACGTCAGCAGAAAGGCACAGTATTTTTAAGTGATATCACCACGACAGGAAGAAAACTAAAAGGACTAAAACAATATCGTATGACTATGGAAGACTTATCCCGACTAAATGACTGAAAGTCAGGTTCGCAAAATAAGGTGCCTTAATGGACAAGTGAAAAAAAAAACGGAAAAACCAAAAGCACATGCTAGTGCAGCTGTCTAACCAAGCGGTGTTAAGATGAAAACGAAACAAAGATTCATACTTGGTCTGCCACATCCTACTCAAGCTGTGATCGACATGACAACAGTGCGTGTACAGGACGAGTTCAGGTGGTGTTACATATGAATCATGCGCTCAAACCACAGAACAGCTTCCTCGGTGCGTACTTAAAGGATGTTCTTTGGCTTGTAAGGCTTGCCAGTAAGTTCTTTCAGATCTCCTGCTTTTAAAAGGCCAGTTTGTTTTTTTTCTCGCAAGGGAAAAAAAAGAAATAAAAACAAACAAACAAAAAAAGACACACAACCCTGCTAAAGACATGTACGTACAAAAGCCCTTTTGCACAAATTCTATCCAAAATAATAAAGTACAACAAGTATCATCCGTTATCTGTTATCCTTTATCCATACTCTAGACTCTATACTGTAAACTAGATGTAAAAGTAAACCGAAGTGGAAGTGCTGTACACTAGTGTCTGTAAGTGGCAATATTATGCTTATTACTATAAAGATAATTCCCCCAAATAATAAAAAAAAATTTAAGAAATCATGCATTACACCATTCCTAATCCATTTCTTGAAGAGATGTTGAACTATAGCAGAACATCATGTATATAAGGCACATTAGACTCCTTCTATCATGAGAAATTGTAATTATTATTATTATTATTATTATTATTATTTATGCTTCAAATGGAAATCAGTCCTGCACCGGGTATTTATACTGATCTGAGGAGTAGTTTAATGCACTGCATGCACTGATCCCAGATCAGCGCTCTGATTTTTGCACACGTGAACAATTTGTGCGGGTGTTTTTGAAAGCTGAATGTGTTTTTTTTCTGTGGCAAAAAAACTTCTGTACACCTTTCTACCATTACAACATATAATACGTTCGAGCAGCTTCTTGGATTGGCGTCTGTTTATCGCTTCATGTTGGCAGCAACCTGAAAGACAGGACAGGATCAATGCATTACTGTTAAGCAGATTGCTTATAATACAGAGCTCTCCGAAAAGCATCTAAGTCCTTGTCGTAAATGGTTAAACATTTTAAAAACATTTCTACGCAAATACATTTTAATTCCTTAAATTTCCTCAACGTATCTGATTTGACAAATTTTGGTTATACAGGATGTTATACAGGAACAAACCAAAACTGTTCTGAGATCAGTTCTAGATTTAGACTGAACCAGGTTCATGCTACTAAAACTGTCCTCAGAACTGTCTCCAATGTCCAGTTCTGGTGTTTAGCAAATGATCTCAGAAATCAACTGTTCAAAGAGTGGTTCTGGAAGCATAATAAAAACATATTCCATTATTTTACACTTACTAATGTGCGAGATCTAGCTCTTCCCGCCTTTCTTTACAGAAGTTGAGGACACGTCTTTGCTCGGCTTGGCAGGGAGGGTTTCCGCGGCTGGGGCGTCGGCTACTGCGGGTTTCTGCGAAAGATGAAAGACCGGTTGATGGAAATGTAACGGATACGCATTTATTGACGCTTTGATAGGAACACCTGTGTATCTTCTCATTCATGCAATTATTCATGGAACAGCCACAATCGTATCAAGTGGCAGCAGAGCAACTAAAAAAATAATGCAGGTACAGATCAAGTGCAAAAAGTCTATAAAATTTGAATATGGCTGTATTAAGGATAGCACATCCCTTTAAGGATGTCGCGCCCTTAAAGAAAAAAAAAAAAAAAAGCACATGCCTACAGTATACTAGAACTTGTGCTCGTGCAAGATACAGAGCTCTCTGAAAGTCATGTACCTCCTTGTCATAAATGGTTGAACGTTTACATTTTTTTTAATTACACAAATACATTTTAATTCCTTAAATTTCCTGGATAAATTCACGAAGCAGAAGTCATACAAACAAAAACTGTTCTGAGAACAGTCCTAGATTTAGGGTCTATTAGATTGAACCAGGTTCGTGCTTCTCAAACTGTTCTCAGAACTGTCTCTGTTCGCACATCTCCAACTTCCAGTTATGGAATTTATCAAATAATTTTCATGCGTGAAAATGATTCCTTATGATCGCAGATTTCAAACTGTGAAAGAGTGATTCTGGAGGCACGAGGAATCATTTTCACATGAACACTACTGTATATCGTGTGCTGTGATCAAAGCTAAAGGTGACGGGAAGAAATGTGGTTGGGAAAAAAAACAATTGAATGGAGATCACGTAAACGCTTGGTGAAGTTGCATTGCAGAAAAATCTAAAGATTAAAACCAGAGCTATGTTTATTATTGACATACTTATTAGTGAGACTTATCAGATAAAAAGGCTGTCGTTTGCTAGAGAGAATAGAGATTGAATTTGAAAAAGGTCATGTGGTCTGATGAGTCCAGACTGACCCTATTCCAGAGTGCTGTGTGCGTCAGGGTAAGAAGGGTCACCCTAACACACGATGCACCTATCATGCATAGTGTCCACTGTAAAATACTTTTAATTACATTGTGTGCATATGGAAATGTTTTTTACTTTCGTAAAGCCTATGGTTTTTCACCAAGTGTTCTCCATTCATGTTTTTTTTTTGACATTTCTTCCACAAAGCTGATGATGTTGATAATGTTCTGAAGAACTTTTAACCCAGTTCCAGTTATTTAAAACCTCCTTAGTTGTTGTTTTTTTATGATGCAGCCCAAAACTGTGATATTTAATATTCATTTGCGTTATTTAACATCTGCCAGAATATGACAGGTTTTGACAGTAAAATCATTTTATTTACCAAATCAACTCATTTATTATATTAAATAATAATGTGCTCTTAATAAATCAATAGCATCATGTATCAGCAGAAATTCAGCAAGAAGTGTTTAAATAATGTAGTGCAGAGGAGATATTAAAATGATATTAAAATGATCAAAAAGTGAATTTGCTATTAAAAGAGTGCAGCCGATGTGCAGAACTGCCAAAGCATGAAGTTCATGCGGAATGTTGCATGCGATGACTTCGAATGAAATTAAAATAAAAATCCAGCGCATGATATCACGGCCTGCTTTTAAACGTGTGCTCGGATGCAGGGATACTGTAACCTACCTTTGATGCAGATTTTGATTTTCTACCTTTACCCTGAAACCAGACAGACGCCCCTAAATGAACTAATCAGAACTAAAATAGTCTGTGTGGAAATACTTTACTTATGATTTATGATTTGCTAGGAAGACTAAAAACAGTCCCCTGACCGCTCCAGACTTATGATTTATAAGACTATGAGTGTGATCATGAAGGTGCACGTAGTAAACAGAAAATCACCTTTGGTTTGCTGTCACTTTGTTTCGTGGCCGGGAAATTTTCTGGTAGCAGGCTGTCCGCCAGTTTGTCCAGTACTACACCGGACTCCTTAAAGTCAAAGGTAAATGGCACAGATATTAGACGTCTTTTTTAAAATTATTATTATTATTGTTATTTTAAAATCATTGATTAATCACTGAGGATGTGCAGATTGATGTTAAGGCTGAGTACCTTCTGGCTGGAGGATGTCTTAACAGAGGCAGCAGCAGAAGCCTGACACTGAGCCGCGGGTTGAGTCACGGGCACTTTAGAGTCAAAGTCACTGGACAGAATGTCAAGGGCTTGGGAATCATCGATTGACGGCTGCAAGTGAGTGCAAAATAGGTTTTAAAAAGGTCTACATATATAAACGCATTCGGGAATAGACGAGAATATCATAGCTAGGAATTTATGTGGTCAGTAATTTAAGCATGTTTATTTTTAAAATACTTTTGAAGAGACAAGTAAATATTAATAAACATCATTAGTCCAATTATTCGCTGTCAGCCTAGATGAAACCACAACATGTTTCATTAAATAGTTAACTATTGCACTTTTAAACACAATACGAGGTGGTATCAAAAAGTTTCGAGACTAGTTCTGCATGCACAATCACATGAAGCACCGACCTTCATAAGTCAGTGTGCCAAAAGACATCATCCTGTGTACATCGGGAGCTGTGCGACTGGAGCTGACCACCTGCGTTACCACGTCTGTAATTTCATTATGGACAGCAAGAACGAAAAAGCGAACGTGAAATTGTGTGTAAACTCGGGCAAATCTGCCACAGAGATGTTTGATTCGTTCGATTCGGCGGGTTTATGGCAACTGGGGTGCACGCGTGCTTCAAGGACATCACTGGAAGAGGACGAGATATCAGGAAGACCTTTGACAAGCTCAAACCCTAAAAATGTCAAAACCATTCGGTAACTTGTTCATGATGATCATTGGAGATCAATTCACAACATTGCTGCCGTTGACTGTATGTCATACGGAACAGTCCAGGTAATCCAGGTGATTTGAACATTCGCCAAGTTGCTGCTGAGGTCGTCTCCAGGCTGCTGACCCAGGAGCAAAAGGAACACTGCGTCAAAGTCTGACAAGAGCTGTGGATGACCCGTGCTTCATATCGAGGGCAAAAACCTTCAAAGTAAATGGGCTCATCATCTCCGTGATAGAAAAGGGCAAGGCAGATCCGCAACTCGACCAAGTGCATGCTCATTATGTTTTCCTGACATTTGCGGCATTGCGCATCGAGACTTGTCTCCAGCGGCCAGAGCGTCTATAGCGAATTCTACTGGCAGGTCTTAAGGTGTCTGAGGGAGGACGTATAGTGAAAGCGACCAGATCGGTCACGTGTGAATGTCGAAACTTTTTGCTACCCCCTCGTATGTGTCAAAATAATCGCAATGTGATTTAAAAAATAAAATCATGCTATAATTTTTTTTATTGTTATTATTATACATTTTTAACAAGAATTGTTCTTGAGCATTTCTAAAGATTTTCGTCTGTTTCTGTGTTTTATTTCTCAAAAATAATCTTATAAGCTGTAAACGCAACTTAATAGGACAAGAATTTTACCAATAATAAACATTTCATTCTCATTAACAGTAGCACAGTGAAAAAAAGAGAATAAATTACCTTCTTAACTGCCACCGCTGCTTTGGCTTTTGCTGCAGCCTTTATTTAAAATCATAATAATTATTATTATTATTATTATTATTATTATTATTATAAAGAAATAATACGCACACAGCATTTTGTGATAAGTGAGAGTGTTAAAAGTCTCAGTACCTTTATATCTGCCTCTGTGGGTCGATACTCAGGAGGAAGAGAGTCGTCTCTTTCACCGGCCTTATGCACACGCTCCTCCTTCACCTCCTTCTCCTGAGCAGATCACATGGAGACAACGTGCAACCGATCAAACTCCAAATATCTACAAACATCTACACGTGAAGTACAAAATTACTATCACTATGTTGTTGTTGTTTTTTTTTACCTTAACGATATTTTTAGGAAGAACCGGTGCCGGCGCAGGTGCTGGACGGATGTCGTCGAGAGTCTCTGAGAGCGCGTCCATGGCTGAGGTGGCACCATCGGACATCTTCAAACAACATAAAGATGCTCGAGTCGGTCAGTGAATGTCTTCATATGAACACTGTGTGTGTATTGTGAGTGTGTGTGAGAGAGATTTACCTGTCTGTCTATTGCGGTGGGAGCTGAAGCAGCTGAACAGACTTTGGATGCACTTGAAGGAGTCAAGTCATCCTCAAGCTGCCCGAGATCAAAGTCTCCTGAGCTCTGATGGAAAAGAGGAAGGATTGATGTTTAGCAGAACGTCTTTTAACAAGGAATAGATATATAATATATATAAAACGTGACTCACGGTTGCCGGCGGTGCCGAGGGAGGGATTTGGCTCTGGACTTGAGGCGCTGTGGACGAGCTGTCGAAACCTTCGGAAAGGAGATCCAGAGCCTCGTTCGTGTCCAGTGAAGGCTGTTCAAAAAGATGCAACTCAATCATTAAACAACAACTCTCATTACTCAAACACTACAACTGATAAGAGGTTTATGTTCTACCTCTTTCTTTGGAGGCGGAGGCTGTGATTTGGGGTCGTCTTTGGGGAATCTGTAATCTGGAGGGAGTGTGTCGTCTCTCTCACCCACACGCACACCTTTCTCTGATTTTAGTTTAGGCTCCTAAACAAACACACAACCCATCAGTGGATCCGTCTTTACATGTCCGGTATGTACTGTACAGGTTTAAAATAAATGTAGAAATGAGATATTTAGTACAGAAATCATGTCCTCAGGTCTGAGTTTTGGGGACTCGGGAACGGGTTTCGCTTCCGGAAGTGTGTCTCCAAGAGCATCAAGAGCATCCAGAGACATGTCTCCCTAAGTAAAAACAAAACAAAAAAAAACCCAAGAGATTTTTTTTGTTTGTTTTTTTTTTTACACGTAGAGCTGTTGTTTAAACAGACTACTTCAGACATTATGAAGGTGCTGCAAAGCATGAGACAGGAAGCTACATTTACCTGGCTGTCAGTTGTAGGAGGAGCTGGTGTGGAAGAACAGACTTTAGATGCGCTTGAGACAGAAACAAAGTCATCGCTTAGTGCATCAAGTGCAAAGTCTGATGAGCTCTGATGAAAGGGAAATAATTCAGTTGTTATTATAGCATGTTTAATTTTAGTAAAATAATTTATTTTAGTTTTTTTGCATAGTTATCCCGTACAGTGCAAAAGTCATAGACACCACAGTTTTTTAACAAATACAGTTTTGGCCTTCGTTGTGCATTACTGAGTCAACAATAACAAACAACAAACGTTACAGGAAAATGTTTGAATGGCATTAAAGGAAGCAAAATATTACATAATGCACCAGTTTATAAACAAAAAGCATTTTGAAGTTTATTGCGCTTTATTTGCAATTGTTTTCTGTAAAGTACGAGTATAAAAATACTCCAAAAATATGACGAGCTAATTTCCTTATAAAACTTGCACAATGTGTCTCTGAGATCTGAGGGCTGCATTTTTAAACAGCAAAGCATCGTCAACCTGAATATCATTCTATTTTTAGTTTCATTCTGTCTGTTTGCTCTAAATAGTATGTTTTCATAAATGAAAATGTGTAATATTATTTTTGAAAGCAACTTTGCTTTGGCATGCCTTTGCATGCAAGTGCACAGCACTGTACGTAATCTGATTACAAGAATAATGAAAAATCAGTGCTAGTAAGGTGTTTAGCAAGAATAATAAAAAAATTTCTGTGCAAAAGTCGTATTTGGCTTTTTTTTTTTTAAATCCAGTATTGAGGAATAGTTCTCCAGCCTTCCCAAAATACTTTTTTTGGTTTTCATTTTGGCCAGTTTTTGCCTCTCATGTTCAGAAGGCTGAGTGGTTGGAACAGACAAAAGGGGAAATGAGGTTGCTGCTGAGGTTGTTGCATAAACAACCAATTGTTAACTTGCATCTTGCAGCCAGTCAACATCTGTTCCTATTTAACTTATTGTTAACTTGCATCTTGCAGAAAAACATCTGTTCCTAATCATTTAATATTTGCTGTTAGTCTTTCGGCTGCTCCCGTCGGGGTCACCACGATCTGATCCGCACAACAACTTGGCACAGGGTTTTTTTTACACCGGATGCCCTTCCTGACGTAACCCACCCATTTTATCCGGGCTTGAGACCAGCACTGCATCCAGTGGCTGGGGTTTGGGCATTGGCTGGGAATGTCCCTATTTGATAACTGTCATCAATAATGATCGCTAATTTTTTTTATCTTTATCTAGCGTCAAAATGCCATGATTTTCGCCTAAATATGATCGATCAGAAGTTATTCACTGAGCATTGTATAAAAGGTGTGGTGGGGGGATGCAGCCCAATGTGAAGCAGAGTTACTGCTACTGTACCACTGTGAGGTTAGATACTGTATATTCCTACAACATCACATAATTAAGTGTGTTAGTCTGTTTTTAAGGCCATTCTAGAAATGTGTAAATGATTAATAGATGGCTGTGTATAAGGCTGTGCAGATGTAATAACGTGACTTACGGTTGCCGGCGGTGCCGAGGGAGGGATTTGGCTCTGGACTTGAGGCGCTGTGGACGAGCTGTCGAAACCTTCGGAAAGGAGATCCAGAGCCTCGTTCGTGTCCAGTGAAGGCTGTTCAAAAAGATGCAACTCAATCATTAAACAACAAATCTCATTACTCAAACACTACAACTGATAAGAGGTTTATGTTCTACCTCTTTCTTTGGAGGCGGAGGCTGTGATTTGGGGTCGTCTTTGGGGAATCTGTAATCTGGAGGGAGTGTGTCGTCTCTCTCACCCACACGCACACCTTTCTCTGATTTTAGTTTAGGCTCCTAAACAAACACACAACCCATCAGTGGATCCGTCTTTACATGTCCGGTATGTACCGTACAGGTTTAAAATAAATGTAGAAATGAGATATTTAGTACAGAAATCATGTCCTCAGGTCTGAGTTTTGGGGACTCGGGAACGGGTTTCGCTTCCGGAAGCGTGTCTCCAAGAGCATCAAGAGCATCCAGAGACATGTCTCCCTAAGTAAAAACAGATATTAAATTTTTTAATGTAGAGCTATACGAAACAGAAGTAGATATACTGTAAGAGCAAAGTAGAACGGTATAGCTCTGATTTAAACCAAAATTATTTTAAATAATAAGTCTAAATGCTAAGTCAAATGCTACTGTATGTCTCGCATACATCACGTACACTGAAAGCAAACGTTTAGCAAACACATAAGCATTTTCTGGTTAGACGAAATGTCTTGAGCAGACACGAGCTATCTGTACGTATATTCTTCTGAACACGGGCTATAGGAAGTGGTAAGAAATGGTATAAGGTATCAGGAAGCAGAATGAGCGGTTGTTTCATGTTTACAGAGGCATGAGAAAGTTCACATAATATCACGAAACCTTACAGGAGGTTATACCCTCGCAGGCATTGGCACAGAATAGATACAAAAATCAAATGTAAAAACTGAAATCAAAATCATGCGTCTGTGTGAAACATGAGAAAAGATGCCCCCTTCTGCCGTGTCTTCATGACACATGTTCTTCTATTAAGCTTCAGAAACGGATGAGGTTAACTGGAAAATGCTAATGTATTTCCTAACAATTAAGACACTCTTCTTTCTTAAACCTTAAACCCAAGGTGCAGGTCAAGGTTGTTATCTTGTTGGCTTTTTTTTTTTTTTTTTTTTTGGTCATTTTTCCGTTTAATGCAAAACTTAAGACGCACTTATTTAGAATGGCTTTTGATATATATTTTTTTCATTTGATTCTTAGCATTTTTTTAGTTTATGTGTTTTTTCTTCTTTTTTATTTCATCTTATCGCCATTTTTGTCATTTTTTTAATGCTGTGTTGCACTTTGGTTCAACTTAGTTTGCTGTAAGGTGCTCCTGTATATAAATGAAAGATGATTGATTGATTACCTGGTCAGAGGTGCTTTTAGTGGCTGGTGTTGGGACAGGAGGAGCTCCAGAACAGACCTACAGAAACAACAAGATATACATCATTACAGGTGCAAGCTGCCCAATATTAGAGCCACTAGAGCCACCTACTTGTCACTTATAGAAGTATAAAATACCTTTTTGGCATGAGCAGGAGCCACAAAATCACTTTCTAGAGCCTCAAGAGCTGCGATATCCTCCACCTTGGGCTGCAAGAACCCAGAAAAATAGTAGACGTTACTGGTGACGAAGACCTAGCATGACATCCATGGCCAGCTGCTTCATTAGCTTATATTTTTATCGTTCTGTGATGATGTTCTTACCTGCTTGGCTTGGGCTTTAGGAGGAGCAGCAGCGCTGTGAACAGCAGGAGCCGCACTGGCGTCAGTGAAATCTCCAGACAGGAAATCCAGAGCATCAGCCGAGCCCATCGGTGGCTGAAATGTTTATAATACTACTCAACCAATATATGAGAGGCGTTCGAGTCAAACTGGGACATTTCAGTGTGAATACGCATGTGATTAATCTAGAAAACTTAGCGCATTACTATTTTTTCACGCAAAAATTATAATTAAGAATCTGACGCTTCACCTCTTTTGGTGAAGGAGGTATCGGCTTGGCGTTTTTGTCCTCCTTGAACCTGTACTCGGGTGGAATTGAGTCTTCTCTCTCACCCACACGCACACCTTTCTCTGACTTCTGCTTTTTCTCCTGGAAACACACAATATGCACAGAATTACCTGATAACCTGGTCACTAATGATCATTAAAAGCATGCCTGTTTAATTATAATAAAAAAAGAAAAAGAAAAAAACATGTAATCAGGAAAGAGAGTCGTATTAAAGAGTTATTACATCAACAATTTGCTCAGGTTTGAGTTTTGGGGGTTCGGGAGCCGGTTTATCTTCAGGTAAAGTTTCGGCTAGAGCATCGAGAGCGTCCAGAGACATGGGATCTGCCTGAGGAAATACACAGGAGGAAACATAGATAAACGTTTGACCGACAACAATGAGTGATTAACTGCAGTTCAGCTAAATCTACACTGATAAACTGGAAAACGGGACAGGAAAATTCATTGCTTATGTAATAAAAACATGAAATAAATAAAAATAAAACATGACTGAGAGATGTGACATGGCCTAAGGGGAATTAGGGTTACTGTTTTTGGGGTATCGTCGTTTATACCTTTCTACTAATAAAGTTACATTATACAGTGCAGTTACACCTTATTATGAAAATGTTCCAATATTTTTGTTCTATCTAATCCTCGTAACATCTTTTATTTTATTGTAATCTTTGTAATTGCGTCCTTCTTAACTGAATATGACTCAAAAATGCATCAACAAGGCATGTTCAAGTCAAACCAGGACTTTTGATTGCGCAGAATAACAGAACACAGCTATGAGCGTAATAACTCCCTTTATTTCTCTATCTTAATATATAAGTTTTCTCGCTGCTCCATCGGGCTCATGTCTGAAACTCTGGCCTCCCAGGAACTCCTTTAATGGCTCAAACATGTGGAAACAGCTTGGAGCGAAGTCAAGACTGGACGGAGGATGTTGCAATAGGTGGCAAGTTATCAAGGATCAGGCGTTCCACAGGCTGAATGTCCTTAAAGTATTTGATAAATCTCAGCCGGTTTCCATTCATGAGAAATTTCACTAAAGTCCCGGTTTGACTTGAACGCCCCACATATTGACACTACTGTACATTTGATGTTTTTGGATGTCCATAAAACAAGTTAGTTCCTGTTATTAAGTACTGCGGGTCATAAATTACAGTCATCCTCTCACCATCCTCTTTTCTTTTTCTCTGTAACGTTAATACAGCCAAACATGGCCGGCGTTACCAAGAAACCAGAAAACACAAATTGTACAGTACAAGTCCTCAAGTCTTTTCCTGTGTGCTGACAGAAAACGGCCTCGTCTAAACAATTATACTTTTTTTTCCTTAAGTAGTTGCAGTGTTCATGTATAAGAATGAGGGCATTGATATGAATATGTGAATATGTTGTGCTGCTCTTCCATAATACATGAAACAGACCACATGGTGGCGCTGAACAAGAAAGCACATGAAAACAAAAACTGCAAACCACCCAGAGGTATTTTGTGAACTGTGTTCCACATGAGGTACAAATCACTGATCAAATATGCAGCTACTCTGTGTACGCATGTGTGTGTGTGTGTGTGTGTGTGTGTGTGTGTGCACATGCATGCGTGTGTGTGCATGTGTGTGTCTGCCTGCCTGTCTGAGGTTTTACTGTGCAGCTTCTGATAATAACAGTGTCAGTGTGTGTGTGTGTGTGTGTGTGTGTGTGTGTGTGTGTCTAAGTAGGCGTGTACACTGCACAACTGAGCCACATTGAAATGTATTTCCGAAAAACAAAACTTTGGTTTCCAGGGTGACTGCAGTGTTGCCTAGACAACAGTATTTACACACCCAAACATCTATAATTGCAGACAAGTGATTGGTGTGTAAAGCTGAGTTCAGTTAACACACAACATCTTGGATAGACACACTGATCAGCCATAACATTATGACCACCCGTCTAATATTGAGTAAGTCCTCCCTTTTGCCGCCATAACAGTAATGACCTGTGTGACCTCTGACATCTTTCTATCACAACCAGCATCTCTTCCTTAATATGAGATACACTCGCTCTTCTATTGGATCGGACTACCCGGGCCAGCCTTCACTCTCTTTACATGTGCGTCAGCGAACCTTGGCCAACCATGACCCTGTCACCTGTTCCCATACTTTTGGTTCGTCCTGACCACTGTAGACCAGGAACGTCTCAAAAGAGCTGCAGTGTTGGAGTTGCTCTGACTCAGTCCTCCAGCCATCACAATTCAGCCCTTTTCGCAGTAGCTACAGTACATTTTTAATATTTAACTACAATGGTGGCTGGATGTGGGTGAGATACAGTATGTTAGGCAGAAGTGAACCTTTATTCCTGAAGTTGATGTATTGGAAGCAGAAAAAATGGTCAAGTATAAGGATTTGTGTGACTTTGACATGGGACAGATTGTGACGGCTAGACGGTCAGAGCGACTGCAGCTCTCGTGAGATTTTCCTGGTCTACAGTCTACAATATTAGGCAGGTAGTCATGATGTTATGGCGGATCGGTGTATGTATACCGGTAATATCACACTGTATTGGTTTAAAAGGTTTGGCAGTGTGTGTACTGTAAGTGATCCCATTAATGTGAACATGCAAACTCGTTTATATGGCAATAACACATCCCTGAGTGTCTGTAGGATCTGTGTCTTCTATAGTCTTATTATTTTATTATCCTGTTGGTTGTGCTCTATGGTTTTATTGCGTATTTGACTATTTAACACAAACGCATTTTTATTGCGCTCTTTATATACCATACAGTATAACTCATAACCATGGCATTACCATGCACTGCAAAAATATCTTGAATACAGTATATCTAATATTTCTCATTAGGATATTTTGATCAGATTAATGTAAGTTATCTATTTATAGACAACTCAAACTAAAAATGCCTAGAATTTTACTCATTCGCATTCACTCCATCTTTATACTGTTTATCCTGTATACAGGGTCACAGTGGCCTGGAGTCTACCCCAGGGGACTCAGGGCACGAGGAGGGGTACACCCTGGACAGGGTGCCAATCCATGTGCACACAAACCCACACACACACACACAGTGGGGAATCTGAAACTATTAATCAGCCTAATCTGCATGTCATTGGAATGTCATCGAACCCTCAACCCTGAAGATGCAAGCCCACAATTATTTTATATTTGTTTGAAACTCTTATTATTATTATTATTATAACTCTTATTATTACAAAGCACCACTGTCTCATCTGCTGTTACATAAAATGACTCACACACAAAAAAAAGTCTTATGGTCTTATGTATATGAAAGCACACAGTTATACATAATGTCTTGGTATGCTATAGCGCAAACCTGTTCAGACATGACAAGGCATTCGACAAAACAAGCTTCATAATGACATACGACAGGAAGAACTGCACAAGTGTCCTGCACAGAGCCCTGACCTCAAACCCACCGAACAGCTTTGGGAGACCTGGAACGGTGAATGACCCCAGACCACCTCATGTAAAATCACTGCATGACCAGATCGCTAAAATCCCAACCACCATGCTCCGAATTCAAATAAAGCAGTAACGAGTGAATAAATCTGGAATAAAAAGATCACACAAACGTTCTGCCATAATGCGTGTTAAATAAATAATGCGAAGGACCTTTGTGTCCAAAATGCATAGTATTCATGTGGATGTCAGTGTACAGTATGTTAAAGAGTCTCAGTACAGGTACAGTATACAGTTCGGGTACATTCGAGTTCATCATATAACTGAGTAAATATTGCCGAGTGTGTGAGTGTGTTTGTGTGATCAGAAACTAGCTGATCCAGGTTTTCTGCAGGGGATGTGTGTGTGTTTGCTCTCTTCAGCTCCTCCCAACATTCCACATCGCAAGAAACCAGAACACTGCTAACTTTCTCCTTTTGTCTACAGCACTTGAAACACATATAAAACTCATCAAGTGCAAAGAATTGGACGATAATTACGGCAGGAAATTGAGCATCAGGTCCAGAGAGCCGCTTCCTCAATGCAAATATACTGATTCTCAAAATCCTTTTTCATGCATACTGTAATGGCGTGTATGTTTTTGAATACTGGTCTGAGTTTGTATTCAAAAGATCCACACCTCTTATGCAATAGAAAGTCAAAACAATTCTTCAAGAACAAATGGTTTATTATCACTGGTACGGTTCACACCCTGTGTGTTTATGAATAGATGCCATTATAAAACAGAGCAGAGAGGACACTTAAGGAGAGGAGACGATAAAAGCTAATGTATTACAATGTAGAGACTGAACCCAATGTGCTTTGGCAATGTTTTACTGGAACCACTCACAAGACGTTGCTATTTAAGGTTACGATAATGTCTGTACTTAATCATAAGTGCCACCAGAGGGCGCAGTTAGAGTGATTGGTTTAAGCTTGTGATATGTTAGTATTGATTGTGTTGACTGTTGCATATTGTTGTATTAGTTAAAGACCTGATTATAAGGTCAGGCATGAAAAATACTGTATCTGTATAAGTACACGACCAGTCAAAAGTTTGGACACACTTTCTAACTCCATGGACTTTCCTGAATTTTAAGGTTAATTGATTACCTAATGGCATCCGTGTTATTGGAGAGTTTTGAAAAAAAATTGCTCTAGATTGTAGAAAAACTTGTGTTTCAACTTTATAGATTATGTCATAGTATACTACTGTACATATACTAAACTTTAAAAACAGTCTTGCTTTTATTCTGCCAAAAACTTGGAAAGTAAAAAAAAAAATGTTTGAGATGAGATTTTTTACCTTGGGATCTTGCTTCGCCTTATCTGGAGAAACCGTTACCTGGCATGATTTAAAAAATAGTGAGTGAAAGTCTTTATTTAAAGTCAGATTTATCCATTTTCATTTATGTTTCTTACTTTTTTTTTATTTAATAACTGGTTAGAACTGTAGTTCTGTTTTTTTTTTTTTTTTGCATCTTACATTATACATACAATTGGTTTTAAACTATAAATCTCTACACATGTATTTTGTACGTGACTTGAATATGTTACTATTATTCGGAAAATGAAAACAAAATAGTTTAATTAGTAATACAATTAACAGTTAATTAAATAGTTGATTCGAGATCATGAGCGATTATAGTCGATGTGTCTCTAGTAGGCTGGTGTGAGGTCATGCATTTCGTTAATGTATGATAAAATAATTTCATTTAAGATTATTCTTTTCATAATAAGTGCGTATGCAATGCACCGAAGTGGCAGCACAAAGCTATTCCATGTGGTTTAAGGTTCAAAGATGGTCGTCCTTACCTTCTCTACCCTTGGTTTCTTGTCAGCAGGAGGAGCAGGGGACAGATTCGCAGGTACGGAGGCGGCTTGTGCCTGAAAAAGAGTTTGTCACTGGAGTTTAGACGAGGTTACCTGGTATGCATTGCATTCGAATGCATTTCAATCCATACTGTATACACAGATCTAATCCTCAACACTCACTCTTTTGTTCACTGATGCACGTTATCCGTAAACGATACTGTGGATAAACTGGAAATCCAAAACTGCTATAATAACTAAGACTGATAAACCTGGCTAAACCTAAGTCCACTGTTCTTCAACATATTCTGTGTGCTAATGTTTCCATAATATAATAACTATTGCTTTTATTATTATATCGGTAATGCAATATCATATACTATGGTTTAAAACCATTTTTGTCATGTTACAGTAAAACTGCAAAGCTCAAGTTTTATGGTGTTAAAACTTCACAGTTACTCATCTGACTTACTGTATATAAAGTATATAGACCCTCGATACACCTTCTTAAAATGCTAAATTAACATCCCCGTATCTCTCTTACTTTCTGGACGGGTGGAGCAGGGGAGAAGCTCTTGTGGGTAGCAGCAGCAGCCACAGTTTCATGTTTCTGAAAAAAAATAAAAGAATAAAATCATAGTCAATTTACAATCCCTGACATCTGCGCAGCTCAATGTTCTTCATCTTATGCGTATACTTTCCTGCTAATAATATGTTGATGAGAAGTTAATGAGATAAATCGGTAGCTGATTGAAATGTGAAGAGATTCCAAATTTACAAAAGGGCATCAACTTGAAAAACTTTTTGAAAGTAAGCACTTTGCTTCCACATACATGAGCTCATGGTCTCTAATGTCTGCTGTGATTGACAGGGGAGGGAGGGAATCATTCCACCAGACATCAGGACTTACTGTACACTTGAAGATAAAGTCATCAAAAATACAGCCTAAGATAAACAACTTGAGAGACGCCCTCTGTTATACATCGACTAAGCGTTACAACGGTACAACAGATATGAATCATGATTAATGTTCCTACCACTTCTGGTTTAGATGCAGCAGGAGGTGGAGAAGATGTGAATCCAGAAGACAGAGATTCCAAAGCCTCGTCCGATGTTATGGGCTTTTAGAGATCACACACATACAGTATGCGTGCAGACACAAACACACAAACACACAAGGAGGAAAAAATATACTGTAAATATATATAAGCCTGAGTGGAAAAAAGAACAGATTATTATTCTTTATAATATCATGGTCCAAAGTTATTTTTATTACAAGATGGTTGGAATTAAATACATTATACAGCACGACTGTACTGATTCGGATTGGTCACAAGCTGTTAACACATTACGATTACAACTTGTTCTTTTTAAAACATGTTTACTTTTATTATTTCTATTGTTTGGACATGTTAAAATATTGTTTTATTGTCAGTTATTAATTTTCAATTTGATTCATTTCGTTACAGAGCATAAGGGAGAAAAAATAACAATAATTATTATGTGTTTATTAAAATTATATATATATATATATATATATATATATATATATATATATATATATATATAACAGCAAAAACAACAACAATAATAATTGTTTTTGTTTTTGTAATAATAATAATAATAATAATAAAATATTATTATTATTATTATTACTATTATTATTATTATATACTTAGTGTTATTATTATTATGATTATAGTGACTTTTAACAGTATAGTATACTATAGTATAGTATAGTGTAGTATAGTGAAGTATAGTATCTTTTATATATATATATATATATATATATATATATATATATTTTATTTTATTTTATTTTATTTATTTTTTTTTTTTTAATAGTGTTTCTGTCTTAATGGCTTTATTTTAATTGTTAGCTGTTTTGTTTTAATTCTTAAATGGTAACATAATATACTTTATGTAATGTTATACTCATAATGCATGCTTTGATGATAGGAAAAACATATTAAATGTCATCTTAAAGATATCTAAAAATATATTATATAAATGTGATGCGTTCTATGCATTCCTTTGTAATTATCACACAAACTAAAATTATATAAATTAAAACCAAAGCTAAAATATAGCAAAATAAGTGAATTATTAAAAACTAAATAAAAACATCGAACATACATAAATAAACAAACAAACTAATCATGGAGTGAATAAATAAAACAAAAATTCTTTCATCTTAAAATACAAAAACCAAAACAAACTATATAGAGAAAAAAATAAACAAATAATATCAGTAATATGATACCACAAGAGGGTGCAATAAGCCCAAAAGGAATGGAAGGCAAGTACAGACACACCCCACTCCATTACAGCTTAAAAACAGGCAAAACATTTGGTTTCTACAAACGCCATGGAGAACAAATAACCTTCTTCCTACTTGCACGAAAAAAATGCACAAATTCTTACACGTTAAATTCAAAAAGACAACAAAAAAAAAGGAAATCCCCAACAATAAAGGACAGGAAGTAAGAAAAGGGTGTGTCCTGTACACACACTGTTCGTCTGTCCATGATTTTTTTTTTGTTGTTTTTTTTTTGGGGGGAGTTTGATGGGCCAGGACAACTGAGTGTAATTTAGTAATGATGACGTCAGGTTAGTGGTGGTGCCATTTGCTCAGAGACATAAGTGTAAGTACTAGAGCGAACGTGGGAGCAGCCAGGGATGAGTGTGAACGCATATGACACAGTGTGTGTACAAAACACACACCAGTAACCAGGTGTTGCGGGAGCACAGTAGGTTGGCATTGAAGGCCTCGAAATAATAAGACTGTTCTTTACAACAGATGAGATCATAATCTATGATTAATTTATGACATCAGACATTAGTTTTACCCAAAGCACAATCTTGCTGTTAGCTTGCTATCGATCGCTGAGTATCGATTCATAAACAGGGTTATCTTAGAAAAACTAAACTTTTGATGAATATGGATTTTTTTTATTGATTTGATTGATATGTTTTTCATAATAATACGTTCATGTTTAAATATGTCCAATAAAAGGTCCACCAAATTATAAAAAGCAAGATTGGTTTCCATGATTTGAATCGAACAAACCATTCTTGAAACACGGCTCAGAATGTCTTCCTCTGAGCAGTTAGAAAAGCTGAAAAGTTAATTTCGGTCAGCTCTCAGAACTGATATCATTAGCCCTTGACCTACTTGCTGACTAATCCAAGTGTGACATCAGTAGCAATAATAAGGACACTTACCTTTGAGACTTGCTTTGGCTTCTCTGGTTGTACAGAAGGTGTTTTCTTTTCCTGGGGTGAATAGGGGAAGCGATAACGTTTATTCTAAGGTTATCTATACGGTATAAATAATATAAAGTTTTGTCTGTACTTTGCTCAGAACTCGCTCTTTCAGTGACACTTTTGATACATTGGAGGACTAGAAACCAGTTTAAAAAAATAAATAAATTCTGTCTACTGTACATGTATGTCTGTATATCTGTATGTCTGTCCAGGCGATTTTGCCACAGCATCACGCAAATCTGTCTGGACAGAATTTTATGAAACTTTTGCCAGTGCTTCAATATTTGCCTGAAGATAAAAATCTTTTATAAATGTCATTAAAATGTTAAGTAAAAGTGAAGTTATGAGCCATTTTGTGCCAGTTTATGTCACAGCATCCAGCATATGTTTTTGGATAAACGTTCCACTTTTCCCTCGAGGTGGGCGTGGCTATACGCATCATTCAGCAGAGCCGATCAACGTGATAATTCAACACATCCAAATCCTCACGAAACACAAACGAATGCACGACACAGCATGGCTTACTCAAAACAAAACAAACAAAGTAGCCTATGAAATTTGAACCTTCAAAGATGAATGGACATAGTAAGGTATGTTTATTCTTCCTGCATGAAGTTTAAAATCAGTTTGTCTCATACTGTATGTTCTAAAACCATGGAGCTAATAGTGGCGCTTCACATTACTGCTTTATAAGAAATGAACCAAAAAAAAACAATGCATTTAAAAAAAATATATTCTGAGGTGAGGGCATGTAAAACACCGGAACTGAGAGCGCAGAGATATGTGCTAAAATCTAAATGTTAATGTTAAACAGTGCCATATTTAATAATCTACTTGAAACAGGGAGTGTATTTGGCTGATGACGAAAAAAGTACGATTTAGCATTAATAAGATGTAAAATACTCAACCTTAGAACATTTTACACACTGGTTAGAAATAAAACAGACAACAAGGCAACAACGGCACGAATTAGAAAGATGGTAGGTGCATGAAGAGAGGATGAAAGCAATAAGCTGTAGCAACTCAACGAGTTACTAATCTGAGACTGACCATGTCCTTCTGTCTGTATCCAGGTGGCAGTGTGTCATCTCTCTCTCCACAGCGCTGAGCTACGTCTGCGGTTACGTCACGCTAATGCACATGCAACACAATATTACGATGCTCATTTTGTCTTTCCATAGCAGAAAAACAAAATGCATGCTTAAATAAAAAAAAATTATAAAAAAATCATAGCACATGCATTAAAATTAAAACTCATACCTCTTTGACCTCAGGACCAGTAAACTGAGTAGGTTTAGGAGGCTCTGCAGGTGGCAAGCTGCCAGCCAAGGCATCAAATGGATCTATATCGGGTGCCTGTGTTACATCATAAAATATAGCAGTACAGAGGTGCTCATGCAAACGGCCATGCTTGTTATAGGGGGTGATACACAGCTTCAGAAATGCAGAAATAATTTTTTTTTTTTTTTAAAGCCTGACTGCTGCTGACTCACCGGAGTGCTGGCTTTCGCAGAAGCCTCTGACTTCACCTGCAGACCAGAGGAACAAGACAGTGTGAAAGTGAGAGTCTTGCAGAGCATGCACAATTTGTTTTTAAATTAAATTAGAAATAAAAGTAAGAAATCTGGTTTAGATAATTTCTTTTTATTACTAAAGCTGTTTGTTTTCAGCAATATAAACGACATTTGCAATAAGAACACGATGATTTGTTTTGCCCCAATTGACCCCACCCTCTCTGTGCAAACATCTGCCTGTGGGTTGACACTTAGGTAAGTAAAAGGAACATGGTTAGATGAGGGCTGTGTTTCAGTCCGAAAAATAATCAGAAAATAAAAAAATCTAGCACAATCTATAGACTGGCAAGATTGAAATTATGTCAATTTAAAGCGACAACACACTCGTTGTCATGTGGTGCTACACAAAAGTGTCCCATTTAGCTTATTTCACAGCACATTGCTTATGCAAACTATTTTTCATTCATTAAAAAAATGACAAGTTGTATGTTTTATCCATTTATACAGTAGGGAGATCTAATATTGTAAAACACCTATAAAACAAGTGAAAGGCTAAAACTTTGTAAACCATCATGCATATACACCAATCAGCCATAACATTACAATAAAAAACGTTAAGCACTGTATTGTGCCACCTGTGCAGCTCTTGGCCATCAGGACATGCCTCCACAAGAGTTGGTACCAACATGTTGGCAGTGGATCCTTTGGGTGCTGTGGATAATAGGGTGGGGACTCTGTTGATAAGACTTGTTCGTCCGGTGCATCCCATGGGTGCAGGATCCGGGGAGTGTGGAAACCAGATCAGCGGCCTTGGGCATTTTGCATGCCATGCCCCAAATTTTCTGGTACCTTTCTATCATGGCCAACATTGACCCTTTTTGGCAAGTTGTGCTGCATTGGTTTTTCTGTTGGATCAGAATAGACAGAATAGCCTTTGGTTCCCATTGGCATAAATGAGTCTTGGGTGCCGAGATCCTGTCACCAGTTTACTGGTATATAATTCGTTCTTGTTCCTGTCAACCCTGCCATTTTATCCAGGCTTGGGACCGGCACTGCAGTCCAGTGGCTGGAGTTAATATTATGGCTGTTTAGTCTATTGGTGTTCCCAAAGTTGGAAGCACACATTTGTATAGAATGTCCTTGTATGCTGTAGCTATAGCAATACCATTTCTTTTTCTGGGACTAAAAGACTCAAACAGGTTCCAGAATGTCCTCAAAGCAAGGTTTATGAAGACATGGATTGCCATGGTTGGGAAAATGTGACAATGCAAAAATATGTGAAATTCCTCATGTAATTAATGTAAACAACATGGATTTAAAAAAAATGAAAACGTTTTAAAGTTTTGAATGACTTTCAATCGATTCAGGTCAAAAACACATTTTGGACAAATCTGAAAGAAGGTTGGGTGTTTTCATATCCAGTTTACCATCCATCTGGGGAAAAGCATGTATAATTCACAATGGGCTATTCAACTAGACTATTAAGGAAAAAAGATTTCCAGAGAAGAAGTACAGTATATCTTTTTACCCCTGATTAAAAAAAGGAAATACCTTGGCTTCTTTTGCAGTTGCAGAAAGGACAGTGGTGGCAGTGGGCTTTGTTACTGTGGAGGTCACCTTAGATGGCACCTTAGGGTCCTGTTTGGACAATGAAACTGTGGTGTTCTATTTGAAGTATATGCGTAACCTTTAATGAGAGGGCTAAAAGGCATGCAATTTACTGTACAATGCATTATTCAAGAAGTTGTTACGGCCAAAGCAAATTGCAGTGGTGTTATTGAAGGATGGACGGGAAAGACAAGGTAAAACACTGTAGTTCTGCTCGTACCCCAGCCAGAGAAGGAAAGACAATGTTGACAAGCAGAAATATGTGCAGAAATATATTCCAGATGGAAATAAAACAGTGTGAAGAGTTGACGAATCTCCGGCAAGTCCAGCAAAGCAATGAAGAACCCAGAACATACTGTATCTGTCGTTTGTGTACCTGGACTTTAGGAGTCTCTTTGGGCTTTGGCACTTCTATAGGAGTTTTTCCTGCACCACCTACTGCACCGGTTGTTCCAGCGCTCACAGGTGGAGCTTTGGCAGGAGACACAGGTGGGGCCTGTATCAAAAATTTTATGCTTAAAATCTGACATCAACATTTTCAACCCCACACAGCCATGCATGGACTTGTTCTGCTGACACAACAGGCATGTACTGAATATGCAACAAAAAAATAGGGAGTGTCATAACCAAGGTATTTAAATTTAGGAATGTCCCCATTTACAATATAAGAGAAAATAACCGCAAGTAGGGAATCGGAAACAGGACATAAAGACAAGTCAATGTCTGATGCCCAATGTGAAGAACATCAAACAAACCCAGAGGTGAAAAAGATCCAGCTGATGAGAGTCTGCAATTTCGTACAAACATGATGCCATAGAACAGGTTTGAGAAACAGCTTGAGAAACATGGAAAGGAAGACCCCAGTTTAAATAAGCAGAAATGAAAAGCTGTACAGAAGTGCGATGAAACTGGAGAAAGCAATGACCAATCCCAATGCAACGCGATGACCGGCTACCTGCGCCGCGACTTTAGGTGATTCTTTAGTGATGGTTGATTTTGGAGATCCAGTAGTGGTGGTTACTCCTCCACTGGCTTTAGGTCCTGTGGTAGCCCCTATATTGGTCACTGAGATTGCAGCTGCAGGAGACGCAGTGGACGTAGACAGAACACTGGAAGTAGTCTTGGCTGCAGGTGCTGTGGTGGTTGCCGGCTTTGCAGCCACACCTGCAGTGGATGACGATGCAGCCCCTTTCTGCAATGCAGATATCAAACTGCCATTTTGACTAAAGGTATTATAATACTAGTTAATTGCTACAAATAACTTATTTTCAACTCAATTCAATTTTGGTGGTTTTACAGAATCAAAAGAAAATTAGGCATGATATCAATGTCAATATTAACATGCCATTAATCTGGAAATTTTAACACCTAACAATTATTTTTTTTTTTTTTACAATATTTCATATGTAAAAACTAATTAATCATATGACCAAATTTGACCCTAATGGCTTCCCATAATCGAATGTGTGATAATGGCACGTTTAACGCGGATAGCACTATGACTGGGGAAACATCACCAGCAAGTTTCATTAGAAAAAGCTTCTAAATGGAAGTTTCGATAAAACTAACATAGTGTGTTCGATCAACCCCCTACAACACCCCCCCCCCTCCCCATGCCACATGTTTGCCCCATATTGTTTGCCCCAGATTCAGCTACACTGTGACATTTTCTTCCTGTTTATGAGGTATTAAAAAATATGACACACCTAGTATCATAACAGATTCTTTGGATGTCCCCATAGGAAACAAAGTCCTAGATGGTAGAACCATTCGAAAAAAGTTGCTGCTAGAAACCTTTAGAAAAGCTGTAAGTCACACTGCGCCCTAAACCACATCAGCATGTCTGTGAGTAATTACTTAAGGACAAGTAAGGCTCGAGTCTGATATGTTCGGAAAATATTCTGGGTGTATACCGTACTAGTCTAGTAGTTCCTTTATTGTAAGACTGAACTGCAAAAAAACTGTTACAGAAGCTACAGTATGTACAGTATATACTCAAGCTGGTTTCAGTTTGTACAGGAACATTGTGAACGTGAACATTTTTTATAATGATAAAGTCTTTTTGTTGCTCAGCCAAGAGATTACAGGGCATCAAATAAGCATCCGGTTGCCTAGACGTACAGCAATAAAACACATCCTTTACAGTATAAACCCTTCATTAACAAGGATGACACCGGACTGTTGTGGATCACCATGGGAAACTAAAGGACAGTGGGAAGGCAGGGTCATTTCCACAGACGCAACTATTTGTCCTAGCTACAATAGACCTGCCATGAAGCATTGCCACAAAAGCAAACAAGACATGGGGAAACCCAGCTTTGATGGAGGTACCTAACTAGAGGAAGCATTGTTTTTTTTTTTTTTAAGTAGTTATAGCACATTGCATCACTACGCTGCTGACTTTGAATTCTTAAATCTAATTGGTTGGTTAATGTTGATGTTGTACAGTAAGGAAACACCTCCACATCATGTCCAGATATGACACCTCACTCTGTTGTTGATTATTTTCCTGCAACAGTAGACCCTCAATCAGGCATTCAATAATCAGTCACACTAAACATTCGGGTCATCTTCAAATTTTTAAAATTTAAACGGGGTCTAGGACGCAAATTTCACTTTTTGTCATTTTAAGATATTCAGATGTGTGTGTAAAAAATAAAAACAATAATGGAGAAATAAACACTCCCTGCTTTTTGCCTTTTTTCTATTATTATTTTTTTTTTTTTGCATCTGTCAGGATAGATTTTCCTTCTATTATGACCTCATATAAGAAACCCCTCCCTGGCTGGTTCCTCATCTCTGCTGTTCTTCAGAAGAACCAGACTCAGCAGTACAGTAAGGCATTACCGTTAAATGAGTGTGTTTGAAGGAGGAGTGAAACAGAGAGAGGGCAATGCATTACCCGAGGAATATTTCAGCTGGAGCATTAACACACACTTACTGTAAAGGGACCTCTATGATCTGTATGTTAACCTGTTACAGAAATAGTAAAATACGGGACCTTTAAAGCAAAAGGATTTCGAAATTTTGTACCGTCTTCTCAATTCAGGCTCAAGGTTCTGTACTGTAATAAACCCAGACTCAAATACACAGACCAACTTTAGAGCAACCGGAAAAGGAACAATGCATGTTCTTTTTTTTTTTTCCTGTTCCTGTAATATACATTGCCAGTCAAAAGTTTGGACACACCTTCTAATTCAATGTTGTTGTTGTTTTTGCGATATATGTTCTACATTGTAGAACAATACTGGAGTTTTCAAAATAAAACTATAAATAAACACATAGGAAATGTGAAAATTAGGAACTTAGGTAACACCACCACCAGAACCACCACCGGCACCACCACCACAAACAGTCAGCTGTTATTGTAAGACATAAAGGTCAGCTGTTCTGGAACAGTTCTTCCAAAAACAGTATTTGTCACATGCATTTGTAAAAAAAAATAATAATAATCAAGCACCATGACAAAACTGGCTCTCATGGAGACCTGCCGAGAAAAAAACCAAGACCAAATCTTACCACTGCTTTATTATTTGAGAAGTTCATTTAGAGTTCCCAGCCTCAGAAATCACCAATTAACAACAGAACCGCAGATTAGAGCTGTTATGAAGACTATGAAGACTACAGATCGTACGTAGCAGACTTATCTCAGTTGTAAGTGTTTAAAGGAGATTATTGCATGCTTTAGACACCTTCAGCATTGTTTTATAGTGTAGAAAAAAGTAAAGAATCCGGAAAGACCATGGACTTAAAAGGTGTGTCCAAACTTTTGACTGGTAGTGATATCTCACACAATATACAGAAATAGTAAAACTAAAAAAATAAAAAACGGTGACCAAATAACTTGTACCTCATGTTGTGCAGGTTTCACGGTGGAGGCCGACACCGATGGGGTGGAAGCGGAAGGTTTAGATTGAGACTGTGGAGAGAGAAAGAGAATAATAATGAATGAACATACAGTACATATTTAATTTGAATGCTACTGAATGGCTACAGGGCAAAGGCACACTGGGAATGATGTCCCAGTCATGCAAAGCTGCTTCATCACTATAAAGAGCACAAACAAACCTCCACACGGTATCTCAGCAACTAAACAGTGAAACCTATAGAACATCCAAACATCGCTATTCTAGAGATCATACATCAAACTGTCTTTGTTTGGCAGAGCTTTAGAGAACAAATGCTACGTAGTGCAGGGCAAACACGCCAGATCAGTGCCAGGCTGGGCATTGGGCTTTATCTGGGTTCATTTTGGCCATTACTGAATACACCGCTATCGCTGAGCTGAACAATTTAGCGGAAACTTCTCAAACCTGTTTCTCACTTCCTGTTAAATCACTCCAACTCATCATCTATACAACTTTATCCTGTATACAGGGTCACGGGGGGGCGTGGAGCCTATCCCAGGAGACTTAGGGTACGACCCTGGATGGCGTGCCCTATTTTAGTTTCTAAAATACTTAAACCAGCCAGTCTGGCACCAACAACTAGGTCATGGTCATAACTTCTCCAAAGTTTATTTACAACTTACTTCAAGCATATTATCCCGCGTAAAAGAGTTCTTGATATGACCCTATCAAATCAGGAACTAAAAGCCATGACCTATGTATGATGATCTCACAAGATGTTGTGGGAACTCGCACGAGGCACACGAGGCACAGCTTGTGCGTCTGAAAGATTATCTCCGGACCTCCACATGTCACTTCATGGCCACGCCTTATTAAAACTAACCAGGCGCTGTGTGTATTTAAAATGAGATAAACGTGGCTGGTCCATGGTTCTACCAGTAGAAGGAAAAACTGCAAATAAAGGACCGATATTGTTTATATAAATGTTCTATTGTAAAAAAAAAAAAAAAAAAAAACACACACAAATGCTGTAAGCCCTTAATGGCCAAACATACTCTTGTACTTTATGGCTGAGAAACAGTGTGTATACAGTATAACCTTAAAGATTTGATCTAAAATGATTTATGGCCTGCTATAACAAAGCAACATAAGCATCATGAAAGTAAGAGTGTCATTTCTGACATTTATGTTGATCAACCTGCAGAGTCAGAAGTACTAATAATCTACTGACAAACAGGCTCAGTGAGAACGCTTCAAACTAAAGCACGACCTCAGGCATGGCAGCGATTAAAGAAAACAAAAGACTTTAAATTCAGATCATTGATGCAGATGGTAATATAGTGCAGAGCGGTATTATCACTTAATAATGACCGGCATGATCATTGGTCATACTGTAAATAAGCTACAGTATGTACAGTACGTTTTTTTTTGTGTGTGTGTGTGTTTTTTCCATTTTGTGCAAAATTTGGTGAAGACCATGGGTGCCAAGAATGTTAGCAAGGACAGTAGCAAGAAGAGAAGGAAGCCGCTTTCAATTTGTTCGGTGTCAAGAGGAATCATAAATTAAGTTTAAGCGAAGTTTAATGTCTATTTATTTTATATTTTACTTTATTTACATGTCTGTTCTCAATGTTTTGATTGTTTTAAAATACAAAAATATGATAATAGTGTTGGAAATTAATAATAATGGTAATATTTTTGGGTGGCTGGAACGAATTATCTGGATTTACATTATTTCCTATGGGAAAATGCGTTTTGCAATACAAAATTTCACCAGAATAACCTGCTCCTGGAACGGATTAAATCCGTATACCGAGGTACCGCTGTATTGGTTTTCAAACAGCATTGATATTTCTAACTGCTACAGAAATACAGAACTCATGCATGACTACAATATAAAAAAAGCTTTCAGTATTAATTATCCATAACTAATTTCTGCTTTCATACGTTTAACAATCGAACTAATTCTAAGTAATCGGTCTCTGTGACACAAAGAGCAAACATTCTACATTAAAACAGGTTATAAATTCAATTCGGGGGGAAAATTCTATGTAAATCTGTAAACCAAAATAACATCAATTGAATTTCACACCGTGTTTTGTATTGCTTCATTCATCCACGTGCAAATTCATGACCACAGATAGAAATAGAAACAGCGTGTGCTTGTTCCCAGCTGGGATAGCAATAATGTGTGGCAATATATTACACATGTCCAGATATGAATTTTTTTTTTATTAATCTAGCAAGCAGGCAGCACTTTTACAAGGTTTCACACCTTCATGGTGTGGGTTCGATTCCCACCTCAGGTCTGTGAGAAATACAATACATACTGTTTCTTGTACAAACAAAACTTGTATGTTTTTAAAATGTTCTTCTTTCTTAGAAACTCTCATGGAGTGGAATTGGATCAATCCAACCAAACCCTTTAAAGCAGACACAGAACTAGAAATCTAGTCCTGAGTCCTGGCTGTTTATGTGTTCAAAGCACGGTTGCTTTATTTCACAACTTTTATAAATAGAGCTCAACAAGAAACAATTAGACACGCTCAAATAACAGCGAGAGAGGAAGCTGTAGAGCAAGCACGGCTTATCCTGGCTTTCTTTTTATTTCACTGCACACTTCACGCGGCTCTACCTATGCCAGTGGTGTATAGGGCAAGATATACAGTAATGCAAGTTAAAGTCATGAGCCTTTAAGGCAATAGACTCTACATGAGGAAATACTTATGGGAATGTCAACTGTATAGCAAAGAAAGTGGACAGAATAGACAATATTAACCCTAGGAAAAAACTATACTTTATATATGCAACTATATTTTGTAAAAGCTTGCTACCAGGCTTATACAATACAAATACAATATATATGTCAAAATAAATAAATGCAAAAAATATTAATAAAATGCATTTCTCATACTTCATTAAACCCCCTTTAACTTTGATCACGGCGCACAACATGGGGGCCAATTCAGGTGTGAAAATGATTCCTCATGCTCCTGGAACACACACTCCTAATGGGAGTTTTTTTTTTTTTTTTTTTATAAATCTATAACTGCCCAGTCTATCCACCTCAAGGGCTGATGTTTTGTGTGTCCTGGGGTGCTTTTGTTTTTTTTTAAATACTGATTATTTGAAGTACTGTATCCTTCCTGTTGGCTTGACCTTTCTCATCATAAAGGCATTTCCACCTGCAAAACTGTTGTTTACTTAATGTTTTTTCTTCTTCATACCATTCTGAGAAAAATTCCAGACTACTGCGTATGAAACAGTTACAGAAATATTCAAAGCAGTCCATCTGGTCTCTACAACTACAGTATGCCATGGTCCAAGTCATAGTTTTCCCCACTCTGATGATAAATATTTCCTAAAGCCTTAGCCTTTTATCTGCATGATGTTGGTTACAGACGGTTGTCTGAATTGCATTAATGCATAGCTGATACACTACTAAAAAATACTCAAAACTCAAGATAAACATATATTTCTTAAAAAGCAACATGTAACGCTAAACTAAACTGTTGACCGGGGTGCTCAAACTTTTGCATGCTCCAAGATGTCCGCTAATACCAACATAATAAATTGTTAAATGGATTCCAAGCGCCCAGCTGTTCGCCTTATTAAAATCAGCGGAAATCAAAATCCAGAACAAGTCTGACCTGAAGATCTACATATTACCATTTGAATGGAAAAATGTTTAAGCATCTCTTTTCAGCGAGAACTTGTAGGACCATCAAATGCTGGCATTGTCATGTTCCATTAACGTTTATGATCTGGAACTGTGGTTGCTTTGCCAAGTTCAGCAAAATGTAACATCATTCCCAAGCCATCACCACCCGGGCACACCAGAAAGGCAGTGGGCACAGCGGGCACATACATGGCTGAACCATTCGAGACATCGAGAATTGAAATCTTATTGTTTCGAGATCACATTGGCCCAATTTTGTGAACAACCCAAAAATACTGACTTATTGTTGAGTAGAGCCTATGACATGCACAGTGAATGTTGTTCGGCTCAATGAGATCGAAATGTGTACCAGGCTTGCACGTGCGTATGCAGCTATGCAGCGGAATCTTGTATCCTAATGACAGCAGGTTCCAACCTGTGTGCTGTTTTTCATGACTTTTTGAGCATGTTAAGACCTCAAAAAAGCCCTGAATGCTTGAAAACTTGAAGAAAAAAAAATCAAGAGAGAACAAAAGGGACCTTCATACACATACATGTCATAGTGCTTGGGTCATAATAATAGTAATGATAATAACTAACTGCATCATTTCATCATACGTATGTATCGTTAGTTAATACAAACAGTAAATAATAGGAATACTGAATAATCTGTATTTTTGTGTTATTACATATACATTTTTTGAGAGCTTTATGACAAACCTTATGCTAAACATAATTTGCAAGTCAGATCTTTAAAAAACATCTGAAAAATATCAACTTTATATGCAAATATAAATATGTCAAATTCATACTTATTGTTCGTTTTGTACCTTACTGTTAACGAGTCCGTTAGTCAGGAGCCATAAAGCACGACTCGCAAGTCAAGGACTCGGACTCGAGCCCATGTCTGCATTGGACTCGGTTATTCTAGACGTGCCGCATTCTTCACATACCCTGCATACCTCATGTTCATCTGGAGTCTTTTTTTTGAGGATCGTTCAAAGAAAGCACAAAAAGCACCATTTACTAAACAGAGAGATGAAAACACCCCTCTTCATCAGGTTTCCATGCTGGTCAATGAAATATTTAGTGATGTCATAGCATTAAAGTCTCAGTGCATTAGCGTGGTGAAGTTAAACACATGGAAAAGCTCTGTTAAATCCCCTCTCCATGTGATATTTCGCCACTGCAACTTTCAGTTCGATTGGATTCCTTTCTGTAGCACAATTGCTTATTGTCTAATTTGCAGCTACTATATTATCTACTGGTTTTGAAAACGACTGTACTAATAAACACTAAATTGCTGCGTAAGATGATTGTTTGAATGTCACCTCTCATACACATCGATGATCTTTTTCTTGCCTTTAGAGCATCGTTTCCTCATAGATGCCAGTCCAGTACAGTAGGTGGTCATTAATCGCTTATGAATTAAAGACGAAGAAGAAAAACAACACAAAACTTGAGTATCAGCAGAAGATGGAAGCGGTTTGTTTTGCTTTTTTTTTGTTTTTCCTGGTTTTGGGAGATTTTAAGCAATTTGTCTAATTTTCTCTTAAACATTTGAACATCAAAATCAAAACCTGACATTGATTTAATTAATGAACCAACAAAAGATCGATTAAATTGTATAAGCAATTAAAGCACACAGCTCAACTGACTAACAATTAATGATAAGAAATAACCTCTGCTTATACGTCAATGCGAAATAAGTCACTGGTTTGTTAAACTTTTGTCTCGGTTGTGAAAATGGAAATCACGACTTTAAAACTGCAACAGTGTTCATTAATGTGTTTTTCTATATCTGTCACAGAGGGTTCTCGTTAATGTTATTTTTTTATTTAACAATTTTATTATTGGTACTTATGCTCTATTAGTTCAAAAATTCATCATGTGTTTATTTTAACTGATATTTTTTTGTATATTTTTTGTTATATAAATTGCAGTATTAACCCGAGAGGAAGCTGCTAACCACCCCCTCCCCCCCTCCCCCTCCCCCCCCACCAAAAAAAAGTAAAAGAGTAAAAAAAATGTAAACTTCCTTAACTGCTTTTTATGTCAAACTATACAGAAGCTTTAATCTACTGCTTTCGGTTTACTCTCACAAACAAACTTGGGCACTGTATGGAGAACTCACTTATGGAAATGTACTTAACATACTTAACTAAAATTTAGGAACTAACATGTTCAGTGACTTTTGACCCTTTTTGTCTACCAGAAGGAACCTCCCTGTAATGGTCCCTATGTGACCGCGTCTGTCCTTCATACAAAAAGGCAACATTACAGCAACATCTAGGCTGCGCACATCAGGATCATACTACTGGGACTCGGACCTGCAACAACATGACTATGCAAATAAAAGTACACTCTCACAGGACAGCTATGCGACACTGCGCCTAATTTCAGTGCCAATACAAACTGAAGACAGGTTTTGCGGGGCATATTAGAGAGAGCCACCCATGTGTCTCCAACAGAAGCAGATAGACACTGGAACAACTGCACTTCTTTTATCAAAAACAATGTGAGATTAATGCAGGGCAGGGAAAAGATGACATTATACTAATATATAAAAAAAAAATAAAAGATTATAACTTGAATAGAAATTGTAAGAAGAATTAATATGTAAAATAGTTCCTTAGAGAGTTTAGATAAATCAGGGAAGTGGTGGCTCAAACGGTTAAGGCTGTGGGTTACTGGGTTACTGTTTGGAAGGTTGGAAGTTCAAACCCCAGCACTGCCACTGTCGGGCCCTCGAGCAAGGCCCTGAACCCTGTCTGCTCCAGGGTGTTGTGTGCTGGCTGACCCTGCACGCTTAAGCCATCTTCCTTACTGGGATAAGCTGTAAGCTACATGTGACAACTAATTGAATCAAACAAATCATCAAGATGAATCAGAATTGAAAAAAATAAATCAAGATAAAAGCTAATAATAAAAAAATGGAATAAAAGAATATAAATGGAGATGAGATCCCACTTCTGACAATAGCACCAATTAGGGAGCTCAGGGGGTTAATGTTACTGAGTTACTGATCAGAAGGTCAGAGGTTCAAGCCCCAGCTCCACCAGGTTGCCATAGTTGGTACCTCAACCCTATCGGCTTAACTTAACTTTTGAGACCGGAAAAAAACAAACCAAAAAAAGGAAAAAGTTTGGAAAAAAGGAATCATGAATGTGAAATAAATAAATCAGACGAGTTACTCAAAGTAATGAGTCAAAACCAAAACGTTAACAAAAATTTATAATATAAAATGTTTAAAAGGATTAAATTCATAAGAATCAATTGGGGTAATAAAGCCGAATAAGTGTTAAAAAAATGTAAATAAATTCATTAAAAAAAAATTGAATCAGATAACTAAAAGAACTAGAAGAATAAAGCAGGAATCTACATTATCTAAAGTGTGTGCTTGTCCTGATCCTGCACTGCTCCCTGTCCTGCAGCCTGAACCCAACCCACACCCGCCCCCAAGCACAGTCTTATGACTCAGCCAGCCGAATCTGTGCTCACACACTGGCCACAAATGCCTCAGGATCACTGTAAACACCACACACACACACACACACACAGCTATCAATCCTCGGGAACAAAACTTGCTGGAAAAAAAAAACCTCACAGCTTGTGTCCAGCTTTGCTCTCTGGCTGTTCCATATCACGGTGTGGCGCAGCTGCTGGCCTAATCCCGCGCACCCTAGGATCCCTGACACCAGAGTGCTAGCGGTGAAAAGAGAGGCGGAGAAACAGAGGCGGTTAAAGGCAGCTCTGATGTCTTAATGAGTGTAATGTCTGGCTGAAGAAAGTGCAAGGAGTATGAAGCAAAGCTTGTAACACAAGTGTGACGAAACGTACAGTATACACACCGTGTGTGTGTGTGTGTGTGTAGTCAATCAAACTCGAACAGCAGAAGAGAAGGGACAAACTGGTTTAGGAATGCTAGCCACAACCCAGAACTCACTGTTAGTGCCTGCATACCTGGTGGATTTACTGGTGAGTTAAATACAAACACACCCAGTTTACATCGTTCCTGAATGCAATATGCAAATCTTGGAGACGTCACTCTTCCCATCCCATCAACCCATCACAGGTCTCTCCTTTATATATATATATATATATATATATATATATATATATATATATGGTTGCATTATAACACTAGACAGCTGTAGCAACAGTACAGCTGTTGGCCCCATTATAAAATCTTTTCTATTTTTTTTTTCTTTTAAAGGAAGTGATGACTAATGCACGCTCGCAGCACCATGCAACCAGGCACATCTATGGAAAGTAAACAGTGCAATAAACAAAAAGCTTAAAGTTTAAGTTTTTAAGAGTTTTCTATGCAGTTCTTGACTATTGCATTTAAAACAAAGGGAGTTGTGACGTTGTACGCCTGTGCGGACTGGGGAACCCATCAGTATTAAAGTTCTCTGTCTAGATGAGTATTATAATCATTATAATTTCTAACTTTAAGCCATGTCCATCCTCCGACACACCCCTTAACATAAATTCTGTTCTTTTTTTTTTTTTTTTTTGGCCTGAACATGTCTTTACTCGCAAGCAGCTTATAACCCCACATGCCTGGAAAAGTGTGCTATCTCGCTTACATGCACACGTGATTGTATTTTTGCACAGATTGACTCCAACATCGACCTGTTGTGCCATCCATCTCACAACCACCTGATATGGCAGAGCAAAGACTGGAAGAATGTTGAATCATCCGGGACAAGGTGTACCCCAGATAACATTCCAGGTCCGCTCGTGATCATCATCATCATCATCATCAACCATATGACTGATCTGGTTCTGTTCTCCATTACATTAGTGCTTTTAGGAATGACATGACATCCATAAAAGCAAGAACAGATATCAATAAAAAAACAAACAAACAGAAAATCAAAGGCTTGTTGGCGGAAAAAAAATAAACAAACAAACAAAACAATCTGTCATGTTGGTTTTGGGTTGGATTCGGTTCATATTCACGGCCCACGGTTAAGACAGGAAACCGCCCTGCGAAAGAAATGCCATTTTATAAGCAACAACATTCGCAGTCTTTTAAACTTTTATTTGAATATAAATCAGTTCTTATCTGCCTGTTCTTTACTGTATGCTCAAACGTTTCATGCAAAACAAGTACCAGCAATCTACGGCAAAAGTCATAAACTGCAGCCATCACATTTTCCACGAACTGCAGTCCATGTTGGCACCTTTTCAGGCACAGAGAGAGAGAGAGAGAGATCAGGTTCAAAAGCAGGAAACCACACTGAACACACAGGGTGCTCTACGTACGTACCATCTGGATCCTATGTTTAGAAAGATGTCCCTTCTCAGTCTGCGTGTCTCCTGATAAACTCCAAAGAGTCAAAAAATCCTTCACGGTGTGACAGCTCAAAGTGTATACTTCTTACACACACACACCCTCATAAACTCACCCACACACACATACACACACCAGAAAAATGAAGTCTCAGACTCCTCCTATGAAAGCCCGCCTTCTACAGTGATGACACCGAGGTAGGAAGCTCTCCCATTGGCTGGAAGGCCCTGTCCGACAGGAAGCCAAGGGAAAAAAGCAGATTGTTTCAATATGCTGGAAATGATCAAAGAAGACAGGTTCGGGAAGATTTTCGATAAAGAAGGGGACGTAGGGTATGGGATAGTGGATGACGATGAAGAAGTGTGTTTTGTGTGCCAAAGCAGCAGGCGTTGGCTGAGAGCTGCTCGGGCTGGGTGTGACTCCTACAGTCACCACTCTGGAATCTGAGAAAGGATCACAAAAGTCGAAGCGAGGCCCTGCCTCACAGCCTCGCAACCTCACGACTCCACCCAGAAACAGTGAGAGAAAGAGGGAGATTATGCAAGGAAAAACAAACAGGATGCATACAGTAACAGCCTTGAAGAAGCCTCATTAATAAAGACAGATCAAAAGCATTAAGATAGGAGAGGCACTGAGAGATGGCGGTGGTGATGATAATAATAATACACGTTTAAGCGCTTGCATTTTTTTTTTCTTTCCGGAACACAAGCCTGAACAAGACTGATGAACGTGTGCCAGTGCGAGTACTTGTACAAAAGCAGCCCAATGCAATGGTTCAACTCACTGCTTGAGGACTTCCTTGTTTCTTGATTTCCTGTGACAACACTGCCACCTGGTGTCTGAATAAAAAACATACAGGAGCTCATTTTGGAATTACTGTAGACATTTAAGTTCAGCATTTATTCAGAGTGTTTATGCACAGTGAAATTCTTTATTCTTCGCAGATATCAGATTTTTATTTTTGCGGCTCAAACTGGGGCTCAGAGTCTCGACACACATTTTCCATGCCTCTTATCCTGCGTCTGTGGAACGGAGGGGCATGGTCAATCAACCACGTGGCACTACACTAAAAACTCTTTCTTTCAGCTGCTCCCATCGAGGCCTCGCCACAGCAGACCATACCATCTGCACACAATTTGGCATAGGTTTTACACCACCGGATGCCCTTCCTGACTTTTAATCAGGGCTTGGGACTGGCACTGCAAGCAGTGTCTGGGTACTTAAGGGTGCGGGCTCAAACCCGGATCCTCAGATCCACAAATCTCCCAAATTAGGAAGGCTTATCCACCCGAGCCACCACTCTCCCACAGGACAGGCGTAATTTTAAATTGAAAAACAAAACCGTATGTGGGGTAAGTCCCTTTGATCTGAGACAAGGCAAGATTTGAACTCTAATAGAGACGAGATTGAAATTCTGGAGGCGCATCTTCCTCTTCAGGGTTGTGGTGGACTCAGAGTCTATCCCACGGATACACACTGGGAAGGAATTCACTCTGAATGGAGCCTTCACAATCACACCTAGGAGCAACACTGTGTCACCACCAATCCACCCACTGGCATGTCATGACAATAAAAAACCTGAACATGTCTCTACAGAAATGGAGTGATGCAACACTGAATCAGTGATGAGGTAAGAAATATAGAACATGTAAGATTTACGTATACACCATAGAACCTGTTCAGGTTCAAATAGAAAAAAAGAAGAACAAATGCCTGAGGGTGGCTCGTCTCTGACACAGACATTTCCGAGCTGTTTAGGATACAGCGTGTCACCACGAGTAAGAACTTTAAGGCGAGGAACTGCTTATTAAACAAAAACATGGCAAGTACATCAGGCGTGTGTCAGAGTGTGTGTGCGGCATAAAAGTGAAATAAAGCCTGCTTTATTCATTTTGTCATTACTTTAACACAAAATATATTCTGATATATCATTTTAATAATTATTTTTTTATTATTATGATTATTTTTATATAAATAAATTTTAAAAATTATATATATCATGACAAAACCACTAAGCCACCATGCCGTCCTTTAAATTTATTATATATTTAATAATTTAATGAGAAATTGCATATAGCGTCAACAATTATCATTTGTAAATACTTAATTTTAATTCAATGGTTTACCCAAACCAATAATAATAGTTCATGTTTATTTTTAGAAAGTTTATTACATTTTTATTTGTTTATTACATATTATCTGTTTTATCCTGTTTTATAATCTACTTTTTAACGTATAAAAGAGCTATATAAATAATGTTATTATAGGTATTATTATTAACAATGATAATAATAATAATAATAATTAACGTTATTGTTATCATTAATAATAATAACAATAATAATAATAATAATACTAATAATAATAATAATGTTGTTGTTAAAAATGAATAATAATAATAATAATAATAATAATTGTTGTTGTTGTACTGTAGTAATTATTATTATTATTATTATTATTATTATTATTATTATTAAAAACAACAACAATAATAATATTACTATTATTATAATAATAGTTGTTGTTAATAATAATAATAATAATAACAACAACAACAACAACAACAACAATTATTATTATTATTATTAACAACAACTATTATTATAATAATAGTAATATTATTATTGTTGTTGTTGTTAATAATAATAATAATAATAATAATAATAATAATAATAATGTTGTTGTTAAAAATGAATAATAATAATAATAATAATAATAATAATAATTGTTGCTGTTGTACTGTAGTAATTATTATTATTATTATTATTAACAACAACAACAATAATAATATTACTATTATTATAATAATAGATGTTGTTAATAATAATAATAATAATAATAATAATAATAATAATAATTGTTGTTGTTGTTGTTGTTGTTGTTGTTGTTATTATTAACAACAACAACAATAATAATATTACTATTATTATAATAATAGTTGTTGTTAATAATAATAACAACAACAACAACAACAACAACAGTTATTATTATTATTATTATTATTATTATTATTATTATTATTTATATTAAACATAAATGAAGTTATAATAAAACATATATCTATTCCTCTATCTAGAGCTCCTACATCAAACCACATGCTTCTTGTTGCAGGCATTATTTCTGTAGCCCCAATCTACAAGACTCTGTTGACACACACACACCCAGATACAGTACAATCTTAAACAATCAACCGATACAGAATAATAATAACGGACAACATCCTAGCTGCATAGCTCTGCTTGTTATGTGAACAAACTGGAATGCAATCAAATGCCACAGACTCACACCACAGCGTGCAGTTTAACCCCAACATGGAAGACACCAGCACCACCGTTAAGCTTTATGTGAGATAAAGAGATAACACTATTTGCCTATAGTACCTTAATTGTCCTTTCACTTTTGTAAGGTAGGAAGGTGGTATCTTTAATGGGTTGGCGATTATGGATCATGTTCCAGGGGGGCTTTGGACGACTCACTCACTCATCATCTATACCACTTTATCCAGTATTTAGGGTTGCGGGGGGCATGGCGCCTATCCCAGGAAAAACAGGGCACTAGACGGGGTACAACCTGGACAGTGTGGCAATCCATTGCAGGGCGCACACACACATACACACACTCGCCCACATACAATTTGAGAACTAATCTGCATGAGGAAACTGGAGTACCCGGAGAAAACCCACCAAGCACAGGAAGTGCATGCAATCTCCACACACACAGAGACGGGAATCGAACCCGATCCCTGGAGGTGCAAGACAACAGCGCTAACCTCTAAGCCACCGTGTTGCCGGCTTTGAAGCACGTAAATGGTTACTGGCAACCCTTGGCGACTCTTATCTTTTGGAAAGCAATTTTAAGCAGAACGAAGACTTTAACAGGAATAGAAGCTTAGAGTTAATGCTTGCTGGACCGTGTCTGATGGACGATAGCTCGGAATCCAAGAACAAATAAGATTTAAGTATCTAGAAAACAGGATTTTTCCCCAGTTATGGTTATATAATCACAAGAACTCTGCAACTGTGTTAAACAAAGAATTTGGATGAACATGAAATGACACTGCGATAAGGCATGTTGTATCTGCTTGTTTTTTTTCCCCCCTTTGGAACCAGTAACGCCCCTCTCTTAGGAGGCCTGCTGAGACTGTTAGTGTTATTACATACTTCACACAGTAATGCATGAAGAAAAGCATAAGAAATACAAGACAAAACATGAAAAAAGGGTCATGAAATCAATACAAAATAAGAGTAATACTACTACGCAGTGAAAAAATCCACTTTTAACAACTTCCATATTTATGAATATGATGATCTTTCTGCCATGACCTTAAATGACCTTTAATTACTTTGCGCAACATGCAGGTCTACAGTATTAACAGCGATTTAATATTGCCACCCAACTGAAGAGGACAGTTCAGCATCATTAAGGCGTCCACCATCACACCCGGGAGCAACACCGTGTCACCACCGTCTCCACCCACTGGCACGTTTTAGTAAAAAACCGAACATGTCTCTACAGAAACAGAGTGATGCAGCACTGAATCAGTGATGAGGTAAGAGATATAGAACTCGTAAGATTTGCGTATACAGTATAGGTACAGGTTAAGGCACAAAGTGTCTCATCTGTTACGTAGAGATTTCTGAACTCACACTTGATTGGCATCACGAGAGTGAACCGAAAAGTGGGGACCAACTTATTAAACAAAAACATGGCAAGTACATCAGGCTTTACCAGCTTTGTGTGAGGGTGTGTGTGTGTGTGTGTGTGTGTGTGTGTGTGGCATAAAAGTGAAAAGGTGTGGCACAAGGCGTGATTGTTTCACACTTCATTGTTTTGTACCTCCCTTTCCTCTCCTGCACTTCCCAGCCTTAACATCTTTAAAAAAGACTGTTTTGTACCCGAGTACACTTACGTACCGATCAACACAAAATGAAGGAATGGACGATGAGGTCAACCTGCATGCTCTGCCTAAATGTACAGTAAGTCCCCTGCATACAGTACAAACTTTCGAAGATACAAACATACTTTAGTGCGTGATCAATTACAGAACTTAGATCACATGTCCGGTATACTGTATGATCTCACATGTGTGCAGCGTGCATCACTTTGATTTCAAGCACAAGAAAGGCAACAGCTTTATTTTGCAAAGGTGTTCCTTCAATTAAAAACAACTATTTTTGTTTAAACTGCACTAGAATCCCTTATTCCACCTCCGCTGTTAAAAAAAGGAACTCGCTAACTTTTACTCTACTTCGCTACTTTTTACTTTTACTTGAGTAGATTTTTGGACTTTACTGAAGCTACTTTTACTTGATTATGAAATTTTATGAATCTTTCCACCTCTGATGTAAGTATGCTAGTACCCACACAACGATTGTTGGACTTACGAACAAATTGGGCTTGTGGACAAACACGCAGAACAGAACTCGTTCATGTGTTGGGGACTTACTGTGTCTGTGTCTTACTGTATGTCTTTCGACTTGGCATTGCAGAGGATAAAACTGGCGATCACACAATGAGATGTCGGAGATGACAGACCTTAACATTGCCTCCACCATAAGTATCCACCCACATCCATGTTTAGGTACAGTGGGCTTTCATATTTGGATTTGGTCCATGCCCAAGCACACAGTGGGGTGCTTTCACATTATGGTCTTGGACCCAGAAATGAGAATACCTGACCCCAAAGTCTGGTACATTTACGAAATGTATTGTGCCTGGGCACAGATCAGCGCACCAGGATCGAGTCTAGTTGAAAAACATGATTATAATACAGCGCATTTGAGCATGGTTCAGTGTATTTGGCCACAGTTAATATGGAGGCCAACCAAACCTGAACACAGAAGTGAAACGCTTTTTAGAACACGGCATCATGTGACCTCCTTGTACTCTTTTTCACTTTTATGGCCATCTTGCAAACCAAATAAATGCGTACCACCACCTACTACCTTGTGGAGTGTAAATGCACAAGCCAGTGTTGGACAATCCTGGGGACAATCGTACCCAGGAACAGGACAAATCAGTTATACAGAACATAATGTTAGTCAATTTAATCCATCCAGGATAAAATTTCATGCTTATACTGCCATAAACTCCATCATATTATATTTTTCATATCATCATATAGTTTTCACTTATTTTTTGTCAAAAAACTGTTCAACTATCAGTCCAAATTTAAAGTTGTCCACGCTGAGTTATGATGCATCATGCGGTTAGACACTGAGGGAAGTGGGAAGCTGGCACCACCCCAAAAATAAACAAAAGCTCTAACAGTCATAAAGTCTTTATTTTTAAACCTAATTTTGAATAGAGATGCACATGCAAACTCGACTGACATCGACATTAAACGCATATTTGTCAATAAAACACGTATGTTGCATAACACCTAATTGTTTACACACAAACTTCCTGTACAGTATTAAAACAAAGATATGGCACCTAGGGACCTGTTGTTCGTTCTCATCTCATCTCAATATTATGAAGCCACATATTAATTCGATGCACAATGAAATGGTTAATGGTTCTGTGCACACACACACACACACACACACACATAAGCACACACGTGGATATATTTCCAGGCCCTGTAACGGGTCACAAATAGCACCTACAGTTACTCAATACTGAAATACCCAATGTGACGAAACGGGAGTGGATAAGATATACAGTTGCAGTCAGAGGTTTACATACTGTACACTCATCATGAACATGAATATACCACTTCTTTAAACTTTTCTGGGGAAGAATTCCTGAACAACAACCATCTTTAAAAGATCATCAGGGTAGCGGGGAGCCGGAGTCTATTCCAGGAGACTTTGGGCATGAGACGGGGTACACCAAGGATAGGGTGCCAATCCATCGCAGCACATAAACATCCACACACGCTCGTTTCAACTCTACGGGCATTCTGCATGTCTTTGGTATGTGAGAGGAAACTGGAGTACCTGGAAAAAATCCAAAAAGCACTGGGAGAACATGCAAACTCCATGCACACAGACCCAGAGGTGGGACTCGAACCCGGACGCTGGCGGTGCAAGGCAACAGTGCCACTGTGCGGCCCAATTAGATCAGGTATGAAGTAAAATGCAAAATAATATGGCATACTTAATTAAGTTCTCATTTATAACCTACTGAGTAATGACCATGGCAACTAAAGTGGCAGTGATTAGTGTGATAATTATATTGACTATTCATGCTATATTTTGGGATATTATCTTTTCAAAGAAAATCTCTTAACCCTGAGGGTGTCATCTATAGTACATGTATGTAATTTTAATAATCGGGGCATCATTTTCTAAAAAAAGAAAAAAAAAACACCAGGGTTGGGATTCGATTCCCGCTTCGGAGTGTGTGTGTGTGTGTATGCAAGTTTCATGTTATCCCCGTGCTTGATGGGTTTACTCCGGGTACTTTGGTTGGTAACAGTCCAAAACATGCAGATTAGGTTAACCGACGTTCCCAAATTGCCCGGAGTGTTCTAATGAGCATGTGATTGTGTGTGTATATGTGTGTGTGCCCTGTGATGGATTGGCACCCCATGCAGGGTGTACCCCGGACCGTGCCCGCCCTTGGGATCATCTCCAGGCTCCAGGATACAGGATAAGTGGTATAGAGAATAAGTAAGTAACTAAGAGAAGCTACAATGTCAGCTTAAAACTTTAACAAGCTAATAAAGGATCATCTTGCGCAAACATATCCATTAAGATCAGAATCATTTCAAATCAAAAGACTGCGGTAATGGTGGTGTTAAGGCGTACAGACCTTGTGCATAATGTTTATGACAGGTTCCCATGAGAATGAAATAACTGGGTGAGAGCTGTTTGTGCTCAAGCAGTGCCAAGGAATGTGTTTGTATTTGTGCAGGGTTTGGAGATGAGCTACGGGACACTGAGCTGAGAAATCTGACAGGTTCGCTCAGACGGAAGCCGAGGCCAGGGAACACGAATGCGCAAACAGAATAATAAGATCAAAGTTATTCTCTTTTTTTAAATCAATTCAGATAAAGTTATTGCAACTTTTTTAATAATTCATCTTCAGTAGGTGCTCTATCCTGGTCAGGGTCATGCTTGAGACTTGGGATGGAATGTTAGTCCATTATACCATTCACACACACACACACACACACACACACACATATGCACACACTTTTTATCACCTAGGTGTAGTTTACAGTAGTTAATTCACCTGCTGTTACAGAATGTTCTTTGGAACCAGAAAACATAGAGAGCATGCAAAACTCCAAGCTCTGACCCTGGAGAAGAGTCACGGCAAATATGTTGATATCATAGGCCCTAAAATATCTCTGGAATGTTGCAGTTATAAAACCATGTGCAAATTGGAAAAGCCCCCATGTTCTGCCATTCCAACCCTAAATGCTAAAATGTCTATAGATAATGCTAGGTGAGTAACAGCTCTAACCCGGTATGTTGTTCTTGCTAATCAGCCAGTATTGGTCATTGACAGGAAGTGAACTGAACAGAAACAAGGCCTGCTCTCTGCTGCAACCATGCGCAATCCATGATAGCTGGCATAGCCAGCAAGATCACATTGCTAACATTGTACAGAATGAGACAAGGAGGTCACGTGCGTGACTATACTCATTTGCTCATACTATTAGAAAATGAGCGCATTTATGCACACATAATTCATAATTTCGAAAATAAGCACAAATTCATAATTCGAACAAAAAAAAACATAAAGAAAGTTAAATAAAGTGGTTTTTGAAGGTCTTGATTGATTCATATTAAATAGGTTGGACATTTTGGTATGAGAATTGGTACCGGTGTCATTAAGTAACTAACAAAACATTTTTTTTTTTTTATGTCAGATAAAAAAATCTTAGGTATGGCTTACTAGACATTAGCATAATTTTGATATATATATATATATATACAGTAAGTAGAGCCCCAAATGGGCTAAAATGGCGATTTTAAAGTGTACTTTTTTTTTTTTTTGCATATTAAAATGGACAAATTTAATCATTTAACCACCATCACTCAGTCTCCAACAACATCTCATGTGCCTCAATCACTGGAACAACAGAAGATGCTTAAAAACTGCTTATGCGGGAAAATTCATTAACTCCATTTAGGGACTTATTTACCAGTTGGACAGATGATATAATCAGGAGCCAAACCCCAAATTCAATCTGTATTCATATTACTTGGCATTTAGGTTCTAATTATCACATGGCCTGTTACCTGCTTTAATAACTCGCCTTTAATTTGTCTCGGGTAATGTTTCATTCTAGGTGGGGCCGATCACTGTCTGGTCTCTTTCAGATTGGACGATTAGAAGGCTGAGAGCAAGTCATATTATCTGCCTAGTCATATGGAAGACTAAAGGTCGTGGCAGACAAGCCTGTTCCTGACACACACCTAAAACGTCTCTTCTGAATATCAGAAATGAAATAGACCATTAAACCACACGATACTGTCTTAGTCAGATTGTAAGCTTGATTATATTCAACATTCAAAAATCAACAAAAGGAGCATTGCTTTTTCTGTTGTTTTGTTGATAACACTGCCTGATGTTAAACAGATATCAGAGTGCACTCTGGGTAACAACTTTGTCTCAGAGTTACTTACACACGCATTAAAGAGACCCAGGTCCTACCACCATAACTAACAGGGGGGAAAAACAACATCATGCCTGTGTGTCTGAGACAGCAGGTCTGAAAAGTCACAGCTGCAGGAAGCCCCTGGTGATAAGGAACTCCTACATAAACATGGATGTGCAGCTGCTGACCGGTCCAAAAACAGAAAAATGTAAGAACTCAAGCTATTCTCAAAATAGTTTTATAATCTGAAATAAAGTGAATATTAAACATATTAGAATCTTAAATGTTATCACTAAACCTAAGCTGAATAATATTGCCTTTTGGAAACAAAGTGAAATAAAAAGCAGATGTGTATTTATTTCTGCTTTCATTTTTAACTTCAAAGATAAATAAGATGGAATTTGAAATAAATATGTTACATGATTAAAACAATTCCTTTGATGTTGTACTTATTTGTGAATTGATTTGTTTATTATTTTTCAAAAACGTAACAACTCAGATTATGCATATATACACATATGTTTTTAAAAACATAATAAATGCATAATTTCAGTTGAGGTAATAAAGAAATTATTTTAAAACATAATACACAATCTATAGTACAGTATGTCACCTGGGATACATCTCATTCTTAATGTTTAACTTATTAGTTCTAATATTTAATAATTTAAGTTCCTTATCAGCACTTTGTGTCAGAATTATGTTACATTTGGCTATAACAGTTTTTGAAAAAACTACAGTCAAAAGTTTGTACACACCCACTAACTCCATGGTCTTTTCTGATTTTTAATTCTTTCTACACTGTAAAACAATACTAAAGGCGTTAAAAATATGCAATAATCTTCTTTGAACAGTTGATATTGAGATGTTTTTGCTACTTCTAAAGCTTCATAACGGCTCTAATCCGAGGTGCTGGTTGTTAATTAGTGATTTCTGAGGCTGGTGACTCTAAATGAACGTCTCCTCTGCAGCAGAGGTAGGTTTTGGTCTTGCCTTACTGGGGCAGTCTTCATAAGGTCCAGCTTCATCATGGTGTTTGATATTGTTCTTGCAAGAACTGATCCAGAACAGCTGACCTGCAGGTCTTAAAATAACAACTGACTGTTGTTGCTGTTGTTTTTGTTAATTAATTATCTAATTCCATATGTGCTGTATTAAAGTTTTGAAATTACCAGTATCATTAGAAGGTGTGTGCAAACATAATTAAACATTTAATGAAGTGGTCTTTGATGTCTTTAATTGATTTATACTAAGTAGGTTACACATTTTGTTAAGAGTATTAGAACCTTTTAAAAAGTAATTCTTTTTTTTATCTTTTGCTTTTAGCTAGGTATGGCATACTGGACTACAGCAGATGTAACAAATTATATATATTAAATGTATATATAATAAATAATGCAAAACAATGTGAACAACTAATTGGAACATAATTCCATATACTGAAATCTCCAGTATTGTTCCTGAATATATATATATATATATATATATATATATATATATATATATATATATATATATATTTTTTTTTTTTTTTTTTTTTTTTTTTTTTATTGTGGGTCTATACACACATTTATTTATTTATATGACCCACAATAATATATATTATATATTATTGTTTATTATATATATTTTATATATTTATTGATTTGTTGCATCTGTTGTCGTCCAGTAAGCTATACCTAGCTTTTTTTAATTTAATTTTTTTTTTTTTTTTTTTTTTTATGACATAAATACTTTTTGGTTTTCGGTTACTCTTTGACACAAATTCCAATAGTCTTACCAAAATGTGTAAACTGCTTAGTATAAATCAATCCTTAACTGATTTCATCAAATATATATACTGTATATATTACAAAATATAACCCACAATAAAAATATATATAATCTAAAAATAGGAATATAAGAAATATCTCATATTCTTATTTTTTCCTAAAAACTATACCATGGATTAAAAAGTAAATTAAATTAAATGTAAAAAAAATAAGACAAATTAAGAAAAATTTCGAAAATAAAAATCTATAAGAAGCACTGGAAGGCAGAAATCCTATTCAGATTAACCTTAGAATAAAGTCAATAAATCACAGGACTTCCACAAAGATAAGAATGTTACTGTCCTGATAAACCAAAAACGCTCTACTGCTTTTTCCTCCACAAACCACTTTTTGCAAATATGAAATATTCCCTCTCAACAAAATACAACCGTCCTGCAAACAAGCACAGCACAAAAAAAAAAAAAAAATCATTGCTGTTAGACATAACATGTACAAGTTTTTGTGTACAAATCTGGAGAGTTTTCCAAGCGTTCCTGTCACATTCCATTACTCCTACTCTTTAAGCCTTGGCTCAGAGCCAGGAACTCTCTCCTTTTCACCCAGCCCTTCTTAGTTATTGTATAAATGCATGACAGAAATGCAACAACATCAAGGCTGGCACACACAAGAAATCTCTGTCGTTCACTTCAACCAGACATACACACACACACACACACACACACGTGCACTGGGTATAAACCCACGGATCGAGCACCCACTACCAGTCTCACACTCACACATGCCCATCATGCCCCGCACTCATTACTCAGACCTCATAGACATTATATCCAGTAAGAGTGACCTGTTGCTCCTCGGTGATGTCTTCCAGGCGTGAAGAATCCTGTGTGCCCCGTAACAAGCTGATCAACTGCCCCATGTTTCCTGCTGCCTCTGTCTGTCTGTCTGTGTGTGTTTGTGGTTGTCTGTGTGTGACTGAGTGTGTGTGTCCCTGCAAACTTTTCTCACACTGTCTAAAGAGAGAGAGAGAGAGAGAGAGAGAGAGAGAGAGCAAGTTCCAAGCACTGGAAAAAGAGGGAGGAGAGGAAAGGGGAAGAGGCGGGACATGGGCCTAGGGCAGGGGGCAGGGCCAAGCTTCTGAAATAGCACACACACACACACACACACACAGGAGGGGTGTATATGCAGTGGGCTAAATTAGGAACCGTATTGAAAATTTTTTAATAGAATAAGAATAATATCTTTTAAAAGTAATAATAATAATAATAATAAATCTGGAATGTCAGAGCAAGTGGAGAGAGTTCAATAATTTTGGAGATTTGCATAAAAAAAAAAATCCTTCATAATCAGTGTAAAGATTTATACGTCTCTTGCCAAAGTGAGACAAACTTTGTATTAGACAAATTGTTTTCGTTTCACTCGCACAACCTGCACCAAATGTGCTCTCAGAGAGCATGAATGGCTCAATAGTCTTGTTTGGACGAAGGCGTGAACCCTCACCTTTCAATCATCTTATCTGACAAGAGGTCTTTTTTTTTTAAACGCAACCAAACACAAAAAAATGCATTGATTGTAAACCTCATACATGCCTCCATACAGTAAATCTTTACTAAACACAACCTACACAACTGGGAACAAAGTCCAAGTGTATTGTCATTTATCCCTGTATACTGTATATCTTCTGGGTGGAGGAACACGACATGAATGCTCTGAATGCTGCTTAATAATGGGAGTTCACTCGACTCCAACTGAACATTCCACCAGTTCAGTATGATTATTCATTAACGCTGATTAGACCAGAGTGCTCCTGATTGCTTCACTCTGATTGGTCTGGAGCTCGAGACGAGTTTCCGTTGCAAGGTCCATATTAATGCACATGTTGGAATATGCGACTGTTACTATGGCAACAGATAATTTCACTAAGTAGTTTCAAAATATCCTTGTCCTGGAGTCTCATCCCACAGTGAAGATGAAGAATAATGCCAGGCATGATATGCGTTCATCAGTCTATAGTCACATTTACTGATGAAAGTCTGTAAATCATGTTAGTTTCTGTTATCACTTAAATTATTACGGCTATAAACATGACCTTTTTTATTAGCCTTTCTATTTACCTTGCAAATTTCTCTGAGTTACGTATATGGGGGAAAAAGGCGACTTTCCCACGATGGAAAACGTAATGAGCTCTACAAAATCTTAATGATGATGACGATGAAGCCTCCTTATATAAGCTTATGTTCGAAAATAAGTGTATATATTATTCAACTGACACAGATCAGCCAAAACAGTTATGACCTCTGAGTTCTGACACCTTTCTATCACAACCAGCATTAACATTTTATTGGTCATGGGTGGCCAAGGCTCCCTGGTGCACATGTGCCCGTATAGTCCGATGTGCTGGCCTGTATAGTCCGATCCAATAGAAGAGCTCGTAGTGTAGATCAAATTGCTAAAAGGTTAATGCTGGTTGTGATAGAAAGGGGTTAGAACAATGCTATGGTGCAAAAAGGGCCGACCTACACAACATAAGGCAGGTGGTCATAATGTTATGGCTGATCAGTGTATATTATAAATGTAATATTTACATTTTTGTTTGTATTTCTTTGAACTCTCATAACCCCCAAGAATCACTTATCCACAGTCTTGTAATTACCTCTCCTGGTAATTCCACCCTAGTTATGAACTCTCCATTAAAGCCCTTTGTTAATCTTGCAAACACTTGCAGTAGAACAAGCTATAAAGGAATGAGGTTTGACGTCTTCATGCCTGAGAAAGCAGCACGCATGAGACAAACACGGTCCCACACCCAGACGCCACGTATCTGCCGAAGACGCGCATCAGGTACGGAGCAGATGATAAACGGATGCTGGTGGACACACCTGAAGAGACGTCGACAGGCCTGTTAAACCTGACTGGAGCATCTCAGAAACAAAGCCATAATAATGTGCTTAGATAATAACACTTGCATGAAGTCCTTTAAGGTTTAGGCATTTTTTTATAAGAGTACATGTACAGGAGGTGAACGCATGAAGGGTGATGTGGTAATGCCATGGCAAGACCTTGACCTGGCCTGTGGCCTGCGTGTACGTGGGTGTCACTGAAAGAGGAGCTACTGCATGTACAGGGTATTTATAGACGCACACAGGACAGTCACGAGACCTCCAATAGCCATAAATAAGTGTCCAAACGCCATAAAACGCTAACGTGCGGATTTAACATCAGGAACGAGAGAGACAAATGAGACAAAAGTCTAAACACTCAAACAATTTTAAGCAATGTTGGAATTCAGCTGTGTTCACAGCAAGTTATTTAGGATTCAGTCCAGCTTGGCAGGAGTGTAAAGTGCCGGATCAGCTGATAGACTATAAAATAACATAGGTTTAATTACACCAGCCAGTGTACTAGTAATTCGCCACCATCTGTATATCAATCTTTTCAAATCATTTATATGAGTTTGAATTTGAATATGAAAAGGGTGTGGCATAAATGATAGTGTACTACCAGTCAAAAGTTTGGACACACCTTTTAATTCAGTGCCATTTCCTGAGTTTTATTTTCTTTCTACAATGAAAATCGATACTAAAAGCGTCCGCAGTATGCAATAATCTCCTTTGAACTCTTTGTTTTGAAATGTATCTGATATTGATTCCCCTGTAATGGGTGACTTCTGAGGCTGGTAACTCTAAATTACCTTAATAATAATAAAGCAGAGGTATGTTTTGGTCTTGCTTTCCTGTGAAGGTCTTGTGAAGGTCTTTATGAGAGCCAGTGTCATCATGGTGCTTGATTTTGCAAATGCACTTGACACAACACTGTTCCTGCAAGAACTGATCCAGAACAGCTGACCTACAGGTCTTAAAATAACTGACTGTTGTTGTTGATTAGTTAGTTAGCTAGTTAGTTAGTTGGTTGGTTGGTTGGTTAGTTAGTTAGTTAGTTAGTTAGTTAGTTAGTTAGTTAGTTAGTTAGTTAGTTAGTTAGAGAAAATTCCATATATATGATATTTTATAGTTTTCAAATCCCATTGTTGTCTTAGAGTGTAAAAAATAAATCCCTAAATAAACTGAATTAGAAGGTGCGTGAAGCCTGTGACTGGTACTGTATGTTAATCAGAGTGATCTGTTTTTGTTCTGCAAGTAAGAACGCTCGCTCAGTCACACCTACATACTGTACAAGTATCTACTGTATGCACACATCTAGTTTTAGTAAAGATGTCTGCTTATTTAATTAGAAAAAATCAGTTCACTGATGCACAATTAGTACAATGACTAGGATTGCTTTTGGATTACAGTTTGGATGACTATTAAATGTGTATTTTAATCTTTGTCTTTTTGTTTGTATTTCATATTAGCCCACACTGATATGTTTTATTTTAGTGGGAGATGAATTATACTTATATTATGATATATATATTTTTTTCTTGGACGTTTTAAATATTTCAAAAATACATAATGAGAGTTAATGCAGAGAAGTGTAGTTTCACTCACTCGGTTTTATCCTGTATACAGGATTGTGGGGTCCTGGAGCATATTCCAGAAGACATGGCATGCACCGGGGTACACCCTGGATACACACACACTCACATGCTCATTTAAGGGCAATTTGGGAACATCAATTAGTCTAATCTGCATGTCTTTGGACTGTGTTTCTAATATTTCTTGCATAGCAATCTTGCACTAAGCTTGGAGGTTGATAAAGGTTGATAATTGGGAAAAAAAATTATTGCATGGTTAAAAAAGTTCGATATTAACCATATTCAGCATTTTTCTACTGGACCGAATGCTTTAGTTTGTTAAACAAGTTTAGGCATGAAACAGATGATGTAGTCTAGTCTCTGATCCACCAGGAGGAGCAGAAACACCAGCCCTGAGGAGCTCCTGGAGACATAGAAGCTCAGAATTGAACCATCCTCAAGAGCTTCATAACCTCCTCATTTTCTATGCAAACCTTCATAATTTATTCAGGTATCCTTTTTTTTCGCACTGCTCCAAGTTGGAAAGTGCTCCAAGATACCCAGGGTGTCCTCATTCTATAGTATTTACAATAGCACAAGAAAAAAAAATACCTAATTTTGACATGTACCACATCACCCCATTGTATTGTTAACTGCTTAACTTGACAAAAATTGAAACAAGCCCTTGAGACACACATGAAACAGCAAAGATTAACCGCCACACACATAGTGCGGATATCCTGAGCAATTAATTTTAACAATAAAGGTCAGTCAGAGTCAGCGGGGCTTTACTGTGCATTGTTCAACATAAAAAAAAAATCAATAATAAAAAAATAATAATCAGGACAAAATTAGTAGCTCAAAGCCTAATCATAATAATCAAATACATTTTTAATATATGCAAACTATTTTTATTCTTACTGAAATAAACCATGTACTTAAATAGATCATTTATTTGTTATGGGACAGTGAACCCAAGAGGCATTTGTGTTTTGGGCTGCATACAGTTTGGACATAATAATAATAATAGTTATTATTATTATTATTATTATTTTTTTATTATTATTATTATTATTATTATTATTATTATTATTATTATTATTATTATTTTAAGCAGTATATCTAACTAAAATACAATTAGGCATTATTCAGCACTATGGCCTCCTGGGTTGAGGGTTCAATTCCTAAATGGAGTGTGCATGTTCCCTTAAATAGTATAAACAATGAGTTGTTTTTTTCATTGTTGTTTTTCTCTAACAGAATGACCTGAAGTGTTTTATTCTTTCTTTTGCAATAACAAAGTTCCTAAGTCCTTAAAAATTTCCTCATAATACTTGTTTAAGAGATAATTATAAATCACCGTTGTTTGATTTTGGCTTGCCAGAAGACATGTTGTCACAGGTATGTTTTTCTTCATGACTCTGACTTTTATAAGTCAGACTAGTTTTGAGGGTTTGGCCATCGTGTTGATGATGAAATATATCATTTTTAACTTTTGCGTATTGTAACATGTGTACTGTATGTACTCTTGCAAAATTTCAGCTTATTATTGAAGTTATTTTCAGGATTTTTCTAATGGTTCTCACTGCAATTATGTTACATCTTTTATATATATATATATATATATATATATATATATATATATACACATACTTCAGGAAAAAAATAGTATGATGTATATTATATGAATATAATATTAATAATATTATCATATAACGTATAGCAATTAATTTATTCTTAAAATATTTATATGTTTTTTTTTTCCCTAAAGTATGTATATGTATATTTTGGCTGACTCTGTATATATATATATATATATATATAATTGATTATTATTGATTATATATATATATATATATATATATATATATATATAAAATCAATTATATAAGTTGCACTGCTGTTGGCTGAAATATTAAACTCTTAATCAATCACTGCTCTTTTAGATCATGTACACTAGATGGAGACAAAATTCTAAGAAATAATGTTGTTATTATTGGATCTTTAAAAAAAAAAAAAAAAAAAGTCTGATTTGATTATTATTCTGACCTTATCAAACTACAGTCAAATCTCACGGAGTGCATGTGTATTATTTGTGTCTCCAAAACTCCCATTTCTGAACATGATCAGAGATTAGAGGAGATGGAGCTGAAGCTGAAACTTGCAATGTTTGCTGGCGAGAGGCGATGATGATGAAATGAACAAAAGAATGTAAGAAAGAGAGAAACAGGGAGAGCAAGCAACACACAAGAAACCAGTTTTTCTCGAAAAATTCACATACATTTAAACGACTGAGTGCTTGGATTTTGTGTTCCCAAATATGAAAATATATTCTCCTTAAGGGGGAAAAAGTTTCCCAATCCACTGTAATGTGCAGTAGGCCTGTGCTCAGGTTTAACACTAATAATGTAAGAAAGAGATTTCATTTCACTGTAATTCATAAGCAACTAAATGTCCTAGCATTAAATGTAGTTAGATATAATGGCTAAAAAATGCGAAAGATCACCAAAAGGCGAAAAAAAAATCTTAATAGAGCTAATGTTAAACCCAACTTATTTCAACAGAAAGAAATAATCCTAAAGTAAGCAGCGCGTGTCTGCTACACTAAGCTTTAACATGGCAATTTAATTGTCCAAAAAGTCCATTCACTAACCACTTCCTTATCGTAAATCCTCTCCTGCTATCTCGAGATCTGTAGATATGTTACATCATTTGATTTATTGTAGGTTTATAAAATAGACTATTAAATTTTACTCTATCTGCGGCATAAAACTCAAACTTAAATAGCTTATGACAAACTAAAATGCTTAAATGCATAATCCTACTAGTAATTGTTATTTCTAGGTGTTCTGCGCTGTCCAGTTTTACACACTGAGGCCTACTGTAGATGTACTGTTTACTGCAAAGCCCTTATAATGTCAGATATTTTCATTATTTCATGTTTAAATGTTATTGTTTTGTGAGAACCACAACTGCGAAGTATTTGTTTAAATAAAGCAATGCAAAAAACCTTTATGTTTTAAATAAACTATGAAAATTTAAACGAATGTAAACGCAACTTGCTTATATGGGTTTCATGCAAAAGCCTAGCATGCCTTTAAATTTATACAAACAATAACGTGCACATAAAAGTGACAATAAAATGCACTATGTAGTATCAATTTGCCTTTGAGTGAAAAGATTTAATTTAAAATTAACCTCAAATAATCTGTTCGCAAATATACAGTACTAGTTAAACGTCTGGACACACCTTCTCATTCCATGGTCCTCCCTGATTTTTATTTCTTTTTACACTGTAAAACAATACTGAAGGCGTCCAAAATAGCCAATGATCTCTTGAACAGTTGAGATATGTCTCCTACTTATGCTCTAAGACTTCATAACTGCTTTAATCTGAGGTGTGGTTTGTTTCTGAGACTGGTAACTCTTGCGAAACGATTGCATTTTCACTGATCAAAATCAGCTGTTATCTGGGCCAAGTGTTCTCGGTAACAGTACCTAGACCCCAGTGTGAAAGCACCGTGAATGAACTTCTCCTCTGCAGCAGAAGTTTGTTTTGGTCTTGCGTTCCTGGGAATGATGGTCATGAGAGCCAGTTTCATCATGGTGCTTCATGGGTTTTGCAAATGGATTTGACAGTACTGTTCTTGCAAGAACTATTCCTGAACAACTGGACTTGCATGTTTTAAAATAACACCTGACTGTTGTTGTTGTTGTTGTTGTTGTTGTTATTTATTGTTATTACAAACACATTCAATTAGAAGGCGTGTCCGAATCGTGGACTGGTACTGTGTAAATGCATACAGTATAACAAATGCACCAGAAAGAACATTTTTGTCCATTTTTTATGTTTGTTTGTTTTTTCTAACAAACCAAAACATTGCACATTAGGAATCCTGTAATATAATCCCAGGTAACAGTTGCAAGGGTTAAACATCTGGAGTCCACATGGGTTGCCAGATTGTAAACAATACTGTAAATAATACCTTTAAACTCTACTCTCCCAGTATGCAGGACGCACAGAAAGCGTATTATAATACGTATTATAAACATATTATACTCACAATAATGAAGGATACATCAAATATCGTGTCATATATAAAGTTCATCTTATAAACTGCACAAAAATAGAGTTGCACTATGGATACATGAATACGAGATAAAAATACATCAGCTAGCCAAGGAAGCTAACCTCTAAAAGGATCCAATGAAGATATGCAATGCGAAGGGTTCATGTTTTTCCGATTTAATAGTTAGTTTGATCCATCTGGACTGCTGTCTGCCAAGAAGCTACGCGACCCGTTTAACAAGACGTTATTATTTTTTCCCTTTAAGGCTTTTCTCAGAGTTTAAAACTCTAAATAAACAAGTGTCGACTTGAAAATTACTTACACAGAAAATCCAGTAAGCAGCGTATGCCATGAAGTCGACCGACACCACAGACGGAGATGGAGAAGGAGAAGGAGGTGTGCTTTTAATCTCCCAGACTAGAGCTGAAGTAGACTTTTGTTCAGCCCTCACATTCCACTTGCGCCACTCCCGTTGCTGTGCACTTAACTTTTTGTTTTAAACTAAGGCTTCCTTTTTGTCTTTGCCTTTTTTTCTTACAGTCCCCCCCCAGTCTAACTGGCACCGTCGACTGGTTTTGCCCCGTAGTTATGTTTTACTTGTCCTCACTACTTTCTGTGCTACGGGTTGCGCAAGACTCTCGCTGCTCTGTGGGAGTGTGAGTGTGAGATCGCAGTTATAACCCACCTTCCTGAGGAACTTGGACAGCTCGCCACACCTCACAAGACCTCACCCTTTCAACACATATATATATATATATACAATAGAATACCTGCATGCAGGGCCTTTACTTTCCTGCAGACCAAAAAGCATGCAAAAGCTATGCACGTGATAAGAAAGACACAAATCTTAGACCAAATCTCACATCTGATCTGTATCATCCTGTAGGGGCTGGATCAAGGATAAGACATTACTCAGTTTCAGAAGGGGTCAAATTGTTGCCCTGACTCAAGCAAAGGAAACAACTAAGTAGATCCAACTAAGGAAATCAGCAGTAGAAATTACAGCTAGATTTAATAGTGAAAGTAAAAGCATTTCCACGCTCACAGGAATGAGACTAAATGGATATGTGGTCGTAAAAAAAATCCACTTGTTAGTGAAACTGATTAGGAAAAAAAGAGCATAAAGATTGAACCAATGGGAAAAGGTCATGTGGTTTTATGTGTCCATCCATCTAGGATGTCCATCCTCTGCACTACAAATAGGGATCGAGGCCAATTGTGATTAATTTATTTGTATTTATTCCCATTTCACAACCGTGGCAGGACCTCCGGTCAATATTCACACACGCATACACACACTAATTGGAAATGCTAATTAGCCTAATCTGTACAGCTTTGGATTATGGGAGGAAACCGGATAACCCAGAGGAAACCAAGCCAGCACGGTGATAACATGCAAGGCAGACCCAAGGCAGGAATTGAACCCAGGACCTGGAGGTGCAAGGCGACATTGCTAACCACTACACCACCATGCTGTACCCATCATGCATAGTGTCCACTGTACAAGGCAATGTTATGATCTTGGGTTACTTCAATTGATCAGGTCTAGACTCAGCAACGTTATGTGCCAATCAAGTGAAGTCAGATGATGACCTGAATGTACCTGATGACCATCTATGATCATCAAATCTATGGAGGGTTTTTTCCCTGATGGCATTATTATTATTATTATTATTATATTCCAGGAATTATAAAAAAATTTTTTTACTATTTTGAATGAGTGGTTTTGGGGCATGAGGAATCATTTTCATATACAAATTGCAGCTCTAATCTTAACCCTAATAAAAGTTTTTATTTAAACTCTACATAATAGTTCAGCTCTTCCATCACCAATACCAGATCCCGGCCAAGAATAAATATTACGGAGACTGCATGCTGTAATCAAAGCTACAGACAGTCAAACAAATGATGAGAAGTTAGAGTTATTAATCACAATATTGATACAGTATGATATTGTCATACTGCCCAGTCCTATGTAATAGATGCAGAACAAATTCCCTGCTGCACTCATACATTATTCCTGCTGTATTGAAGTGATAAATTCTAATTCAGTGTTTGACTTGTACAGTGTTGATGTGTGACTCATTACTCTTGAAGTAAACCCTTATTGTTAATTTAGCTGTTGTGCAGTTTGGTAGGAAAACATATCACAATACTTAAATACTTCAAAGACACAAAGACATCAGAGCAAGCGCTTTAATCCAGGACCGTTCCCTCTTCAAGAAACCCTTAAGGCATAAGCTTCTTATACAGTATACTGCACTAGCACAAGTATGCGTAAAAAGTTTTAAGAAAAAAGTTTTAAAAAATTTAAGCTAAAAGTAAGATGATCAGCTTTAATGCAATCAGTAATATTTCTATTTTTATTCACTTCAAAGCTGTTATTTCAGCAGGGGAAATATGAACTAATGCCAACAACCCATGTTTTATCTCAGGCGGCGCCTCACATTCCTGCTTGCTATTAGCACCACGGTTTCGGAATATATAAAACAAACTGGTTTTAAACTCCCTGCAGGAAATTAAACAGACAATGATCTGTCAATACATCATAGAAGGTTCAGTTTTCATAGTCTACTTTCTTTTTTTCTGGAGTGAGCCAGGCTTGTAGATGATTACCATCTTCCTCTGACTCTGTGTGTTTTTACGATAAACTATCGCATCAATTTTCTCTGTTGAGTGACATGTTTAGCCCCGCCCACCTCGATGGAAAAAGCGCTATGTTGAAAAGAGTAAAAACGCTAGATGCTGTTACATAATCTAGCACAAAACTGTTCATAACTTCACTTTTACTCCAAGTTTTGATTTGATTTATCGTACAGGCAAAAAAAAATGTCAGACAGAAAGTTTTCTGGGACTGGTTTCAGCTCCTCCAATATATGAAACATAAAGATACCATTGAAAGAATGAGTTCTGACCAATGTACAGAGAAACCCTTTATTTTATTTATATATAGATAAAACGGAATAAGTAAGTACGTGCCTATCTGAATAGGTCATGTGTAGCACAATTTTAGGGGGGGGGGGGGGGTTATGGGGGTGATGCGGCCAAACATCTATCAAAGTAATTGTTACCAGATATTTTCCAAAATAACAAAGTTCCATTTAAACATGCAAAAGCATGCTATTCTTTTTCAATCAATTTATTGTTGTTATATGGTTCCATTGTTCCTTAAGCGATGTTGAATGTGGAACAAGTTACTTCCTGTTCTCCCATAGCTTTGAGAACATAAGCTTCTATTATTATTATTCTCACGTTTAAAAGTAATCTGACAAAAAAAATATGACAAACTTATGATGGCCATAAAACACAGCAAACCAAACTGTAATATCTTATATTCTTTCCTAAAATAAAAAAAGAAAAACAGCTTTACGAAGCACTGACCCTGTAGACTCCTTATATAAGCAATAAACTAAAAATCTCGTATTCATATCCATGATTAGGCTAGAAATGATATCATATGAGCGTACTGTACACCTGTGATCTGTACTGATCCGCAGCCAGCGCTGCAGAGGGAATGAACCAACTGTTATAATTGTTATAACAAGATCAATAATACATACAAATAAAACTGACTTGAATAATGAATGTGTCTAAATATACAATATTTACTCAGTCCTTATTCTATGTGAATGCACAGAATGGACTCATAGAGTATTGACTTAACACAAGCAAACACCTACTGTACAGTGTTGAATAAGCCCTACCTATATTGACTTCTCGCAAGGTGTAAACAAGTAGAGTAAGTAATAAAATAACTCTAATTACACCGAATTAACAGCTATATACAGTGTCAGAATGACTAAAATTTATCCGAATTCCATGACATGTTCCTTGAGCTATGTGGATGTTCCTGCGTGTCCCGCATGCTGTGATTAGTCAATGGGAAAGCTAAAATGCAGAGAGTTAAAAACAATCTACTGAACATGCCTGGAGATCCTGAGCGCTTGCGCAATTCAATCACATACCTCGCTGGACTTTTTCTTTTGTCCTTGAGACTTCTTTCGTGGCATTTCTGCGTCGTAGTCTTTCAAAGCTCCGTTGCTCGAATCTGCGCTTTCTCTAGGGAATTCTGTGGCATGCTTGATCGCTCCTCCTGCTTCAAGTATGCGTCTTACTAAACCGACGCAATGCCAGAGGCAAACAGGACGGGGGGAAAAAAAGCAAGTGAAGGAATGAGTAAACAGTGCCAACACTTTGTGCATGTCCTTCTGCAAATGCATTCGAGTGTGGTGGATTGTTCATGTCTTATGTGTTTTATACTGTATATGATAAATGCATTAGGAGTTTAGTGATTTGCTACAGATGGTCATGGGGCATTTTTTACCCCACGGAAAAAAAAAAAACAATGGGGTTAGAACAATGGGGTGGGTATGTTTTATAAAAACAAAGCCATTCTTCATGTCCTCTAGTTTCTAATCATCAAAGCAGACCCTTAATGTTGCAGTTAAACAACTGTTAAACCATATGGTCCTTCTGCTCATTTCTTATTTACAGTACTGTATGTGGCTCACATTCTAACGAAAAGCTGGTAATGACTCAGTAGGTGTGTCACACAAACTCATGTCATTTTTTTTCTCACTACAAAGCCCAACATTCATTTAATCTGACTGCAGAATGTTTGATGTTTCTGTTCATTCTCAGTAATGATGCACAGATGGGAAGATTGCTATCTATCAGCATGACGTTATCAGTAAGAGACTTTAACAAAGGGTGTGAACAAATATTCCTAGGAACTGTTGCGCAGGTTTACAATAAATGCATTCGCAACACGAACGCGTCATTACTAAACTAAATCTCGCAATCCCGTCTTTCACCCAGAAAGTAGCACCAACACGGGAAGTAAGCCCGAATGAATGTAATTTTAGTGTAACATCCTGTGATTTATTTTTTTTAGCTTCCTTTGGCACCAGATTTTTTTTTTTAGGCTTTTCGGGAAAAAGTTTGTGTACACTTGTTGACATTGTGCAAAATTGAAATTGTAAGCATGTAGCATAAAAATAAATTGAATCGCCTGATTCTGCTCGATTAGCTGCTTCTTTACACAATCAGTGATAAGGGAAATATTCTCCTTACTCAGAAAAAAAAAGTGTGATTTGTTTTGCTGGTTAGCTTTGACCGTGCGATCTGATTGAATGAAAGTGCTGATGATGGACGGTAACATCACTGGGACGTTTAACTCATACCCGTTAATAGCACAAACTGATTAAGAAAACCCGTCTGATAACGATATGAGACCTTACTAGATTCACAGGACAGTCCATCATCTTAAGGGTTTATTCTTTTAACCTTTTAAGACTTCTTTCCTGTCGGTTGCTAACAGTCAGTCGCTAGCTCCGCCAGTCGCTGTTATATCATTTGTGGAGATATATTTGTTGGCCTAGTGAAAAAGGAAACAAATTATAATCTGTTCATAATAAATGGTGTTATTGGAAGCATTTGCTCTCGTGTGATATCGCTTAAATAACCGTTTTGTAACAAAGTAGCTAATTCATCAAAACAGTGTCAAAATCCTGGCTAGCTAATTTTAACAAGCTAATTTACAACGCGTAACTAGCATAAGTAGTTTAATGCAGTTACTTTCAAAACACATTTCGCTAGCTAATTAATAAATATTGTGTACAAAATGTAACTAGCTAGCTAATGTAACTGCTAAAAAAAAGTAAACTTAAACTTAACATGCACCCACTGACAAAAGTTAGTACACCCCTTTAATTTCAGCAAACATTTTAGTATATCTTCTGAAAGCAAGATACGATAGAAATGAAACTTGGGTATATTTTAGAGTAGTCAGTGTGCAGCTTGTATACCAGTATAGATTTACTGTCCACTGAAAATAACTTAATTATTGTCAAAATAGCTGGCAACAAAAGTAAGTACATCCCAAGTGATAACATCTGTACCATGCAAAGTCACAAGGCCGAGTTTGTCTCCAGACCTGAACCCTATTGAGCACCTGTGGGCAATGTGCTCAAGCGGAAGGTGGCCAAGCGCCATGTGTGTCTAACATCCAGCAGCTCTGTGATTCAATATGGAGGAGTGGAAGAGGATCCCAGCAACAATACGCGCAGTTCTTGTGAATTCCATGCCCAGGAGGGTTAAGCAGGAACAATGGTGTAGAATAATGACACTTTGGACACAGTTTTGACATGTTCACTTAGGGTGTACACTTTTTCATTGCCAGTTATTTAGACAATAAAGTCTGCATGTTGAGTTATTGTTAGATGACAGTAAGTGTGTATAGTTATACAAGCTTCACATTGTATACTTTAAATATGCAAATTTCATTTCCATGGTATTGTCTCTTGAGAACATATAATAAAGTGGTTGCTGACACAGTAAGATACTATAGCTTAATAAGTTACATAAAAATAAGAGTAAATAAATTGTCACAAAAATAAAAATAAACAATTTATTGCAAAAAGGTATAAGTGTAAATCTTGTTAAATAGTATGTTGGTGGATTAACAGACTACTCAGTTCTACACTTGACCAAGATATATGACACTTTTAAGAACATACTACTACTACTATCACTACTACCACTGCTACTATTACTATTACTACTAATACTACTACTACTAATAATAATAATAATACATGTTAATGATCAATGCTTCAAATTCAATGAAAGCAACAGCCCTCCAGGTGGCAGTGGTTTAACATTTTTGACAGACCCATCGAACTACAACCATAGATGGTAGTATATTGCTTGTAAAAACATTAGAAGGGCTTGGGCAAGGGCCATAACGTTCCAAATGGACATGTATTTCCAAGTCCCCGTCCTAGATATCACTTTATGTATGCAACCGGTTGATTCATTTATTATAACTGGACCTTGACATTTTTTTTTTTTTTTGCATACATAAACACAGCAGTGGCACCTTGGTCAGACCAAAACAGCCCGTACGATAAGATTTCCCTACATTACCAGGAAGTATTTTAGGACTCATTTGTCTGAGAGCTAGTCTTTCACTCACTGTAACTGATGCCCTCTGTCAACTATACTAGGGTCCCAGGGGGCCTGGAGCCTATGCCAGGGGACTTAGGGCACAAGGCAGGGTACACCCCGGACAGGGTGCCAATCCATCACACATTTATTCACACACTAGCCCGGGGAAACCCACCAAGCACGGGGAGAACATGCAAACTCCATGCGCACAGACCCGAGGCGGGAATCAAACCCGGACTCTGAAGACACAAGGCGACAGTGCTGACCACTAAGCCGTTGTGCCGCCTAAGAGATAGCCTGTTAGACAGAGAGACATTTTTTTTCCTGGGTCCTTTGGTCAAGATAAAAATGTAAAAATGGTCAATTATACTGTAATCCAGACTAGGCCAAAATATTCATTATAGAAAGTATACCAGGGCAGTTATTAGGTTTTTACAATATTACATGATTTTACTGTCAATTTTATTGTTTTTAAATTTTTTTAATAATGCTGTATCACAGGGCAACTTAACACACTCGAAAAGAAGCGCTATCTACCCTCTTCTGCATACTTACAGCCGTTTGCAAAATGTCCCCTTGCGCCACCTGGCGGTCATCTCACAAATTATTTTGAATTGCGACTGATTTATTTTGGCTGTTGCCGTTTGCCGCGACAGAGTGCATGGCAGTCATAGACATTCCGCGTGAGTAACCACTGTAAGCTCATGAACACCCATGATTGGCTAGTTTACTTGTGATTGACAGTGGAGGGAGTCACAGTCAATTTCCTTGTCTTCTCTCTTGGCCGCAGACAGTCCTGGCATTCTCGGGATTAGGCTTCACCATTACAAAACCTTTTTATTTGTTATTATTATTATTATTATTATTATTATTATTATTATTATTATTATTATTATGTTAAAAACTGTTAACAATTATTTATTCATTTAACAAATGACCGCTGCCTTGGTATCTCACACTGCTGACTGTTATATCTAACAAATGCCAGCACCTATTTTATTAAACATGTGCTATAATTAAAATCTGACCCTGACACTTTTTATTCCGCAGTTATCAGGCAGTGATGGAAAGTGGTGCTGTATGACTCATCCTCACAGCCGTTTGGAGAGCTGAAATAAATTTGACAAAAGGGTGGAGGAGAAAGTGGTTGAGTGTCTGACAGTACAGAGAGAAGCCCTTTTGGCCCGGTGAGCCTTTGTGCCGTGGTAATTGCTGGACGCGCTGAACAAGTGCAAGGTGTAGTGCATGGCAGTCTGTGGCTCTGATAACATTTAGCTTCACAAAGCCAACAGAGGCTACAGTGGTGCCTGTCAACAGCTAGAGCCCTTATTTAGTGCGTGTAGTCCTTCACAACACAGATAAGAAGCCGGGTCTTGCCTTTTCATTCACTTGTTTCCAAAGCATTCTTTTGACTGCTCACCTTTGACTTATTGTACATTTACATTTACAGTATGCTATGTTAGAACTTATAGATATTGCTACCAAAGCATTCAACGGGAGGCATTGTTAATCACAAACATGTACACTTGTCACTTTATTAGACTTCTCCATTTATGCAGTTATCCATTTAGCAGTTCATAAAACCATACAAATACAAGCCAAAAGCATGGAGGAAAGAGTGTGATCTCTGTGACTCTAACTATGTCATTGTTATTGGTGCCAGGTGGGCTGGTTGGAGTAATTCAGGAACTGGTGATCCCCTGGGACTTTTACACAAGTCTCTGTGTTTACACAGAATGATGCAAGAATCCTCGCATCCTCTCTCCAGGGGGTCTGCAGGCTGAAACACCTTAGAGAGCTCAAAGGGGAATGACCAGAATGGTTTGAGCTGGTGGAAAGTATATACTACTTCCTTCTTCTTATCCTGTATTCAGTCTTTGTTGGCCTGAATGGAGCCATGAAATTTTCTCTCCAGGGCCAGGGCAGGGCATGACCTGGCTGTTTTGAAACAGGGTGCTCAGGCTGTCGCAGAGCTGCCTGAATGGGAGGTCAGAAGGACCAGACGTTAGCAATTAGTGGGTGGACAGGAAGTTAGAAAGGAGGACACTGTTCTGACAGACCTTCCCGTATTTGTACTCATTGGCACCAAAGAGGATGTGAAATTCTGCTCTGTTCTTCAAGCTCCTGTGGGAATGAAAAGAACTGATGGACAAAAACATTGCATCCATTCCTGATAGCATCCTAAGCAGATCAATCTGGTAGACTGGGTTCAGCTTGTGATGTACTGTAGCTTGGGGTATGTTTGTGGATTACCTCCAGAATATTGGCCGTCTCCATGACAGGCGATAGTGTTCCCTTTGTTACCAGTTCTGAGACAGTGGTTTAAGTTTCTCTGTGGTGGCCAAGTGCTTGGCATAATGACTCTGGAGGTCCATAGTTGGGTAACTAAGACGCTTTTGCCTTAGAAAGTTTTTGATGCCTGCTGAATTTTTGGAAAGTTGGTCTCTAATTTCCTGGGGGAATGGTCAGTTGGTTCCTGCATCTCTGGCATTGAAGTGTTCATAGCTCTCATGTATGGACTCTCATGTTTTGCAATGTCAGTTTTCGTTTTTTTGGTGATACTGGTGGTGTTCCAAGAATTATGGGCATACTCAATTACTGCTCTGGTATGAACCTTTAATCTTTACAGTGTGGGGCTTCTACATCTGTGTGTTTAGAGTGAACTCCAGATATGTTGGCATTTCACCTTTGTTAGCTGTTTGTAACAAAGGTGAAAGGCATTGTTTCATGCTTGCAACGCTTGGCCAAAACATGGGCACAATGGGTCTCAGTCAACTAACTCACTGATCTCTTGGTTCTGGTATGCTGGTTTACCTCTCTCACACCACTCTGTAGTAGAAGGTAGGGCAGTCATGATGCTGGTTCAGAAGAAACCAGTGTCCCAATCTTTTGGTTTTGGAATCTAGCTTAGAATAGCCACAAGCTAAGGGAGTGTCTGGTGAAGTCACGAACAATCAAACAATCTTTGCCTCCTGGCTTGAGAATGTGGAGCTAAAACATCTTGTCAGGTGGGGTATACAGGTTTGAGATTCTTAGGCTTTTGTCACGTAGAAGGAACTTTATTTGTTTTGTTTCAGCATTTTTTGCATTTCAATGGAGGAGATGTTGTTTCTTACAAGAGCGAGGAGTCCACCCTTTGGTCTACTCAATTGTTATGGTGTTAGGGTGTTCCAAACCTTTCGATAGAGAACTGTTGTTTGTTGCTCAGATGGGCCTCTTGCACAGCACATGTCAATTTTTGGGAATTTCAGGTACTCGTGGAGTTTGAGGTTTCTACGCACCCCTTTTGCATGATGTGAAGTTCCTGACAGACTATGCTACTCAAACCTCTACCAGTCAGAAGAAGACCTAAGCTGCAGCAGGTCACTAAGGTAGACCTGTTTAAGGTCTGAAGCATCCTAATTTAGTCACAATGGTGCCAATTTAACTGTATGTCCATGCAATTTTAGGTCCATACACATCCAATTGTCTTACACAAAAGTTGGCCGTTGTAGTCCTCTGGTTTAGTTGGTTGAGATTATTTCTTAAGATAATCAGAGGGCTCTTTCCAGCCATTGTAGTCAATTGGGAATAAAGATTCTTCCTTTTCTGCCTTGCTGCTGTTGGAGCCCAGATACCTTCTGGTTTGGGGTAGGTGGAGATGTCTGCATGTGTCCCTTGGTCAACAATGTCACCATCCCACCAATGCACCCAGCCTTCCATGATGCCAGAGCTTTTTCCCCAGAGACCATGCCTATTCTACATGGGTAGCCTTACCAGAGTACTTCTTACTTTGTATAAAGACCACTGTTTGGGGCAGTGGCATAGCTCCAACTCTTAGTTCATCCCCACACCTTGCTTCGGGTTGCTAGGGTTGGATGTTTGTGCTGGGCTGCTAATTAAAAAAATAACTCCCAACTGTCCAATATTAATGAACCTGTGCTTAGATTTCTGTTCTTTTTGTTTTCTATTGCTGTTGTAGCCTATCCATGAGCCTATCCATGCATGGGTAACTGTGCTTTTCTGCTCTCTCTGGATGTAAAGAGGGAGTATATGAGTTGCTATATACTTCCTGGCAGCTCTGACCCCTCTTATCAGTAAGAGGTTTCCACCCACTGAACTGTCACTCAGCACATCTGGAAACAACATACATACCATGATTAAAGTCAAATTTTTTGCATACCTTCTGCATATCTGTAGAGTACATTACCCCATCACAAGAATTTAATGTGCAGTCTTAACAGACATTTTGTCTACATTTTGAAACTTAAAACGTGATTTTTAATATCAACATTAAATAAAGCTCTTGAACTGTTTTTTCTTGATTTTATACATTATGCTGCGCCTACATTATTGCCTGATTGGGTAACTGCATAAATGAGCAGAGGTACTGTATAGGTGGAAATATTAGTGTGTATGCCAGTATATAAAACGAGTAATTCTTGTGATTCAGGTTTAAAGCACCAAAGCAAATCAGAACGCCCCTATGTCTGATATTGGCCATAATTTGTTGAAAGAAGGTCACCTGTATTTCTGTTACTCATCAGTGGAGATCGAGCCATTACACCATCCTGCTATCAGCAGGTTAATTGCCTGCGCTGCTCAGATTACTGACATCTGTGAGCTCCACACATACATCAGCGTCATTCATGACCTTTCAAAGCAAAAGAAGATGGAAAGAGACATCCTCTGATGGGGACAGGCAATGGGAAAGGGAGTATGCTGTTGTTGTTTTTTTCTCAGCTAACTGACAAGAAATATACCTAATGATCCTTAAAATCTTTAACGAGTTTTTTTTTTTTTTTTGCTTATGTTAATTCATCTATATTTAGAATCTGGTATATTTTGCCTTATCTATTAAATAAGGATTTTTTTTACACACATGTAAACCAATAACAGATAACCAAATGATATTAATTATAAGTATAACATGAGCTATGTATAATTTAAAAATTTGTTTTAATAATTAGTTTTATAAATGAATGTAAACCTAATTAATACCCAGAAAAATAACATGCTGCAAAAATCTTAACTCAAAATTGCAAGCAAAATATGTCTTGTTCTATTGTCAGATAATTCTGTTAGTTTTTAGGAATTTTAGAAAGTTATCTTCCAAAAGATAAAATAAACCTATTTTAAGTAATTATTGATTTGTTTGTCCAAATTTAAGAATATTTCACATTCTGATGCCATGCTGATTTTTTCAGTTCAAAAGTTACATCAATGTCTGCCTGGGTAAAGTTCCTCATAAAATGATTCTGATTTTATGGGCAGCCAGTAACATGATTAAAATGACCTCACCAGCAAGCCAACCATTGTAAACACAAGGACTTAACAATATACGTCAAGAGAATCAGGAAATAAACAGCGTGATTGTATGTTTTTTGTGCATCTTGGCTGTCAAATGTTGTACAGTGGGATATATTCAAAAAGAATCAAATATAGACCTGTCCGTAAATATTACATCAAACAATTGCTAGATCTAGCATATCTTATTATTTAGGCTTTTTTTATTTTTATTTTTTTATTATTGCACACCAGTAATTATTTTTGTATGTAATTAAACTATTTTATCATGATGTATTTTTGGTTATTTATATATATATTTTATAAATTTTTGCAAATTAATAAAATATAGTCATATCAATGTAATACCAAAAAATACTTATCTTTTTTTTTGTATTTATATTTTAAAAAGAAAAAAAGAAAAAAAAATGAAAAATGGATTTAGAATTATTTTTTCATGTTATGTTTCCTTTACTAACTACTTAAAAAAAATTGCTTAAAAAAAATGTAAAAAAGAATAAAAAAATGAAAAATGAATCGAGTTTTTAGTGAATAGGATAACATGCACAGCATTGATTGAATGGACTCCATGTCCTTTGCATAATCCCTCTTATCAGCTGTATTGCTTGTTCGGGCCCTTAATTGGTGCCTTTAGTCATTATTTGCTATAGAAACGCCACAGAGCTACACCAACTTACTGCCTCAGAGACCGCAGGGCCTTCGAGATCTGCTCATAACTCTCCCTGCACGTAGGGTCTCCCGCAACACTCCAGCAATCCTGATTACTGCGGCCGGTCCTGTGGCTACTGAGTGTACACATGGAAATACGGGTAATGGGGAAGAGTGTTGTGCTGAAGGAGTGAGTTAATATAGAGAAGCATGTGATCTGAGAATTGGGGTTAGAATATATTTGAGGCATCAGCAACATCAATGCAGCAGATTTAAATACTGAATTCACTTTCCTTAGAAAAAAGAATAAATATACCTAATGTATACATACAGGTATATATATATATATTATGTGTATTGGTATAAAATTAGCTGAGAATATCAGTAAACATTAAAAAGGATAGATAGATAGATAGATAGATAGATAGATAGATAGATAGATAGATAGATAGATAGATAGATAGATAGTCATGCATGACATATCACATTATCACGTTAATTTCTTGTCAGTCTTGTGTGGTTGGAATGAGTGAGAGAAAGTGAGAAGGAGAACGAGGTTTCCATGACGACCACACAACCTTGACAAATGACACTCTTTGAGACAGCTAAAAAAAATAATGTTGTGTGCTTCAGAGACAGAAAAGGACATTATGTAACAGATCCTCTGTATGTCAAATCTGGTCTAAAAACAGAATTATTATTAACTAAAAAAAATCGGAATATCATGACTCTTAAATACATATCAGGTTCAAATAGCAGTAATTGACCTAATGATGTGAAAAGTAAAAGGTAGTGGTATTGGGCACAGTGTTTTCCTTTCCGTTTTGACGCAATATTGACGTACATCACTGTATTACAAGATGAAGGACCGGCAGCAGGTCAGAGCTGAATAAAGCTCTCCGTCTTACACGATATACGCCAGTGAATTTCTTCCATTAATTTCCCACCTTCCTGTAATGTACACACAGGGAAGGACGTCATTATGACGTCCGTGTGACATAGAGTAACCCCTGCTGTCTCAGCCATCTCATTTCCACTTTCATTAAAGAGATCTTTAGATGTATATGGTAGAGACCTTATTTCACGGGTCGTTACACATTAGCATGTCTGATATGCAGTCAAAGAGTCAAAGAGCAGTCGGCTATACTGACTCATCTAGCTTTGTCAGGTCAGGATTTCTGTTCGAGCTTGCAAGGTTGATCTGTGTAATTAGCTCGCTGTTTCCTGCATGATTGATGGTCAGCAAAACAAGCAGTCCAGTAAAGCATTAATACACTTGCTGAAAGCAGGTTTTATATATATATATATATATATATATATATATATATATATATATATATATATATATATATATATAAAATGGTGTTGTTGTAAATTATCTATAGCAAGCAAGATGGTATAAGTGGTTGCTCATGGTTGGTTTAGTTTGCTTGGGCTGGGGGTTAATAATGCATATAGCATTATTATTAGAAAGCTATGAAGAAGTAGAGAAACAAGACAAGTTGGATTGTCTTTAAACAAGAAGACAAGACATTTTTAAAGGAATGATGTTTGCATTGTTACATTGCAAAGCTTTATCCGAAAAATATTGCCTTTGCATTATCTTATAGCCACCTCTATCCTTTCTTTTTCATAATAATGAAATTTTAAGACCTTTTTTCTTTCTTTTTTTAATAATACATTTACATGGTTTTGACCTGCACTAGTCTTAATCCATAGGAAATATCCCTTATATTGATAAGACATTCCTGTTGGTTCATTAGTAACACCATCCAGAGAAAGTACTCTCCACTGAACCTCACCAGAGAAAGGTTACTGTGCCATCTAGGTTACGACACCAAGTTATTACAAAATCTGTACATTGTTATCTTGGTGATCTTCAGGTCAGCTTTTTCACTAACAGAATAACAATATGACCTTAGGAGGTGTTTACCAGCTCAGTCTAAAGACTGGATGTGACAGCACTCGGAAAAAACACACTGATTCACACTTTAGCTTAGCCAGTCTGATAAGGACCTACCAGATAAGGAGAGAACATCTGTAACTCCACATGGGTCTCTCAGACCCTGGAGACGTGTGGCAGCAATGTTACCTGATCACTTTGATGAGCATAAAAAAACTTATGATAAGACAACACATTAATCAATGTAGTAAGGGATATAAAATATAAATATAAATATTGTAATATGTGTGTGTATGTCTGTAGTGTGTATATATATATATATATATTTCTTTGTAAGCCCATCTGCTTTAAGGCCTCCCAGTACAAAGTCTAGCTAGCTGCTATAAAGGTTCTAAAGCAAACATGTGTTGCCAGGTAAAAGCAAATAGCAGCTGCTCCATGCACTGTTTGCTCAAGTACAGTTATTATCCTCCAGGCACAGCACTGCATTATCACACCATTCGCTCACTTACATTAACTGAATATTTACTCATTTACCCTTCAAATAAACACTATAACGTATAGATTTCCCCGAAAATTGATTTTACATTTCTTCTTTTAGTTTTGCAGAGGCTAAGATTTTCAGATAATTGGAACATTTACTCTGCCAGTAAAGCAACCTTTTTTTTTTTTAGTGCAGTCGTAAAGAGGTAAGGAAATGTTTAATTTGGGTGAGATCATCAGATATCTAATAAATACGAGTCATTTAGGAAACTACTTATTCACTTCCAAATAAGTAAATGTCAGCTGTGCACTCAATTAGCGTGTGGAAAAACTAACAGGAAGTGCAGATGGAAGACGTCAAACTGCTGTCTATAAATCTAGCACAAGAGGATTTTTCTTTGGTTCCAACACAATCCAAGTGCATTTAATAGTGTACGAGGGCTGGGCGGCCTGTTGGAACCAATCAGCCACAAGCTACAGTGATGACATGCACTCTGCACATGCTCTGTAGGGTCTGCTGCCTGTCTGCTAAGCAACAACAACTTTCTTCCACTTACTTAAGTTATAACCTGTACAACCAGTAAAGCAATTAGCAATTTCAACTCATCAACCTGGCATCTTGACTACCAGTTCCTTTCTTGTTAATGGGATGACACCAATACAACCTGGCCACACACACAGTGAACAGGGTAGATTTTACTATTAAATCCATTTCTAAAGATATTGCTTTTGTTCAGACATAATACTTGGTTAAATGACTGTACTAATTTCTGTTTTGAAAAAAGGAATCATTAATGTTAGAGTTATTGTCTGCTGAATAGCTTTCTAAGTTACTCACAATTAAACATTGAAGTTAGACCATCAGCCAGTCAGGCTTGTAACCATAAAATGTATTTAAAGCAGCTTTTAATGAGCTTCATGTGCTCCGAAAGCACAAAGAAAAAACATGCTTACATGGAGACAGCCGTTTTTTCCCCAGCTTGCAAAGTACCTCTTACACGTCAATATTTAAACCTATAAATCCCAGATTAAGCCTATAGGTGGCAGGTGTTATTCATATGATTGATATCGATATCTCACCAATGTTTGTGCACCCAATCAAAATTGACATTTAAGTAATTTTCATCTGGTCCACTATGTAAGACATATGCTACTTATATCTACTGTACCACAGAGATGAACTGAACACAGCCTGAGAAGTCAGTTATAACATTTTAATCTTTTATTATATTAAATCCTTTATTTTTTATTCTGTTTATCCTGTATAGGGTGGCTTGGGTTCAGGAGCCTATCTCAGGAAAGTTTGGGCACAAGGCAGGGTACAACCTAAACAGGGTGCCAATCAATTGCCCACCTGCACACACACTTACACATTTATACACAAGGAGAACATGCAAACTCCACACATACATATCCAAAGCAAAAATCCTGACTCCTGAAAAAAAAAAACCTCCTGACCCTGGAGGTGCGAGACCATAATGCTAACCACTATGCCACCACTCCTTTAATAATAATAATTTCCAAAACATTTTTTTAATTATAAACAGTGGACAGACTGTCAGATTAATGTATCAATAAAATGTCTTTAGAATATTATACATGTATAATATAAATATATATTATAAAAATCTGAATTTTGATTAATATTGATATAACTGACGCCTCTCTTCTTTATGGGCTTAAAGGTTTTAAGAACCATTTTTATAGTCCTGTTCTATCTTGGTTTGGTTCATCCGGCATATCAGGCAATGGATGGTCACTGCCCCGGAGATATAGCCATCATTTTTGTGCCAGGTACTAATGGGGTCAGGTTAGTAGCTTGAGGGATGCCCGATTGTCATTCACATACTACAGCGATTTTGAAACAGCAATTCATGAAACCTGCATTTCTTTAGATCGTGGAAGAAAAACCGGAGTACACAGAGGTAACACGCCAAGCACATGCAAACTCCAGACCCAAATGGAAACCAGGACCCTGGAGGTGCAAGGTGACAGTGCTAACCACTAAATGACCGTGCTCAGTCCTATCTTGGAACCATCCTGCGGTTCATCACTACTTGTTCCATGACCTGATCTCATTAAACAGTACACGTTCCTTCATGTGATGATGTGCCTTATATAGTAACCAAACAGATCCAAAAAATGGATAAATAAATGGATAAAAATAAATATAAATATTGGTGAGGAATAGTAAAACATAGGAGGTAATCTTAGTCAATGCATCTTCGCCTTTTCACTGGAGCTGTTCAGAGCTGCGGTGCTGAACCGACTCGATGACGCGCATCCTGTCGTCAGTGTTGCCCTAACTAAAAAGCAAGCTATAAATTAGATTTTTTTTTTTTTTTTTTAATACAGGATAGTACACAATAGTAAACAGAATAATAAATTATTGAATTTATTCATATCATCAAACGAGTTCTGAGATCAGAGACTCTCTATCTTCACTTAGATTAAAAAAAAAAAAATGTTGTGGTTATTTATAGATAAAATGTCCCTTCCCCTTTGCCTCCTCCTCCTCCTCCTTCATCTCCATCTCCCTCAGGACTCGAGCATCCTACCCCAGGTAGAAATTGACGTCAGAGCGTTTTCGCAAATTGACGTGTAAACATCCCTTCCCCTTCCCCGAGTCATTCACTGGTGGCTTTTCCACGCCTGCTTTCAGTTAGCCCTTCTACACTGCCATCCGCACCATCCTCCCCTTTAGAGAGGGGAGAAAAAAGAAGAGGCAACCTTTAAAAAACATATTTATATTTATACATATATATATATATATACATTCGAATTTATTCGTTATTTATTAACCGTTTATTTATTTGCTTGCTTATTTATTCATCTATTTATTTAATTCATTCATTCATTATTTCCTCGGTTGCGTCTTAGATCGGTCCGATTGACGATTAGACGGTCCGCCTACGTTTCTCCATCCCTGGTGTTCAGTCTGAGATGGAAGTGAGATGTCGGGCTCCGTCGGCGGTGCTGATGCTGCGCGCGGTCCTCGCGCTCCTGCTCTGCGCTGTGTGCGCGCGCTCGCAGCGCCAGTACTTGAACGAATGGGCCGTGGAGGTACCGGGGGGTTTACGCGCTGCCCGGACCATCGCCGACGAGCTCGGGTACGAGTTAGTGCGACAGGTAGGAGGATGCGAAACCACGCACGTCCCACGTTACTGCGTTTAAACGCGAGGTTTTTGCTTCGTGCAAATTGTTTATCCTCTCTTGTTAGAATCCAAATAATGCATTTCCTTTGAATGCATTATGGTTGTAGATATTTAGGTAGGATATGATTGTGCATATCTGACTTGACTTTAGGATGATTGATTACCATGGAGAAAATAGCTAGAAACACAAGTTTAAAATATTCCACAGGTTGCTTTGTGTGCCACCCCTTGATCTCTAGACAACCAAAAATACTTTTCCTGGTGCCTCCCCCTATTCTGTATACCATTCATTGCAATTACACTTGGAAATATGGATATATATTTCCTTATAGTATAAAATTTTTTATTTTAGCAAATAGACTGAAGTTAAGACTCTTGAATCTAGCTTTAAGATTTAAGCATTAATTAAAGGTGTGGATGCATTTCTAGGTAAAATATACATAAAACTAATGAAAGTGTACACTTGTGGTTCACCAAGTGACATACCTATTTTTTTTTCCTTAGAATGTAACCAAAATATACCATAAGACTTTTTAAAATGTTTTTTTTTATAAAGATAATCCAGTGAAAAAAACATTCTCTATTACTCATTACTGGCCTTTACTTCATTAATAAGGTACGCATTGGAAAAAAGGCTGCTTGTGGGATTTTAAGTATTAGCGACGTTCTATTAATGGACAAATTTACATAAGTTAATTCATTTATAACTAATACATAAGTAATTTACTCAAATTTACAGAAATGTAAGTAAGCTTAAATCCATTCAAGCATTATTTAAATAACAAAACATATTAATTATAAATAACTAGTTTTTAGTTTTTATTAACCTTACTGGAGCTGGTTAAAAATGGTTACCTTGGTTAACAAATGGTAGGTAGGTAAATTACCACTGTTCAGCTTTTACTCAATCCATGATTTTCTTATTTTTCGCAGATTGGGGCCCTACAAAACCATTATTTATTCAAACATCACTTTCATCCTAGCAGGACCAAAAGAAGTGCAGATCACATAACCAAAAGGCTGTCAGAAGATGACCGGGTAAAATCTCTCAGAAATCTAAAAAAAAAAACACCTATCCATGTCTTATAACCATATATGACCTGTTGCATTGTCAGTACTTAATACAGTTTATAATATTTTAAAATGTTCTCATGTTTGATATTAATCCACCATTCACCAATCCATCCATCAGGCCAACCATCTATCCCTCTGTCCATCCATTAATCTGACTTAATCTAGTCATCCAGCTATCTGGAGGCTTTCCATCTATTCATTTATTTTTCCATATAGCCATGTATCCATCCAACCATTCCTCCTTCTCTCCATGCATAAATCCATCTGTCGCTCCATAAATGTATATACAGTATGTGAATATATATCAATATTTTCTGTTTCTCTCTCTCTCTCTCTCTCTCTCTCTCTCTCTCTGAAGGTGTCTTGGGCAGAGCAGCAGTATGAAATGAAACGAAGTAAGCGTGCTCCGATGGGGAGCAACTGTAAAGACTGCTCTGTGGACAAACTATTTGATGACCCCATGTGGAACCAGCAGTGGTACTTGGTAAGTTTCCTTTGGTTGGTTAGACCTAATCCCAGTGTGCAAATTACCCATTTCCATTTAGTATGTATAGCATAAATAAACATTTAATAATGCTGGAGGTAAAGTTTAAAAGAGAGGTTTCCAAATGGATCATGGTCATATCAATAAAGAAAATAATCATCTTCATGATAGCTTAATGACATAATTAGGATGTCAATAGGAACAAAAATTGGTCCATCCATCCAAATCAAAATTCTGCATGGCAATCAAACTCATAAAGGACGGCAAAACTTGCAGTCAAATCTTGCAGAAATAAACAGAGATATACCTCACAGAAATGTGGAAAAAACGTAAAAAGATTATGAGTATATACTGTACATTATATGCAGACATCAATTAGAATTAAACATATATAATTGACAATAGACAATTAAGTAATGCCTGGACTGGACTCAGATTTGGAGTTGTGATGGTTCCGGGACCGACACGGGATTCAGATGTGACGTTTATAAACTATTTCTCTATGAGCTGATTTTAAGAGCAAGCACACAAACACATAATTAATCCGCAGTTAAATTTTACATTTCTTTATATAAAATTGATTGATGTTTTTAATCCCAAATGGCTTACAGGGTTAATAGCTAAAACCCATGCTCAAGGTTGCCACGGTGAAAGATTAGTGGTACTGAAATTTTAATTTGCAACCTTAAAATTAGTACCCTAAAACTAGTTTTTGGGCCACCACTGTCCTATTAAGTGACCTTAGAAGCCATAACTGTAAAGTCTGATGCCTTATTCACTTAAAATATGGGAAATATTCTGGGAAAGAAATGCACAAAAAGATAGAGAAAGAGGAAATCAGCACACAGAGGAGGGAAGAGCACACAATTTATTATAAAGGAGACAAGTAGCCTTTGTTAAACCAAACCGACTAATTTTGTTTTAGCACCAAGGGCTGTGTTGTTATTTTAAACAATGCATGTGTCCCATTTCTACCAGATTTACCCTTCCATCCAATCAAGCCTTGAGCTGTAACCCACTTTTCCATCTAATAGAATTCTTTCTATAACGGCATGATTTTGCTATTGAATTCTCAAATCTGATTGGTCAGAAGGCGTTGATTCATTTTCTATAACAGCGAAATAAAATTCCTCCTCAAAGCAATATATTCATACACTCAAAATCTCTTAGAATAAAAATGCCTTGACAGGAACTTGTTTGGTGGACGTTACACATAAATGGTTTAAAAAAAAAGTGAGGAGATGCTCATTTAGCAATTTTGGAAGAAGTCTCCACTGTCAGCTCTTTTTAACAATGAACGCTAAAGATATAAATAACTTTGTTGTTTCTGACACGGGAAAGCGTGATTGTTTTTTGGTTAGTAATAACTCAAGCTACATTTTTTGTTGTATCAACTTCAAATTAAAGGAGAAAAAGAAATACTGAAAAGGGAATCAATTCAAGATACAATATTACAACAAAATATAACAGTGCTGGTCCTTAACACACTTGGTCATTTCCTAATAACAGCAGATCTGGTCGTGTGTATTCATTAGATATGTTTTCTTTTGCACTTTCCTTAGTGTAGTTTCCTTAGTTTTCTTATTAGTATGTCATATTGTGGTATAGTGGTATTATTATTTTCTGGGTCTATCTTGCTTTTATAGTCGTAAACCAGGATATTGGAACATCTGAGTCACCATAAAAGGCACATAAAGTTATTGCTTCCCGGAGACCTAACTGAACACCTCATACAATAAATTCCAGCTTGATTTGGTGGATGTTTTTTAATCTGTCTCTTAATATCTACTGAATATCTTGTGAGTAAATCAACAACAATATATCCAATAACAATTTTTTATAGTATGTATTATAGGTTACCATGGTACATTATAGGACATACCATAGTATTACTGTGGCACCATAGGACTTAGTTAGATACCATGGCCCTTTAGTGGGTCCCATGGTAGTACTATGGTATGTACCATATGGTGTAGTACAGTATTATTATTAGTAGTAGTAGTATGTAATCTGAAAAGTTTTAACATACACTATGGTTTTTTATTAATTGTACATATATCCAATAGTACAATCCTATATAAATATAACCATTATGATATGTACAGTACAGAGGTTCATAGATGGATGCTATAGTATAGTATCCCGGTACCAAAGTATGCATGTACCTGTAGAACCATGTACCATAGTGTGGTACATGTACTATATCAGCAAATAAGTACCATGATACTGTGAGAAAAATACCATGGCATCATATAACATACCATGAACACCATGGTACTCATACTTTAGTAAAATTAGAGTAGTGGGTGATTCTGTGAAAGTATTCTTCATGCTTTTTGTTTAAACAAGTAAACAATTTTAAATGTTTTTTTTTTCTAAAATATAGTTCATCCAAGCATGTGCTCAATAATAATGTGTATATCAAAGTGAAAAGTCTACCATCTCATCACACTAAAACAAGGCAAGTCCTTTTTAAAGAACTAATTTGCAAAAGTGTCTCGGTTTGCGTGGCAATTGTGTGTGCGGTACGAGACATTGTAGCGCAGTGGTGCATAGAGAAAGAGGGAGGGGGAGAGGGAGAGAGCGAGGATGACGTGCGAGGACCGGGGAGGAGACAGGATGTACCGAGAAAGAAGGGAGGGCAGAGGGAAAAGACAGATTGTCATGGAGTGTGGCGAATACATTACCTTGTGGCTCTCGATAATTCAATCAGAGATGACTCACAAGACGTTTCTCTCCGTCTCTACAGCATGCCGCATGCTGTAATTGAGAGGGTGTGGCCAGTCTGAGCGTGTGTTTGGGTGGGTGTTAGTTTTTCAGAGCAAAAGATCATAGAAGAGATCTGCAGGAGATAGCTAACATGGTTTTTTGGATGACATATTGATTTTGGTTTTTGCTGTTTATCAGTATAAAAACACACTGTTACATAGTACATTATGTGTGAATATCTAAAGGCTTTGATCATCCTATCTAAAAATTCTGATACATGTACTATCTTTGCTCCCTTCCCCCTCTCTGAGCTTAGAGATCTGAGTTATGAGTCATTCCAGAGGGTCGCGCTTGTGTAACATCAATGCACCCTCTATCTCGAAGCTCTTTATTTCAGCCCTTCTCTTAGCTCTGAGTCATCAGCAACGTATGGCAGGGTCTCTATTCCCTGTCCATTAACCAATTAAAGCTGACACTAATGAGCTTCCACTTTCCATCTCGGGCTTTTTACACAAACAACACATTCCCTTTATCAAATTGATCACTTCGTTCTTCTTGCTTTATTAAAGCCGTGTTTGCATTTCTGTTTCTAAGGGTTAATAATCTGTCTAAAGGTGGCATGTCTTTGTGACACGGCAAGGACTGAGAATAGGCTCCTGAAAGGTCAACATGGAAGATTATATCCATTAGGCTTTTCATTTTAAACAAGAGCAGTTCAGCTTTGGAAAGGCAAAACCTTAGGATTAGTACAGAAACCTTTTCATTATTCTTAGGTTTATTTGTATGAGGGCAAGATGTTAAAAATGTTACTCACTCTGGCTCTAAGTCTTTTTTATTAACCTTCAGAAAAGACAAATACATCATTTTTCGACATAATCTCCTTGCTTTATAATACATTACGTCCATCTGTCATCCAGCTTTTGAATTCGCTCATTAAAAAACGCTTTAGGCTGAGCTGCGAGCCATGAATGCACCACTGTCTTCATTTCTTCATCAGAAGTGAATCTTTATCCTCGTAGGGCTGATTTCAGGGGACAAGACACAAGACAGATGAAATTCATATAGAGTGAGATCAGGACTATAGGGACAATGCTTTAACACCAAAAAAAACAAGTTAGTGCAGAGTGTCGGCAGTGCAGACGTACAGTACAGTACAGTACATTGTCATGCAAGATCACAACGTCCTTGGATAGCATTCCTTAATCCGAAATTTGTCTCATTGTAACATGCACTGTTTATTTCATTACTATTCCATTTTTGCTTGCGCCACATTTACAAATGAACTGAAACATGTTCACACCTGAACAGTAGTGACTGGAGAGATATAGACAAGAAGTTTGTACTTTAACCAGAGTGCTGATCATTTTTCAAATTCAAACCAAAAACCTCTAAATTACAGCCCTTACAAAAAAGTCAACGCATGTGACTGTTAAATGTAAATGTTCTTTCAAAAGTTTTTTCTCTAATATGGTGAATTTTTCATCTATAGTATATGATTTTATTTTTTTATGCCGTTTTGCAGTCCGTCTCACTGTAACGTGATTAGTAAAGGCAAGATGAGTCTATACAGAGGGTTAATAGGCTTCGTCAGAGAATGCATGTTTAAGAAACGTAAAATTTTAAAAACGGATCTCCAAACAAAATATCTTTCAGAATTGCATGATATTATAATTAAGACTTCTCAATAAGTAGTCCAAACAGGAATGGAATAAATCACTTAGTTAATCAACAAAGAACAAGTAAACACAATAGGGTAATCACAGGAGAGAGCTGAAGATAGGATCGAACCCTCTCCCAAATGTATCTGGAGACACGTGCGTGAGAGCGGAAATTTATGACAATCATTTAGATAAATGTCAAATTGCTTATTGAAATAAATAAAGCATTTCATGGAAGGTCTATTCTTGTTGAAAACTACTTTAAAACTTTGAATATACTGTTCAATGCATTGATGCAGTGATGTAGTGCTTTTATTGCCAAAGAGTAATTTACTTCTCCCCAGCCTGGCCTTTCTTAATGCTGGAACTGGCATAACACGCCAGCCATAAACCATTAGCCACTTACCATATTTTTCTCTCCGATTTATGGGTGCAGGAGATCACCTTTTGAAGCAGAACAAATCATCTAAATAAAAAACCTTTTACTAGAACATGGCTTAGGTATTAAAAATAGCCCTCCGTTTTTTACTCGATTGGTTACATAACCACGGTACAATTCTGGCACATGGACACAGATTTACAGGTTTTTTCCATCAGGCTGCCAAGGCAATAATTATAAACTGTAAATCATGAATGGTTGAATTGTTTGCATGATACTACAGCCATAAAGTGAGAAGGACACACACACTCACGCACAAATGCTCAAAGCCAAATAAGCCTATATTTATATCCTATTTAACCTGTTTCCCTCCTTCTATCCTGCGCTCTAGCAAGACACGCGGACATCGTCGTCGCTGCCCAAGCTGGACCTTCACGTGATCCCTGTGTGGAAGAAAGGCATCACGGGTAAAGGCGTTGTCATCACCGTGCTGGATGACGGCCTGGAATGGAACCACACCGACATCTACCCCAATTACGTAAGTGCATCACCATAGCAACAAACTCACGCTCCGACACCTTACCACTGTTCGACTGTTTCCATGGTGACGACGACCCCCCCGCCACCAACCAGGCGAACGATTATCTGAAGTGACCGTCACCGGAGCACGCAGAGGCGTCTAATGAAAGCGCTGTGTGTATGGAGACAGAAATGCTTCCACGTGATTTTAAGATACTGAAAAATAAGCATTTTTGCATTCTAGCATGAGCTGTATTCCGGAGCGTTGTATTCCGTCTCGTGTTTACAAACCGACGAGGCTGTAAGAGAGCCGCTTATCACTTGAGTGTGGGCCTTTTGTGGGTGATCATCAATAGATGTGTGCAATTAGAGGCCACACACACACACACACACACACATACACAGAGACTGAAGGAGATCGAGTCTGTGTTTCCGCACAGATGGAGCTATAGTGTCTGTAATTATCTTTACTCAATCAGGAGGCTTTTAGTGTCTCCTTTGTAGAGTGACAGGAACACTCAAACGTTCTGTCCTACGATCAATACCAAATGTGTTTCCAGTCACGGTTCGAACCTCGTCCTGAGATTTGCACTGTACAATTTTATCACCCTGATTTTGTAGCTAACTTGTTGCTATGGTGCTGTTAAGGTCTTTCATCTGAAGCCTAGGCTGTTGCTAAGGTTTTGCTTAATTGTTCTACGTCATTATGCTAATCATTGCTAATTTATTTCAGGTTGATGTTAAGGTATAGCTAATATCTGCTAAGCTGTCGCTGAGGAGTGTCATGTTTCTAATGTGTTTCTGGTGGTTACTGTGATGTTCCTACATTTTTCTAAGGTTTTTGATATGATTTTTCTATTGTGTTGCTAAAGTGATGTTAAGGTGTTCCTGGGGGTGGTGAGGCTGTTGATAAGGTGTTGCTAGGCTGTTCCTAAGGTGTTTTTGTGGTTGTTAGTCTGTAGCTAAGGTGTTCTTATGGTGTTTAGGTGTTTTGGGTGTTTGCTAGGCTTTAACTATGGTGTTGCTGAGGTGTTTCATGTGGTTGCAAGGCTGCTGCTAAGATATTAGCAAAGTGTTGATCGGGTGTTTAGGTGATTGTGAGGCGGTTGCTAAGATATCCTAGGTGTTTGCTAGATGGTAGCTAAGGTGTTGCTGAGGTGATTGTGAGCCGGTTGCTAAAATGTTGCTCAGGTGTTTAGGTGGTTGTTAGGCTGTTCTTAAGGTGTTTTCCAGGCACCAGGTTTTAAGGCACATGTTTTCTAGGCTGTAGGTAATGTGTTGCTGAGGAGTTAAGTGTGTGTTGCTACGGTGTCGCTATGGTGTTGCTGAGGTGTTTCAAGTGGTTGCAAGGCTACTGCTAAGATGTTAGCAGGGTGTTGATAGGGTGTTTAGGTGATTGTGAGGCTGTTGCTAAGATATTCTAGGTGTTTTCTAGATGGTAGCTAAGGTGTTGCTGAGGTGATTGTGAGGCGGTTGCTAAGATATTCTAGGTGTTTGCTAGGTGGTAGCTAAAGTGTTGCCCGAGGTGTTCCAGCTGATTGCAAGGCTGTTGCTAAAATGTTGTTCAGGTGTTTAGGTGGTTGTTAGGCTGTTCTTAAGGTGTACCACATGTTTTCTAGGCTGTAGTTAATTTGTTGCTGAGGAGTTCCGTGTGTTTTGCTACGGTGTCGCTAAGGTGTTGTTGAGAGGTTTTAGGTGGTTGTTAGGCTGTTGCTAGGGTAATCCTGCCATTTGCTAGGCTATAGCTAAGGTGTTACACTTGGCGGCTAGGCTGTAGCTAAGGTGCTGATAAAGCTGCTAGGCTGTTTCCTAAGGTGTTGTTAAGGTGTTTAGGTGGTTGTTGTTCTGTTCTTAAGATACTTGTTAGGCTCTAGATAAGGTGTTGCTTAGGTGTTGATAAAGTGTTTTTAATGTGTTTAGGTGTTTTAGATGGTTGCTAGTCTGATGCTAAAGTGTTCCAAAGGTGCTCCACATGGTTGCTAGGCTAAAACAAAAACTAGCAACAAGGCCAAAAATTGCAAATCATGACAAGAATTCTTAGAGAACATAATGTAACGCTACTGTTTCAGAGCAACAACAACGTTGTCTAAAATCCACCGAAAGGAAAGCGGCAAAGGATTATACAAAATTTAAACAACGGCCATAAAGATGGTGCTGCCAACGCTGGTTAAGGGGTCACACTTCTATATTAAACTGTTCACGTTATATAAGAAACTTTTATAAGATGTGATTATAAGATCCTTCAAAATAACTCAGAGTTGCCATGTGCATGGTATTTCCGCCTAGTGGTTCTTTATAGACAATTTGTTACTCTTTTATTTCTTCCAGGATCCCGATGCCAGTTATGATTTTAATGACAACGATCCTGATCCTTTCCCCAGATACGACTCCACCAATGAGAACAAGTGAGTAATTTACCATCATAATTTTCAGCTTTTAAGTAGGATTAGCGCTTGATATTAAGGAATTAGGACAACAGTGCATGGATCGCTGTTGCTGGGTGCTATTCGACATCATCAGAGCTGGGAAAATGGCAGCCATGATTAAAGCTGTGTGCCTGCTTTAGAAAGGTCTCTTATTCACTCTAGTGTTACTGGATTACATTTATATTCACATTTATATGGAATTAGTTGGGAGATGTTAGCTGGGAGGTGGTAAAATGTTCCAGTTTCTCTTAAATTCTACAGTTGGCGCTTTGAACTTTTCACACCTTGGTATGCAGCACACCAACCAGTTTGGTAGGAGTAAAATGTTTGTTAATTTTGTTTAACATTTGTCAAATAATAATAATAATAATAATAAGAAGAAGAATTAGAGAATAACTTTTTATAGAATAATAATTAATAAATAATAACGTCAAATTGGGATATTTATAAAATTTTGATATTCAGATCGGATCGCTTTTAGGTATCGTAATCATATCATATCATATGTGATCCCTGGTGATTCTTATTTCTACTACACATACAGTACTTGTCCATTATGGGATTAAAACAATCTTATTACATAATAGCACATAGAAAGAGAGAATCCTGGAAAATATCATCATGTTAAACATTTGTTTTATTCAAAAAGTATATACTTGACGATCGAACCTGTTAGCGCATGTGTAATTTCAGTATGACCAACATTATCTTTCTGCAAGTGTAAAATGTTGAATGTTGAGCTGTTATTGGCAATTAGAGGCAGTCATAGGTGGTAGAAGTATGCAATCATTATTCTCCTACACTAAAGCAGCGTCCAGCTCCCACAATACATCTGAGTGACTCATACTAGAGTAGGTAGAGATCTTGAGTGAAGAAACACACAGTGTCAGTGGACCCGAAGTGCTTTATTATAATTGACGGTATTGTGCGGCATTTATAAGTAGTCAAATTATTCTCAAAAGAGGGTTTATTTATAAAAGCTTAATGCTATCATGCTAGCATTAATGCATTAATAACGCACATACTGTATTTCAGATTTGTAGTGTGTAAAAAAGTCTTGAGCCCCCTCATTTCTTCATATTTTGCTTCCAAAGAGTCAGACTTCTATATTTTTAATGGCATCCTGAGGAATAGTTCTCCAGGCATCCATTGTTTGTTAAGCCACACAATGACCTATTAATCATTCAACCGTAAAAACCATCTAACTTAAGGCATAAACCAGTGAGAAACGGATGTAGATGATGACAGATGATCAGGCTGGTGATTAGTGTACTGCTGATGCTGGATGCTGAATGGTTGGAACAGACGAGACGGAAAATAAGGCCGCTCCTAAGGTTGTTACATACTCCCTCCACAGTTCAAAGCCAGGCGGCCAAAATTGCCCGTGGTGTGTGAGTAAATATGTGAGTGTGTGTGTTTGTGTGCCCTGTAGTGGATTGGTACCCCGTCCATCCCAAGTCCCCTGGGATTGGCTCCAAGCCACTCATGACTCAGGATAGGCAGTATACGGAATTAGTGGGTTAGTTATTGTAAAAAATGTATCACATTATATTAAAATATTATCTTGATTTTTTTTTTTTTTCAGGCATGGAACAAGGTGTGCAGGTGAAATAGCGATGCAAGCAGACAACAACAAATGTGGAGTTGGAGTGGCGTACAACTCAAAAGTCGGAGGTGAGAAATCGGTTATTAACTTAGAAATTATCTTAAATGCCGAATGAAGATGTATGTACAGTGTTTAATTATTTAACAGAATAAATGACTATTTATCAACCGATTTATCCTCAGGTATCCGAATGTTAGATGGCATTGTGACAGATGCCATCGAGGCAAGCTCTATAGGATTCAACCCCGACCACGTTGACATCTACAGTGCCAGCTGGGGGCCGAATGATGACGGGAAAACAGTCGAGGGGCCGGGACGTCTAGCACAGAAGGCCTTCGAGTTTGGCATCCAGAAGGTGAAAAATCTTATTAAGATCGTATGTGTTGAGAGAAAAAGACCTACTGTATACCAACTTCCTGTGTACAAATCAATTAAATACAGTATGAATAAAGTTTAAGGTGTAGGAAAGACTTTGTTGACGCTGTGTCCTCAGGGCCGTGGTGGAAAAGGCTCCATCTTTGTTTGGGCGTCAGGTAACGGTGGGCGTCAGGGTGATAACTGTGACTGTGACGGGTATACAGATAGTATCTTCACCATCTCCATCAGCAGTGCGTCACAGCAGGGCCTCTCGCCCTGGTACGCTGAGAAATGTTCATCCACCCTCGCCACCGCCTACAGCAGTGGAGACTACACTGACCAGAGGATTGTGAGTCACTTAAACGCATACACTCCAGCATCCTGAGCTCACATTAAGTGTAGTCTGATTAGACTGAGATTACTCATTCTATATGAACCAGTATCGGGATATATTGTAGTTATCCATACACTTGTGTAAGTCGCTCTAATTAAGGGCATCAGTGAAATGATGGAAATGTGAATCACACCATCAATTAGACAAAATTCAAAGACAATTTCTTTGATTATTGACCCAATAATCAGAAACCACCAGTAGCCCAAATTTAAGTTTTTTATTGCAGCTTGAACGGAGCAAACCAATTACAGCATGTAGTACTACTGGTAATCGACCTGGTTGGTGCGTTATATTGTGACTAAATAATAGATGTATAATAATGCACATACTCTATGTCTGTGTTGCGTCCATTCTATTCCAGACTAGCGCTGACCTTCACAATGAATGCACAGAAACACACACTGGAACATCTGCTTCCGCTCCGCTAGCAGCTGGGATATTCGCCCTGGCGTTAGAACAGAAGTATGTACACATGTTGTCATAACAACACTCACAGTAGATAAATTACCTGTAGCCTACTGTTTAAAGTCTTACAAATTACAATATAAAGTAAGAAACAAAAGACGAAGGAGCATAACGGTAGGAATGTCTCACTGTATATGTAGTTTATTTTATATATACATTATATGGAATTAAATATTTGGCCAAACCTGTTTGGCCTCTTATCCCCAGTGAAATACAATTTTAACGCTTCAGCATTCCAAGACATCTTGGACAATGCGATGCTTCCGACTTTGTGGCAACACTTTGGGGAAGGCGATTTCTATTCCAACATGACTCCGCCCCAGTGCACAAACCAAGGACTTTAAAAACATGGTTTGGTGTGAAAGAACTTGACTGGCCCGAACACAGAGCCCTGACCTCAATCCCATCGTGCACCTTCGGGATGAACTCGAACAGAAATATTGACCCAGGCCTTCTCGTCCAACATCACTGCCTGACCTGATAAATGCTCTGCTGAAGAAATGGGCCTGAATTCCCATGAAAACACTCCAAAATCTTGTGGACAGACTTCCAAGAAGAGTGCTATTATAGTACTTTTATACAGTCGCTGTATAAGGCTACCAACTCGTTACAGCTTCACTTATTACTGTTACAAAGCACTGACACTGGAGACTCCTTCCATAAATGCTAAGTAAATGTCAAACTTACAGTATATAGGTTTATAAAGATGTGTATATGTTTAAATGTCTCCAGTCCTGATCTAACCTGGAGGGATCTGCAGCACTTGGTGGTGTGGACATCCGAGTTCGACCCTCTAGCCAATAACCCTGGTTGGAAGAGGAACGGCGCAGGGCTTATGGTAAACAGCCGCTTCGGATTCGGCTTGCTCAACGCTAAAGCCCTGGTAGACCTGGCCGATCCCGAAGTGTGGAAGCACGTGCCTGAGAAAAAGCAATGCATTGTGAGAGATGACACCTTCCAGCCCAGGTACAGGACTTACAACTTTCTCAGCTGATTGTGATTAATATATACGACAGATACTCTTATCTAAATGATTTGTTGCGTTTTATAACTTACAATTTAATCCTAAAAGATAAGAAAATGCATTTATTACCATACCTAATATCATGGTATATACAATACAAAGTTTGTGCTCTGTTCCAGGCCTTTGAAGGCAGCAGGAGAGATCAGCATTGAGATCCCTACTAAAGCATGCACTGGTCAGACAAACGCTATTGTCTCATTAGAGCATGTGCAGGTGGAGGCCAGCATCGAGTACACCAGGAGAGGAGACCTCCACATCACGCTCACGTCTCCATCAGGTGAGAGGTTACACTTAGAACAGATGCTGTTGAGTCCATGCGGATCTACTGCATTTTATTGAAAATATAATATACTGTACCGTGTTTCTCCATTCAGGTACTACTACAGTTCTGTTGGCTGAGAGGGAGAGAGACACTTCCTCCAATGGCTTCAAAAACTGGGCCTTCATGTCTGTGCACACTTGGGGAGAGAACCCTACCGGCACCTGGACCCTGAAGATCACTGATACGGTAGATAGGGAGACCGCAATGTTTCTTAGAAACACACTGGATAAAACATCCTACATATAACAATAAAATTAAAGGAAACATATTTTTGCTAATAAATAAATAATAATTATATCAATAAATTATATAATAAATGCATCGAGAGCTTTAATGATCATAGAACATATGACATGTTAATACATTACTACAGTATATGTTGAATTGTTTAAAGGTGCAGTAAGTAATATTTTACTTGCTTCTAGACATATAATAATGATTTAAATTGAAAGATACACAAATGTTTACAAAGATTAAAAAAATTTGCCATGCAGTTGATCATTTTAGTGCCTTTTGTTTAGCAATTTTCCGGTTTTATTTGTTTTCTGGCCCAGAAATAGGCTCCACTGGCGCTCAGTTGCCTGAATCTAACATATACTGTATAGGTTTTCTATATCTCTATTTTCCATTTATCTTACTTTCTCTCCAGTCAGGGCGGATGGAGAATGAGGGGCAGATCGTAAGTTGGAAGCTGATCCTTCACGGGACCTCTGAGAAACCGGAGCACATGAAAAAGCCGAGGGTGTACACTTCCTACAACGCTGTGCAGAACGACCGCAGGGGAGTGGAACATGTGGAGGACATGATGGAGGTACACTACAGTGTACTTCTTTTCGCATTTAGTACCAATTGATTAAAGGTGCAGTTTGTAACTTCTCACTGTTTCTAGTCCTGTACTAATCATGGAATTTACTGTACGTTTACTTTACGTTTAGACATTTGGTAGACGCTCTTATCCAGAGTCACTTACAAAAGTGCTTTAAAGTTTCTGTCATTGGAGAGATCCTTACACTGGGTTACAAGGTTACTAACTGAGTACCATCAGTCAAACACTGTTGGAAAGATATTTGTTTATGGACGTTAACCCAAAAACCCAATTGTCTAAGAAACAGATAGGTTGTTAGTCGGTGATTGCCAATGACTTGATTGTATGGACATATAGAGGAAGGAACGGTCAAGATGCACGTCTTCCTCGATCACTAACAGATGGTGAGACCAATCAAGCAGCGCTGGAGGATCAGAGGGAATGATTCATTTCTTACATACATTTTATAAAACTGAAATTTCATGATTTTCAATCAATCATGTCTAGTGTGAAGGTCTTGCCTCTTTCCCCTATACCATGAAGAATTTAGTTAACAATGACAATGTGAACGCTGGCCAGTGGGGGAGTGGGGATGGTGTGCAAATGTTTATTGTTATCATTTATTAATATCTAATATTACATCATGTGTTCATCATAGGAGGCCGTCCTCTCTTCCAAGAAACCCGAGAAGCCACAGCCACCAGCTAAAGTCGCTTCTTCCACTCTTGACTCTGCTTCTGACCCAGAAGAAAAGCCTGCTTCGGCACAGTCTCCGTCCTCCCCCGATGTAGCTCTGCTCCGCCTCCTCCAGTCAGCCTTTAACAGTCAGAGCCCTGCCATGTATCCTCAATCGATGGCTTCCATTAACCAAGCCAAACCTCGAGACAGGATCCCCAAGCAGAAGTTGTATGAAGCCATGGACTGGCTCAAACAGGACACGGTCCCTGAGGGCAACCTGTACAACGACTACAGCGACAACTTCTACAGAGCACAAGCCTATCGGCACAGAGACGACCGGCTGATGCAGGCTCTGTTCGACATGCTCGAAGGAGAGCAGCAGTGAGGCATTGGGGTCGGGGGTTTATGGGGGTTGGGTAAGCAAGATTAGGACAGGGGCAGAGAAGTAATTACAGGGGTACAAAATAAACATAATGATGTAAGAATAAAAGAACGATCCTTTATGTAGGCCGGGAGGAATTGTAATGGCAGAAAGTGAGACAAAGCATATGGATAAAGGTATGAGAGCCAGGCATAGAATGAGACATTCACTTTTACGCATGTTTGTAGTTTTTGTCACCACTCATTCTCATTGGTAAACACTCCCAGACCCGTTTTGTGTATCGCAGTCTCATCAACCCTCCTGTGCACACGACCGATTCTCATTCCTTTTCGTGCATTTCCACATTCACATCAACCCGAAAACGTATGAAAACTTCATATTGTGTAAAAACAAATCCTAAGTTTAAAAAAAAACATTGTTTCTTTTATGATACATACAGTACAGTGCCTTGCATATACTGTATATTCACCCCCTTTGACCATTTCCACATTTTATATGGTTAGAAGGTGAAACTCTTGGTGATGCCGCCACCACCATGCTTCGCCTAAGGCGATGTTTTCCCGAATGATGAGCTGTGTCATGCCAAGGCAGAACTTACTACAAGACCAAAACGTTTTAGTCTGATCGGACCAGTTTAAACTTTTCCAACATGCCTTTTATGGAAATTTCAGCTCTTCCATAAATCCAGGTTTTAATGCATATCTTGTGAACAGCTAATATTTTGGTACATAGCCTCCTCAAGGTAGAGTCATGGGTGTGCCATATTATACACTCCATTTCTAAAATAAATGTTTAACATGTTTTGATAACCAATCTTCACGATGCTGTTCATCTAGGTATGCTCTCTAATAAACTCTATCCAGGAACAGGCGTATTTATATTGATATCACATGACTTTTGCACTAATAATGTGCAACAATTTTTCGGTCTTGCCAGTTTCTGACTCACTGGCTAACACTCCCCTGTGGCACAGCAGCTCCAGTATCAACTGGGGATGGTGGGGCTAGAATGTGCTTCCTCTGAGTCATGTGAGGCCAACCTTAATATCTTTTCAATCTGTTGATTATGCTGCATCACATGGTAGCATAACACATACAGGGAAAAAAACCCTACCTGCCCATGTCTGCATATTTGAGCTCACAGATGCACATGATTGTGGTGGGGAATCCATCTTAGCATTGAAGTGTGGCCGATCCTGAGACATGACTACTAATGACTGTGTCATCGATCTCAAGATCCCCGATAATAAAGTGAACAGTTTTCTCTTGGGCCACTCACCACAGGGGTGAATACTTATGCCAATACACCCAATATGTTTATTACAAACTCTCACTCAGAGTTATTCCGACATGACGTGAATCATTTGGTTATTTCCCAACAGCTGGATGTAAGGTGCTCCTGTAACACCCTGTTTTACTTCCTGTCACATGACCCGTGCCGATGTCCTTTCTCATTCCAGGCCCTCTCTGCCCTGTAGCTGCTTACATTATGCTGCTTTCACTGCCATCACTTTCTGCATGCGCTACTCAATGGAATATTTTCTTTAGAACCTAACGATATAGTATTCGATTTAATATAAAGTTGTGTTGTAAATCTATTTAGTCTCCTACATCCATCTGTTAGTAAAACTCCCTTTTATTTCCACAAATTATCCGAGTAGTTACACCGTAAAGCCTACACAGATGTTCATGTAATTATTAAGAAGCTTATACAGTTATTATTTATTATAATAATATAATTATAATAATATATTTGATAATAATATATAATATATTATAATTACATATTATATTATAATATAATTATTTATACCTCTTTTTCACACAAGCAGGTCATTTAAATGTTTTTTTTCCAAGGCCATATGGTAGTTTGGAAAATCCTCAAAAGATTTAAGAACATACATGGGGTGTTCAAGTCAAACTGGGATTTGTTATGACATTTCACATGAATGAAGGCATAAAATTGATTAACTTCAACAGAAAACTTCAAGCCCAGTAGGGTGATGAGACTCTTAGCTGAAGATCCCTTTTCTGCTCGGATCCCGGTGTAGTTGTTCCCGTGAACATTCACAGAGCGAAGCGCCCGGTTTTTGACTTTTAGAAGAGACGCATCTGTCTGTGTCAACTGTATACACCATCACTTACCAACACCGTTTAAACATTATAAGAGCTTGACTGGGAGTTATTGCCACAACCCCCATACAGTCCTGATCTCGCTCCAAACCTGAGGAGTTCCGGGGAGGCCAGGGTTTCAGATATAAATCATGACTCTGGTGTACTGAGATGATATCCAAGCACTATTGAAACACTGGGATAAGTGCATTAGTGTAGCAGGGGATTATATATAGAAATAAAGTTTTGTTATTCTGCGCCTTCAAAAGTCCCGGTTTGACTCGAACGCCCCTTATTTTTATTAGTTGTTAGACCATCCTAAAAATCATGATGTATGTAAGAGACTATCATCTTATTTTGTATATTCAACAGCTCCTAATATGAAATAAAGATTTATTTTTCTATGGATTCCTAGTAATTTATGCAACCGAATAGGAATAAAGTACATCTAATCTATCGCATCCTGCTGTACCTTGACATCATCTTACCTCATATAAGAAGCGCTCTTATTGCAGGTAGTTTTGTATTTCTGTCAAATCTGAATGATTTCAGATCTATAGATGAATAAATTCGACATATTTATTGTAATAAAGATCTGAAAGGTATTGTCTGTGATTGATGTTGATGATGTGAAATAAGCTTGAACGCTGTAATGTTTGCTCGTTATGATGCTCGGTGAATTATCTGAATCGTCGTTCATGTCACAAGCGAACGCATTAACTCTTCTGTTTACAGCAGGTGTCCACTTCAAAAGCCTGGGTTAGATCGAGTTTGCCTGGTTCTGTGATTGTAGCCGGAAAATATACAGTTCGGATAAACTGAATGTAAAGATGGAGAGAGAGAGAGAGAGAGAGAGGGAAAGAATGAAAAACCTTCACGTGCATCCTGTAATTTACTCATTTTTCAGTGGAGTCAGTGTTTATATATATATATATATATATATATATATATATATATATATATATGTTGATTGATTAAAGTTGTTTACAAAAGCAAATATAGTTTCAATTATGTGTGAATATTATAATATATGGTTTTACATCATAATAAAATGTCAAGCTATCTTGCAAGTGAATGCTTTGTGGTCTGTGTGTAGGATTTTTTTTTTTTTTTTTAGCTGACCCATGGGTTCACTATGGGTAAAAGATTCATACACACAAGCACACAGTCCCGAATCACCTCCCTCCTATAGACTACTCTAATGTCACTGATCGTTCATGGGACAGTGGCTTAGTGGTCAGCACTTTCGCCTTGCACCTCCAGGGTCCGGGTTCAATTCGGGTCTGTGTGCATGAAGTTTGCATGTCCTCCCCGTCCTTGGTGGGTTTCCTGCAGATTAGGCTAATTGGCATTCCCAAATTGACCTTAGTGTGTGAATGACGGTATGTGTCTGCCCATCGATGGAATGTCACAGTCACCCTGCGGCCCTGTATACAGGATAAAGCGGTATGCATGGAACACACACACAGTATCAAAAGCGCAACAGAAAGCGAGTTTATGTTAAACCTGCTGATGTTTGTTTGTATAAAAGGTTATATCGCCATCTTGTGGTCTAAATATGATTAAGCTGTATATGAATTTAGGCCTAAAAGGAAAAAAATATATATTCTGAAATACATTGACTATGTCTCTCATTCTCTACATTATGTAATCTGTATAGGGTCAAGAGAGCCTATTCGAGGGTTCACCTGGGACAGGGTGCCAATGCATTGCTGGGCATACACACACTCACTTACACAACAGGAAATTTTGGAAACACCAGTTACCCTAATTACCAGTTAACCTGTCTTTGGGATAGGTGCGAGGAGGAAACGAACCAAGCACATGCAAACTGCACACATCGAACCCTCAAGCCACCCAAGGTGCGAGGCCACATTAAATTTCATTTTTATAAAAACGTTTGCCATGTGCGTGATGATTTTGAGAATGAGAAGTTAACTGTTGCGTGCCTTTTAATAGGGGAAAAAACAATCAACGATCATGAACATAGCAAAAAGAGATAGCAAAAGTACAAAAATAAGTTTATCTTGTCCAAACAAGATATTATCTTGTGCAAACAAGTTTTTTATCTGCATACGTTTAAGGGCATGCTAAGGCTTTCGCACGAAAACAGCCAAGTTATTTGCATTTACACTGACACCTTGTTGATTTAAAATGTATATTTAAAACACAAAGGCCTCCATTGTTTTATTTGAACAGTTAATTTGCTTTGTGGTTAGAAGGTAAGAAGCGTGCACACGCAAGATAATAACTTGTGTGCACAAGATAAAAAAAATCACACCTTTTGAGACCGTGGTGTTATGCAACAAATATACATATGCAAATCAACGTGATGTCAGTGTAAATGCAATTAACCCAGGTGGTTTTATGCAAAAGCCGAGCACGCCTTTACAATTACATATCAGATAAATAAGACATTATCTTATGCAGGCAAAATGTCAAAATTTTAAGGTTTCAAGACAAAAACAAATTTAAAGGAATGGAGAAAACTAATTCTAGATTCCAGAACACAATGCAGTTACATTGTTTAAAAAAATCTGGCAGAGTGACTTGTTGCACCTGGTTTAAATAAAGTATAGTAAGCTAATTATTTTACTTGTATTGTCAACCCTATAATGCTGAATAAAATAGAAATAAAAAAAGTATCAATTAAATACTTTGTATTCGCTATTTAAACAAAAAAGGCATGACTTTTGATCATGCAGAATAACACAACAGTTATGACAGTAAAACGCCCTTATTTTCTCTGTATCACCCTCTACTACACTAATGCACTTACCGCAGCATTTCATTAGTACTCAGATACCATCAAGGTAGAAAGTTTTTACAGTAAGCCGGAGCCGTGATCAGCCTGCTTGATTCATATCTGAAACGTTGGGCTCCCAGGAACTCCTTTGATGGCCCAAATATGTACAGTAGAAATAGTTTGGAGCGAAGTCAAGACTGTACGGGGGATGTTGTAATAACTCCCAGCCGAGTTCCTGTAATATGCAAGTGTTCTTGATGAATGATTGCGTGTACAGTTCATGAGGTTTCTCTAGAAAAGGATGCAGTGACACTTCAAACCTACGACCCTGGAGCTATAACGCAATAGCTCTACTCAGTACAAGACGGTAAAGCGGTAAAAGGAAGCAGATTTCAACACTAGATATGGAAGTCATTGCCCCGAACTAAAAAAAAAGGATATGTCCGTTTTCTCAACTTTCCAGTGACAAAAAAAGTGAATCATAGCGAGATGTATGCATAGTTATTTAGTAATATTTATGGGAAAGCCATATTGGGTGGCACGTTGGCATAGCGGTAGCACTGTGACCACACATCTCCTGGGTGGTACAGTTTGGGTGTTTTCCCCATCTTTGGTGGGTTTCCTTCGGGTACTGTGGTTTCCCCCAAAGGTTTAAATACACGCAATGTAGGCTAATATGCATTTCCCCGCGGTGTGATTAAGCATGTGAATGTGTGCCCTGTAAAGGACTGGCGCATCATATAGTGAGTAAACTGCCTCATGCAACAAGTCCCTGAAATACGCCCCAGGTTTTATGTGACCCTGTACAGGATAAGTGATACAGAAGATGAGCGAGAGATAAATCTTGGCCTGCTGATTTGTAAAAACTAGACAGACGAAATCTGTATCTTCGCTGTCGCATCACTTTCTCCAGGATGCTTAACTTTAATATCCAATAGGTTATCACATAGACGGCACCTCCAGGTCGCCTTGCACCTCCAGGGTCGGGGTTCGATTCCCATCTCTGTGAGCATGGAGTTTGCATGTTCATGGTGAGTTTTCTCCCACAATCCAAAGACATGTTAACAGTTTAGGTTAATTTGTGTTCTTGTACACCTGTCCAGGGTGTTCCCCGCCTCATGCCCCAAGTCTCCTGGGATAGGCTCCAGGCTTCCCGTGACTCTTAAGCAGTAATGATGATGAGTGAGATTATCACATTATGATACATCTGCATGCTGTATCTACCCACCCCCTTTTGCACTCTTTTTTTTTTCTTTTTCGGTCTGAAGTGTGTTCACCGGGATGGTTTAAACATCTGGCTGCTGTGGGTTCGAGCCAGAAATGGCTCCTTAAACCCGCCGTATAAAGAGAGAGGAAAGAGAGAATGTATCAAGGGTACAGAAGATGAATTGGAAGGTAAAAAGGCGACAGCAGTGACAAAAAAGAGAGTGAAAGAGAGAGAGAGAGAGAGAGAGAGAGAGAGAAAGTGAGAGAGATGGCACTGTTCCCATGCTGCAGGCTGCCTTCAGGTCAGTAAGTCTTCGCTCCGCTATTTAATCTCTCTTGCTCAGTTTTTCCTGGCTTGCTTACTTCTCCAGAGTTGAGCTAGTTCTTCCTGCTAGTTTTGCTAATCACAATATTTCTGCTTTGAATTTTTAATATGCAATCATCATCATCATCATCATCATTATATTTTAGCATTTAAGGCTATCTCTAATTTCAAGGAAAAGGCATTTTTATCAAACGTTAGAAAAAAACAGATGCATGCTTGATCACTGAACAACTTTATTGGAAGTCTTAAAATATGCATTCCTTTCTTTTTCTGCTCTCTGCAGGACCTCAGAACACACAAAGATGTTGATACGCTGATTCGTTTTAAGAGATCAACAGGTTTCATGCACAGGTTTATATGCCACACATGAGCATTAAATCTTTGTGAATTTGAGTTTAATATGACATCAAATGTCTTATGGCAGCATGGTGGCTTGCACCTCCTCCAGGGTCCGGGTTCGATTCCTGCCTTGTTCTGTGTGCATGTTTCCTCCAGGTACTCCGGTTTCCAAACACAGTCCAAAGACAGGCAGATTGGGCTGATTGGCATTCCCAAATTGCTCGTAGTGTGCAAATGTTGACTGGAGGTCCCACCACAGATGTAAAAAGGAGAATAAATACAATGGTCATTATTGGCCTCCTGGGTCTCTAGTTGGACTACAGAGGTTCCTATATGGATGGATGAAATGAAATTACATCTCAGGGTCGGCTCCTATATTTATTTTCACATGTGATATATTTCAGAATGGTTTGGAAGTGCATGCATGATGCTTATTAAACTTGCATATGCTTTCAGGATTTTCCTTTGGGAATCGGAAGCCACTGCTTATGCTGGGTGTTTGTTAACTCTTAATTAAGAGTCCATGCCTGTATCAAACACACCTATTTATAGTTACTTTGTAACATAATGTACATTTGTAAATGTAACTTCAAAACTATTCAAACGATTCCAAAAAAAGTGCAAATCAAGTGCTCTACAGCGCAAACAGCTAAGGATTTTATGTTGTATAGTCTCATAAAATACAAATCTAAAGAGGCTTATACTGTACTTAATCTATTAGCTGACATTACTATGTATAATATACGTAGTCTTAGTCATTGTCACAAATCAGCTTCACAAATGTCAAAAAATATGGAAGTAAACGAGAAGTGGAGACAGGTGGCTGAGGCTCTAGGTTGTTGGTTTGAAGATCTGAGGATCTGGGTTCGAACCCTGCAGCGCCGGTTCCAAGCCCGGTTATAAAAAAAAATGCCAAGGAAAAACTCTGAGATGACAATAGGAAATAACCTTGAGAAGAACCAGACCTAACCTCATTTGTGTGATATCAGACCTCAGTATGACGCCAAGTCAATCCCGGCTATACCTGCATGTTATAAGGGCTGAAAGTTCATAAAATAACAGGAAAGATGTTTGACTCGGTTACAAAACTGTTTGTGAGAATTTTAGTCCTAAACTATAGCACGCCTGCAGAAAAACTGCCTGCATCACCTGAGTCCAAGCGCAGCTTCATGGTCTTCAAGAGTCAGGACACACATTAAAAGTTCCATCTTCAAAGGGGGTAAAAACTTATGCAACCAACAATGAACTGATGGTCATGGGAGTATACAGCAATAAACATTATATGACCAAAAGTATATGGACATGATTAAACATGCTTTGCCTAAGTTGTCTTGGAAGATTTTCACTGTCCTGCACAAAGCCCTGACATCATCAATACTAAAAAACAAAACAAAAAAAAGGCAAAACATCTGGAATGGGAAATTTAAAAATGCACACGGGTTATTCAGGTGTCTGCATACTTCCGGTCATAAAGACTAAAAAACAAGTCTATTTTTAATTTAGTACTTTAGTACTAAAAATTTGTAATGTGTCTTCTAGATTTTCCATAAACTTGATGGAACTCAGCAGCAAAAACATACTATAACACTTTATCACACTGTTCTTGATCTGTGAGATTTCACACAATTGATGCTAAATATAATTTCCTTGTTCACTAATAACATCGCCCTCGCTGATCTGCACTTTGGGGGATTGTTGCACCAGAAGTGCATTAACAAGTGCAGATTAGGTAACAAATATTTTATTAAAACAGCATCAACCCTATTAAGGCTGGGGAAGAAAAAAAAACATTATCACTACTATTTTCTGCAGCTCTAGTTACTCAGGCTCATATTATCATGGAGTAAAATATCACCTTAAAAACCCTTTAATGTCAGAAGCATGAAGAAGTATTTCACAGCAGTTATACTGTATGTTTCCATGCATTTTATATTATCCAATATACTATACAGAACGATGGCCTTGAGGATTGAGTGGTCCATGTGATCTATACATATTAATACGCAATATCTAATATGTAAACCAAAGCATGAATAACACATCATAATATGTTATTCCAACTACAATGAATGAAAGTTGTAAGTTAGGGTAAGTTAAGAATTCCCACGAGGTTTTTTTTCTAGTTAATGAAATAGTTTTTCAGACTTTCTAGGAAAGAAGAAACCCTTATCAAGAAGCAGATTATTCTGGAGGTGGATATGTGTTCTGTATTGATGTTGATTAGGACGTCACAAGCCCAGTGGGCCCGGAGATCTTGGGGAAGCTGGCGGCCACACTACATCCTCATTCTAGTTTTTTGAAAAATCTAGGTATTATTACCCCTATAAGAAGAACTCAGACTCACAGGCCTATGTTGCTGAGTGGGAAGGGGTCTATTACTACAGCTCTGAGTTCTATGGAGGCCTGTGCTCCTGGGTATTAGCCATGGCTCAGACTTGCTCCTTACTCATGCTACAGGATCAGGTCAAGAAGATTCAAGCGCAGGACTTAGAGGAGGGTTACCTGAACCGCTATTTGGTCAAGCACAGGCCTGCTTGTATTCTTTTCCCAGAGTACAACTGGTGGGAGTCACCTGGAGTCACAGAAGCGCCCACTCAGAGGCTGCGCTCTATAGGGAGACGATGCAGATTGACAGGCAAGTACAACGGAGAAAGAAATGTTTGCTGAGAATTAGAAAGAAAACCAAAACATGAAGACTTGCTTTTCACTGTTGCGCTGACATCAGTAATTTTGCTATAATTTTGCATAATATAGTAGCTATTGAAAAGCTTGTTAACAGCCAAAACACAGTACTGGTGCTGATTATATTGGGGGTTTTTTGGTTGTTATACATATAATACAAAAAATGCATGTGCCAAAGGAGCGACTTCTGAAGTTTATGCAACATGGAGGTGACCAATCTTGCTTCCCTAAAAATTTCAACTTGCTAACTTTGAACCATTTTGGAGAAATGATTTTATGAGTGCCCCCAAAAATGGCCATTTACTCCTACTTTATGAGTATTAATACAAAAATTGGTCTAGGCTCCTAGAAGCATATGACCTGCGAAAAATGTTGCTTAAATTAAAGCATTCCGTGCGAAATTAAGGATTTTTTCCCAAAATAATCTGTAGTGTCCGTAACCATGTCAAATTAAAGTTGCTATTGTATATCTTAACAATTTTGCATTTCAGAATAGTACTCATTTTCAGGTTTATGTCTTTTCATGTGAAATCTAAATCGGACAAGTTGCATCTGAATGACGATTTATATCACTGAAAGATTTAAATAAAATCCAAATGTAAAAAAAAAAGTTACGGACACTATATAAAAGGGCGGGACATTGTATTTAGCAAATGTCTTTGTTTTTCAAAAAAAAATAAAAATTGATAAAAAGCATTAATTATTATGAAAAATGGTGTTATACGATCCTATTTGAAAATTTACTTTTTCACCTACAGTAGGTCAGGCGCCTTTTAGCACCTACACCCTGTTTTGGCCGTAACTAATAGTGTAATCTACAAGATGTTTGACGTGAAATATTGTAAGACCTGACATAGTGGACTGAAATGCTATAAAATATTTGGAAATGCCATAAAACATTGCAAGTCGTTATAGAGTTTCATTTATAAACCAACAGGTAGACGCATAAGTACTCACTGATTGTGAATCCGAATTGAAACCTTGGGCTAATACCGTACTATAAGGACCTTTTACTTTACGGTTACGACCAGCGCGTGTGCTTTCAATGCGTTCCATGGATCGGGGACATTTCTTAAATGAATGGCATTCTTGTGGACTTTAGTGGTTATAGCACCATGGGAGTTTCTAAGCCTGTGATTGGACGATTTAGGGAAGGAATCCAAGGAACGCCTGGAGCAACTATTGAGCCAACAAAATCTTGAACTCGATTGCATGTATTTTGGCTTCTTTTGAAGTCTTTTAATGTAAATAAATGTAACTGTACAGAAAGCAGAAATCATTTCTGGGTACATCTACTTGAAATAAAAAAACATTGTTGCATTTCTTTGGTATTCCAACGAGTCTTAACACCAAAACCAACAGTTTCTTTCATTCTGTTAATCCTTTCGGTGTTAACAAGTTACTCGGGTGAACTCCAGTTGTGATTGTTGCGTATGTTTCCCTTTAAATGAAACAGGAATAACCTGGTTTGCTCTGGTTAAACAAGCGAGCAGCCACACCAGCTGTGTCTGCTAAGTGATACAGCTCAAACATTTGTGTTTTCGTGTGATAAGGACTTAATGGAGTTGGTACCAGAGCTGACTGACTCTGCTGGTCAAACATTAACCAGACCTGGTTATTTACAGTCTTTTTTTAATATCTTTTTTTTTTTTTTTTAATGACAGCTGTTCCACATATACAGTACTGTATTCTCTTATGTCCAGATCATCTTAAATCTATCGTCCCATTGGATATTCTAATATACAGTTCTGGGATGCATTTGTGCGTCATTGTGAGTCATTGTGCGCTGCGTAAATAGTGAATTAGAGAAGGGCAGTCATCCATCTTGCACAGGATAGAGTCTGTGCTTATGGGATTTCCACTAGAGAGAGAAAAAAACAGAAATACAGGAGCGATAATGTTGTTTGTTTCACCACCGGCACCATATGGTACAATTTTTGCGTTTATTTTTTCTTTCTTTCTTTCTATTTTTAGACCTTTTTTCCTACCTCTCGCATATCATTCTTCCATCCCAGGTGCTTCCCTCTCACCTCCTTCTTTACAGTTTCTTTATAGCCAATCAAACATGTGTCTCTGTCCCACACCATAATATCTGACTCAATGGCTTACAAGTATACACATGCTGCTTATTCGTACAATGTTGTCAACAATCCGTGTTTAATTATAGAATTATAGAATTTATATCTCCATGTGGAGAAAACTGATGCAACTTTAACTTACCATGCCCCCTAAAAAATTTATTGCACATTTAAATTGATGCTAATGCCATACTCTCAGTCATTCATTATATCTACTGCTTTATTCTGTATACAGAGTCATGTGGGGCCTATCCCAGGCCCAAAGCAGGGGACACATTGGATGGGGTACCAATCCATCACAGGTCATACACACACTTCAATTGTGTAGTTTGGGAATGTCAGTTAGCCTAATCTGCATGTCTTTGGAGTGTGGGAAGAAAACCAGAGCACCAGGACAAAGACCCACCAAGCACGGGAAAACATGCAATCACATGCATGGAATCGAACCTCGACCCAGGAGGCGCAAGGCGACAGTGTTAACCACTACGTCACCGTGCCGCCTCATGTCATACAATGAAATCCTAAGCTCATTTGCAACAAACTGCTGTGCTCTTGGTTTCAACTGAAATCTCAAAGCTGCACTTTCAGTATGCAGGGCACTTTATTTAAATTCTTTATCTACAACCATTGCGTAACCTTCGAGTTTGCATAGTTGCAAAGTTTTTTGTGTGTCTCTGTGAGTGTATGTGTGTGTGTGTGTGTGTGTGTGTCACCCAGGGAAAAACAACATAGATGCAAGTATATGGATTATTCAGCGTCACATTGATTTTAGATCTCACAGATTTCCAAGGCTCAAGATCAAACATTATTATGAGTAATATGAATTAACACACACTTCTTTTAATCTTTACATGCAGCCCATTGTATTCACATACTCTTCATGACAGTTTGATGAAACCTTTTAAATAACCATGAGCCTACTTCGGAGAAATATAGACCAGATTTCCTTCTCTTGTTCCCGGACCCTATTGTATAATAGTGTGTAGCGATGTGATTTACAACTAAAGAGACAGGAAAAAGAGGAGGTAATGTGCAACAGGAGTAATGTCGGAGTTGGCTTGGTCTTTCTCTTGCCAGTAGTGAGTGCGGAAACGCATGTGAGACACGTCTGGTGTGCACTGGCTGACGTCTAGACATGACTCATGACGTGATGCTAGATGCTAATGCTTACACAACACATCCGGCCTGAATAATGGAGAGGGAATAAACAAAACCAAGAAAATAAATCATTAAATATTGAATATCCTATGTTTTGTATATATATATATATACAAATTCAAATGGATGGTTTTCTTTGCAATTATTTACTGTTGGTCTGGTTTTGATTTACTCTTCTTAACTCTGAGCAAGTCTGCAGTGAACAACTCCCATCCGTTCCTCATTATGTCCCCAGCAGGCAGGCTTTGTGACGTGCAATCACACAACAGCTCCGTGCATTAACGACTCTCGAGGATGAGCACTTGTGTCAACAAAGACGAGGTGCTTGAGAGAGGAAATTCGATCAGGCTCTAACACATCTGCATCATCTCATCATCTCCTCTGCTATTGTTCTGCTTTCAGATGTGACGACCATCTTGTATTAAAATAAAAAGAAAGGCAAGAACTAATCAAAACTTCATTACTCTTCTAGTGTGATGTTAATGGACGGATGACATCAGAAAAGACGGCTGCTTTCAATACGGAAAAACAATTACAGGTTATATAAGCAATGAGAACACATGAGGATTTCTGTAAATGTAGAATTCAAAGGAAGTATTTAATTTCATAAAATGCAATTTCAGGTTCTGAAAAGCATCGAAAAGGTCAATTAAGAGCATCTGTGGCTCAGTGGTAGGTTTCTTGCCCGCTATGCGGAATGCCAGGGTTCAATTTTCACCTAATGCCCAAACCCCGGCCTCTGGATTCAGTGCCAGTCCCAAGCCTGAATAAAATTTAAATCATCCGACGAGGCGACCAACAACAAGGTAAATTATGATGATCTCAAAATGTCATGCTCATGCTCAATCACTTAACAATGATCTAACTCTAGATGATTTTTGTTTTTTATATCAAGCTCTGCTAGTTCTTAAATAATATCACAATTACATCATTGTAAGGGGATTCCTACTGAGCCCCTAAAGGGAAATGAAAAAATATATATTCTCTCGCCAAAAAAAAAAGATCATAAACTTGGACTGAAAACACAACACTTTCCCTATCTTCATGCTCTAGGTCTTTGTCCCGCCTTTGTGCTCTAGGTTTCTAACCAATCATAGACGAGACTGGATTCTTCCAACCAATCATAACACAGAAGGTGGTTATGCCTTAACCCTACACAGAGGCCTGCCAACCATTTTGCAATTACTTTAATCATTATTTCGTTTACATTACAACGAAAAGGCGTGATTCTTTTTACAATGACCTCAACAAGAAGGATTTTTTTGTTGTTGTTGTCTGGTTGTTGTTTTTTTTTCCTCCTATTATGTCTTCTTCATATTTTCCTTCCAGTGTCTCTTAAGATTCAGTTAATCGAATCTTATTAGCATTATATTAGCAGCTGAGAGGCATTATTGGAACAAGGTAATGAGATATTTAAACAGTTAAATATTACTATTTTTACTACGCTAGAAAAAAAGAAAGAAAAATAGGGCCACTGCTGGGCCCTTGAGCACGGCCCTTAATAACCCTGAACGCCTGAGTTGCATAAATAAGATAAGCGTAAGTCACTGTGGATAAGGGTGCCTGCCAAATGCCATAAATGCATATGTAAATATTTGTACGAATGTTCAGGACGTTCAGAGGACGTTGTAGGTCCTGAGCTCTTAGCGTCAAGTAGTTTGTTAGAACGTTAAAGTACACCAGCATGATTATCAACTTTTAAAGTACAGCACAATAAAGGGAATGATTTCTCTGTTCCTGGATATATTTAGTTGAGACAAAAAATTGTTCACGTCTACATTTTGTTCTTTTCGTTTAGGATTTCTGATGCATCAGCATAATGCTATTATCCAAAATTAATAAAATTACACATTTTCCTTGCATCTTTAACTCCACTGCACTGTCCAACCATTCCCTCTTCACGACACCCTAAAGCTCACACATGCACCCTGTTCTGCCAATACAAACAGGTACGTTTTCCTTTATACCGCACTACTGTAATAACCATAAACCGAACAATTCTATGATACAGTCGGCTCCAGAGGCAAGCCCCGACAGCTCCTCTTGTGCTCTTCAAATCTGAACACGCACCAATGTAAATCACGTCTTGAAGGACTTAATCCTTTTTTTTTTTTTGCTTACTCTATTACGTGCCAGTATGCACGCACACACATACACACACACACACGTTACAGCTCTTTGTTACAGTCACATGTAGTAAATTTCGGGTGTGGCAGCTTGTTTTTGTGAGCTTGGCCTAATCTGGTGGATTCACACAGCCTCCCCCACACCCAGTCTGAGACCATTCACTGCACCACACCAAAACATGATCGTATTTCCCATGACTGGTTTAGTGCAGATAGTGCAGGTGTGTATGCGGGTATAAGAAATGCCCTCAAGGCCAGCCGTGGCATCTGTCATGTGGAAGCCTGTCATTACCAAGCACTTTCTGACTGGCAGGGCTTTGTATTCTGGGTATGACAAGACAACAAGTAACAACTTTCTTAACTTTTTTTTATGTAACTACAGTCGGTAGCGGTCTGCCATAAAAAGGTGTTTACTAGATAGGTTTCAGATAGCGATAAATAACTGCTTCATGTAGACTTTTTGATTGTAGAAAAAAAAGAAACAATTTGTTCCCTCTGTAGTGAAGCAAAAGTGGAAAACATGCTGATTTAATGGCTATCATTACCACTGTTCAATCTGTAACATATGCTAAGTAAGTCTAAGTATTCACTTTAACAGGTAACCTTAAATGGCACGGAGCTTTATGGACAAAAATATTTAACTAAACCTGCAATGATGTATCCAAATACATACAGTAATTAAAAATGGAGTCAGTCGCCCTTATGCAGCTATAACAGCTTCCACTCTTCTTGGAGGCTGTCCAAATGATTTGTAATTCGTGCCCATTTATCCTGTAGAGCATTTATAAGGTCAGGCACCGATGTTGGACAAAAAGGCCTGGCTCGCAATCTCCGTTCCAGTTCATCCCGAAGGTGCCCGATGAGGTTGAGGTCAGGGCTCTGTGTTAGGGCCAGTCAAGTTCTTCCACACCGAACTCATCTAACCATGTCTTTGTAGTGCTTGCTTTGTGCACTGGAGCTCAGTTATGTTGTAATACAAAAGGGCTTTCACCAAAGTGTTCCAAAAAGTCGGAAGCATTACATTGTCTACGATGTCTTGGTAGGCTGAAGCATTAAGGTCGCCCCTCACTGGGGAAAGGAGACCTGATTGAAACACCTGAATTCAATGATTAACAGCTTTGAACAAATACTTTTGTCCATAGTGTCTAATGTGTAATTTATTAATAAGTTCATTAATATGTTGTCAACATGTTGGTATAAAGCACACATTACATTGTTGGTTATTTTCTTATACCAGAACATTTTAAAATGCTATTACCTTATAATTACCCCAATAAGCAGTTACCTTTTTAACTTGCTTTTTAGCAGCAGCACACACCCTAGAAACAACTCATTTCTATGTCTCTGATAAACACCTCTCAGTCGCAATATAAGCCTCATTTAGGTTGTACTCGAGATTGCCTTAAGATATTAGAACTTATGTATAGTGTCACTAGTTATAACTGATGTTATAGTATAGCACTGATGTCTAGTATATCACTGATGTTAGCTTATACAATTATACGAGTTGAGAGAGCGGGTTTGGTCGACTGGAAAGCATGTGTGTGTAAAACCTGACAGACGCAACACTGATGCATCTATTTTGGGACTGTAAGAAAATGAAACTTTTTCGATATGAGGTATGTGAAATGGTTTAGAAAATACTGGCTAGAAAATTCACTTGGTCTCCAAATATATTGTTGTTAAACTGTAAAACATCACTAGATCTTCCTTCTGATTCACGCTGTTTACTGTTTCTCCCTTACACATGACTTAAAGAGCAAACCTGAACTACTCCAGTGGATATGGGCCCTTTCGTGGGATTTACTCGAACAATCAAGACTCTAAGTCCTGACTTACATACAATGTATTTTTAGGAGAAGGTCGCACTGTATTTTTTTTAAACATTTTTTTCTTTCTTTTTCTTTTTCCATATATACTTTTGACTGTCTTGCCCTTCTCCATGGTCAAGTTTTCATCCATAAATTGCTTAATGTTCTTTTATTTTAATCTCTCTTCCTGGCTGAGGAATTATACAAGTAATAAAAAGCAAGACATTCATTTGTCATAACATTTTAAAGAGAAAAGATGATTATTGAGAAAAAAAATTATAATAATATGACAATAATGCAAATAAAAAATATATATCACTTTCCAGATACAGAAGTAAAAGAAAAGAAAATTTTACACAAACTTATACAATTTTTTCTTTTTTCTTGAAAGTCTACCTTTTACACTATTGACTGATGCATCTGTGTCATAACAGCTGTAACACACAATATATTATGGCATATTGCCACGCCATTAGGATTAACTTCCCATTATAAGTTAAATATGACATAATGCATTAAACCATATTCCTGCGACGATTTTTTTAATAGCTAGTTCCCAAACTGTATAAACAATGCATTACAAAGAACAAAGAGTCATAAAGCACAAAAGACAAATAAGGCACAGAAGACACATAACCCTATGTTCACACTGTCTTTTGTGTGGTGTGGAGCGAGTGCTGCTTTTCACCACTGAGCGTGTACTCTCCATCCAGCTCCGATTAGAAAGCGTAAAATTGTAGCCTACAGGTCCGTATATATTGCATTTGACTTTAACTGAATTGTAATATACCCAGGGGTAAATACCCCGCCTAGTGCCCCGAGTCCCCTGGGATAGGCCCAAGTATCTGTGATATAGAATATGAGTAAGTGAGTGTATTGTAATATTTTAATAAAGAAAAAACAAGTTGTAAAAAAAAATGTTTTTTTTTTCAAACCTTCTTAAAGATTTTAAATGAGAAGTTGCATATAACCGGATATTTTATATATATATATAAAAAAAAACAGTTTAGCATTTCTATATTGCTTTTTTTTCAAGTCAAGCAGTGCATAGAAGCTGTCATAATAAGTAACTAAAGGTGTAAAAAGGAGAAATGAGAAAGGCAAACATTTGTCGCTTTACCGCAACATATCTAACTTGCATAATGTTGAAAAACTCAGCTAACATGTTGTGTTCCTGCTCTGTCTCTTATCATTAAAATTGTAGTTCTGTGCCACATGTAATAAAGAAATATCTAAGCACAAAATGCCCACATCATGTGTATGAATGTCCTGATATGATGCCTGTGCAGTTGAAATGAAGGATATGTATATGTGATAGAAGAGTCCAGGTCCTGGGTGTGTGACTGTGTGTGTATGTCCATGAAATAGAGATAAAAGAAATTATGCATCAGGGGTCCAGTTAGTAATTTTGCATTAGGTCACACTAATATAAAGTTATACTCTTATAACCTTTTTTTTTTTTTTTTTTGCATGACTTCTTTTTCTGCACTAAAACTGTGTCATGGACATGCTTCTTTTAAAACTAGAAGTAAATAGACACTCATAGTCTCATGATAAAGCGTTTGCACTAACATATGTTAGCATTATTCATTCTCTCTATACCACTTATTCTGTACAGGATCACTGAACGCCTCTAGCCTATCCCAGGAGACCTTAAGTATGAGACCGGGTACACACACACTTACAATCACACACTCATTCAGACATTACGGGCAATTTGGGAATGTGTGGCACTATTATGAATACTATTTACACTATACTGTGGCAGACCACTGTGACGGGGGTGGCTCAAAGGGTTAAGGGTTAAGACTTTGGGTGATTGATCTGAAGGTCAGGGGTTCAAGCTCCAGCACAGGCAAGTTGCCACTGTTGAACCCTTGAGCAAGGCCATTACCCCTATCTGCTCTAGGGGCACTGTATCCTGGCTAACCCTGCCTTCTGACCCCCCCCCCTAGTGCTGGACTAAAAAGGCTCAGAAGTGGCAGAAAGATTCCTGATTAGCTCAATAACAACCATAAATCATCATCTTTATTATGAATGCCACCTGCACTTAAGACAGAGCACGAGGGGTCACTCTGGAGAGGTTGCCAAGCCATTGCAGTTTAATATAGAAAAACAGTGGAATCTCGACTTCAGAATCCCTTTCTTTTTTGCCTTAAAAAATTGCAATTTTGCAAAAATTTGCCTTGGCATACAAAGAATTCTTGGCATGCGAACAAACAAAATCGAACCAAACACTTGCTAAGATGGGATGTCTCAAAAGTGTGGGATGATTCAAAACTTTTTTTTTCGTCAGTGGAAAGTCAAGTGAGTTCATGAATTTATTTATTTATTTGTAGGTTTTTTTGTGCAAGAAGAAAAGGGAGCCACTTTCGGTGGAAATTAGGAAAGAAATCATCGCTAAAAAAGCAGCCGGTGCCGAGAGGAATCATAAATCAAGGGTTAAACCAGGTTTAATGTCTGTTTATTTCATATTTTCTTCATTTACATGTCTTGATTGTTTTTATGTGCAAAAATACAGGATGATTATCGTTTTGGAAATATTGGTAATATCTTTGGGTATCTGGAACGGATTATCTGCATTTACATTATTACTTCCTGTGGGAAAACACGTTTCGCGATACGAAATTTCACTTTAAGAACTCGTATACAAATACTTAATGCAAACACTGTATATAAATACTAATTTTTTTGGAAAATTACCGTTAGAACCTTTAAATGTATTGTTATTATTATTATTTAATGTATTATTATTATTATTATTATGTTCTATTCATCTCCTAATCTTTAGGAAGTCTTCCTTCTTCTGATATGTGAACAATCACCACCATGGAAGGTCGATGCAAATGTGAGCTCTGTGTGTGTTTATATATATGTGTGTGTGAGTGTCTGTCTGACGTCACGTGGTGACTTCCAGTGACCTTTTTTGGAGCATGCGTTAACTACATTTCCCCTGAAAGGACTTGGCACATGATGTCCTCTTGTATCTATCTATACAACAGCACATTAGAGATCCTGTCCAAGTCCAGTAGAGTAGTCTGACAAGTGTAGTCGAGAAATACATAAGGAACACTTAATTTTTTTTTGTGTGTGTGTGTGTGTATATTATAAACTGAAAAAAATAAAAATAAACGAGAGAAACTGGAGTGAGGGCTCCTCCTTCCTTCCTTTGGTGAGAGAGAGAGAGAGAGAGAGAGAGAGGGGAGAGCTGGCTGATTTAGGTTCTACGTCAGAGGGACGATGGTGGCAGGCTGGTAAAGATGGCCGCTCTCTCTGAGGACGGGAGATACGGATTGAATTGCGGCCGCAATGCCGACAGAATCACCGTTTTGCACGTGAAGCTTACCGAGACCGCCATACGCGCGCTCGAGAATTACCAGAACTGTAAGGTAAGAGCGGGTGAGCCGAGACAGGGACACTGTCCCCACTCACAGTCCTCCAGAGCTGGGTGAAGAGACAGCAGTGCCACGCATTCTCCTAATGCTCGCCTAAGGAAGGGGGGGAAACGCAGTTAGGTGTTAAGTGCTCAGGTCGAAAAAACAAACACAAAACAACCCCTTTTACACTATGATGAGGCATTTATTTATTTATTTTTAAAGAAGTTGATTTAAATATATGTTGGATTTCTGGATTTGTTTAAAAAAAAAAGAAAACTCAAGATAACTTAAAAAAGGCTTGTGCCAGCTCTGCAATGCAATCCTCATCCAGTCTTAGCAAACAACCAGTTCTTACAATAATGTTCATTTCTAAACAAGCGGTTTATTTATTTTAACATTTATAATATCGTCATTATATATTTCTTTGTAATTTGTCACAGTTGTCAGAGACACACAATGAGTTGTACAAACTTTGTCCCACTGTTGTGTATCTGTAACACTGTAAGCTCCCCTGCTAAGAGCTCATAAAATTATATAATGTTACACGACTTGGCACCTGGATCAGGAAATCGCTTAATTATCTTTTAATCAGATACTGTAATGTTTTATGTTTATTTATTTTTTTGTAGTATTTCACAACACCGAGTTGTTACAGCTAAACATGTCTGGGCAGCTAGTTAGCCTAAGTTAGACGACTGGTCGACTTTGAATAGGCACGATTTAATCTAATGTTACAGCCGTGACAGTGTTGGACACAATATCAGCCTTTAATCATGTCGTGAAAAACGAGAAATGGGACATTTTCAAGACATTTATGTTCGTTTTTTTGCGTGTACCCGATAACGGCAAATTTTCAAATATCCATGCTAGCACGGAAGCTAACTCTGCTATGTGTGGTAAGAACCCCCCAAACTGGATTCCTGTTTAAATATACATGAGCTCTGCATAGGGTTTAAGGTTTTAAATAACATAACTACTAGTTCACACTATATAAGGTGTTTTTCTATTATTTTATTTTTAGAAAAATAAATACATTAATAAAAAAAAAAGCTGACGTTTAGCTTGCTAAAGTAAGCAGTGGTTAGCTAACATGGAGAAAGAGGGAGAAAAGACAGGAAATACAACACTAGCCGATGTTTATATTACTAATATTGCTAGTATTTTAATAATAGTATAAGTCTGTATTGAGAAATATAATTAATTTAATGCTAGGTTGCTAGGTAGCGCTCGTTTTGTTCGACATGACGATAACACTTTTGCTAGCAGGGCTAGCCAGGTGAAAATGTCCTGAGGTAACTAGCTAAGAGGATTAATTCACAAACCGTCGTGATTTCTAGCTAGTTAAAAGTTGTAACCTCGGTTATTTTAAACAAACACATTTTAGTGTGTTTGTTGGTCTTTGTGTAGAGTTAACGGTTTATCAGCGAGCTAGTTTGCTAATAAACTGACTATCTTAATTTACTAGCTGCGAATATTTTAAACAACTAGCTTGACAGCTAAACTAGTACCAATATTTTTGTCAGCCCCTCAGTACTGTATGGAACGCACACAAACAGAATTAATGACATGCTTGTGAATAATACACATATTTGATAAGTTTTGTCTGCAATAAACTAACCAGTCGCATACTAATTAATGTAAATCCTTCTGAAAGTTTCTGTATCTATATGAAAGAGAGGAGAATGGCTTGACGTGAGCAGATGGAGAGAAATGAGCTCCATGGCCTCATGAACACTTACATTGTCTGTCTCTCCTTTTTTTTTTTTTTTTTTTTTTTAAGTCTACACCGAGTCAAAGTGCTTACGAGGCAGTCTTTGAGTTAAAGCCACAGCAGGCCTACACTATTCAACATTCACCCAGTCCAAAAAAAGAGAAAAAGCACCTGAAGCGTGTCCTCTTTCGGTACTGTTTATGTGCTGCTCACTTTATGTGAGGATTTCGGATACTGTAGGAAAGACGGTGATTGTCTGAAGCAAGTTTATTCGAGTCAAATTTATGAAGGGTTAATTGCACGAAAAGGTCTTTGCATATAAAAAAAAAATCAAAGGATCGAAGTTGAGGTGGTTGCACGGAAACAACAGATAACGCTTAATCGTTAATTCTTTAACCACTCACGGATATAAGTAAGAAACACGAATGTGAAGTGATTTTGTTTCACGTCTTGCAAGTTTTTTTTTTTCTCCTTTGTTTAACAAGCCATGTTAATGAAATGTATGTAATTAGAGTCTGGGAAGACGTTTCTCTATTTTTAGTTAACATCAGGTGAATAATGTTGAGCGAATCCTTACGTTTAACCAAGTTAGGCTCTGCTCTTAAAGCCACAATGTTTTTTTTTGTTTGTTTGGTTGGTTTTTAATAGAGCGGAATCTCTGCATACAAAATGTCCCATCTTGCGTATCTTTCCCTTAATAAAAAAATTTTTGCAAGAAATTAGCATCAGCAAGTGAACCATTTTTGGCATACAGAAAATTAACCGAATCCAAAACCTAAACTGGTTTGCGTCAGCGGAAAGTCAAGTGAAGCGAGTTTTTTCGAATTTTACGATTTCCTTTTTAGTCAGTGAAAGCTGTTTTGAAAGAGTCAACCCACTATAGCAACATCGCCGTCAGTGCGTGTTTAAAAGCTACATGTTTTTTTTTTTTTGTGTGTGTTTGTGTGTGTGTTTATTTTTTTTTATGTAGGTGGCTAGAACATATCATGCATTTAGGTTCTTTTTTTTATAAATAATTTAAAATATTGTAAACATTTTTGTTTTAAGAACTCTTCGCAGAATTAATTAAATTGGTATGAGATTCTGCTGTACATGGATTTTAGAGAAGCGACAGTCATTTTGCTTTACTAGTGTGCACAGTTCAATCCGCCCAAAGGATTTCTTTACTCGGATCGAAAGAGTTGACGTCCGAACCGACCCGTCTTTCTCTAGATCACAACCTCTGACCTCGCATTTGGCCTACCATGCTTTAACATTTGTGACTGTTCGCTTGACAGCTTTCCATCAGGGCATGTCGTCAGACTGCATACCCTCGCTACCTCTGGTTTGCTTATGTTTATAGCGGCGATTCAGGTTTCAGCGCAAAATGTCAAGCATCTGTAGAGATAAGCCTTCTTCGTTACATTGCTTCCGCGTCACTAGACATCGGACATCGTACCTCAACCACAGGTGTTGTACACAGGAGTTTTCATGCTGGTGATAATGAAACATACGAGTTAAATTAATTTTTATGAGCAGACTTATATTAGTAGATGGAATGACTACTTACGATAATTCCATGACTGTACAGGCAGCAGTTTTGGTTTGATAACGAGAGGGGGAAAAAAAAATCTACATCCTTATGACTTGTAGAACAGAATCAATCTTTGATTGGGATGCAAGTGTAAATAAAATATAATGTGCTGTATACAGTAGTTTATTTATATATATATATATATATATATATATATATATATATATATATATATATATATATAGATGTGTGTGTGTTTTTTGATTTAGCTAGCTGCAATGTGTCTATAGTTTGTGAAAGTGTCACTTTTTAGTTCTAGTTTATACTCTCTCCCATATGTTGCATTAAAAAAAAAAAAATCTGATTCATGCAACTTATCTATTGTTTACAGGTGCATGTTGGGGCACCTGTGTCATCTTCTCGCTTGCTTCCCGTGAAGAACATTCGTTAATGATTGGCAGTCTTTTTTTTTTTTTTTTTTATCTTTCTGGAGGTGAGCCAGGACCAGCTGTAGCTGCAGGCGAACAGAGAAAAGAACGCTGAATCGAGCCTGCGGCTGCTCATGTCAAGCGCTCAGATCATTTTCTGGTTGATTTCGAGCTGCAGGAATTTATTTATTGTATAATCGCGCTAGCTTATCTTGCTTGGTTAAGCAGGGCGCAGGGTTAATGCTGAGCGTGCAGTCCTGCAGACCTGTCGCGCTCTCTCTCTCTCTTGCTCGCTCATTCGCTCGCTCACTGTCCTATCATCCTGACTTGTACATGGTGATTTAGCAGTTATCGGAGAACCGTCTGAGCCTGGTTCTCCCTGCTGCTCTGTAACGTGAGCAGCTCTGTGCTGATATGTGCAGTAAGACCGAGCTCCGAGGTTAAGGGAATGTGAAACCGATCTGGTCGTACAAGCCTCTGCAAAAGCACCCTACTGTCATTTGAATATAACCTAATGCTGGTGGTGTTGAGGATTGTTGCGAAATCATTGTGGGTTTAGAGTAGTGTGTTGTCATTGTTGTAGCACTGACATCTCCTACCCCCTTCCACACTTTTTTTTTTTTTTTTTTTGTTTGTTTTTTTTGTGGTAAACATTTAAACTTTGACATCATTTAAAGGTTATTTTCGGCTTGGCTTGTTTTTCTGTGCACAGTGGGTTAGTTTTTCTGTCTGCAAGCTGTTATTATGTTATATGTACTATTTTGTGTTTTTGTTTTTTTCCTGAATGATATAAAACTTTCCTATCTATTCCTGACCGTATTTACTTGAGTTAGAAGTCATTTGGTGCAAAAACTACTTAAGCAATGTTTGACAGGAACAGATTTGCATTTGAGAACAGACAGGAATGACGATATTCAACTTCCAGTGTAAATAAATAAAACATACATATGCACGTACATGCTTTTAAATATTAGGCGTAAACATTACCGTTGTCGTGTTCGCATAAACATTTAACTAAAGAGGCACTAAAATAGAAATAAGAGGTTGTTTTTTTTCCTCCTCTTGAGCAAGCAGTAAAACAGGAACATGACTGCATAACTAAAAAGCAGAGAAAATAGTGAAAAGTAGTGACGAGTTAAAAAGCTTTGCCGGTTGTTGTATTTGTAGACTTTTTTGGCCATTAGCTTTAGGATCTTGAAATCCACAAATTGCACTTTACAGGACATTTCAGAGTATGTTAGTCACCGGATTGAAAAGTTGGTCAACTTCTAAAAATGAGTTTTGTCCGACATGGTTGTTGGTGAGTTAATCACATGATCTTATGGATGTGTTGTGGTCAAAAGGTCGTTGTTTTACGGCCATGTTTTGTGATGAAGTATTCCACACTGGATTTGCCTGAATGCTAGGAGTCTAGCATGTGAAGCTTACTCGAATGGAGCTACAATTTAACCCTAACCCCTAAACCAAGTAAAACCTGGTGATGAAATTTCTGGAGAATGAGGGTGTTAAAAAAAAAAAAGAGACTTCAAGCACAGTATAGTGAGTTGGCTGGAGTAGAACATTTGAACTGTTCAACCTTTTTTTTTTTTTCTTTTTTTTTTTAAAGAGGGTCGAGTGTCTGTGAATGATCCCTGCACCCGCTTCAGTTGTTTCCATAAACATTCAGCGTGTGGAACGCCTGAAGCTTAAAAAATGACGGATAATTTGACGCCTACTTGCGGAAGCAACGTGTCTGTCCGTGGGAACTGTACACACGATCTTATTTCCACATCCCTTTCCCTGACCTTGCTTGGGATGATAAAGAGAAATATAAGGGGATTTTTATTTTAACTCTCATAACTGTTTTTTTTTAATTCTGTATAAATCACAAGTCCCAGTTTGACCCCAACACCCCCAGCACGTAATTGTACATGCTCTAGCAACATCACATGACCTGGCCTCGTTCTGACATATTGCATTGGCTTGACCACACGGCTTCTTCGGAGTAGACGTGACACATTTTTGTCCCCCGTGGCCGATCATGTGGCCAGCTAAGGCTGGACGAAAAGGTTTCGAGCCACAGAATTGTGCTAACTAAGTGCTAATAATCCTCGTTATTTTGTCAAGTAGAAGAATTCTTTTTCACACCCAGCCTATTACAAAACTGCGCCTGTTCGCTATGCAGTCTATAGTGAAACGCTGGAAAGCTCCGGCTCCAAACGGACCTCCTGAACTCACTGACTCCTTCGATCTGCTGACCACAAAAGTCTCCAGGTTTGAGTCAGGATTTATTTGAGTCCGAATTTTACTGACTCACAGGTTTACAGATCAGGTTCAGTATACGTGATTTTCAAAAGTTAAAAAAAGCACCAGCCACAGAGGAGTCAGCTATTATTGTTATTGTTATTATTATTCTGTGTGGTTTTTAGAAATACACTGCATTTATGATCATAAATGAAATGCAAATAAAATTTGTCTGGAAGAAACTCCAGTTTACTGAAATAATTTTTTTTTGTTATTGTACATTTCTAATTATCGTTTGTCCTGTGTCCTGAGTTTTATCTAGAGGAACTTTGACCCGTGAATTTACAAGCTTGGGGCTTATGAGCAAGTGGGGGGGGGGATCAAATGTTTGCATGGATGACTGTAAATTTGTCCAGCTCTATATCACAGGATCCGTTGGTGGGGGGAAAAGTTGGTGGGTTCTGATTTAAGGTCCGGTGAAAAATGTGAATGTTTCACATTTCTGTAGTAATTGAGAGGTCATTCTGTGTTTCCCCTTTTAGACCTTAGCATCATCACGCCTGTGGAAGTGTGTGTGTGGAGCTGCGGTTCTCCAGTTCACACATTTCCACTCTGTGGTTTCGAGACCCATAAGCCGTAACTGAATGACGTAACGACTGACATCACACTGATTCATTGACTTTACTGAGTCATTCAGGGAGATGGAATTGCTTGAGACATCGTTTAAACGTGTCTAATCTCATGTGCTTTCTGGAGGCTTGTGACCGATGACCAACATCTGACGTCCCGTAGGTCTGCTTGCAATCGATCGCCCGACTAACCGTAAAGAAACGGTCATGTTTATGCTCAGAAGTTACAAAACAGGTTGCCATTATTCGGGATGCCTCGTATTGATCCGTTGCACGCGTTTACACTCTGAGCAGCTTTTACGTTAAGGACTCGTCCCTAAAAGTATATGCTTGATAAGTGTGAAGTGCGGTCTCGAGCATGGACTTTGATTTTTTTTAAGGTAACCGTGCCAGAACACAGAAGTGGGCTGTCATTCAGGATGTGACCACATCGACACTACCTGTGTTCTCTGAAATCTGGCAGCTAGCCGCATAGCGCCATCTGCAGTGTCGGAGAGTGCGGATTTGCAAGTGTACTAATGGGATCACTAATGGTCGTCTCAGTTAACTCGGGCATTGTAAAAAAAGCAACCCCACCTGGTGTGGGAACTGATTTTATTTATTTATTTTTTGCGCTGTGTCACCTTAAAAATAAAAAAATAAAAAACCTTGTATGGACATGCCCAGGTCGTACACTTTGACATTCAGCAGGTATCAGTTTGACATGCAAGATCGAATTTACACGCATCACTGATTAGAGAAGTAAACTTTTTCTTGTGCATGTTTCTTCTAAGAAAAAACAACAAACTAGTCACATTAACACCACTTTCCCGTGCTGATTGATCAGAAGCTTTCATGAATTTGCTCAATTGCACAACTTTGTTGCAAGTTTATATTAATACACTCGTGCTGATTTTTCCTCATGAGTTAAAGGTACAAACGAGCTTTCCACACCGGAGGTCCGTTTTCAATACATGGTTTCCCATCTTAAGGTACTTTCGGAAAAAGTCTCGAGTAGGAATTTTAACATGCTGTTAAGAAGTTACCTGATTAAGAAAAAATTTATTAACCGATAAGGTTGACGACAAGCACAAACAACAAAGCTGTAATCTAACCCGAGCTTAGCTTCCCTTACATGCTCACTAATAACTTTATTTGAAGAGTCGGATTACATATTGAGATGTGCGATGGTTAAATAAAGCTTAAACCGAGGGGAGGAAATGCGTGTCTGGTTATCATCAATTATTAAAGATGAATCAATTATTTATTTAGAGGAGTTGGGGGCAAAACTGTTCCTTTAAGCCTCTAAGCCTAGGAAGTAGAACTTAACACAAGTTTTTTTGTTGTTGTTGTTGTTTTAAAACTTCAAGGGAAATAAAAAAGAGAAGTTGGTGAAAGGATGACTTTATAGCAGCAATAACTGGAACTTGTTTTGATGTTTCACAGTGAAATGCAACTATAAATGGCTGAAAAGTAGAAATGGGGGAGGGGAAAATATACATACATATAATAAAACTGTAAAAAAAAATTATTATTATTTGGGGGACGTAAGATAATTAATAAAACACATCATAGTGGTTTTGGGGATTTTTTTAAAGTCTGTCTGTATATTACCTAAAAACTGCGGAATAAATTTTAATGGGGTTTTCAAAGGTGTATTTGGCCAAGCTTGAGGTAACCGGTTTTGTTTTATCTTAAAAAAAAAAAAAACGATCCTTAAAAAAAATCATTAGTTCATCACAAAATTCCGCAGTTTTTTTGAAGTTTTTTTTGAGCGTGTTTGAGTGAGCAATTCTACGCGAAGGAAGTCGCAGCCACATTTAGTCTAGTGTGTGTGTATATAAGCTTAGCCTATACAATGTTTACGTTTGAAGTGTTGCTGTTCCTCTATGATCCTGCAGGTGGATCATAGATTGATTTATTCACACAGCATCCTGTGTTTTATGAACAAATCGATTGCTGTTCAGTATTGTAACAATCAGAAAATCGTAACACAGATCGTATCCTGGGACGTTCCTGGTGATTCCTGTACCTAAAAAAAAAAAAAAACTCCATGCGGCTCATTAATTTCACTGAATGAATAAAAGATGAGGGATCATGACATCAGGCTGCAATGTCCTGATTAGTTTATAATAACTGTCCTGGGAGCGGTCGAAAGAAGTGCAGCCTTTACAGTAAGGCATCTGAAACAAAATGCACACCTTCACGAAGGAGCCCAGATTCACGTATATAGCATGGATATCCTGAGCAAGTTAATTTCAACAATGTGGGTCAGTTCAAGTCAGACTGTTGTACAGTAGTGTAGCTCAGTGGCAGAGCTTGGGCAGAGTGCTTTGACAATATTTATAAACCCCCATTTCCTTCCTGATTTTATATAAACCCATGATTACATCTTGTATGTGAAGCACTGTGTAGAGCCGAAAGTCTTTTTTTTTTTTTCTGCTTTGTGCTGCTTACAGTTTGAACCTAATGTTTACCTTTTTTTTTTTTTTTTTCTTTCTTTCCAGAATGTACCGTCCTCACAGCCAACAATACATTTCCAAGGACTGCAAGGGGTAGGTTAATACTCGCCACCAAGATATGCTCAATTCATAAGTTGAATGATTTATATATATTTTTTCACCTTCACAGAATGAAAAAAAAAAAAACAACAGCTGTAACCCAGTTTGTTTCTGATCAGCACCCATTTATTTTTGAAAACACTTGCTACTGTGCTTGTGTTTGGCCTCAGGGTCGAACCCGAGGCTTTTCAGTTTTTCACAGATCGTCAGTAAAAATAGCTGGTTAACCTCTGACCCTGCGTGCCACGCCAGAGTTTGCTCTTCTGAAGCTGTTAATACTACCCTGTGGTTATGTGGTTACACTCAATGTCTGTTTCCAAGAGTTTTCTCCTTCTTTTTTTTTTTTCTTTTCTTTTTTTTTTTAAACCCCTCCCTTGCACACGCATACAGACTCTAATCAAGTCTCCACATGTTCAGTTGCAATTTGTGCAGATGTAAAAATAAAAAACACGTTCCAACGTTTGCTTCTTTTAGTTATGGACCATATCTAGAAAGTACAGAAGCGTAGAACCATGTCTCAACCAAGGATCTTGCATAAATATGCAGTTTAGTCACGTTTCTAAAATGGCTTATGACCATGCTGTAATAATGCAGGAGCAGGCTTCCTGTAGTAATTCTTCCAGTGCACTTTGCTTTCAACTCGTTGCCTCCCGAAAAACAAGCTTTTTGCCCCTCTGAGTGTCGCAGCAGCAACAAGCTCGTCCCTACCATGCAAAGATTTTTTTCACGCCACGCTCTAGCGGCGGAAATCGACAACGCTAGTCAATCAGAGCCCATGCAAACGGACGGAGTGAATAGCGCCACCATGAGTATGTTACATCACTCCCTATGGTGCGTGAGCAAGCAATAGGGGAGGAATTAAATTGTTGGATGGTGGTACATATAAACAAACAGGAAGTCAGGAAGTAGTTTTTATTTCTTATTCTCTAGAGGAAAAAATCTTGTAAACTTGAATACAGAGGATTTTTTTTTTTAACATCTCCTCTACAGAATTTCCAGAGAAATAATAACTATTTGCTGTTCGTTTAAATGCACCACCAAATAATTTGTTCCTTAATCACAGTCCAAAGTGTGTAGTGTTTAGTTAGGTGTGGAGTGGTTACCTGGAACAGTCGCTAGACTGTTTAGATAGAGGAGGGTGGTGGGGCATGACGTGGTCACCCTGCATTATCATGCTCTCAATAATAAAAACTGTTATTAAAAAATAATAATAATAAAAGCTCTGCTCATAGCTGAAGACTAGCTAAAGACGTTTTGTAATTGATGCTTCATCATTAGTGGAATTATAAAAAGAAGAGAAAGTCAGAGGCAAAGTGAAGTCACTTCTCCTAGGGATAAAAATACTCATGTTATAGTCTAGGTATTGTATATTAATGCACATACAGTAAAATTCCGCTGCTTTATAGCTTGCTTAATGAGACTTCAGGGTATTAGATGGGACCGAGCCGCTTGGACACTGGAGCTTTGATTTGCATGTACCAGGTTTGGTAATATATTCATGGATGGTTGGAGAAAAAGTGGTCTTATTAAATTCAGGATTTCTTTTTTTTTTTTTTTTTTTTTTTTTGCCTTAGTAGAAACCAAACACTATGGGTGAAAGCATATGTTTTTAAACATTAGAATTAGGAGATTCATTATAATTCTTCTCATTTTTATGTATCTTTTTATGTATGTGTTGTTTTTTTATTTTTGTCACCTCCGCAGCGCATCAAGATTCCAAAGTCGGACGTCTCGGACGGATCTCATCTCTTCGATTTCTACCTGTCCAATGTCGGCAAGGACAATCCTCAGGGAAGCTTCGAATGCATTCAGCAGCATGTGTCCAGGTAAAAACAAATAAAAATAAAAAAAAGTTTCCAAAGTTAAATATCTTTCAGAGATTGTGAGTGTTAATTTCGCGTCTGCTACGTCTAGCTCCGGGATCCCCCACTTGTCCTCTCTGGGGGCAATCCAGGACAAAATCACAGTGTGCGCCACCAACGATTCGTACCAGGTGACCAGAGAGCGCATGACGCAAGCGGAGGAGGACACTCGCAAGAGGGGCACCAAGGTCATCAAACCTGGAGGGCAATTCAGAGGCAGGTGGCTCTGTTTAGATTAACATGCACAACGCAGGTCCTTTTTATCCCCGCAGCGCAAACATGAGAATTAGACCTCTTTCACTTGTTCTAGTAGTGAAAAGAAAAATTCAAAGGGGAAGAAAGAAAAAAAATCCAGCTTAATCTTGGATGGTTTTATTAAAGCTCCTCATGTTCGCTACACAAATAGTGACTTGTTAGTTCACGTTGCAATTTCCCCCCCCCCCCACCTAGAGCCAGCTGTCCTGGTACTGTTAGTCAATGAAACTTGCAATTTTGCATTTTTCTTTCATTTTCTCAGTGTTCACTCTTTTTGCATTTAAGCTCCTCTTCATTCTCACTAATGAAAGCTCATCAGTGGTGGATTTTCAAAGCAGCGTACGTTTTGCTTGAATTATTTCTTTAGAAATCATTCTTCAGGGCGATTTAACTAGGGGAAAAAAATAGGCTTGTCGATAAACAGTGTGATCGGTTTCGGGATGCAAACATCTCATAGTGCCAAAACAAAGCTCTCAAGAAAAAGGAGAAGTAGGAGAAAAATGTGGAAAACTGGATCGGTTGGGGAAGTGCGCTTAAAAAAAAAAAAAAAAAAAAAAAAAACATTCGTTCTGCAAACAAAGACGAATCGTGACATTTTTAGGCATTGCTCATCTTCTCCCCTAAAACTGCCTCTTCAATTTTTGATGCAGGGGAAAAAAAGAGGGCACACCAGACCAGAAACAAATGTGAGATGACAATAGGAAATTCACGGAAAAGTTATAAAAACAAGCGTACAAAGGCAACACCTGAAGCTTATTTCAGGCTTCCTAATGGTTTCCCAGCAGGAGGCTCTGCCCCTGACCGTACAACCCGGGGGGGCGGGAGGGGGAGCAGGCAGGCTCTTCTGTCCACAGCAGGGTGTTGCGTTAGTGACTAGAAAAGCTTTTCACTGCTTCTGTGTGTTTCCTGCACCTGGGGAGTAAAGAGGGGGGCATTTGCATCAGACAGGCGAGTGAGGAAGTGAAAGAAACGGAGCGGAAATGTTGAGTCGGTGCAGTGCAGCAGCTGTCTCCGAAGCTTTACCGCCTTCTTTATCTTCTTCCTAGATATATTTCCTTCAGAGTGAACTGCGTAGCGGTCGATTTAAAGACGCTCGTCCACTGGCGCAAAGGGCTTTAATCGATCGCTACTTACAGTATATTCGCTGTTCTCAGCCGGTTCTGTCCCTCACACAGGCACGAAGGTGCAGATCAGAAAACCGGCTCCCTCTGCTCCCGACCCAGTTCCCGAGAGGAAACGGTCGACCCCAATGAATCCAGCCAACACCATCCGCAAGTGCCTTACCAACAACCCGGTGTCTCAGCGGCCATACCGGGAGCGCATCATCCACCTGCTGGCTCTGCGCTCCTACAAGAAGCTCGAGGTCCTGGCCAGGCTGCAGCGAGATGGGATCAGCCAAAAGGATCGCAACTCGCTCGGGAGCACCCTTCAGCAGGTAATAAGGTGGCAAGGGTGAGGACAATGGGAGAGGGGGATAATAATAATAATAATAGTAATAATAATATCATTATTATTATTATTATTAACAGCAACAAGGTTGGCAGGAGATCAAAAAAGGGATTTTTATGAAAATCTCCAGCACCTCATGAAAGCTATGAGAATTGTAGAAGGCAGCTGTGAGAATACTCAAAAGGCATCAGGTGTTAATGCAGATTTTGTTGTCGGCACTGTGAATTGCTATCTAATTTTACAAAATTTTGTATGAAAAGCATACTTCAGACATTTTAATCTAAATTTGGGGCTTTTTAGCTTACAGCTGCGAATCTTAGCAAGCCTCGGCACACGCAAGCAGTTAATACAAGGGGAAAAGTCAGACCTTATTGAAAAAAATATCAGATTTCAGTCAGTGGCATTATTATTATTATTATTATTATTATTATTACCAGAGTAATTCCAAAATTATCCACACATTTTCATCAGAAGTTGATTTTCATCCACGTAGGGCTGCTTTCAAGGGACCAAAGAGGTAAAAGTCAAATGTAGCTGGTTCAGGACTTGTATAGGGAGGAAGCTTTAACACCTCAAAACTGGGCAGAAGTGAGGACATGCATCGTCATGCAAGAAGTCAACAAGTTTAAGCTTCAGCTTTTTAATTTGTCAAATCCTTTTCCTGATAACGTTTCACTACTGGGGCTTGACAGTCTCGGAAAACTCTAAGCATCGATTTTACAACTTTTTCCCAGTCAGAGATTGAGGATGTTTCCGTTCCATTACTCTCAGACTCATAGCGATGATGAATCCATGTCTCATCACCAATAATGATTCTCTTTACGAAACTTTTAACAAATTTTGTTTGCAGATATCCAAACGCTTCTGTTTATGCTCTTCTGAGAGTTGTTTCAGCATCCGGCTGCAAAAAAACCCCAATTATGCAACACGCTGCCCTTCTCCAAGCAGGGTGTCTAATTGCGCTCGCACCGCAGTTACAAATGAACCGATGTAACACGTGATGTAGGGACCGTAGTCTTGAGCGGAAAACACTGATGAGACAGTGAAGCCGACAAAAGTTTAAATTAAATTTAACAGAATGAATGACTGATTCCCAGTAACATCAGATGGCTCGAGCCTGATCGGCGTCACCAACAGTAGTAGCCTCCCAACCGTTATCTTATTAAATTTCACGAGCGAAATTTGTCTCAGACGGGACGGATTTCATCCAGCACAGCAGATCAGAACGGTAGTAGCATTGGCATCTCGCTGTGAGAAGACTGCAAGCTGCTAGACTTGGTACTCTATGGAAGCGTGAAATTGTGTAATAAAATAAACTCGAGCAGTCTGCACAACATGTGTCTGCTCCAGCTGAAGTATGGACCCAGTGAAGTATAGATTAATCCTGTCCATGTGTCAGAATAAGACTCGCACATATGATTTCAAGTAAGCAGACATTCTTTGAAAAATATTTCAATGTAATGAACTGCGATCGGGGGGAATTTTTTTTTTTTTTTTTTTTTTGGTCTCCCTTTGTTTACTGTTTGGAACGGGGAAAAATTCCAGTAAAGGGCCTCTTTCAGTTCCTCCTGCTGGTTTCAGTCCTGAAATGTCACTCTTTTCAGGGCACTTAATGTGTGAAATGCAAGTGACCACTAAGTGGTCTCTGCAGAAAGACAGGGCAAGTCTTTGTCCTTGTTTGGACATGAGAGAAGGACAGGAGCATGAGAAGAGAATTTGAAACCCTGTCCCCCCCCACCCCACCCTGTGCTGCAATGGAAAAACGAGAAGGAACTCCGTATCAGTGCCCCGCTGGTTTGCGGCTTGTCTATTTGTATGCACGAGTGTTTGCATTAAACACCGTCGTCGTACTGATGGTACACACAACACGTGCCTTGTTTTAATGTGCTTGCTTTGGAACTGCCTGCAGCGTTCTCTCTCACACACACACACACCTCCACACAGACACTTGTCCCTGCCCCTTGTATCAAGGTGTAACGCTACTGCGGAATTGGTGTAATTTTTAACAGGTCAGTAAGTTTAAAAGAATTGGCTTGTCTCGAAGTGAAGCCTGTCCACTCAGCAGGCCAAGCATCTTGGCAAAGCTCCTGGACAGTTATTTTCAGCCGAGGCTCCCATATACACTTAAATCAGGACATACCAGAAACAAACCGAATCGGATAAACAAAAATGCCATTTGGCGTTTGATGAAAAAAAAAAAAAAAAAAAAAAATTTTGTTTTTGCTGCTCTGTCTGCTTGTGCTTGTTTATTTCTCCGTGAAAAAATTGAGCAAAATTACCGGAGCCGTGTAGAAGCACAAGTTATTACACAACAATCACCAGAAACATTTTGAAAGGTTTTTTGTAACCAGCAACAAAATAAACCTGAGCAAATTTACAAGATGCAAGGAGCGGATAACATTTTACAGAAACACTGTATAAGACACGTTGGTGCGATCTGCCTTTTTTTTTTTTTTTTTTTAATAAAGGAGTTGCACATGCAGACATGGCTCACCACTGAGGTCTGGCAGCTCCTCCCGAACGGGTCGGGGAAAAGCATTTTAGATGGCAAACTACAGCATATAGCCCATCAAACAGGATGCGATTCCCTTTAACCACCAGATTATGTGGCCACGAAATAATTTGGTCAAGGTTGTAGTCCCTGCATATATATATTTATTTTTTTTTTAGTTTATTTTTTAAAGTTTTTTTGGTGCTTAGGGTACTTGGGGGGTTTTTTTCTCTGTTTTTTTTTATGCTATCTCTTCTTAGGGTACAAAAGCAACCTGTGAGAGTACTCCTTGCTCTCTTAACTGTTCTGTTTGGTCAGGCATTTTAATTTTATGTTCTATTCCTGGTTAGAGTTATTCAATTTTACATTGCGAGGCCTCAAACCAGACAAACAAAAACTTGGCAAGACTCTTCGAATTGCACTTTCAGGCGGTTTTTCTGGATTCCAGTTATTTGTCTTTGCCCGTGTTTGGACTGCAGAGAGTAATATTCGTTCACCAAGCAGGAAGTCAGAACCTGGAATAGCATCAGAAGTGAGAGAGAATATGGGTGAGCTATGTTTCTCTTCGGTTTGCAAAAAAAATGATCGGGATAATTATTAGGAATGGAAATAACCAGGAGCCTCCCGATTACAACCTCACGAGGCCTAGGTGCTGATTCGATTTGTATTGCGATTAAGTAAATATCAGGATTTCATAAATACCTGATACGGTATGAATCATTTGGATTTTATTACCATTCTAAACAAACTGTGCCATGTGAAAAGTTTAGAGTGCACCACCTGCAGGATCATAGAGGAACCGCAAAAAATAATCGTGATGCATCACTGAATCCATTTTTTTCCTTTCCTCCGTCTCTACTGATCAGCAGTAAAAATTAAAACCACCTGCCAGATAAGGTTTAGGTCGTACATGGACTCCACAAGACCTCTGAAGGGGGTCAGCAGCAAGTCCTTTAAACCTGTACGGTGTGAGGTGGGGCCTCCATCGATTTTCCAGCACTTTCAATCGGATTGATATTTGGAGGCAACACCTGAACAGGGAATACAGTTTTCATGAAAGGGTCTACTTGGTTTGCAGAGATGTTTAGTTAGGTGACGGGTGTCAAAGTAACATCCACATGTAACAGCCAGGACCTGAGGTTTTCCAGCAGAACACTGCCCAGAGCATTACAGTGACTTTCAGACTTGCGTCGTCTAGACGGTAGGGCTGACAGTTTTGTAGTTTAATTTGGGAGCCCCCTCGGTTTCTTCTCATCTTTCAGTGGAACATTTTTTTTTTCTTTTCTTTTTTTTTTTTTTTAAATAAGCGAAGGTAACAATAGCCTCTTCAGGACACTGTAACTTACAAGGCAGGTTTAAATGAAACTCACATTTTGAAGCACAATTTAAATGTTAATGAGGTGCCGCATCTTAGCATGAAAGTGCACGAGGTGGTATTCTTATCGTCTGTTCTCTCTGACCTTATTTTCAGGTTGCCAATCTGAACCCAAAGGATAACTCGTACTCCTTAAAGGACTTTATTTACCGTGAGGTCCAGAGAGACTGGCCCGGCTACTCTGAGGATGATCGTCTTCAAGTGGACCGGATCTTAGCTCGGTAAGCCCTTGGGCTGTTGGGAGTGCTTGCACATTTGAGTGAAGAAATAACCCTTTGAGAGGAACTGATCTAAAGTTTCAAAAGCCATGGGGGGGAATGGGGGTTATGTAGGTCACGTTGGGTAATTATAATCCCACATCTTCAAAATCTCCTGGATCTATGCAGAGGTGCAGTACCAGTCAAAAGTTTGGATTTATTTTCTACATTTTAGAGCAATACTGGAGATGAAATATGAAATAACATGTACGGCATTAGGTAATTAAGTTACAACAGTCAGTTGTTATTTTTAGACGCAAACGTCACCTGTTTATGAATGGTTCTTGTAAAACACATCAAGCACCTTAATGATGAAACTGGCTCTCATGAAGACCTTCTCAGGAAAGCAAGGCCAAAACTCACCTCTGCTGAGGAAGATAAGTTCGTTTAGGGTCACCAGCCTCAGAAATCACATCCTTTATTTTTTTTATCAAAGTCTTTTTTTTTATTGGAAATATAAACAAGTTACGTATACATACATTTGTACACTATTTTTTTTTTTTTACCGTACCCCCCCCCCCCCCCCCCACACCACAAAAAAAAAAATAAAAAGCTAAAATAAAAAAAAAAGCCAGTCAGCAGAAAAAGGGAAAAAATAAATAAATTACACATCAAACAGAAAAGGAAGCGAAGAAATATTAGAAACGGAGAATAAAAAAGAAATCTTTTATTACAGATCTAATTGATCTGCATCTATATTTTCAAAATGGCTTATAAATGGTTGCCAGGCAGGTCGATCCCTTTATAGAATAGCGAATCTTTTCTAGATGAAGAAAATACAAGACCTCTTTAATCCAGTGGTGGCGACGACTCCTTCCACTTAAACAGGATCAGTCTCCTAGCGAGAAAGGAGACGGGTATAAAAAATAAAACTCCAAAAATTGTATAGCTTTGGGCATGTCCAGAACATATGTAGTAGCGTAGCTGGTTCCTGCTTACATCGGTCACATGTGGGATCAAAGTCCTCTCTAATCCTTGCCAGTTTTACCTTGGACCAGTGAAGCCGGTGAACAATTTTAAACTGAATGACTGTGTGTTTGAGGCAAACTGATGAGGTGGTATTGTATATAGACAACTTGGTGCATGTTTGTTTTAGACTGCTTGCATAGACACACTCTGTCTCTCTCTTTCCAAAAGTAGCCTAAAACTTGTGTTGGTTTTATTTTCAGTAAACTGGGCCTGCCTGCAGATTCACTCTCATCCAGCAGCTCTCCAAAAGAACCAACATCCCCACAGGTATGGAGAATCCCGCGATGGAAAACAGACTATGAGATATATATAAAATTAGATTTTGAAGTTACAGGGCCTTTTTTTTTTTTTTTCTCCTCCCTTTTTCCACAGAAGCGTCAGCCTCAGGGTGACTTCATCGACCCTCTGATGTCCAAGAAACCCCGTATCTCCCACCTCAGCAGCCGAGGAGCCCCGAGCTCGTCAGATCGCCGCCCGCCTACGGAAACCGAGGAGAAGAGACCAGCTCCTCCAGTGAACGCAGCCTGCCCAGGCCCTTCATCCCAGCCCCCAGTGTCCCACCCTCCCTCTGGCTCGAACTCCAACTCGCCCAGCACACCGGAGGGCCGCGGAACCCAGGACCTGCCCCTGGACCAGAGCTCCACATGCGGGGAGGAGACCGAACGCTACGCGCCCCGCTCCCTCACTCCCAGCTCCGGCTTCATCCCAGCTTCCGCCATATCCCCAGCAGCCAACAGTAGCAAAAAGCCCAAAAAGAAGTCAAAGAAGCACAAAGACAAGGAGCGGGAGAGGAGAGGCGGGGAAGACGAAGGCGTACGGCATCGGGAGGGACAGGCCGAGACGGAAGACCGGCCGAGGAAGAGACACCGTGCCGAGGCTGAGAAACACTCTCCGGTTAAAGAGGACAGCTCTTTAGATGCAGAACTGCACAGAGAAGGTAAATGTATTTAGCAAAAGTTTAAGACTACCCAAACCGAAAGTAATTATTCACCTAGTGGATTCAGTGCTGATTGTTGCAGAAAGAGGGGAACCTTTTTCATTAGCCGTCATTAGCATAGTATGTTCAAGACAGTTGGTTTGGTAATGGCCGATCACAGGCTTGGTTGCTCCAGCTGCCTGCCTTGTGCATGACACTGCGTGTGAAGCTTCTACAGAACTTTTGTTGGCTTGGCAGTTACACCGTTATTCATATGGAAGCCAGCAGAACAATCGTATGCGAGAAGCTCATCACGGCAGCAACAATAGGAAGCCACAGGCTTTTCTCCGGGATTTGCTTTTGCATGGTGTTTTTATTCACACCAGTAAAAGCGAGCATTAAAACAGCCAGAACTTTGTGTGTTATGTTTCGTACTTTAATTGTTTGATAAGTCAATTAATGCTAAAAAGATATTCAATAATGCAACACCTAGTTTCACTGAAATGTTTCTTTAGAATAGTATTTAATAGTTATGATATGATGCGATTCCAGTTTATTTATCTTTCTGAATGGTTCAGTTTCCAGCTTAAGGAGTGTCGTGTCCTAAATGATGGGTTTGATCGTGTTCCAGTAGAACATGAGTCATGTACAAGAAGTTTTATTTGACACTCTCTTCTTTCTATAGACAGAACAAGCAAACCTGAGCTCACAGAACTTTCCACTCCGGTGATTCCTGATTACATAGCGTAAGTTTGAGGTGTTTTTTTTTTATTATTATTTTTTTTCCCTCTCTCTTTCTCTTCCCTTTTAAAACGCTTAGAGTTGAGTTTGCTGTTTACTTTTTGCAGACTGCTATTTGCTTTTCCAGTTTTTAGTTAATATGTACGAGTGATATTTATATTTAATTCTGTGTATTTTGTTATAGCATCGCAAACTGAATTTTGTGTGCATTTTGTCTCATGTTTGTCAGTAAATACACTGCGGTAGTGTCTATGGATCAAAGGCAGCGCTACAAGGACGACTTTAACGGCGAGTACGATGAATATCGCACTCTCCACGCCCGTGTGGAGAACATCACGCGACGCTTCACACAGCTGGACACCCAGTGCAGACGCCTGCCACCCGGAACCAAAGAGTACCAGGTACGGTTGCGAAGAGGAGTCTAACGAACAGCTGTCGTACCCAGCGTTCACACTGGAAAATGAAACATCACTGTTCGCTTCCTGTGTAATTTTTACACCCAACCACGTTTTCAAAGCTCCTGAATCCCCCTCCTTAGTCTCAGTTTAATTCACAAGAAATTAAGGAGGTTATCGTGAAATAACCACTCATTGCTACTAAAACCCCATGCTGTTTACCTAGCTCCTCACAGTGCGAGAAAACTGAATAAACATGTTTAACGATTAATAACTTTACAATAGTAACATCCACATTTTTCTCCCCCACAAAACCAGGTTGGAATTGTCTCTGGTTAAGAAAACAGCTCAGTAGAGGTAGAAGGTAGAAGTTTGGAAAGACTTACAAAAACACCCAACAGTCGTACAAGACATAGTTGGAAGAAAATGTCATGTCCTCATACAAGGACGTTCTGGTCTGAAGGGATTAAATATGAAGGGGGTGGTGAAAGAGGATGAAAGAGAAAAGCTAATTTTAACAAGAAAAAAGAGAAGGGATGGGGGTTTTATCCATGTTTCTGCATATACACAAACAATAGGAGACTCGCATCCCCTTTAAGTAAATGTGTAATAAAGGTTATGAAAATCTTTGTAGACAGCGTAATATTGTATTGAAAAATGTTTTTTTTTTTTTTTTTTTTCAGTGTGTAATTAAATTGAAGACTTTGTTTCTACGGTTTCGCTTTTTTGGTGAGGACATAGTCCTACCACGAAAAGGGAAAAATAACAAGGCATTCTTGCGTCACCTTTATCCTCAGTAACCAAAAAAAATAAAAAAAAAGATTTCACTTCCCTTTCACTTCGGGTTACTTTAAGAAAGAACAAATGTGTTCGCTTAAAGGACCTGCTGTAAACAGTATCACTAGTAGGAATCCTAAACAAGCCTGATTATTAAGGCTTCAACAATCAACTCAGTATGAAAGAAGAATCAGTAAGGGTGCGATTTAGTGCTGTGATTGATTGGCCAGAGATTACGCTTGTGCAGCACGGTTATAGCGAACTATTTTATTTACATTCGCACCAGATGCCCTGTTGATTGTGTTCCTCATTTCGGAGAGACCTTGCAGTGCGCAGAACAACTAATCGTAATCAGAAAGCGAGCCGTTCCTTGTCATCTCCTTGGTGCGATTGAGTTTCTACGTCACGTTTGACTCGTAGTGAAAAAGTTAATGGCTTATTGAGGTCTGACTTTTTTTTCTCTCTCTCTGTCTTTTGCTGCAGGAGGTGCACAAAGAGGTGCTTCAAGAATACAAGAAAGTCAAACAAGTGAGTTTGGATTAAAAGGTTTATCCTTTTTTTCAACTTTTTTGCAATTGGAAATGCAGATGTTTGATCAGGAACTGTCTTTCTCATCTACAGCACAACCCAAATTATCACGAAGAGAAGCAGCGCTGCGAGTACCTGCACAACAAGCTGGCCCACATCAAGAGGCTTATTGCTGACTTTGACCAGCGGAGGGCGCAGTCCTGGCGTTAAACAGTGGGACCCAAGCAGCCAATCGGAGCTTTTCTCAGCCTATAACCAGTGGCAGCCAGGGGATCAGCCTTTTTTTTTTTTTTTTTTTTTTTTAACTCCCTTCTCATTTCTCATCTTTTGCCTGTTCCCTATTACTCTTTAACACGTCTACATTTCAGAAATATATACACACACGCATACATACTGTTTTTTTTTTTTTTTTTTTTTTTTCACCCCTCCTTTCCTTCCCTGTTGTTCCTTCTGACCACTGCCTCCAATGTTTAACAGAAGAGCACCACTCTTCCTGCTAGTGATGTCATGCATGTCCAGGAGGATAACTCTTCATTTTTTTTTTTTTTTTTTTTTCTGACAGACTTTAAAAGGAAAGAAAATTAAAGGACAAAAAAAACAACAAAGCGGATTAAAAATGTTTCAAAGAAAATACTATTATATATATATAGCTACCTGTATTTAAAAGAGAAAAAAAAGGAAGATCTATTTATTTTGAATGGAAGGAGAAGATTGAGTCCATGGACGATCCGAGGTTTAGTTTCTTTTCTGGATGCAAAATGCATTGCCGGGGGCCTTACAATATACAGTGTCTATTTTGACTTCCTGAAGCCTTTTGCACAGGGGCAGCTGAGCCAGTGCGTGTTATAGAGAGAAAAGAAGAAAAAAAAAGAGGGAGAGAGAGAGAAGCAAAGGGAGAGTATATGGTGAACAGGAGCGTGGAGCCAGGAGCCATAAGATTCCCTTCCTCTCGAGCAGCAGCAGTATTCTCGCTCACCGTGCAAATGGTGCCTTAACGTGTGTTCGTTTACACACGAGGATGTGGAGTCCGACCGTGTTCCAGGGGCCCGGAGTAGAAGAAACGACTGTGACCTTGTGACAAAGTTCAGACACATCCGTGGAAGATGTGTGTGATTTATAATAGTTTTTGGGTTTTTTTCCCCCCGTGCGTGCGTGTAGCGCGCTCACATTCATGAGACACCGGAACGTAGCAACAGATCGTCAGTGTTTTCTTTTTTTGTTTTTCCCAGATGATGTGCGAGAGTGTGCAAGAGCGATCAAGAAGAGTGTGTGAGTGTGAGAGAGAGCGTACTTTTTTTTTTTTTTTTTTTTCTTTCTTTTTTTTTGTCTTAGTTGTCTTATGAGAGCCGGCCAGATGGGCCTGTGAGAGTCTGGGGTGGAAATACGGATAAAAGAACATAAATGAGGAAAAAAAAATAGAAAATGAAAACCAAAAAAAGCTGCTATTATAGCCTTTGAACCGCCAGAGTATTGGTGATCAACCTGGCTCGTGTTACATGTTCTTAACTTGGAATGATAAGGACAGAGGGTGGCTTGTGTACGCGTGTGCATGCACGTGTGCGTGTTTTGTTGTTGGGTTTTTTTCTCTCTGCACAGAACCAAACAAAGACAAGGACACAAGGTTCTGTTTGGTGGGGAAAAAAAAGCAGAGCTACCAGAGCCATACCTATATATTACAATTTCAAATGTATTCTTCTTAATTATTCCATAAGTTTCAAAAAAAAAAAGAGAGAGCTATTTATAAGTAATGACTAGCATGCTGTTTTTTTTTTTTTTTTTTTTAAGCCTTTTTTTTTTTTTTTTTATTAAAATTGAAAGAATTTTGCAGATTTACTTAAGCAAATTATGTATGGCGTTCAGATAGAAAGCAAGTCTTTATTTTCATGAAATGCATTCAGCAGGGAAAAAAAGAGAAAGATGCTTAAGGGAAATTGTGTTTACAAAACCTGTGTTTGAATATATATTTTTTTTCTTTGGGGGAAATCTATTGTTTTGTTGATTTGAAATAAACTGCATCTGTTGGTTTAGCTTATTTCTGTCCGGCGATATGCAATGAGTTTCCTTAAAGAAAATGCGAGCATCTTTAATCCTTATGTTCCATACTTGCTTTTATCTAAATGAGAAAGAATAAACGCAGAATCAGCCTGAATTCGGGGAAGGGCGGGGTGAGGGGGTGGATGGCGGGTGGGGTGGGGGATATATGTCGCTTTATCATGTCGGCGGATCAGAGTCAAATATTTGGTCACTACAGATATATGCAAAGACTTGGTGGATACGCGGATTCTTACACTAGCATGTATAAGAAAAGAAGCGGCTGGGGGTCAGAGCCATGCAGCGATCAGCCCGTAACGTATTATTGTGAATCCTGTTTGTTAATAATGAATACAATCGGATGAACATGAATTAACCCCAATCAGTATTTTTGCTTTGTCGCTGTCTGGGCTGAATAAGGACACGGTCAGGTGGTGTGTTAATTTAAAAAAATGTATTTATAAAAAAAAAATTTTTTTTTAAACGCATCTCCTTCGTCCTACCCATTTTACATGAATGCTTTTTTTCCCCTTCTTACATTACTCTTGCAGTCCAAAACTGGATGATGGAAGACAAAGCCAAATTGTGTGTGTCACGATTAATTAGTGGAGTCGAGCAGCTCTTTATCTCCTCTGCATTCCCTTGCACACTCATCTTTTAGTCCAAGCCCCAGTGCCTGTTTCTCCAAACGGTGTCCCTTCATTGAACTCCACTCTCAGCTGAGAGATAAAAGCCTTTAACACATCCATATTTCTTTTTTTTTTTTTTCCCTAAAGGGACGATTAAATATGTGTTGGACACTAACCATTTCAGCAGGGACGGGATACTAAGTGCTGGTTAAGGCACAAATCAAAACATGCAAAAAATAAAACAAAACAAAAAAAATGTTGGGAAAAAAATCAAACTCCCTCTTATGGTTTAAAAGTGGGACAGGGTTTTACTAAGATTGTTATTTCCAACATGTTGATCTGAGAAATGCATTATGTGAGTTCAATAAAATGTGAACTTGGCAAAATATTCATGCTTCTTTCTTGACCTGTATTTTTTATTTATTAATTTATTTTTGTATCTTAAGGCAGTACAGCAAGGCGACAACAAACAACGCAAGTTGTTCATGATTGGATGAAAATATGAACCATAAATTTGTGTAATAGTAGCTTATTGAAGAAGAAATGTATGCACCACAAACGCAAAAGCTGGAACAAATTAAAAGAGACTTTTCAAAGATGATGCATCTGATGAAACATTTGGAGGACAAGCCAGCAGTCAGTTGATAACCGCATTAAAGATGCTATCCATGTGTCGACTTTATTAAAAACCTTCAGGAAAAAAACATTCAGTATATAAAATGGCAGTGCATTGTACATTAGACATATGTACACACAATAAGAAGATATACTGCCTAAAAAAACGACTAAAAAGAGACTGGAATAGGTTTAATCTGGACTCATCCAATCTTTGTTCCCTAACGAATTGAAATCTTTTTTTTATTTTTTATTCTCACTAACAAGTGGCTTTCTTATGGATGCACAGCTGTTTAATGCCAATTCTGTGAGTTCTCATCAGATTGTGTGTGTGTATGGAAATGAATTTACCTTAAATATTAAACATATGGTCATGACATCATGACATACAGTATTATGATTATTACTCTTATTTTTTTTTATTATGCAATCTCCCAGTGGCTAAGTGGTTAGCACTGTTGCCTTGCACCTCCAGGTTCCAGGTTCGATTCCTGCCTGTGTGTGCATGGAGTTTGCATGTTCTCCCCATGCTTGGTGACTTCCCTCCAGGTACTCCGGTTTCCTCCCACAGTCCAAAGACATGCAAATTAGGTTAATTGGGGTTCCCAAATTGACCGTAGTGTGTGTATGCGTGTGTGTCCTGTGATGGATTGGCACCTCATCCTCGTGCCCTAAGTCTCCTCGGATATAGCCTACTCTGGCCCACAATTATCATGGATAATTTTAAATTAAATTTGGATTCCTGTGTTAACATTTTTTACACTGCTCCGCTCCACGTTCCCTTCGATCCTCCAGCACTGTTCAGCTGGTCGCACCCTCTCTCAGGGATCGAGGAAGATGTGCATCTAGACCCCTTTTTGTTCTGGCCCCTAGATGGTGGAATAAACTTCCTCTAGATGTCTGTTTCTGTTAGTATCTGATTCACCAATCAGAAATGATCAGATGCAAATCACATCTGTTCTATAATGATCACTGTGGAAATGTGTCTACATTTATAGCGACGAACAGGACGGCACGTGACCATGGTTTATTTTTTTTAGAACAGGTCCAGTGCAGCTGTTTAAAAAAATCTGCCACTCTCTTTTCATTTCATTTCTGCCCTAAATATAATAAAAGATATTGACAGTGGCAGCATCGTCCTAGATATTCAGATTTTCTTATCCTATTTCTTGCTGTTACTTTCAGTTATTAAACTGTTTGTTTCTCCTGAAGTCACATCACAACTACAAAGTGAATTTGTCAGTAATGAATTTTATAATTTGCAGAATACGAGCATACCCTCCAGGACAACAATAGAAAAATAAATAACTCAGTTGCATGCACACATAAATATATAAACACAAGAGGAACACTTTAAGAAGGAGAATATTCTGCTTTTTCGGACAAACTTTGAGTTTTGAGCAATATTCAATAATTCTTTCCAAATGAATGGTAAGGCACATCAGCGTAAATTATAAGTTAGAATGAATTCTGATTGATTTTGTTATCATTTTTATAGTAACAAATCATTCACAGGGATATTCATAGGTAGTTGCATAAGAATCAAGGCTAACTATGAACAGAATTTTGTTTAACAAAGGAAGAGTATAATCGTTGATATGATGGTTTTACTTTTGGATATATTATGTATTTGTAATGGTCAAATACATAATGTAAAAAAAGTTTTTTCACCATGTTGGAGTATAAAAGAATTTCTCCAATCTAGTTTTTCAGACTTGGACAGGGCGTCACGGCGGCTTAGTGGTTATCACTGCTTTGCACCTCCAGGTTCTGGGTTCGATTCCCCATACTGCCAACTCCATCACAAGCACTGCATTTGTTCCATCGTCAAACCCAAACCTGAATCCTCTTTGAAAATCACCTTCGTCCCAGTTGACGGTCCCCCGCTGCACTTCACAATGTTTATGGAGGTGACATCATTGACAAGAGCAATGTACACAGATGAATGAAGAAGTTTTAAAAAACAGACCTACAGTAGCTATTTTGCATTACTTTCAGTACAGCCCTCATATATAATGAAAAGTAATATAACGTTTAAAAAGCACAATCAATAATACATTTTAAACTGTAATCTTGGGTAAATTGTTGTAGAAATAAGCAGATAAACAGTGTAAAAACGGCACTGTTATATAGAACTGCATCTCCAGTCCAGTACGGTTTTTACCCATGCAGATGGTTTAATGATTATTTTACCAAACAACCCCCAGTAGATGGAATATTTTTGGTTGGAAAATTTCAATTCAATATGACAGACAGGTAAGTTGCTGGAGTTTCCATGTTGTGAAATGAATGATGGTGTAAGCTCTTACCTTACTGCTGGTGGTTAGGATGCTCATCTACATTGAAATAGATTGAGTTTGAACCCAAGATCTTACAGCTACCGGTTGAATGAATTTCCAGAGAACAACACATTTTTATTTAGAGCCGGCTTATTTTTATTTTTACGCTTGAACTGGTTAAATACTAGCGCCGACATGGTACACTTTCTTCACATTTTTGAAAAGAGTCTCCAGTGTCAGGGTATTGTCCACATTGTCGGAGGTAAATCAATAGGGTTTTGTGGTTTCCCAGTGATATGACACAATATTCAGTTTTATTCATTTCATGAGAAAGTGATGGAGTCACTATTCTTATGCTACAACAAATGTGAACCGTGTACTTTCGAGAAAATTCCACAGTATTGGCAGGGTCTCCCAGACGTCTCCATACATTATTTGGGAATTAACATAGGTGATAGCTTTCTGGTTCAGACATAATGGGAATGATTTCAATGTTTCTCTTTTGTTAAAGGCATTCCTATAGTTCTGTCTATAAATAAACTGAGTATAAGACAGTTTGAAAGACATTATATAAAAATGTGACTTTTGAGGTTTTGTATAAGCAAAAGTATGACATTTTATTCTTACTCACTCACTCGCGCACTCAGGATTTATCCTGCGTGGGGGCCTGGAGCCTATTCGCAGGACACTTCGCAGGCACAAATAGGGTACACCCTGGACAGGGTGCTATTCAATCACAGGATGCACACACACACACACACACACACACACACACATATATACACACACACACAACAGCCAATTTGGGAACGTCAATCAGGCTAATCTGCATGGCTTTGGACTGTGGAGGAAACCCACCAAGCTCAGGGAGGACATGCAAACTCCACGCACGCAGACCCGAGGTGGGAATCGAACCCGCATCCTGGAGGTGCAAGACTACAGCGCTAACCACTAAGCCTTTAAACCACTAAATTCTTTAATATTTTTCTTTATTGGAATTGATTATTTTTCTAAATCAGCATGCTTTGTGGTGTTTGCTTCCTTAATCATTGCCTAGGCAACACTGTAAACAGGAAGTACTACTGTGTTATCCATCCTTAGGGCAAAAGGGCCGAATCCCAAATGACCTCATGGACTTCCTATGAAAACATTTTTCCACATCACACTAGTGCACTACACGCACTGCTATTAGGACACGACCCTTGCTAACTTGGTACCCGTGATTCATGCGGAAGGAACTTGGGACTGCCGCTGGTTTTTAGCTTTGTTCAGAGCCAAAGTGCAGTGTGACGGATCTCATCATGGCTCAGGAGTTTGTCAAAGCCCAAATTAAAGGAGATAAAGTGGTTGTCTTTCTGAAACCCTCGTGTCCTTACTGCGTGCTCGCCAAAGACGTGCTCTCCAAACACAGCTTTAAACCGGGACACTTGGACTTCATCGACATCACCAAGCAAAGCAACATGGCGGCCGTTCAGGATTATTTACAGCAGATTACCGGCGCGAGGACGGTGAGTGATTAAAGTTATGTACTTTAGTCACTATTTTATAGTTTACTAGAGTATTGTTCGCATTTCCGCTCTTAAAGCTTTAAATAAAGCGTATTTCCGGGTTGTTTAGAACTTTTATCCCAGCATCCATGACTCATTCATGTTCCTGGCAACAAGCCACGCCCATTAACAGAAATCAGCAAAGTCATACTAGGAAGCAGAAAGAGAGTCCATTACATTCACCTCTGATATAAATGCATCGTTTCAATTCAAACTAAAAGGATTTTAGTAGAAAACTACTTTTTTTATTTTTAACCTGTTGTTTTCTGCAATGTGTAGTTAATTGATCTGGCACCAAATCTTCTTTAATGTGTTTGAACAGAAAAAAAAATCTAATCATGAATCTGTTGTGATGTTTTAACCAAATACTTGGATCACCAATCACAAGTAAACTGTAATGAGATCCAAAACATTCTAATCTACAACATATATATTAAAATGATTTTTAAGAGTGGAACCAAGTTGTACAGTAGTTTTGCACATCACATGTTAAGTCCCAAGTCTTGGCATTCAAAGCCAATCCCAAAAATCCCATAAATTCATCTCAAGATATCCTTGAAAATCTAAAATAGTGCGTATAGTCACCGACTAAACAAAGAAACATACAGTACGAGGTGGTATCAAAAGGTTTCGAGGCTAGTTTTGTAACAGAAGGCTGCACACACTATTACATGGAGCGCCTACCTCCATAAGTCAGTGTGCCAAAAGACAGCATCCTGTGCACACCAAGAGCTTTTCCACCAGTTTGTTTGTGGTTTTGTAGCCTCTTCGTTTCATGCTTCTTCGTAATAGATTGTAGAGTCCAAAAATAATCCCTTGTTTGGTGTAAACACTAAAGGAATGCTCATAAAAACCTGTTGTACATGGTGTGAAACAAATCTGCTAGAAAGTCTAACTCTGTGCACCAAACGTCTAAATACGCCACTTTAGTAGTAGACTAGACTAGACTAGACTTTACTACTGTACTACACTGCACATGGTGATGTTTTGGACCAAAAGACAGGGCAGGTTCATAGCTTCTGTAATTACAGGTATACAAAACAAGAGTACTGGATGTATCGTATCAAAGTTAGTAGACTACTTGTGATGGTTTACCATGAGTTTGTCTGTCACCAAGTATGTCTTCTGCCTATGTGCGACCAAGAACCGTCAAGAAATCCAGTTTGGGATAATTCTGCGTGCTCTCCCAAATAGTTGAGGAGTTTAAACAAGGCATAATTTGGCCTTTTTTAAGTTTAAGAGTAAATATCAGTGTACTGAAAATAAATATTTCATATAAAACATTATTCCAGAAAATCGGTGGTATGGTATTATAATTTTACTCAATTAGTAAGTACAAAAAAATCCACTTATGTTTAAATGTTGCAAATTTGCTGCTGTAGTGTTAAGCCGTGTTGTCATTTTTTCATATTTCTTTAAAAACATATGTGTATATATACACAGTGTCATATTCGAATTCATTAAACAACATTGTAGACCAGTGAGTAATGAATTTGTAAAATGAAACTTTAGAAGCAAAAGTGAAAATTTAGAAGCAAAACCTTGTCACTCGTCAGATGTGTGTGTAAGGTAAGAGGGAATTTTTTGGCTAAATGGCTGCTTAAAAAAATAAAATAATAAATGTAAAAAAAAAAGCTGAGCCAGCTGTTGCAGCCACCTGGAACTAATTGTCTTTTACGGTGTTATTGTGTCGCGCAGGTGCCGCGTGTGTTCATAGGTGAGGAGTGTATCGGAGGAGGCAGCGACGTGGACGAGCTTGACAAAAGTGGAAAACTGAAAGGCATGCTGCAGAAAATTGGAGCACTGCAGTAACAAGATGAAAGCGTAAGCACCCCCCGCGCGCGCACACACACACACACACACACACAGCATTATACTGTGTGCTTCTTCATCTCTCGCTCACTTGGGCTCTCATTCTCTCTCAGCTCTTCATAAGATAACAAATAAACTGCAGCCCAGCTGCTTTGTCTTGGCTGGACACAGACTCTAGAGCTCAGGATGTGTTCGAGTCGAGATCCTTCGAAAATGCCTTTATTCAGTCGGAGATAAGGATCGACAGAACTGCACTAAACTAAAGACAGCCAGAAAGTGGCGCCATATCCAACACACGGACTGCACATAATGAACCACATGCTGGATACATAATACACACATACATATTTCCTCAAATAAAAACCTTGGATGTACAGGTTATAAAAATAGTTTGAATTACCTTAAAATTATAATTTTATGGCAAAAAAATAAATATTTGGTGTTTTGCAAGAGTAATCACGGATCAAAGAAATTCTCACCATGAAGAGACATACTGACCATGAGGATGGGAGAAACATCTCTGGAGAGGATGTGTTTGACCCTACCCTGTTTAACACTTTGGGAATATATTCCAGCTTCGAGTTCGAATCATGCCATCAGAAATTTCCATTTAAATACTGCTTTGAATTCAGCCTTATCTGAAATTGAGCTGTGACCTGAAGGTGAATTTTAATGGCTTTGTAACCGAATTATGCAAAACGTGAAGCTAAATTTCATGCTTGAGGATGACTAGGAACAAGTACCAGGGTCCAGGGTTCCCAATAACTGATGAGAAACAAACAGTTGATTCGTGACCAGTCAAAGCAAATCGGTTATTAAGTCGCATTTTGATATTGAGTTTATTGCTGTATCAAGTGACTGGTTGCTGAGATATGGCCAGTGCGAGTTTGTTTTCCTTGGGAAAACTCTGTCGAAATCCTATTTTTAGAATATTTAAATGAGGATTCGGTGATGTTGTAAGAAAGAGGGAAATCCTCAGCCACATTGTAACACCAGGAATTCCCTGCTTTTGCTAAACATAACTTTACCAGAAGCATGGCTTTATAGCAAAAAGTTAGAGTTTAGTAGTTAGCACTGTCACCTTGCACCTCCAGCGTCTGGGTTCGAATCCCACCTTAGGTCTGTGTGTAGATTAGGCTAACCTTTTGTTACCACATTGCCCAAAATGTCTAAATAATTGAGTGTGTGTCCCCTGCGATGGACTGGCACCCTACAATGGACTAGCACCCTGCCCAAGGCATACCCCGCCTCGTGGGATAGCCTCCAGGCCCCCTATGACCCTGTATGCAGGATAAAGCGGTATAGACGATAAAATTAAGTTTCTTTTATTGCAACGGGCGTCACCAGTGTTCATGAATAGTGTTCATTACAGTGCTTTAAAACAATGCTTTGTATTTAAACCTTCCCAATTGTGTTAAAGGTTCAGGAAGATAACATATTTATCAACCGATTTTTACAGAAATTAAAGAATTTATACCTACTGCACTCTATTGGCCAAAGCTCAAAACCAACCTGTGCGACTAAATACCTGACTTTAATACAACAGATCGCAAATGTCTGTGTGATGTCCTGTAATAAACTGGTGTAAGCCCACCTTGTAGTCCCAGTCTGAAAAAGAGTTTTTACGTAACGCTAGACAAGATGTACGATACAGGGGACAGGCTGCTAATGAGTAACTGAATGTGCCATCCAACTCGTTTACGTGTACTGACATAATCTGATATCGAAAGCACTCGCTGTCAGTGAGAGTAGCTCACTCAGTGTGAGTAGCATCGGTCGTGTCATTCCTCGGTCATGACATTTATTTTCTTTAAAAACCTCAGTAATCACACTCCATCCCCGAATTGAACCGTTTTTAATATTTGTTCAAACGGAAACTTCTAATGGCATGATTTCGGCTCTATATTCTGCTTCCAAGCTTTAGATCCTCCTTGACGTCCAGTGTCATTTCAAAACAGCAGTCAATACTAACAGCAGTTAGTAAATAGTCTCCTTTTTGGAGGAACAGTTTATCTGTGTGTACACAAAGCCAGATCCGTGTCACAGGGCACCAAGAAAAGCACAGTACATCTGTGGCCACAGTGTCCACTCAGGGTCTCTGAGATCACATGACTGTATGACACAGAATCAAAGGTCAAAGTTTTTAAAGCCACAATCCAGCTGTCTGGCAGAATCGCGCCACCTGCATATTTCATGTCCGGGACTCATCTTTGTTCCTTTATTTTTTGTTTTTTGTCCTTGTTTTTGCGATGCGCAGGTTCCGGGATGTCACATGATGCTGCAGCGGGACTTGCGCAGCTGCCGTCTGCGTTGCTGGTACTCGCTGAGCTCCTGCAGGTAGCCTCTGGAGGGCCAGCGCAGTCGTTCCACCTGGTCCCGCTCCTCCTCTGTCCAACAGCAGCACTGTGACCATGAAGAAAACACAACGACACCCCCCTCACCCCCACCACATACCCATGCAGAACCTGTTCATGTTAACCTCTTAACTTCCATCATGGAAACCTCTTAACCTCTATCCTTTTAAACACTTAACCTTATTTAGATGCTAAAACTGCATTAAGAAAATGAAGGCTTTTTTTTTTTACAATATTACTGTAAAAACATTGAAGACTGAAGTGCATTGAAATGCCTGTACTAAATGATATATAAAAAATTAAATGCAAAGAATAAAAGAAGTGTGTAGCGCATCTTTGTGCCCTGCTGAAAATGTCACTGGCCCAGCAATGCTATTTGCAGGTCGAAATTATTGATGTTACAGATATTCTGTAAAATTATTTTCACTGTATTTCATTCAGCACTGGAACACCACCTCACCCGAAATCAGTGCCTGACGTCACTAATGGTTCTTTTAGCATAAATAAATCAAATTTAAATTTTTTGTCACATACACAATAATAAACAGTATGATTTGCATTTGAATTTCCTATTAGAATAAGCACACTAGCAGCCATGCTTCAAAATCTAATAAAGCCTTTCCAGGAGAGTAAATTTGCATTGTAGGATTTTCATTAAGCACAGGTAAGTATGATGATAGTCAGGTGTCCACAGACCTTTGGCCATATAATCTGGTGTATCGTGTAATTAAACTGAATACTGAGTATTATATTACGCTATATTATGCACATCTGACTAATCAAAATGTGTTGAATCAATTTCAAAAGATTTATAATATGCATTATTGTTGCTATATTATGGCGGTCAATATATAGTATGCATTATTGTTGCTATATTAGGGCTGTTAAACATGCCATTATCACACACAGCGGGGTAACCGTGCTAAAATTACACACTTACAATTACAATCTATGACATATGACCATATGACCAAGTTTGTCCCTAATGGCTTCCCATAATTTCAGCACGGTTACCCGGCTGTGTGTGATAATGGCATGTTTAACACAAATAATAATGTTAGATTATAAAAAGATTCTAGATGAAAGTTTGGATAAAACCAAAGTTGAGTTCTTACGCTACCTACAAGGGGAACTAGTTTAACAAGAATACATTAAACAAGATGTGGGAGTGGTGGCTCAGGTAGCTAAAGCTCTAGGTTGTTCATTTTTGGATCTGAGGATCCGGGATCGAGCGACGCCATCAGTGGGTTGCCACACCCCAGACTATTCAGCCACTGTAGGTGCCGGTCCCATTTGTGAGATTTTAATTTAACATTTGTTAAATGTTAATGTTTGAAATATTATAAACCTACGGTGGCCGAGAAGTGCAAACCAAAACAATAAAATGAAAACAAAATAACAAATCTAAAGACAAAATAACAAAATGAAACTTAAACAACAAAATTAAAAACAAAATAACAAATTTAAAATCAAAATAACAAAACCGAAAACAAAATAACGAAACCAAATACAATATAACAAATCAGAAAACACAACGGTTTTGTTATTTTGTTATTTTGTTTTCTGTGTCGTTATTTTGTTTTCTGTGTTGTTATTGTTTTCGGTTTTGTTATTTTGTTTTCTGTGCTGTTATTGTTTTCGTTTTTTTTTATTTTGTTTTCTGTGTTGTTGGTTTTTGGTTTTGGTATTTTGTTTTCTGTGTTATTGTTTTCGGTTTTGTTATTTTGTTTTCTGTGCTGTTATTGTTTTCGGTTTTGTTATTTTGTTTTCTGTGTTGTTGGTTTTTGGTTTTGTTATTTTGTTTTCTGTGTTGTTATTGTTTTTGGTTTTGTTATTTTGTTTTGCACTTCTCAGCCACCGTATAAACCCGCATAATCTGTTTCCTCTAACCAGTTTGTCATGCATTTCCTCATTCTAACATTACACGTTTATAATACAATTAAATCAAAGTGTTTTAAAATTATGATTAATCGTGATTAATCACAGAGTATGACTGTGATTTAACTAGATTAAACATTTTTATCGATGGACAGGATTAATTATCTTATGCTATGATATTGACATCAGACTGATCAGGATGTGTTGATGTGTTGAATCAAATGACAGATTTATAACGTTATCATTGCATCATTGCTGTATAGGTTTTTGTTTTTGTTTTTTTATGAAAAAATGTGTAATTGGCTCTGTTTTGGGAAAAACATGTAAGCGAAAAAAATGCAGAACCTTAGCTCAGGATTGAACCGTGGACTGTGGAGTTATATGGAGTGCCATCCTCTGGAGGAATTACACATTGTTTTTAGCAAAGAATCCAATTTTGAATTCGGGGGTATTTTAAGAGTTGCTTATTTCTTAAATTATTATGCAAAACACAGCACAATGCCCCGGAGTTCGACCTGCATTAGCATTTCCTGTTTCCAAAAGAGTGTTGTGTCATAACTAGCATATGGCGATGTATAAGGAATTATGTACCTTACCATCTGTTCAAGGCAATTGTTTTTTTTTTGTTTTGTTTTTTTTACTCCACGACACTTTATTTGTAGTAATCATATTATTAGGTATCACGATGGGATCAGAAAGCTCACCTGATAGCTCCAGGAAGTCAGGTTTGTGGCTGAAGATCAGGTAGTTATTGGCAATGAAGTGGAGGAGCCAGACATACAGCTGGTCAGCATTGTGACACTGTGTGAGGACGAAAGGAGCGTGTGTTAAAAACCTAATGTCACAGCTATTCCTACAGTGATGCAACATGAGGAAAGATTGACTGTGAAATCGATGGAAAATAAAGAGAAGACAACATTCTGTAGAGTCGTGCAACTGGAAAGTCAGAGTTGGTACTAAAGCTTAAAGATGTTATTGCATCATAAACTTTTAAAGCCAATCATGTTTGAGTAGCACTGAGCAACCGCAGGCCATGCCAGCCCAGTTTATTAAGGGAAGGAGGCAGGAATGTGTAATGTTTCTAATTTGCGTATTAAATGAAGATTCGATGAAAAAAATCTATTGTTTCTGTGGAAGTGTTTTTGGGTCAGTTCTTATTTAATAGCTGGTAAAAAGAGAATGTTTTCTGTTGAGGGAATAAAAACGTCTAGACAAGACAATTCCTAGAAAAAATGTGATGCAGGGGCACAATGGGGCGGCGCTTTTCCTGGACAGAATGCTGAAAACAGCTGTTTTTTATTTCGAGTTAGAAAGATATGTCTGTATACTGATGTAATTTCAGGTAGTGGGCATGTGCATGTGTGTGTGTGTATGCACAGTGGTATCTCGGCATATGAACGCCCCGCCTTAAAACTTTTTATCTTAAGAAAACTTTTCGGTATACGAGTAACCAAACCAAACTGAGCGTCGGCTAAGTTGCGCGTACGTTCTGGAGCCGTTTAAAAATTGTTTGTGTCAGTGGAAGGCCAAGTGAAGCGAGTTTACAAGTTTTATTGTGGGATTTTATGCATTTTGTGCAAGATTTAGTAAAGACATTGCTCTATGGGTGCCAAGAATGTTAGCAAGGACGGGACCAAGAGGAAAACGGAGCCGAATGCGGTTTGGTTTTTAAAGCAGCTGGTGGGAAGAGGAATCATAAATGAAGGTGCATTGAGGTTAAATATGTATTTATTTAATATTTTACATCATTTACATGTCTTTTCTAAATGTTTTGATTGTTTTTATATGCAAAAAATATAATTATAGTGTTGGAAATTGGTAATATTGGTAATATTTTTGGGCGGCTGGAACGGATTATCTGCATTTACATTACTTCCTTTGGGAAAATGCGTTTTGAAAAGAACTCGCCTAGGGAATGGATAAAATTCATATGCCGAGGTGACTTTGACCTTCCCCTGCATATGATACTCACAGGCACAGAGAATGTAACAAGCTTTCAATACAAAGCCAACAGCACTTTTTTGATTCTGTTAAGAGCACCTGTAAGTACTAGAGATTCGGTTCTTGGATTGTTTGAGACACTCTGGGATGTCAAGTTTTATGTGCGTATTTAAAAAATTGAGCATTGAGCGGCAGTTTTTCCAAAGTAGTCCAAAAGCATGTTTTTGCTGCACATCTGCCAGAATGTAAAATGAATGGATTCCTATGGGAAAATATGTTTTCTGTCAGGTCCCAAACAATGCTTTATAGTTCCCAAACGGTTTGGCTGTTTTTCTCCATTCCTTTTTTGGAGCTGTCAGAGCACCCGGCTCTCCGTTTTGATATAGGTTTTGTGGAGGTTTGTGCAAAATCGAGCATGCATCAAGGAGAGAGAGAGAGAGAGAGAGAGACGTAGATAGTTTTTTTCACTGATTTACTGCCCACACTCTAACTCTGTACAAGGAATGACTTGGGTGAAAAATCGTTAAAAAAAACGAATTTTCAGGATTTTCGATTAGAAATGTGAGACACATGGGAAAAAATGATTTGCTTCGCATGGAATTTAAAATATAAAAATAATATCACAGATGTGCAATAACAACAAAACGAAAAAATGTAGAAATTCAAGCACCTTCAACAAGTAACGCCCCTAGTGGACGGTTACGTAGAACAGTAAAGTGGATTATCCTCACTGAAAGCTGATACAAATGCATTAGACATTTAGTTTAGTTTAAATAATGATGGAGTATTCCCTTAAGCGTCCCTATGAGACTAAATCACCGCTAGTGCACGTTTTTGCAGCAGGATACCAATTAAGAAGTTCAGGAGAACAATTATTGTTGAACCCACCTTTGCTCTTCTCAGTAACCAGATCACACTGATGCTGGTGGATGCCAGCTCCCGGCTGGGCATGCTCTGCAAATACGCACACACGCACACCTCACAGAGGTGCTGCAGACGCTTCACTTGGTACATCTCTGCACAGACGAGTACCGCCATAGCCTGCAACACACTGGCTAAACACGCAGACACACACACACACACGCGCACACACATATGCACGTGTCTGTCAATCATCTCTAGGTTCTCTTTTGTCTGCCATCAATCATCCTGGCAGCTGTCAGACCCCTGTGTCACATTGTACTGGTGCTCATATTCATCTACTGGCAATCAAATCTGAATCTGAAAGAATATTTGCTGCCTGCTATGTTCGGTACAAGAAGTACAACATCCATCAACGCCCTGCTATTATGGAACAAGCGCAACAATAAAGACAAGTTAAGTATCTGTTATTTAATTCGATCTGACGATGTGTTTGTCAGAACAAAGGAAAATGTTTTCTGGGGAGCCGTTTATAGCTGCCCCACACTGAGAACTTGAAGTCGCAATTATCCAAGAGGAAGAAGATCAGATTTAAAGGAGGGGGAGCAGATTCACCTGGACAGCAGGTGTCTGTGTAGAGGTATTCCAGGAAGGCGAGGAATGTGTCGGAGGAGACCCCGTGTATGGGTACTACTCTGCTCCGTGCTTCTGCGTACTTGCCGCTGAACATGGCTGCCATGACATCACACCGAGCGACAAGCACGGCTCTGTGTGCGGGCAGGACGCTCCCTGGAAAGTGCATAACACACACCAACATGAACGCTATGTTGTGGTAGAACATGTAAGATTTAAAAACACTTTTTACTTACACTATATGGACAAAAGTATTTGACTAAACCTGCAATGACATTGTATCCAAATGCATACACTTCGATATAAAGTTGGTCCTGGTTTTTGTAGCTACAACAGCTTCCACTCTTGTTGGAAGGCTGTTCACAAGTGTTTCTGTAGGCATTCGTGCCCATTTATTCTGTGCATTCTGAGCATTTTATGGGGTCAAGCACTGATGTTGGATGGGAAGGCGTGACTCTTCGCAATTTCCAATCCAGTTCATCCTAAAGGTCCTCGATGGAGTTGAGATCAGGGTTCTGTGTTAGGGCCAGTCAAGTTCTTCCACATCAAACTCATTAAATCATGTCTTTATAGTTCTCACTTTGTGTACTGGGGCTCAGTCATGTTGGAATAGAAAAGGGACTTCCCAAAATTGTTGCCACAGATTGGAAGCATAGCATTGTCCAAGATGTCTTGGTAAGCTAAAGCATTAAGATTGCCCTTCACTATAAGGGATAAGGGACCTGATTTTAAAAACACCTAAATTCAATAATTAATAGGTTCAAACAAATACTTTTGTCCACTATACTTTTGTCCACTATACTTTTGTATATGACATTATTATATTGCATTACACAAGTAAGCTCAGACCGAGTAATCTGATTGGATGAGAGGCAATCCATTCCAGGTGATGTAAAGCATAACAGGACTGGGACGTTAAACCATTTGTATAACCAGGGGAGAGCAGCTGCCTGCCAAATCCAAATTCAAATCGAAGCATTTTCAGCAAGAAAACAAGTATGATAACGTTATGTCACCTTAAACAACACTTTGTCTCCTGCTTCTCGAATCCATCCATGTTGCTGTTTTTATGGCTAACGCAAACAACAAGCTTTTAACACAAGGCTGAATCCCAAATCCTTCTGGTCAAGGGCACTACTTATGCTATTTGGGACACATCCCTTTAGTTGGAAGTTTACAGACCTGATATTCTTAAAATGAATAAGTGGAAATATAAAGAGGTATATAAGAGATTTATCTCTCTGTGTGTGCTGTTGTTATAATGTCTTATGTCTTTGTTTCTGTGTTTGTCTCCGTCTTTGTCCTTTTATTGCTTTGTTATCTGATTGTGTTCACTTATTCTGTGTTTAATGCGTAATGAATTAGGTATAGTATTTTTCTTACTCTCTTATTTTGATTGTGGATTATCCTAATTGTTGCTGCCTGTGCGTGTGTAATAAATCCTATATGCAAATGTTTGTCATATAAGAGGAATACGCACATCTGTCAATGTACCCAGCATATTTATTCGACATAACGCATGGCATGCCTACTTTAGTGTAGTTTACTTAAGTTTTGTTGTTTTCTCGTTTTCTCGTTTTTCTACAGTGTTGATCCATTTCATGCTTTACTTTCGTTTTACTGAAATTAATCCTTTCCTCCAGTTCTTATCTTAATCACACTGCTTGGCCTGAAAAATGTCTGTAAGTACATCCTTATGATGAAGTCATTATTGTGCCCTGTGTATTACTGCAAAATTATTTCATTCATAATTAGTTTTTTTTTATTTTATTATTGTTGTTGTTGTGTTAGTCCAATTCTGAGATAATTTCAATTCCCGCTAGTGCGACGACACATTTTTCAATTTTATGTTCCCGTATCCTTTGTATAACACATGGAGTAATATGCCTGCTGAAAAAACAACACCAATCAAAGGGCTTAGGAATAAGAAATAAGAAAAACGATATTATCTTACAAGGCTGCTTTATACTAAACACGGCTCATGTATACCTTTTATCGTTATTACATATCCGTGCAGCATAAAGATATATGACACTAAACCAGAATCACATAGAAGAAGACTCCATTTCTTTTGTATTAAAACTTGTTATTGCATAACTAATTATTGCAGATGTTCATTTTCCTTCATCTTGAAAAAAAAATCACCTCTGAGTAGCCAAATGTTCCTTCACTATTTCACACTTCATGGTCTGCATTAATTACCGGAATTTTCATGGTGCGAGTCTGAAACTAAGGCTTTACCCCAGGGAGAACGATTTCCCCAGCGGAACACTTTAGATCCCGATCAAGATGGCTCTCTGCTTAGGGCTTCTGATTTTGTCATTTTACAAAAATAAATAAATAAATAATTAAATCATAAAATCCCACATCTGTAATTCATGTTCTGCTTATGCCCTGCTATTATAATTAAGTTTATTAACAAATGATTACACACATGGCCTAAAAAATATGCCTTATAGTCTAACAAACAGTTTGTACAGTGTGTGTGTGTATGTGTACATGCGGAATAAACTAAGTGACTTGCCTTGCACCATAAAAATGACATCAGAGTACAGAGGGGAGTTGAAGATGTTTCCCAGTGTTTGAGGACCAGAATGAGAGCGCGAAGCGGCCGCGTCCCTAAGGGTCTGCACAAAGAAAATTCCATCTCGAGTCATCCAATACTGTATTCTAGCAGATAGTGTGGTACAAAGCTATACATACTCCCATAATCCCACTCCCTCTAATAAAAATAAGAACAATAGTAGCACAAAGACGCTCCAAGGAAGGGATGGTTGGTATAAATGATTTAGCAGCACTTTAGCCAAAAACAAAAATTCTTGTTAAGTCGCCAGAGCAAACCGGCTGATCCACACACAGAACTGGTTATAGGTTTGTTTGTTTTTTGTACGCCAGATGCCCTTCCTGGCACAACCCTTCTCATTTTAACCAAGTTTTGGACCAGCACTGCATCCAGCAGCTCAGTAGCACGGGGTGTGGCAACCCACCGATGGCAGAGCTCGAACCCAGATCCCCAAACCAACAACCTAGAGCCTTAGCCACCTAAGCCACCACTCGCCTATTTGCAGCATTTTAGCCATAAGATTTTATTTTTGCGATCTACCTCGGGATTCCGGTAAAAAAAAAAAAGTTCCTAAAATGGATTATTGTGAAACAGCACCCCCAGTGGTAAAAAAAAAAATACAAAGGTTGGTATGAAAAAGTGTTGGGGCTGATTTATTTCTAGCCCAGGCTATTGATTTATACAGCCTATGAGTCACTAGAGGAGTGAATCAAATATTCAAGGTGATGTAAAAAAAAAAAGGCATTTTATTAGATATTTTATTGAATCAATTCAGTAGTAATAATGTTTGCTAATTTGATTCACACAGCTATATTTCTTACAGGTTTTAAAGTAGTTTCCAGTTCACCAGTGTTCGTTCACCACTATCCGGAGATTGCGAGTTCAATTCCCAGGTGATGCTGCAGCTATCCTTAGTCTGGTAGTCTAGAAAGCAAATTGGCCGTACTCTCTTGTTGACTTCAATTAGAGTGTCACTAGCCAATCATGGATGTCTGTGAGCTCATGCAAACAGAAGGATCCACATCCCCCCCAAAAAAGTTGCATTGTCAGCAGATAGAAAAGATGCAGTTGGCTGGTATCACGTGTCCCAGAGGAAGCATGTGATAGTCTACAGCCTCCTGGGTTAGTAGTAATGGGTGGAAATTGCGTGCGACTTAATTTGGGAGAAATAATAAATGAATTAACGTTAAAACAATGTGTAACTTGTGATGTTGATCATTTAAATTTATACAAAATCATTTTTTGGCTGATAAGCTTTTGGAGCTGTTTCACACTCCAGTCCAGTAGGTGTTGCTATTGCACTGACTGTCCAGGAACCCAAAAGAAGAAGAAACAATACGCTTGCAAAATGTGAGTATTTCCCGGAGATGCAAGCAGATTTTGGTGGTTTCCGAAAAAAAAGCTATATTTGAAAAAAAAATGTTACGTTTTATACCATTTAAGCTTTATAATTTAATCATATTTATATTTACTAAATGATTAGAATATTTAAAATGACTAAATACACTGAAAAAAGTTCAGCATTACGGCCTAGAGCTATACACAAATCTCCTGATAAGTTCACTCCTGTTACCTTTTCTCTCCCAACAAATGAGCGTATTCGATCCAACAGCTGGGCCACGGCTAAAGGGTTCTTGAGCTTCTCAGTCAAAGCCTCCTCCAGAAACTCCCACTCCCAGGCCCCTGAGTGGAAACACACACACACACACACACATTTTCCTTGCTCTGATCTCTTAACATGCTTCATAGCATCACCATTTGGCCGTCTAGACTTTCTTGAATTAGTCTGTACCTTGCGTCCTGGCTTAACAATACGATGTGTAAAAAGCGATTGATCGTAATCTCTACGCCGTTTGCGCTGGCTGCAGCACATTTCGCCTTTTACCCCCTATCATCGACAGTGCTCATTAGGACAACAAAAGCTGGCACGCTCACAGCAGCGTTATTGAACAACCTGTCAGAAATGTTTATCTCATCCCTTATGGTCATTTTAGGCTCGGCGTGTGCATCGTGCGGCGTGGAAGGATTTTTCTGTACAGCTGCAGCTGTTTCTAAGCGTTCCCACTGCCCTTGAAGCGGAGAACACAAAGAGCCTGCGCACAATGACACTATATATCAGCGCAGGCCGAGTCGCATTGGTATGACTCTCACCTTCTCGCAGCTACACGTGTCGTATACGCTGATGAATGTGTCTATCGATTCTGCCGCTCATAAACCCCAGACTCAAGCTGTGATTGAGCTGCGGTCAACCCAATCCATGATCATTAACGATTTATAGCGACGGCATTAGATATTTCTGCTCTCTTGGTCTTGGATTCTGGGAGAGATTTCTAGCCAAGGCTTATATACGGCTAATGTGAGCATGAAATCACAATTATGCATTCAGCACCACATGTCTACAGACGCAACACATCCCACATGAAGACACGTGTCTCTCTCTCTCTCTCTCTTTCTTTCTAAACCCCCAATCTCTCCCTCTTTCTCTTTTTTTTCATTCTTGCCAAATCTCTATTTCACTCTTTCCTTCTACCCCTTTGCAGTGTTTATGTTTCTCTCCTCCGGACCATACTAATCAGCCTTACAGCCCCAGGTTACTGGAGTATTGTCGCATGTACTGTACATGGAGAGCTGTGAATTTTACATGCACACACATACACACACGAACACGCATAATCCATCATCCATATAAAATGTTCCCAGTAATAAAACAGTGTCTCAAAAAAAAAAGTCCTTTTACTCAAACACAAAAGAAAAATCCAGGCATGGAGCGGAGGAGATAAGGGAGGCTTGCCAGTGGTATTTTTACTTTTAGAACAGTGATTTAGTGTCAAGCGACATCCCGCTGCGAAAATCTCAGGAAGCGTCTTTAACTAGTGCACCTTAAACCAATGCCAATTTCCCTTCCCATTTATCCACTATTCAATAAGTTCAGCGTGGTTATGAAAAAAAATTACCTTTATAAAGAATGTGTTGCGTTCATTAAGGCTACACCTCAGTTGAAAACAATTGGAAATCCAC